>NC_143561.1:114946562-115611875 GCF_054136105.1 Typopeltis vanoorti | reverse complement strand
AACTAGAGCAGATGGGGTTGGATATTAGATTAGTGCATTCGATTGGAGACTAGCTATCTGATAGGTATCAACAAGTTGTGTATGGGAGTGGGATATCCAGGAAAAGGAAAGTCACTAGTGGAGTGCCTCAGGGGTCTGTTTTAGGGCCATTACTGTTTAACTTGTATATTAATGATATTGGCTAAGATTTGGATGAAGATATTCATTTGTTTTCAGATGATGCAAAGTTGGGACGAACCATAAAGAGTAGTGAAGATGTTGTGGCCTTACAAGAAGACTTGAATAAATTGAGTGATTGGGCATGGAAATGGGAATGTGAGTTCAATGTTACAATATGTAAGGTTTTAAAATTTAGAAAACAAAGATGGGATGCAGAATTTATGCTTGGGGAGAATATATTGTTGGAGGTAGAGGAAATAAGAGAACTGCGGATGATACTGAATAAGAATCTAAAATTTAGGGGACACATCGCCAAAAATTGTGAAACACGAAGGCTTGTGGGATTGATGCAAAGGACATTAACATGTAGAAGTGGGGAGATTCTTGTTCTGTTGTATAAGGCTTTGATTAGACCACACATGGACTATTGTGCCCAGATTTGGTCACCGGGTTTTCAGCAGGATGAAAAGATGTTTAAAAGGGTCCAAAGGCGACTGATTAAGGTAGTTTTTGACCTCTGGAATGTCAAGTATGAGGAAAGATTGAGAAGATGTAATTTGCAGAGTCTGTTGGACAGGAGGAAGACGGGAGATATGATAGAGACTTACAAGTTGGTAAGGGGTTGTTATAGGATCAGTGGTGGAGAAGTTCTACAGAGAATAGTGGGAGAACCAGAGGTCATCCCTGGAAACTGTATAAAGAGGGTGTGAGTAAGGGAGTGAGAGGCAGGTTTTTTTCGTGCAGAGTTGTGAATGATTGGAATGCCTTGCCTGAGATTTTGGTGTCTGCAAGGAGTTTGAGTGTGTTTAAGACACAGTATGATGAGGTGTGTGTGTGATAAAAGGACCTACCAGATGAGTCTTTGACTCCATGAGGTCTTGGAGTAATAATAATAATTGAAGAGGGTGCTAGTGGGCCAAGCGCCACAGACGCAATTTGAAGAGCTCCTGATTCAGATAAGTTTTACTAGGAATAATTAAGTATATATACGTAATTCTTTAAGTAAGAGCGGCTGTAAACGTTGTACACTACCGATATTATTAGTGTGGGGTTTTTTTCCCTTGCCTAAACTAAATACGAAATCATTATTATTAGACCTAGTAACCTGCAGAGAAAAAAAAAAAAAAATTGCGGCAGCATTGTCATTCCATGATTGTAATTTAGATTTCAGTTTGTTTCGTTAAGTGTGAGGTCTGTTATATGTATTCCTTCGATTACATAAATGATTTGTGGATGTTTAGTGCGGATGGAAGAAGGGTGTGTGCGAAGTGTGACCTGAACGAGGAATTGATGAATGCAAATATGAAATTGATGACAGAAAGTGATAGTACCGATTGTGTCGCGAGTGCACATTTGATGGAGAAGGATGGTGAGAAAGAGAAGCGAGGTGAAAAAATGTTAGAAAATCAGGAAAAAAGAAAAAGAGCGATTTTAAAACCGTAATGGATGTTAAAAGGGACGAAAGTGAGGCAGAAAGAAACGAAATTGAGAGAACGAATGAAAGTAGAAATGGCATGATGCAGAAATCGCAAGTGAAAAAAATCGAAAGAATAAATGATAGCGAAAAAAGAATGAATGAGAGCGAAAGTTGGATGCATGTTGGACCGAAAGTACTGAACCAAAGAATGATGAATGACAGTAAAAGTGAGAAGAATGATAGCGAAAGTTGGACGCATGTTAGTCCGAAAGTACAGAAACAAAGAAAGATATGCGAGAGTGAAAATGAGAAGAATGATAGTGAAAGTTGGACGTATGTTGGACCGAAAGTACGGAAACAAAGAAGGATGAATGAGAGAGAAAGTGAGAAGAGGGGGTCGAGAGTTAGAAAGTTAGAAAGATTTAATGATAGAGAGAATGTGTCGCGACGTTCGGAAGGTGAATTGGATTGGATGAAGCAAGAAACAAAATGGATGTGGAATGAAATTAAGAGGATTCAGGTCAAAACTATTAAAATAAATCATGATGGCATGAAAGAGTTAACGAAAGATGAGCGAGTGGCGTTGCATGGCAACTCCATTATTAAAGGTGTGCTAGAGGATAAAATGCACAAGGTATGTTTTCCAGGCAGTAAAATGAGTAGAGTGATTGAGGCATTGAATATGAGGCGGGAACGAGCAAAAGAGTTAATTGTATTAGTTGGTACAAATGATTTGAGAGAGAACAAAGAGCATGTCAAAATGAATGTCAGGAGACTGCTTGGAAAGATAAAAGAGAATAGTGTGACAGGAAGGGTAGTCAGTGTGTTGCCTAGGTATGATTGTGGTGAAATGAGGCAGAGAGCAAGGATTATGAATGATATTCTGCCTGAAATGTGTGAGGAGATGGGAGTACAGTTTGTTAATATGTGGAATGAGTTTGAGGGATGAAGTGAGCTGTATGAGAGCGATGGACTGCATTTGAGTGGTTATGGAGAGACTGCTGCTGGAAAGTAGAGAAGTGAATAGAGAGAATGAATCAGATCAAGAGGTGAGTGATGTGGAAGAGGAGGAGATTAAAACAGGAGAGACTGAAGAAGTGGAAATGAATGGGGAAGTGAGTGGTATAGGTATAGAAAATGAGAGAATGGGTGTGCAAGAGGAGCAGGGAAACGGGGAGGCTCAGGGTGGACAGGGGTACACAGCGTGAGAAAGGTGGATGCTCCAAGAGGAGGTGAGAGCATGTGTAGGCAGGAAAGTAATGGGATGATCACGGATCAAGAGGAAACAGATGGAATTGCAAAGGGTTCTAAAATGAAGAAGCAGAAAGGGAAATGGCCCCAGTCCAGCAGGGAGAGATCACATCGAGTGAGTGGTATCAGTGGAACTAGCTGTAGATCTAGAAATGAGTTTGTGTTTGTATACCAATGCTAGAAGTATAAGAAACAAGGCTGATGAAATGGTTGCACTAATTGCGTCTGTGCATCCAGAGATTGTCGGAATAAGTGAGACATGGTTAGATGAGGACGACATCCTGACAGGAATAGAGATGGAAAGGTATGATGTGTTTCGTGAGGATAGAAGGGGTAAAAAGGGAGGGGGGGAAGTGCTATTGATGATAGAGAAAGAGTTATGTCCATGCAAGGTAGAGATGCAAGAGGGAAATAGGGCCAGTGGTTTTGAAGCAGTATGGTGTGAGATAGAGGTGAATAGAATCAAATACTTGGTGGGATGTTGTTATAGACCTGGTAATGTGGATGGTGGTGATAGTGAAATGTATAGTCAAATAAGCCAAGCAAATAAGAAAAGGGTGATCATTATGGGTGATTTTAATTATGGCAATATAGACTGGAATGAAGAGATAGCAACTGGAAGTAAAGAAAATGAATTTCTGGAGTTTTTGAGGGATAACTACCTCAGACAGCATGTAACAGAGGGCACACGAGGATTAAGAGTCTTGTTGGTCATCTCATCGGAGGATGTAATTATAAATGAGGTGTCAAATCATCCACCAATTGGTGAAAGTGACCATGCGGTGATTACCTGGGTGGTTGCCAGCAGTGCAAGGACCCCTGTGAAAAAAAGGGTATATATACTACAAGGGGGTGGGTGATTATGAAGAGCTCAGTAGACAGCTTGCAGGTGTAGCATGGAATGAGGAGTTAGCTGGAAAAGAGATCAATGCAGCTTGGGGGATTTTCAATAAATATTTAGTAGATGCAGTGTCTAATTGTATACCCTGGGTGAGAAGGTTAAATAAGGTAGGTGTGAGATGGATGAATAAAGAGATTAAGCATGCAATACAGAGGAAAAGGGCATTGTGGAGGCAGCATAAGAGAAGTGGAAATAACCAATTTCATGAGGTCTACAAAAACCAGGCAAGGAGGGTGACTTGGTTGGTGAGAGTAGCTAAAGAGAGGTATGAACAGCAGTTAGCTAATGAAGCCAAAAAGAATCCTAGGGAGTTCTTTCGATATGTAGCCAGCAAAAGAAAGAATGATTATGGAAGGATGACATTGATTAGAGGAAATGGTATAAAAACAACTGTTGCAGAATGTGTGGTGGAGATACTTAATGAGCAGTTCATAACGAGTTTTCAATCTTGAGAATGTGACTTCATGGAGAGATTAAGAGCAGTTGATGATGGGGAGGAGAGACTGACTGTAAGTGAGTAAGAGGTGTTTGGGGGAGTTGAGTAAACTAGATGTAAATAAGGCTGTGGAACTTGATTATATATCACCGTGTATTCTGAAGGAATGCGCCAGAGAGTGGATACCTGCCTTGACATATTTTTTTAATATGAGTCTTGCACTTGGTCAAGTCCCTAAAGAGTGGAAGGAGGGTAAGATTGTGCCACTTCATAAAGGAGGTGATCAAACTCAAGCATCAAACTATAGGCCTATCTCTGTGTCAGGTGTTGTGTTAAGTTGTTGGAGAAGCTTGTGAGAACTAGGATCCAGAGTTGGGTTGACAACAATGGTATTACCTTTGATGGACAGTATGGATTTGCTAAAGGGAGGTCATGTTTTTGTAATCTACTTACTTATTATAATAAAGTGACTGCTTCCTTGGACAGAGGAGAAGGATACACAGTAATATACTTGGATTTCGCAAAAGCTTTTGATAAAGTACCTCATGATAAGTTGACAGTCAAACTAGAGCAGATGGGGTTAGATATTAGATTGGTGCATTGGATTGGAGACTGGCTATCTGATGGGTATCAACAGGTTGTGTATGGGGGTGCAATATCCAGGAAAAGGAAGGTCGCTGGTGGAGTGCCTCAGGGGTCTGTTTTAGGGCCATTACTGTTTAACTTGTATGTTAATGATATTGGCGAAGATTTGGATGGAGATATTCAGTTGTTTGCAGATGACGCAGGGTTGGGATGCACCATAAAGAGTAGTGAAGATGTGGTGGCCATGCAAGAAGATTTGAATAAATTGAGTGATTGGGCAAGCAAATGGGGATGTGGGTTCAATGTTGTGGGATGTGGGGTTTTAAAATTTGGAAAACAGGGATGGGATGCAGAATTTATGCTTGGTGAGAATATATTGTTGGAAGTAGAGGAAATAAGAGATCTGGGAGTGATAGTGGATAAGGATGTAAAATTTAGGGGACACATCGCCAAAATTGTGAAGACAAGACAAAGACTTTTGGGAATGATGAGGAGGACACTGACGTGTAGAAGTATGGAGATTCTTGTTCCATTGTATAAGGCTTTGATTAGGCGACACGTGGACTATTGTGCCCAGATTTGGTTACCTGGTTTTCAGAAAGATGAAGAGATGTTGGAAAGGGTCCAAAGGCGACTGACTAAGATAGTTTTTGACCTCTGGAATGTCGAGTATGAGGAAAGATTTTAAAGATGTAATTTGCAGAGTCTAGTGGAGAGAAGGAAGAGGGGAGATATGATAGAGACCTACAAGTTGGTAAGGGGTTGTTATAGGATCAATGGTGGAGAAGTTCTACAGAGAGTAGTGGGAGATCAGGGAAGAACCAGAGGTCATCCCTGGATACTGTATAAAGAGGGTGTGAGTAGGGGAGTGAGAGGCAGGTTTTTTCATGCAGAGTTGTGAGTGATTGGAATGCCTTGCCTGAGTGTGTGGTGTCTGCAAGGAGTTTAAATGTGTTTAAGACATGGTATGATGAGGTGTGTGAGATAAAAGGACCTCCTAGATGAGTCTTTGACTCCATGAGGTCTTGTTTAATAATAATAATAATAATAAATCCTCTGTGGGACCAGCAGCATAAATTAGTTTCATTGACCATTTTCTCATTGTGGAGTTTACCCAAAAAACAGTATTTTTATGTTTATCTTCATGTTGGGTGTTAAATACTATCGCTTCTCCTTCCTTTCCTTGATCATTATTGCCCAAACATAGCATCCTATATTTATTTTCAAGTAAGATTTCTTCTGTTTTAGTGTTCTTTGTCTGAGTAACACTAATTATATCATGGTACTTTTCCAGTTTTCTTCTGCAAGTTTGGCTTCCTTGATATGTATATTTTCTATGTTAATGGTTCCTTTCTTCAGTTCTTCTGTGACTGTGTTTGTTCCAGTAGCTGTCTTTTCAGTGTTCACCTGGTTCCTTTATTTAATTGAACGCCACCCCATCCAGCAGGAAATTGTATCATGTTGTGCCATTATTTTTATGTATGGTTTAAGATAATACAAAATACAGTTTAGTAGGCTAAGTGCCTGATTCTTGTTCATTCATTCATTATCCAGTGGTTACCTACTAACAGGGTATACCACATGAAGGTGAGAAATAAACATTACATCAGAAAAGCCAGTGAGTTCTGCATTCCTGATAGGCTATGTGTAGGTCTGGTCTCAGTTATCTTGGTTTGACTTGTAAATTTGCACATTGATTTGCACTAATTCATTTCGCATCAGGAGCCTGGAGAAATTACTTCTTGGTATGAGACCTAATTAAGACTGAGGGAAACTAGATCATCAAGAAAGGAATGGGATAAATGTGTGTGTGAAAGTTCAGCTATGGTATGCAAACATGATAAAGATATGAATGTCTTCGAACATAGTAATGTATGTGGTGAAGAGGTGTAAAAATATGATTTGAGTTTGGACCTTTTAAGAATGTCTAGGAAGGGGAAGGTGATAATTCTAGAACAAGACCAAATAGACTGCATATCTAATTATTGGAATAGGCTAGGTGGTAATTTATTATGCCTATCCACAAATGCAAGGAGCATTAGAACCAAGGGGTTGAGTTTGTTGCTTTATTAAATATAATGTGGCCTAAGATTTATGGCATTAGTGAAACCTGGCTATCAGAATCAGATATGGTAAGTAAGTGGGATCGAGTGTAATGGTTATACTATTTTTAGGAATGACAGAAGAGATAGGAGAGGAGAAGGAGTACTACTAATGATATCAAATGACTTAAGTCCATTTAGAGTAGAAACACAAGAAAACTATGACAATAACAATGTCTCATGTAGAGGTGATCTGAGTCTATCTGGTGTGAAGTGGAGCTTAATAGAATGAAATATATGGTGGGGTGTTGGTACAGACCTGATGGCTCAGTTGCAGGGGACGAAGAAATGCATTGCCAATTTAGTCTTATGGGTACCAAACGAATGATCATTATGGGCGACTTTAATTTCCAAACATTGATTGGGTAGAAGAAAAATCTCATGGTAAGAAAGAAGAGGAATTTATTGAATTATTGCGAGACAATTTTCTCAAGCAGCATGTGAAAGAAGGAACTCGAGATCAAAGATCACTGGATTTCTCATAGCACCAGAAGAGGTCTCTGTTAGGAATATGGCTATTTTACCACCAATTGGAGACAGTGATCATACTGTGTTTTCTTGGGAAGTATCTAATTGTATTGTTGCTCAGATTAAAACAGGCTACATGCTGAACTACAAAGCAAGAAATTATGATTAACTTTGGAGAATACTATCTTTAGTCCCACGGTGGTATCAGTTACTGAATGGAAAAGTGTCAAATGCATGGGAATCTTTGAAAAAGTGCTTAAATGAGGCAGTATCTGAATGTATCCCTAGTGTTCGAAGAATAAATAAGTTGGGAGTGAAATAGATGTGCAACATTATTAAGCAAGAGATCCACAAGAAGAAGATGATGTGTAAAGAATATCAAGAGAATAAGAGTGAGAGGAGTTATGAAATATATAAAGCTCATGCCAGAAAAGTAATGAGTATTGTGGGGACAGCTAAATTGGAGCATAAAAAGAAATTGGCCATGCAAGCGAAAGGCAATCCAAAAGAATTTTATCGTTATGTCGCAAGCAAAAGAAAGAATAAATGTGAAAGAATAACTATATTGAATGCAGTTGGTACTCAAGTGTTGGAAGCTAATGAGATTGTTCAGTTAATGAGTGCTCCCTTTGCTAAGATATATTAATCAGGTGTATGTACCTTGATGCACAGTGCTACTGCTACATTGGATGAAGAGTTAGAGGTTCATGAAAATGAGGCTGAAGAGCTGCTGCATAACCTGGATAAGAATTTGTCTATAGGGATAGATGTAATATCAGCCGAATTGGCTAATATTACATCTACCTTTCACATGTTTGTATAACTTGAGTCTCAGCTCTGGAATGATACCACAGGAATAGAAGGAATGTATGATAGTTCCATTGTATAAGTGTGGTGAAAAAAACTCTAACTACTGACCTATCAGTCTGTGTGGTAGTGAAGATTTTAGAGAAGTTGGTAAGAACTCACATATAGAAATGGGTAGACAAACAAGCTATGCTCTGCAAGAAGCAACATGGGTTTACTAAAGGAAGGTAATGTTTTAGCAATTTTGCTCATATTTTATAACAATGTTACAGCCAAACTGGATAAAGAGAAAGCAGACACTATGATAATGTTGAATTTTTCTAAGGCATCTAATAGGATACCACATAAAAGGCTGTTGCATAAACTGGAGAATATGGGATTGGAATATAATCTGTTGACTTGCATCAGGGGATGATAGACAGACAGATATCAAAAAGTGGTATACAGTGGGTATGATTCTGCCAGATTTAAGATGACCAATGTGTACCGAAGGGTTCACTCCTTGGGCCATTATTGTTCAATCAGTACATTAATGGCATCAGGTAGGAGGGTTTAACATCAGATGTGCAACTGTTTGCCAATGATGCAAAGATAGGCAGAGCAATCAGAGATGCTACTGATATTCAGCACTTATGAAATGATTTGAATAGGCTGGAAATTTGGGGAAACGAAAATGGCTATCAGTTTAATGCTAGTAAGTGTAAAGTTATGCTTTTTGGCGTGATTACAGTTCCAGCAGCATATTATATTAGCAGGGTTATGATAAAAGAAACTGAGTAGGCAAGAGGTCTTGGCATATTGGTGGATAGAAATTTGAAGTTCAAAGGTCACATAGCAAAAGTTGCAAATCAACTCAGAGGATAACTGCGATGTTGAAGAGAACCTTGACATATAGAGTGATTAAGTTGGTGAGTGATGTAAAAAATGCTCCCTACATTGATAGATTGAGATCTTTTGGATTGCAGAGGTTGGTTGATAGGCGGAGGAGAGAGGATATGATAGAAACATTTAAATTACTAAAAGGTTTTTATAAGATTGATGCAGGGGAAATGTTTCAGCTGTGTGATAGTGATGGAAGAACAAGAGGTCATCCCTGGAAATTAAGGAAAAGTGTGGTTAACAAGGGTGTGAGAACAAGGTTTTTTGCCTGGAGGGTGGTGAATGAGTGGAATGCATTGCCTGACTCAGTTGTGAGTTCTTCGTCTGTAAATGAATTCAAGAAGAGATATGATAGACATTGTTTTGATAGTTTGGGTCTCCTGCAATGACTCCATGGAGATACCCGTAATAATAATAATAATAATTTTGCCTATTTATAAGACTTTGATAAGGTCACACCTGGATTATTGTGTGCAGATTTGATTTCTGGGTTTCAAGGGGATAAAGGAGCTGTGGAAAGGTGCAAAGAAGAGTTACAAAGATTATATCTGGATTATGGGATTTTAATTACAAGGACAGATTGCAAATATGTGGATTGCAGACTCTAGTTAACATGAGAAAGAGGGGTGATATGATAGAGGTCTATAAACATTTGAATGAGTGTTACAGGACATCATCTGATGAAATTTTTTGTTAGATGGAAGGTGGGGAGAGTAAACGGGAGCATCCATAAAAGTTAAGTTTGTTTACAGTCAAGAAAGGGATAAGAGCTAAGTTTTTCTCCCAGAGAGCAGTGAGTGAGTGGAATAGTTTGCCTTTAGGGGTAGTGAGTACATCTAGTGTGAATGAATTTAAGAGAAGGTATGACAGCTGGTTTGGGTGATTTATAGCCTCCCTCAATGACACTGGAGGTCTAAGATAATAATAATAATAATAATAATAATCAAAATTTGTGAATAAAAAAAGAGATTCAACTATAGAAAGCACTTACGAAATAAAATTTCTTTCATAATTCTCTTCTCACCTAAGTTATCTCCTGCTCTTCAAACTTATTTTTAACTCATCAGTTGATAATGATTTTAATAGTAATCCACTTCCATGAATAGTTTTAAATCTACAGTGACATAGTATATTGAGTAAGATAACTTGATAAACTGGGAAAGTGTGGCAATGGTCTTACACTGGCTGGGTAAAAAGAACACCATTCACCAGAATACCAAGAATGTGAGATTAACTTTTCTAGTATTAATGCACCTCTTCCATTATAATCATAAAATGATTCAACAACTGAATACTAATATATATATATACTAATAAGTATGTTAAAGATACCAAGTAATTTTATATAACCTTGGTTGTAATCCTTTTTCCCAAGTAATCAAACAGACAAGTAAGTCAAGTTTGCGCCTGAATGTGGTTGAAGACTTATGGTGGTGGTGGTGCAATACCAAGGCAATTCTTGGTGGTGCAGTACCAAGGCAACTCGTGGTAAAGATGGATTAAGTTCTGACCACTTTCCTTAGTATTTCCCATAAATGTAAAACACATCTCCTAGGAGATGTATGATGTTATACATTATATACAGTAAATACATATTTAAATATATACTAAATATATTTAAATACACTACCGTAATTAAAAGTGCCACACATAATTAAATATTATTACTCAGAGCAAGCAAAGCTATTAAGAGAATTTCAATACAGCATGAGTCTTCAATTACTTATATTTTCTATATTATCTAATAATGAAATAAAGTTGGGCTAAGCATGCAATAATTGGCAAGCTAGTAAAAACCTGTTTGGTTCTTGTCCGGGATTCCGAGGACAGATTGTTGTATGTATAGTGTGCTTGACACATTCCACAAAATAATACAGCAACAATTCCTGAAAATATAAGTACATTTTTAGACGAAAAAAAAAAAAATATCTGACTACTATATATTAGTAGGTGCATCTATCTATGAAAACACACACACACATATCATACTATTGTTTATTACACAAAGAGGTATAGCAAAATGGAAATATATGAAAGAAATAAAGTAAATCATTTTTGCTTCATTTCTGAATGACAAAAAAGTAATGATACAAATATATATATATGTGTGTGTGTGTGTGTCTGTAATACAAGTAGTGCATAGAAAAGGGGACTAGAGAAACAGAAGTGTAATGTTGGCGGTCCTGCCAACCCAAATCACTTGGCATACCTTTTTTTTTTTTTGAACAGATGTTCTTTGTGCATTGTAATGACTAATGTCAACATGGTGGTGGTGTAGATGATGGTGATGGCTGGAAGTGGTGGAGATGAAGTGTTGTAGAGTAGGTTCCCTTCCTTGATGAGTTTTTGGACTCCTTGGAGATGTCACAAAAAAAATAATAATAATAACATCTGAAACATTAAGTTATGTAAAGCTTGAAAAAAATTCCACCAAAACATAGGGAACATTATAAATAGCTCATGGGTTTATTGGCTGATCTAACCATAAACATTTTGATAGTTAAAGTAGTTTAAGAAGGCCAAATAAATTTAATAGATAATCCTCAAAGTGAATGAATGAATGAAAAGGGCAGCAGCCTCTTGGACAAAGTGTATAATTTACTAGCAAGTGACAGCCAATAAACAGTGTGAATTCCAGAAAGTTAAATGTGAATAAAGGCATCTAATATGGACCGTACAATTAAAGACTTTGGAAACAGGAAAAATTTGCATGAGGTTCACTCTGCACTTCTTGTGTGATGAGATGAAAGATGATTGGATGTTTGTAAAGATTTTGCTCAAACAACTAATAGCGAACTTGGTTTCCTGGGCAGCATTATTATTGGGGATGAGAGATGGTGCTTTCATATGAGCCTCAAACTTTTGGTTAAAAGTTCACGTGGAAGTGTAGAATAATTATAAAAATCAAGTGGATATTAAATCCAGCATTATTTCAAAACTGAATACAGAAACTATGAAAATTTCGTATGAAATTTGACCAGAGAGCTTACGGGAATACACTCGTCAGTGTGTTTACGAGTTGCCCTAGCCGGACCGAAAAATATACCTCGGAGAGGTGTATTTTTCATAAGCGAACTCTCGGTCATTGTGTGAAAGTATTTACTAAAATAAAGAGCCAAAGGGCTCTTCACTTCGGCGATGCTGAAGAGAGGTATTGAGAGTTTTTGCTCTCTTAAGGTTTCTGTCTGGTCGCTGACAAAAACCAACCAGTTTGAAACTGCTGTCAGGCCAATGAAACCTTATCAAAATGTACCAATATGAGGCGAATACGTGGACACTGTCATAGCGGGCATGTCTCCTATAAGATCCGGCTAGGGCAACTCGTAAAACCAGCGAGTGTATTCCCATAAGTTCTCTGGTGAAATTTCATACGAAACTTTTATAGTTTTTGTATTGATTTTTATAATTTTTGCATCGCCGAAAGTGAAGCCTTTTGGCTCTTTATTTTAGTAAATACTTTCAAGCATCGACCAAGAGTTCGCTTACGAAAAATACACCTCTCCGAGGTTTCAAGTTCCTTAGTACCGAGAAATTTTGCTCTCTTAAGGTTTCAGCCTGGTCTCTGACAAAAACCAACCAGTTTGAAACAGCTATCAGGCCAGTGAAACCTTATCAAAATAGACTAATAGGAGGCAAATATATGGATGCTGTCAGCTAGGGCAACTCGTAAACACCAGCGAGTGTATTCCCATAAACTCTCTGGTCAAATTTCATATGAAATTTTTATAGTTTCTGTAATCGGCTTTGAAATAATGCTGAATTTAATAACCACTTGATTTTTGGATTTTTATAATTTTTACATCGCCGAAGTGAAGCCTTTTGGCTCTTTATTTTAGTGTAAAATAATTATTAAAAAAAAACTTTCTACGAATCACATGTTAAAACTAAGCTGACTGCATTCTTTAATCACAAAGAGATAACCTGTAAGAAATTTTGGAAAGAAGGACTTAGATGGCCTGGTTGGCTGAATGGTTAGCGTATCCGCTCTCCAGCTGAAAGGCTGCAGGTTCGAATCCCGCCATGGGCATGGATGTTTGTGATTGTCTGTGAAAGCACTAGTGGTGGTAGTCGGTGGCAGATGGTGTTAGTGCTAGATGATGAAGGTTGCTGGAGTAGTGAGACGAAGAGCTGTAGAGGTGATATCCTCCCTCGGTGAGTCTTTGGACTCCCTGGAGGTGTGATATAATAATAATTACTACCTAGAGATATAAAAATATTTGTTGATGAGAATAAGGCACATATGGTTAGATCTGGTACAGTGAGCTGGCAGTTGTTGCAAGACAAGTGTGCCTGCTCACACAGCAATCAATGTGCACACATTTCTAGCAGAGAAAGTTTTTCAAGTCTTTCCAAAGGTTACATGAATGCTGTAACAAACAACATATTCAGTTCCCAAGGGATTAATCTGAGGGAAACAATAAAATACACTATCTTAACAAAAGTATTTAGGCAACTTACATGCCATACACGTTTTGGATCCTAAAACATGCAAATATTCACAAGGCATTTTTCTTAAGTCTGGTAATAAAAGACTGCACTGTACTCGCTATCAAGATGTCACATTCACCTGAATTGACAGACTTCTAATGAGGGATGATAGTTGAGTGTCACATCAGTTTCTTTCTGTCTGTGACGTTGCTAGCCATCTCAATATACCGAAATCCATCATTGCTTATGCCGTTCATAGATGGAAAGTCGATGGTGCTACTGCAGCAGGAAAATGCTCTTGGAGGAAGCTGACAAGATCAACTGACCAAGATCGACTGTCTAGGAATGTTTCAGCATCCCAATTGTCATCATCAACAGACCTAACAGTCAAACTGGAAAATGTTGCAGGTACATCTGTCAGAACTAGAACTATCTGCAGAGTAGCTAATATTTAGTGCTACAATCAATATATTTTGTCTGCATGCATGCAACAGAGTTTTTTTAATTTTTATTTTTAATGTTGAGTCCTTACACAAGAGGTTAGGTGATCAACCTATAGTACATTAGTACCATATATGGGTAGTGGGTTGGGAAAGGAGGACCTTGTATTGTATTCCTTGGGAAACACAACAGGGTTAAGACTGTTTCACAATACAGCAGTTGCAGGGATGAAGGAAGAGGAAAAGAAACTTGTTCTGTTTGTTTCAAGGTGCACTGTGAAAGGATGTTGAGCAGCAGCTGCACATGTTCCAATGAGCTTAGTACTAAGTGGGGGAATTATTGATGTTATTTCAGATGAGCATTTCCCATGAAAATATTTGTAGAATATACATATTGCAGAAACCAGAAACTGCTTTCACATATGGGAGTGGAGCCCTAAGAGATAGGTCATTAATAAGTCTAACTGCTCTCCTCTGTATTGAGTCAAGCATTTTGAGGGAGCTTTTAGGGCCCCACTCCCATATGTGAAAGCGGTATTCAATAGCTGGGTGGATTTATGATTTGTATAATGTTAACAGCTGTTCAGAGGTCTTGAATGAAAGAGAAATCCTAGTTTTTTTGAAGCTGAGGATACAATGATTGTGATGTGTTTATACCAGGAGAGGTTTGATGTCAGGGTAATTCCAAGAAGAGAAATCTCAAATTATCTGGAAATTTGAGTATAATCAAAAAGAATACTAGGAAAAATTGTTTTTTTTTTTTCTTAATGAGAAATAGGACAGAACTGGGTTTTATTAGGAATGAAATTGACGAGGTTATCTGAACCCCATTGGAGGATGGCTCGGAGATCAGAATTGAGGGCGGTGGTGGTTGATGTTCTGTAGGTTGAGGTGAGTCGTGTAGAGTAAGGTTTATCAAATGAAAGAGAGAAGTGCAATGTGCTGTCATCTGCAAAACTGTGTATTGGGTTGGAGGTCAACTGAAGTAGGTCATTGATATATAGCAGGAAGAGGGTTGGTGAGAGGACAGAACTTTGTGGAACCCTGAAATTAGTTCAATGGTTAGAGGATAAGGAACTGTCCACCATCACACACAGTGCGTATCCAGACAAAGCTGGCAATCCAACTACAGAAGTCCTGACACAGACCAAATGATGGTAGTTTGCTTAGTAAGCCTTTGTGCCAGACCCAGTTAAAAGCTTTGGAGATATCAAATGCAACCACTTGAGCTTTGCCAAACATCTCCATGGCATTTGTCCAGAGATGGGTGACACATGTAAGCAGAATCCATACTGGCAGTCATTTATTAGGTGGGTGCCTTCAAGCTAGTGTAGGAGTTAATTGATGATTTTTTCCCTTACTTTAAGACAGGACTGAAGTAAGCAAGATAGGGCGTTAGTTGCATGGCAGTGACTTATCGCCCTTCTTGGTTAGATAGATGGGTTGAATATAGGTCAGTTTCTAGGTTATGGGATAGCTATCAGGGGAGTAAGAGAATATATATATAGGCAACATAGGATAGAAGTCAGTTTTGATGCACAAACTATCAGGACAATTGGAGAAATGCCATTAAGGCAAGGAGAATTTTTTGTATCTAACTTGGAAGAGCTGCAATAAAAGTTGTGCACTACTAGTATTAATGTATTAATAGTGTGTGGGATATTTTGCCTAAACTTAATTACAAATTCATTGTTACTGGACCTTAGAGTAGTAACCAGCAGAGGAAAGATGGTAGCAGCTTTGTCATTCCATGACTTTAACTTAATCTTGTCTTGTGAAGTGCAAGGTGTGTGCTACATGTATTCTTTTGATTACACAGATGATTTGTGGATATTTAGGGCAGATGGAAGGAGGGTGTATGCAATGAGTGAGCTAAACAAGGATTTGATGAGTGCTAATATGAATTTTATAACAAAAAATGTTAGTAGGGAGAATGAGTGCTCGTTTCAAAAGAGAATGGTGTGAAAGAAAGGCAAAAAATTGTTACAATGATTGAAAAAGAAACGAGCGATTTGAAGGCAATGAAACTGAGAGAATAAATGAAACCAGAAATAGTGTGAAGCAAGGTTCAAAAGTTGAAAAAATCAAAAGAATGAATGAAACCGGAAATAGTGTGACACATGATTCGAAAATGGGAAAAACTGAAAGAGTGAATGATGGTGAAAATTGGACGCAATGGACCGAAAGTACAGAAACTCAAAAGGATGAATGAGAGTGAAAGTGTGAAGCGGGGGTCGAGAGTTTGAAAATTAGAAAGATTGAATGATAGAGAGAATGTGATGTGAGATTCGAAAGTTGAATTGGGTTGGATGAGGCAAGAGATGAAATGGATGTGGAATGAAATTAAGAAATTTTGGGAAAATGATTAAAATAAATCATGTTGGTATGAAAGAGTTAATAAAAGACGAGCAAGTGGCATTGTATGGCGATTATTAAAGGTGTGCTGGATAAGAGGATGCACAAGCTATGTTTTCCAGGTGGTAAAATGAATAGAGTGATTGAGGCATTGGATATGAGGAGGGAGCAAGCAAAGGAGTTGATTTTAATAGGCATGAACGACTTGACAGAGGACAAAGAGCATGTCAGAATGGATATCAGGAGGCTGCTTAGACGGATAAAAGAGAATAGTGTGACAGGATGGGTAGTAAGCTTATTGCCTAGGTATGACTGTGATGAGATCAGGTGGAGAGCAAGGATTATGAATGATAGGTTAGATGAAATGTGTCAGGAGAAAGGAGTACAGTTTGTTAATGTGTGGAATGAGTTTCAAAGATGATGTGAATTATATAAGAGAGATGGACTGCATTTGAGTGGTTATGGTGTGAGTCGCTTGAAGAGACTGCTGCTGGAAGGTAGAGAAGTAAGTACAGAGAATGAATCAGATCAAGTAGGAAGTGATGTGAAAGAACAGTACAGTAAGACAGGAGAGATTGAAGAGGTGGTTATGAATGAGGAAGTGAGTTGAATAAGTATGGAAAATGAGAATGGAAGAGGAACAAGGAAATGAGGAGGCTCAAGATGGACAGGGGTACACAGCATGAGAAAGGTGGATGCTCCAAGAGGATGTGAGAGGAAAGGAATGGGATGACTTGGGATCAAGTGGAAAAGGATGGAATTGAAGAGGTTTCTAAAATGAATATGCAAAAAGGGAAATGGTCCCAGATGAGCATGGAGAGATGACATCGAATGAGTGGTATCAATGGAATTGTACATAAACACAACAGCTCATTACTGGAGCTGTAGCTCCAGGAATGAGCTGTTGTGTTTATGTACAATACAAATGCCAGAAGTGCAAGAAACAAGGCAGATTGGTTGCACTAATTCAGTCTGTTCACCCAAAAATTGTTGGAATAAGTGAGACATGGTTAGATGAGGAAGACATCCTGACAGGAATAGAGATTGAAGGGTATGATGTGTTTGTGAGAATACAAGGGGTAAAAAGGGAGGGAGGGGAATGCTATTGATGATAGAGAAACAGTTATGTCCATTCAAAGTAGAGATGCAAAAGGGAAATGGTGCCAGTGGTTTTGAGGCATTATGGTGTCAGATAGAGGTGAATGGAATGAAATACTTGGTTGGATGTTGTCATAAACCAGGTAATGTGGATGGTAGTGATAATGAAATGTATGATCAAATTATACAAGCAAATAAGAAAAGGACGATTATTATGAGTGATTTTAATTATGGCAATATAAACTGGAATGAAGAGATAGCAACAGGAAGTAAAGAAAATGAGTTCCTTGAGTTTTTGAGGGATAGCTACCTCAGACAGTATGTCAACAAAGGGCACAAGAGGATTGAGGGTCTGGGATTTGGTCATCTCATCAGAGGATGTAATTATAAATGAGGTGACAAATTACCCACCAATTGGTGAGAGTGAACATGAGGTGATTACCTGGGTGGTAGCCTGCAGTGGGAGGACCTCTGTGAGAAAAGGATATATGTGAAACTACAAGGGGGGGGGGGTGATTATGAAGAGCTCAACAGACAGCTTGCGTGTGTAGCATGAGAGGAATTAGCTGGAAAAGAGATCAATGCAGCTTGGGGGATTTTCAAAAACTATCTAGTAGATGCAATGTCTAAATGTGTTCTAAGGGTGAGGAGGGTAAATATAGTAGGCATGAAATGGATGAATAAAGAGATTAAGCATGCGATACAGAGAAAAAAGGGCATTATGAAAGCAGCATAACGGAAAATAACCAATTCCACAAGGATTGCAAAGACCAGGCAAGGTGGGTGACTTGGTTGGTGAAGGTAGCTAAAGTGAAGTATGAACAGCAGTTAGCTAATGAAGCCAAAAAGAATCCTAAGGAGTTCTTTTGACATGTAGCCAGCAAAAGAAAGAATGATTATGTAAGGATGACATTGATTGGAGAAAATGGTACAAACACAGCTGCTGCAGAAGGTGTGGTTGAGATACTTAATGAGCAGTTCATAAAGGTTTTTCAATCTTGTGAATGTGACTTCATAGAGGGACTGAGAGCAGTTGATGATGGGAAGGAGAGACTGACTATGTGAACATGAGTGAATGGGGAGTTGAGCAAACTAGATGTTAATAAGGCTGTGGGACTTGATAATTTATCATCATGTATTCTGTAGGAATGTGCCAGGAAATTGACGATGGTCTTGACATATTTTTTTAATACGAGTCTTGCACTTTTCCAAGTTCCTAAGGAGTGGAAGGAGGGCAAGATTGTGCCAAAATAAATCCTAATATATTATTTTTTTAATACGAGTCTTGCACTTTTCCAAGCTCCTAAGGAGTGGAAGGAGGACAAGATTGTGCCACTTCATAAAGGAGATGATAGAACTCAAGCATCAAAGTATAGGCCTATCTGTATGTCAGGTGTTGTGGTTAAGTTGTTGGAGAAGCTTGTGAGAACTAGGATCCAGAATTTGGTTGACAAGAATGGTATTATCTTTCGTGAACAGCATGGATTTGCTAAATGGAGGTCATGTTTTAGTAATCTACTTACTTATTATAATAACGTGACTGCTTCCTTGGACAGAGGATAAGGATACACAGTAAGATACTTAGATTTTGCATAAGCTTTTGATAGATTACCACATAAGTTGATAGTCAAACTAGAGTGGATGGATATTAGATTAGTGCATTGGATTGGAGACTGGCTATCTGATAGGTAGATGTCAATATGAGGGAGTGATATCAAGGAAAAGGAAAGTCACTAGTGGTGTGCCTCAGGGGTCTGTTTTAGAACCATTACTGTTTTACTTGTATAGTAATAATATTGGTGAAGATTTGATTAGAGTAATTCAGTTGTTTGCAGATGATGCAACGTTGGCAACTATGAAGAGTAGAAATTTCTATGAAGAGAAAGTGTTGTGGCCTTACATAGAAGACTTGAATAAATTGAGTGATTGGTACAGGAATGGGGGAATATGAGTTCAATGTTGCAAAATGTAAGGTTTTAAAATTTGGAAAACAAAAATAGGATGCAGAATTTATGCTTGGCGAGGATATATTGTCGGAGGTGGAGGAAATAAGAAATCTGGGGGTGATAGTGGATAAGGATCTAAAATTTGGGGGACACATAGCCAAAATTATGAAGACAACACAAAAGCTTCTGGGAATGATGCGGAGAACACTGACTTGCAGAAGTAGGGAGATTCTTGTTCCATTGTATAAGGCTTTGATTAGACCACACATGGACTATTGTGCCCAGATGTGGTCACCTGGTTTTCAGGACTAAGATATGTTGGAAAGGGTCTAAAAGCGACCAACTAAGGTAGTTTCTAACCTCTGGAATGCAGAGTATGCAGAAAGATTGAGAAGATGCAATTTGCAGAGTGTGGTGGACAGGAAGAAGAGGGGATATATGATAGAGACCTACAAGTTAATAAAGGGTTGTTATAGGATCAATGCTGGAGTGATTCTACAGAAAATAGTGGGAGATCAGGGGGAACCAGATGTCATCTCTGGAAACCATATAAAGTGGGTGTGAGTAGGGGATTGAGAAGCCGGGTTTTTTCATGCAGAGTTTAGAATGATTGGAATACCTTGCCCTGAGAGTGGTTATGAATGAGGAAGTGAGTGGCATGAGTATGGAAAATGAGTGTGGAAGAGGAACAAGGAAACGGGGAAGCTCAGGGTAGACAGCATGAGAAAGGTGGATGCTGCAGAGAATTTGAGTGTGTTTAACGCACAGTATGAGCTGTGTATATGATAAAAGGACTTCCCAGATGAGCCTTTTGACTCTTATGGGATCTTGGGTAGTAATAATAACAATAATAATATTTTTCTGATCTCTTCCTGGAAAATGGATATCAGGGGTATTGTATGTTAGGCATCTGGGATGGTTGGGGCATTTACCATTGTCTGTTATGCATGCATTGGAAGCAAAGTGTGGAGCCAGAAGAGTAGCTTTTTCTGTGGGTAATTTTTCTGAGGATAGAACTGTCTGCAGAGAGTTGCTAATATTTAGTGCTTGAATCAATCTATTTTGTCTGCATGCATGCAACAGTGTCTGTGAGAGGGGAGTGTTTTTCATTATGAAATGGGATTCCAGTTGTCTCTAATTACACTACATTTACAGCATATGTACTATATTTAGTATATACTCTGTAAATGTCTCTGTACTGTATTTAGTGATACAATAAAGCTAATTCTTTTTTCTTGCTTCTGCAGTATGGCATCTGTTAAAGTTGGAATCTTTTACAAAGTACATGAACATTTTATTGCATTCTTCAGAAACAAAAGATGTACTAAAATTTTATCTATTCCTGAATAAAACTTAATATTTTTATGTATTATAAGAAGTGGTAGGTCTACAGAAATACTAGCATATATGAGATATCTATTATTGGTAAGAAAGAAGAGCCACTAATGAAAAAAAAAATTATGAATATAGTATTCACCAAATCATGGATAATTCCAATGAGGATTGGAAATTATGTATCCTATTAAGTTCAGTGCGACAATTCTGGAGGTCAAAGAATAACTATTAAGTTTCATTTACAAAGAGGCATTGCTAAATACTTGCAAAGGATTAATCTGTCCCACTGGATGCACTGTTGCCATAATTTATTCTGGTGAGATTCTACAGTTTTAGCGAAACTGTCATGGAGCTTGAAGATGATGTTTCCCTCCTGTGGTGTTTACTTTTATGCAATGCACTGTGACCAATATTTCTAAACGTTTCGAAATATGTTGTACAAAGCCCTCCCTCTCTCCATTGATTAGAAAGCATAATACCATCTTATACTGATTTAACTATAGTGAAAAGACTTCAATAAAAAGGATGAAACCAGTGTGTGGAAAGTCTCTCAAACCGTTATAATGTCTGAAAGACAATGGCTCCATTGGAAGTTTTATGTAATAATGATATGTATGTACCTATATGGATGATAATAAGAATAAACGTTTCTTTATTAAGTAAATATTACGGTGGTGCAAAGACTGATGTATCCAAATATCAAACCATCAGTATCTCAGGTATGGTGGTGAAGATTTTGGAAAAGTTGGTTAGGGCTCATATTCAGAAATCGGTTGACAGAGAATCTCTACTTTGCAATGCATAGCATGGTTTTACTAAGGAAAACTCATGTTTTAGCAACTTGACCACATTCTATAATAATGTTACCACTGAACTAAACAAGGGGAATGGATACACCATGATACTTTTGGATTTTGCTAAGGAAGTGTTGTATTCGGTTGCATAAATTGGAGAATATGGATTTTGATTATAAAATATTAGCGTGGATAAGAGGATGACTAACTGACAGATATCAAAAAGTGGTATACGGAGGATGTGAGTCTGCAAGATTTGAGGTAATTAGTGGTGTACCACAAAGATCAGTCCTTGGTCCATCTATACATTAGTGATATATTGGAAATGATTTCACAGGTAACATACAGCTATTTGCTGATGATAAAAAGATAGGTAGAAAATCAGGAATATTGCAGATATGCAGTACCTGCAGAATGATTTCAATAGGTTGGAATTGTGGGCATGGGAAAAATGGATGTCAGTAGAGTCATGTACTTTGGAGTGATTAGATATCCAATGTCTTATTATATTGATGGGATTATGCTAGAAGAAACTTATCAAGCTGGGGATCTTGGAACGTTAGCAGATAGCAAATTCAAGTTCAGGGGCCATGCAGCAAAGATTGCAAATACAACTCAAAAGTAAATTGCAATGCTAAAACGAACTTTGACATCTAAAGATAAGGATGTCATTTTGCCTCTTTACAAGGCCTTGATAACACCTCACTGGGAGTACTGTATGCAAGTCTGGTCTCCTGGTTTCCATTGTGATTCTGATACAGTGGAGAGTGCAAAGAAGAGTGTTAAAAATATCAGGATTGTGAAATACTGATTATAAAGACAGATTGAGAATTTGTAGGCTGCAAAAAACTACCAAACAGGAGAAAGAGGGGGTGATATGACTGAGACTTACAAAGTTCTGAAAGGGTTATAGAGAATTTCAGTAGATGGAATTTTTCATTTTATGGAGGGTGGGGAAAGGATGTGAGGGTATCCATGGAAATTGAGAATGAATTCCACTAAGAAGGGCGGGGGGGGGCTAGATTTTTCTCTCATAGGGTGGTGCGTAACTGGAATGGATTGCCATTGGATGTCGTGTGTGCAAGCAGTGTGAATAAATTCAAGAATAAGTATGACAGCTGGTGCATGAAGTATGCGGCCTCTCTCGATGAGTCCCTGACTCTTTGGAAGTATCTCTTAATAATAATAATTACTGTGTAAAATGTATACTGATCCTCAGTAAACAAAAAAAAAATTCTTAGAAAACCATGAAAATATTCATAAAACAGAGAAATAAATATACATAACAAGCATAACAAATTCTACAAGATGATTTGTTACTCCATCAACCAGACATGTATTTTTGACATGCCTAAATGAAATCACCTGATGAACATCATTAGTTCATTGGATTAGCCCCTCCATATAGTTATTTACTGAACTACCAAATGTATATAGTGGCTGTGATTATTGGTTAGTTATTTAGACTTTGCAAACAAATCTCCTTCCACTCTCATTGCAAGCTTTTTTTTTAAATTATGCCATCATAAATTCATTTATGTCTATTATTAATACTGTTGTTGGCGATGATGGACGATAGATGGTATTGATGATTATAGTGTAATGAATTGAGTAGTAATGGAGAGGATGAGATGTATTTAGCGAAGTAGAATAGTGTGCCCTCCCATGATGAGCCCCTGGACTCCCTGGAGGTGTCACATAATAATAATAATTATTATATAATTAACATCTGACCTCCATGGAGTAAGAGACTCATCATGGGAAGTACACACTATCACACACAATGCTTATCCAACTGTGCCTTAAACTAATTCAATGTCTCTACATTCACAATAGACTCTGGCAATGCATTCCACTCAGCAACCACTCTCTATGTAAAGAACCTTCTCCTCACTCCTCTGCTCATACGCTCCTTATACAGTTTCCAGAATTGGCGTCTTGTTCTACCCCCTCCACATCAAATTCTATGAAAAATCTCTTTCTTATATATCTCAGTCATATTCCCCAGGTTCCTCCTATTCACGAGGCTTTGCAATTTACAGTCTCTCAATCTTTGGTCATACTCCACATTCCAAAAACTACTAACCACCTTGTGAATCTTCTGTAGAACCTTTCTAACATATCCTTATCACCATGAAAACTCAGTGACCAAATTTATGCACAATAATCCATATGAGCCCTGATCAAAGCCTTATACAAAGTTATCATAACCTCTATTTCTGCATGTCAGGGTCCTCAACATGATTGCCATTATCCGATGTGATGGCTTCACAACTTGTACAATGTAGCCAATGAATTTCAGGTCTTTGTCCATCACAACTCCCAGATCTCTCATCTCTTCTGATCCTGAAAAGTTTTCCTACCAAGTGTATACTTTGCATCCCATCACTGCTTATCAAATTTCAATACATTACACGTGGCAACACTGAACTGATAACTCCACTTACCTGCCCATTCACGTAGTCTATGCAAGTCCTCCTGTAAGGCCATAACATCTGCTTGACTCTGCACTGCTCTTACCAATTTTACATCATCTGCAAACATCTGCATATCACCAGTTAAACCCATCCCAATATCATACATATACAAATTGAACAACAATAGTCCCAAAACTGACCCTGTGTCACTCCACTAGTGACCTTCCTCTATCAAGATACTGTGCCCCACATACAACTTTCTGATACCTAGCTGACAGCCAATAGTCACCAAACCAAATCACTAGTCTGTTATTATTATTATTATCCCAAGACCCCCATGGATACAGACTCATCTAGGAGACCCTTTTTCAAACACACAGCTTATCATACTGTGCATTAAATACATTGAAATTCTTTGCAGACACAAGCTCGCAGACAGTTCATTCCAATCATTCACAACTCTCCATGCAAAAAAAAAGCTTCTCACTCCTTGCTCACACTCTACTTATACAGCTTCCAGGGATAACATCTTGTTCTTCCCCCAAATCCCACTATTTTATGAAAAACCTCTTCAATGTTAATCCTTTAACAAACCCTTATCAACTTATTTCTCTATCATAGCACCCCTCTTCCTCCTATCCATTAGACTGTGCAAATTGCATTCTTCTCAACCTTTTTTCATATTCAACATTCCGGAGACTAGACTACTGAGTCAATTCCCTCTGTACCTTTTCCAACATCTCAGCATCCTTTAGAAACCAGGTGACCAAATCTGTGCACAGTAGTCCATATGTGCCCTAATCAAGGTCTTAAACAGTGGAGCCAGAATTTCCTTACTTCTATAAATCAGTGTCATTCACATCGTTGCCAGGATTTGTTGTGTTGTCCTCACAATTATGCCAATTTTTCCTCTAAATTTTAGATCCTTATCAACTATCACTCCAAGATCTCTTATTTTCTCCACATTCAACAATATATTCCAATAATATGTAAATTCTACATCCCCATCTTTGTTTTTCAAATTTTAAAACCTTACATTTTGCAACGTTGAACTGTCATCCCCACTCTCATGCCTATTCACTCAGTCTCTTCAAGTCTTCTCTGTAATGCCACAAGATCTGCTCTACTCCTCATAGTTTCCCAACTTTGTAACATCTGCAAACAACTGAATATTCCCATTCAAGTCTTTCCCAATATCATTAGCCTACAAGTTAAACAGCAATGTCCATGAGGCACACCAATACTGACTTTCCTCTTTCAGGATATTGCTCCCCACATACAACTCGCTGGCATCTATCAGATAGCCGATTTCCAATCTGCACTAATCTAATATTCAACCACATCTCCTCTAGTTTAACTATCAACTTATGTGGTAATCTATCAAAAGTATTTGCATAATCTAGTATACTACTGTGTATCTATCTATCTTCTTCATCCAATGCTGCTCTCACCTAATTGTAATAAGTAGATTACTAAAATATGACCTCTCTTCAGTAAATTTGTACTGTCCATCAAAGGTAATACCACTATTGTGAAACTAATTCTGGATCCTGATTCTCAGCAGTTTCTATAACACTGTGTGTTAGCTCTTAACCACAAGAAGAACTGACACACAGATTGGCCAATGATTCAGTTCTGTTTCCTCCCTTATGAAATGGTACAATCTTGCCTTCCTTCCACTCATTTGGAACTTCACACAATGTAAGACTCATACTAAACAAATATGATCCTTCAAAATACATGGTGATATATCATGAAGTCCCACAGCCTTATTAACATCAAGTTTGCTCGTTTCTCCATATAGCTCTTGCTCACTCAGTCAGTCTCTCCTCCTTAACATCCACTGCTCTCAAACACTCCATTATGTTGCATTCACAAGGATGAAAGACCTTTACAAACTGCTCATTAAATATCTCAACTATGTCATCCCAAGCAGTTGTCCTTATGCCATTTTCCTACCATAATAACTTTTTTTTGGCTACATATTGAAAGAACTCCCTATGATTTTTTTTTGGTTCATTTGCTAACTGCTGCTCATACTACACTTTTGTTATCCATACTAATTGAGTCACTCTCTTTGCCTGTTGTTTGTAATTTGCAATTTGCCATCTTCACTGAACATGCCTACACAGCTGCAATATTTTATTTGTTCTATTGGTTCTCCATCGAGAATACAGGCAATCCTCAGTTTACACCTTGCTTCCATTCCTGAAAAAATGGGGGTAAACCAAATCGGAGTAAAATTAATCCAATTTTAATGGGAGATACAAATTTATGTTCTGTGCAGTCAAAAAATATGTACATGAAGTATGTGTAACATTATTATATTTAAAGCTTTGATAATACATACATAAATATTTGTTAAAATAAAATTATTAATAACGAAAACAAAACAAAATTATATACAAAAAATATGAAACTTCGAAAAGATATTACATATTTCTATGTTGAAGTTCCTGGTTTAGATCACCTGCATTTTTTTCAAAAAAGTATCCAGTGTTAACTGCCAAGATTTTTTTTTCTTTCTTTAAGGAGTTCAGTGTAAGGTCGAATAGATGCGATTACACTTCTTTTTACGTTCGCACTCCGTTCCCAATTGTGGTCCATTTCGCAGAGTTCATCAGTCAATGTCTCCATGCTTGCAAGGATATGCTGTAAATCGGCCATTTTTATATCTCTCAGAAGACCTTCTTCGTTTACGAATGACCGCCAATAGCCTTTAATAGTTTTTCCTGAAGTGTCCAAGACTCTTACCATTTCCATAAATGTTATACAGAGTTAATAGGCTTTGAAGATTGATATAATCCCCTGATCCATCGGTTGCAAAAGCGATGTTATGTTTGGGGGCATGTAAACAACCTTGACATCCAATGGTGTTCTTACTTCAGCAAAGTTTTGAGGATGTCCAGGGGCATAATCCAAGAGAAGCAATGCCTTGGCTGGCAAATCATTTTCTTTACAGAAGTGAAGCATGGTGGACAAAAATAATTTGTGTATCAATCTATAAAAACGTCTTGTGTAACCCAAGCTTTCTTGTTCCATTTCCAATAGACTTGCAGCATGGCTTTTAGACCCTTGAATGTGCATGGTGTCTGTGAATGGTACACCAACATTGGTTTAAGCTTCAAAGTTCCGGAGACATTTGCACCCAACAAAAGTGAAAGTCTATTTTTTGTAGCTTTAAAACCTGAAGTAGAATGTTCTTCACAGGAAATGAAGGTACGTGATGGCAATTTTTTCCAGTAGAACCCAGTCTCGTCAACATTAAAAATGAGATCAGGAGGATAACTTCCTTGTTCTACACAGTCTTGAAATTCTTTAAGAAAAGCAGCTGCTGCTGCAACACCTGTACTTGCCGCCTCAACACATAATTTGACACTATGGCACTTACTTCGAGACTTAAATATCGCATGAACCAACCTTTGCTTCCTAAAAATGTTTCTTCACCTCCATCTGTCATTTTAAGATCCTCAAAAATTGTTTTTGCTTTCTCAGTTATAACAGCCTGCATCAGAGGAATGTTTTTCTGATTCAAGTCATCCACCCATAATGATAACAATTTTTCCATTTTTTCATCAAGTTTACCACTGCTATAACTTGCATGTTTTGCATTTAGTATTGCCGTAGATTGTCACACAGACTGTTTTATTCTATCTGCATTTTTCATAATTGTAGTAACAGTCGATGGACGTAAGTTCATATTTCTACAAACATTAGCACGTGTCTGCCCATCTTCCATTCTTTGAATCACATCCATCTTTTTTTTTGAGTGTGATTGATTTCCGCACCTCCTTAACACCAAGTTCTGCTAACTTTTCTGCACTTCTTTTATCAGACATGGTATGTAATTATGTACTTTATAAGTTTAAATACATAGGTATGTAAAATAAAAATAAATAGAACAATTAGGTAGATTCAACAGTAAAACTAGGTCTGATACATAAACATTGTAGTAGCTCGGTAAACACTCGAACACTAGAGTGCCTGCTTGAGTTGTTTCTCAGTCAGACCTTACTACGGTAAGAAAGCATACGCAGGCATCCAGGTGTTATTGTGAATCGGTGTAAATTGAACCGTCATAAACTGAGGGCTGCCTGTACAGTTTTCAATATTCCTGTCTGTTTTCATCATTTGTCCTTTTATTGTTGACATGAATTTTTTTTTTTTTTTCATATGAAATTTGTTACAGCAAATATTTAATTTATTTTAATAGGACACCAAGTTCAATATGGAAGATTTAAATATACTTTTAGTTTGGACAGATATGAGTGGAGTTGTAGTTTTAATATTATTAAAACTACAACTTTGGGGTATGGAGATATAAGACTACATACTATAGTGATAGAGCTGTACTTTAGGAAGTGAATGAGATTTGGGATCTTGGAGTGATGGTAGACAGTGGACTAAAGTTCCAAGGGCACATTGCAAGTGTTACAAAGACAGCATATTGTATTTCTGCTACATAAAAAGTGCACTGACATGTGGAGGTGGTTGTACCTCTATATAAGGCAATAGTCTGACCACACATGGATTATTGTGATCAGATTTGGTTGCCTGGTTTTCTTTATGATGTGTAAACACTAGATAGGGTCCAGAGAACAAAGTGATATTCAGGACTCTGGAGTGTTGGTTATGAAGAGCATTTGAGGGAATATGGATTACAGATTTTGGTGGATAGGAGGAAAACAGGAGTTATGATAAAGACCTTAAATTTAGTTAAGGGATTCTACAAGATTAATACAGAAGAATTATAAAAAGAGTGGATGTTAAGATGGGAAGAATGAGGGGCCATTCTTGGAAGGTTGAATAAAGATGTGGTGAAGAAGAGTGGAAGGAGCAGATTTTTTATTTGGAGAATTGTTGGTGAGTGGAATGAACTATTGGAGTGCATTATGAATGCAGGGAGTGTAAATAATTTCAAAGTTCATTATGACAGACATGTTGTGACTGGGCCTCTCATGATGGATCTCTTGACTCCATGGAGGTTACTGAAATAATAATAATACTGCATTCCTTTACAAAGGGATCCATATAGATGCATAACAGTAGGCATAGTGTGCACCTGATTTTCCCATCAAACCATTTTCTACTTACTGACTTACTACTTAAATATAACTATATACCTATATATACTTAAATATAACTATATAATGCTTCTTTTAACTTATTATGACTTTTCCTTTTGCCTTTACAATTATGTTTATAAAGATCAACAGAACTTAAATAAGATCCTTCTAGCAAAATAAGATTCTTTTTAGCAAAAAATTCTGATTTTGTAAACTCCTATTTAGCCTGAACTCAAATTGATCCTACCCAAGTTCCTCTTCTACAATTTTTCTGAAGAATTACTATTAACACCAGATGAAGTCAAAAGACCGATCACAAGAGGTCCCCACTGTTGCAAATGAAGCTCATTGAACCATATCTTAAACTCTTCATTTTTGCACACTACTCAGGTGACGCATTTTACTGACCAACTTCTCTATGTGACCCTGTCCCTCACTATCCTGCTTGCACCCTATTATCCTAATAGGGCTTTAAGTAGCTGATCTATAACAACCCTTTACCACCTTACTTCTTAATAAGGTTGTACAGGATTGTCACCTTGTGTCTTAATAATATCATCCCTTCTCCTATTCACAAAGCTCTGTAAGTGGCAATCTCTCAATCTATTTTCAAACCCAACATTCCAACAACTATATAGATGATCTTAAGATCATCAATATATCCTCAATCCCTGGGAATACCTGATGACTAGATCTGTGCATGGATTTGGTCTTATTTGATGGAGCCATAATTAC
Source organism: Typopeltis vanoorti (assembly GCF_054136105.1). NCBI lineage: Eukaryota > Metazoa > Arthropoda > Arachnida > Uropygi > Thelyphonidae > Typopeltis > Typopeltis vanoorti. The sequence continues at coordinate 115,582,256 of NC_143561.1, read as the reverse complement.
TTCTGCATCTTAATATCATCCTTATCATTGCCATAATCAGTTATGATGCCCTCACAAATTCAGCCAAGTGGCATCTAAATTTCTGATCTTTGTACACCTTGTTCCCATATCTTTCTTCTTATTATTATTATTGTGTGACACCTCCAGGGACTCCAAAGACTAATCAAGGGAGGGAGGGAGGGAGGGAACCTACTCTACAACTCTGTTTCCACCACTCAATCCACCAACTACAAACTGCATGCTTTACACCAGTGCCATCTACTGCCCACCACAATTAGTATTTTCACAGACAATCACAAACATCCATACCCACGACAGGATTCGAACCTGCAGCCTTTTGGCTGGAGAGCGGATACGCTAACCAGACTGACTGATTTATTATCTTCATTTCTTGTAAGATATCCCCCTCACTAATTAACCCATAATGCAGTGTGTTATAATGTCCATAAGAATATGTGCATTGCATTATGGGATACTATGGCAACTGATTTTAAGTCGTTAGCCTCTATATACAAGTAGCCCAGTCGTGAAGTGACTACATGCACAAACTTTGTTTGCTAACATTTGGATAAAGAGTGAAATCAAGAATATAATTTCTTGGCATCTTTAACCTTGTTTAACTGGTAGACCAAGCCTACATGATATTTCATAATGCTGCTCGATCATTTGTTTTTGATTCAAGCTAAACCGTGGAGATGATAATTATCATCTCAATGGATTAGCTTGAAGTGATTGTCTTTATAGATTATAATCTATGGGGACAATCCATTGTGCTGAAGAAATACAGATTCTTTAGGTCATCAGAACTTGCAGAATAAGATTAATGACAATTACTTGCTGAATCTCTGCTCCGAGTATGGAGTAGTTATTATCATGTTCTAACAAATAGTTGCATAAATTGATTTGAAAGAACAAGTAAGAAGCCTTATTCACTACATTTTTGGTCAATTAACTAGTGAATCACTCACAACTAACCTTATAAAGGCAAATGCTTAATTTCAAAAAATTTTTGGTATTCTTCAGAGGTAAGATGCAAGGATAGAAATCACCAGTAGCAACATAACTTTTTCCTGTGTATTCATTCCAAAATACATTTGTGGTAATCACCATAGTGATAACGACTCTTTTACAACTGCCTGTAAAAGATATGCCTATGGATGCTTGTAACAAGTCTCCAATTTATACTACTGTAATTAAAATCTCCCATAACAATCATTCTTCTTGCACTTGCCAAACCTAGCTGTCTAAACATCTCCTGGTCCCCATCCTCTATGCTCCTGGGTCTGTAGCCACACCCCACTAAATATCCTAATAATAATAATAATAATAATAATAATATATCCCTATAATATATACCCCTAATAATATCCCTATAATAAGGATAGTTATGAGGATAGGCTGAGGGAATGTGAACTGCAGAGTTTGGTGGATAGAAGGAGAGGTGATATGATTGAGACTTTTAAACTGTTGAGAGGTGGTTACAGGGTTGACACTGGGGAGTTCTTTCGCTTGGTTGAACAGCAGGAAGGAGTGTTGACAAGAGGCCATCCCTGGAAGTTATGAAAGGAAACTGTGAGCAAGAGGGTAAGGAGTGGAGGGTGGTTGAACCGTGGAATGCATTGCCTGATGGAGTGGTGGGAGTGAGAACGGTCAATGAGTTTAAAGAGTGGTATGATAGACTTTGTGTTTCTTAGGGGGGGGGACCTCCCCTCGATGAGTCTTGACAGACTTTATGTTCTTAGGAAGGACCTCCCACAATGAGTCTTTTGACTCCATGGAGGCCTGAATAATAATAATGATCAAATCATTGAAATGCATTCTTTACAGTTTCCTTATTCACATGATTAAAAAGAACTGAAAAGTTAGAAACAAAGAATACATTATGCAGCCTAATTTTGTGCACACACAAAAAGATTTTAATTTACAAAAACACAGAGCTTCCTTACCTGTCAGATTTGCTGCTTCTGCCATGAGAAAAGTGCTGTAGGACATTAAAACAAAGAGACATGATTCCAAAAGGGGGAAATCGCACAAACGAGTAAACTTTGTCAAGTAATAATCAATTAAAGAAAACAATCAAAAATTCTTTTTAAAACAGCAATTTTACATGGTATAATTATGTATAATTAAATAAATTTATCTCCTAAGGATAAAAAAAGAATGTCATTATCTTTCTGAGACAACATTATATAAAAAAAAGTTGCAAAAACTGAAACATTTAAAATTATGAAAAATCAGCAAGAGCTTTCATCCATAATGTGTGATGCTGAGAGGAGTCAATTCCTTGTGAAGACCTCTTACACATACACCACGTGTAAGAGGCAGAAGTCTCTTACACGTGGTGTTTTAAACTTTGTGTTGTTGAAGAAACAATAAAAATGGTGGAGAGGAATGGATAAAGTTATTTCAGAATGCAACAAATATTTCTTTTCGATATAAATATTGGCCTTAGCAGGACAAGTCCATCTAGGGTAACAAAGGCATGAATTCTATGAATTACCCAAATTCATATTGATATCTGAATGCATTTATAACTACTACTAAAAGTGCCCACATCTGGTTTTATATTTGTGAGGGAAAAAATGGAATGCCTAGAGGAAAACTATAGCCAGTCCAAGACCAACTAACTCACTGCTGAAAAAATGCAAACAGCAGGCAAAAGAATAGCCAATCACTAAATTGGTGTACTTATTATTAAATTCATCCCTTGTGTATAGGTTGGGCTTGTGTATGTTCACTTATCTTCTCTCTCTAATTCATTCTCTCACCTTTTATTTATTTATTTTTTATCTTTTCCATACATACAAATAATAATATGTTCACTGTTAAATTAGTGAATTATACATTTTAATTGACACATCCTCCAGATATAATAACTAATTCTTTCTAAAAGCTGCATAAATTCACTGTTACTATAACTCACTGAAAATCATTCCATATATTTTCTACTGGAATAGTAAAAAATTAATTTTGACAGATAAATGTTCTCTTATTCACTTCCTTTTTTTCTTTTTGTTATAGCCTTTAGTCGAAACTACCTTTTTCTTCCAACTAACTATTCAGAAATTCATATTTCAAATTTAATTATTTAGAACACAGTTATAGTTCAATTACCTTTGATGTCAATATTTGGTTCATATTCTGTGTTTTACCCTACATTTAACTTATGTTGTAATAGGACTTAAACCATCCTTTCTGTATCAGATGGATTCATCTTGGGAGGTGAGTTCCACTGTCAATATCACAGATGTTGAGAATTTCTGCTGACCCTCAATTATACAATTATATCTACTTTAATTTCATTAAAATAATCCTGAAGATTTGAGGAACAATATCAAATACCAAGAGGGATAAAACTGACATTATTCTGAACCTAATTTTTTTTTTTCTAGTTCTTCATTTTCTTAAATGATTATCTGTATAACACATACACAGATAATCATTAAAGAAAATGCAGAAAATTGTCAACATTTCATTTCAAGAAGTCAGAATTTTTTTAATTTTAAGAAAGGGAAAAATGGAGAAAGAAAAAAAAAATTTAGATATCAGGATGCAGAAGTGGGATTAATATCAAAACTGCAGGTTGACCAAATTTCAGGGTCATTTCCCCCATCATCCTTACATTATTATTATACAAGACTCCCCCATAGAGTCAATGTGGGAGATCCATCTTAAATGAGCAACACAAACTCCATCATTCCTTAAACTCATTCACTGCAGTTAATGAGTACACAGCGTGAGAAAGGTGGATGCTCCAAGAGGATGTGAGAACATGTGTAGACAGGAAAGGAATGAGATGACCTGGGATCAAGAGGAAACAGATGGAAATGAAGAGGTTTCTAAAATGAATAAGCAAAAAAAAAGGGAAATGGCCCCAGATGAACATGGAGAGATGACATTGAATGAGTGGTATCAATGGAACTAGATGTGGATCCAGGAATGAGCTGTTGTGTTTATGTACAAATGCCAGAAGTTTAAGAAACAAGGCAGATGAAATGGTTGCACTGATTCAGTCTGTTCACCCAAATTGTTGGAATAAGTGAGACAGTTAGATGAGGACAACATCCTGACAGGAATAGAGATGGAAGGATATGATGTGTTTTGTGAGGACAGAAGGGGTAAAAAGAGAGGGGGGAGTGCTATTGATGATAGAGATACAAGAGGGAAATAGTGCCAGTGGTTTCAGGCAGTATGGTGTGAGATAGAGGTGAATGGATTGAAATACTTGGTTGGATGTTGTTATAGACCAGGAAATGTGGATGGTAGTGACTATGAAATGTATACTCAAATTAGCCAAGCAATTATGAAAAGAGTGATTATTAAGGCCGAATTTAATTATGGCAATACAGACTGGAATGATGAAATAGCAATTGGAAGTAAAGAAATTGAGCAAGTTTTTGATGGATAACAGAGGGCACACACAGATTGATGGTCTTCAATTTGGTCATCTAATCAGAGGAAGTAATTATAAATGAAGTGTCAAATTACCTACCAATTGGTGAGAGTGTCCATGAGGTGGTTACCAGCAGTGTGAGGACCTCTGTAAGAAAAGGGTATATGTGGAACTACAAGGTGGGGGGGTTGATTATGAAGTGCTCAGGAGACAGCTTGCGGGTGTAGCTTGGAATGAAGAGTTAGCTGGAAAAGAGATCAATGCAGCTTGGGGGATTTTCAAAAACTATCTAGTAGATGCAATGTCTATATGTATTCCAAGTGTGAGAAGGTTAAATAAGGTAGGTGTGCAATGGATGAATAAAGAAATTAAGCATGCAATACAGAGAAAAAGAGCATTATTTCTTATGCAGCATAAGAAAAGTAGAAAAAACCAATTACATGAGGACTACAAAGACCAGGCAAGGCGGGTGACTTAGTTGGTGAGGGTAGCTAAAGAGAAGTATGAACAGCAGTTAGCTAATGAAGCCAGGAAGAATCCTACGGAGTTCTTTCGATATATAGCCAGCAAAAGAAAGAATGATTATGGAAGGATGACACTGATTGGAGAAAATGGTATAAAGACAGCTGTTGCAGAAGGTGTGGTGGAGATACTTAATGAGCAGTTCATAAAGGTCTTTTAATCTTGTGAATGTGATTTCATGGAGAGATTGAGAGCGGTTGATGATGGGGAAGAGAGACTATCTGTAAGTGAACAAGAGGTGTATGGGGAGTTGAGCAAACTAGATGTAAATAAGACTGTGGTAGATAATAAAAGCATGGACGTGATAATATATCACCACATATTCTGAATGAATGTGCCAGAGAGCTGACGCTGGCCTTGACATTTTTTTAAATATGAGTCTTGCACTACGTCAAGTTCCTAAGGAGTGGAAGGAGGGCAAGATTGTGCCACTTCATAAAGGAGGTAATCGAACTCACGCATCAAACTATAGGCCTATCTCTGTGTCAGGTGTTGTGGTTAAGTTGTTGGAGAAGCTTGTGAGACCTATGATCCAGAATTGGGTTGGCAACAATGGTATTATCTTTCATGGACACCATGGATTTACTAAAGGAATGGCATGTTTTAGTAATCTACTTACTTATTACAATAAGGTGACTGCTTCCATGCACAGAGGAGAAGGATACACAGTAATATACTTAGATTTCGCAAAGGCTTTTTATAGATTACCACATGATAAGTTGATAGTCAAACTAGAGTGGATCGGGTTGGATATTAGATTGGTATATTGGATTGGAGACTAGCTATCTGATAGGTATCAACAAGTTGTGTATGGGGGAGCAATATCTCCTGCTCTTGTTCCTTCCCCTTGTTCTACCTAGGAAAAGGAAAGTTACTAGTGGTGTGCCTCAGGGGTCTGTTTTAGGGCCATTGCTGTTTAATTTGTATATTAATGATATTGGTGAAGATTTGGATGGAGATATTCAGTTGTTTGCAGATGATGCAAAGTTGGGACGAACCATAAAGAGTAGAGAAGGTGTTGTGGCCTTACAAGAAGACTTGAATACATTGAGTGACTGGGAATGGGGATACGAGTTCAATGTTGCAAAATGTAAGATTTTAAAATTTGGAAAACAAAAATGGGATGCAGAATTTATGCTTGATGAGAATATATTGTCGGAGGTGGGGGAAATAAGAAATATGGGGGTGATAGTGGATATGGATCTAAAATTTAGGGGACACAATCAAAATTGTGAAGACAACACAAAGGATTCCAGGAATGATGCAGAGGACACAGACTTGTAGAAGTAGCGAGATTCTTGTTCCGTTGTATAAGGCTTTGATTAGGCCACACATGGACTATTGTGCCCAGATTTGGTCACCTGTTTTCAAAAGGATGAAGAGATGTTGGAAAGGGTCCAGAGGTGATTGACTAAGGTAGTTTCTAACCTCTGGAATGTCGAGTATGAGGAAAGATTGAGAAGATGCAACCTGCAGAGTTTGGTGAACAGGAGGAAGAGGGGAGATATGATTGAGACCTACAATTTAGTAAGGGGTTGTTATAGGGTTAATGCTGGAGAGGTTCTACAGAAAATAGTGGGTGATCAGGAGGAACCAAAGGTCATCCCTGGAAGCTGTATAAGGAGGGTGTGAGTAGGTGAGTGAGAAGTAGGTTTTTTTCATGCAAGAGTTTTGAATGATTGGAATGCCTTGTCTGAGAGTGTGGTGTCCGCAGAGAATTTGAGTGTGCTTAAAGCACGGTATGAGCTGTGTGTTTGATAAAAGGACCTCCTAGATGAATTGACTCCATGGGATCTTGGATAATAATAATAATAATACTCCAACCACCATCCTTGAAAAAAAAGCTACTCTTAATCACCACTTTCTTTCATAACTTCCAGGGGGGTCCCCTATCCTTGTTCCTTCCCCTTGTTCTACCATATGAAATATCTGCCCAGTGTCAACCCTGTTACTACCTCTCAACAGTTTAAATGTTGCAATCATATCTTTTCTCCTATCTACTAAATTCTGCAGTTTACATGCCTTCAATCTATCCTCATAGCTAACATTGTGCAGTCCTGATATTATTTCTTTTTATTAACTTTTGCACTCTCACCAAGCTTAATTTATCCCCTTCAAATCCCAGAAATCCAATCTGAACACTATTAATAGTCCAGTTATGGTCTGATCAGGGCTTCATACAATGGAGCCCTGATCAGACTATCTCTGCTAGTTGGCATCCTTCTCAATATTGCAATCCACTGGGATACCTTCACATTTGCAACGTCCTCTAAACTTCAAATTTCTATCAATCATTATCCCAAGGTCCCTTTGCCTCCTCCAATTCCTCTTATACAATCCCTCGAACAGACTAGGCAGCCTACCATTCACATATTCCAAACTTCAAGACCTCAAATATTTAGTTGCAGTTGCATTAAACTCCAATCCCGTTCATTTGTCCACCTCTCCAGCTTCTTCAAATCCTTTTGCAGGGCTATCACATCTGCGCTATTAATAATAACCTTTCCACCCTTCACATCATCTGAATATTTCTCTGCAATCTATTGACAATGGCATTAATATAAAAAGTTAAAAATACAGGTCCCAGCAGTGAGCTATGTGAGACCCCACTTGTAACTTCTGCATCCTTGATACTGCCCTTTCATACACAACGCTGATATCTATCAGACAGCCAATCCATCCATCAATATGCTATAACTTAAATATATATATATATAGATTTATCTAGTGGCACCTTGTCAAATGCCTTTCCTGCACTGACTTCTCTTGTTACTTTATTATAAAAGGAAAGCAAAAACATGTCAGTCTTCAGAGATAACATTACCCAAAGCTGTTGAAAGTTTATTTTTCTTGGTCAGACTATAATAAAGTTAATTTAATCCTTTATTCAAGTGTGTACAAACAAAGTTTGTGCCTGAAAGTATCTTCAGGACTGGGGTAAAGTGGTACAACACCGGGCAACTCCTTGCAAAGGTGGAGCAAGCTACCAACTCTCCTATCTCAGTATCTCCGATAATGCAAAACACATCTCCTTGCGGATATGTATAATGTTATGCATTAAGGGAAGGGCCACTACCCAGACTAGTTTTGACCTTTATTGAGGTCTCTTCAGTGGGAGCCAGGCCCAAGTGGAGATACCAGGCAGAAGCATTAGCAAGGTCATCTCCTCTTATAGAAGCTGACAAATGGTGTGCCACCTTTTTATTAAATTACTCTGGATTTAGAGAAAGATGTTGAAAGTTTATTTTTCACATTATAGTCTGACCAAGTGAAAAATAAACTTTCAACATCTTTCTCTAAATCCAGAGTAATTTAATAAAAAGGTGGCACACCATTTGGCAGCTTCTATAAGAGGAGATGACCTTGCTAATGCTTCTGCCTGGTATCTCCACTTGGGCCTGGCTCCCACTGAAGAGACCTCAATAAAGGTCAAAACTAGTCTGGGTAGTTGCCCTTCCCTTAATGCATAACATTACATTATATACATATCCGCAAGGAGATGTGTTTTGCATTATGGGAGATACTGAGATAGGAGAGCTGGTAGCTTGCTCCACCTTTGCAAGGAGTTGCCCGGTGTTGTACCACTTTACCCCAGTCCTGAAGATACTTTCAAACTTTGTTTGCACACACTTGGATAAACGATTAAACTAAATTTATTACTACCCAAAGCTATATACAGTCTCACTAATTTCTTCAAAATCTTAACAACTACAGAAGAATTACAAATGGTTGATAGTATGATACTTCTATTCTATCATCACCCTTATGTAGTTGCACTATCTTAATATATCTTAATAAATAATAATATTGCCTTATCGACATCCCAAGTACTTGAAACAGACTCCCCTCTTGCACACTTCCAAACCTTGAACCCTAACCATCCCTCCAGTAGAGAATCTTTTTCCAGGATGAAACATCCCAATAAAGTGATCATTAAACATCCACTATGTCTTTTGCATCAGTCACTCCACTCCCATTTTTATCTGAAAATGTCATTCTTTCACAATCACTTCTCCACATAGCAAAAGAATTCTTTCAGATTTTCTTGGATTTCAGGGCTAATCTCTTCTTCTCATATTCTAATCTCATATTCAAGTTTTGCCTTCCATATCATGCTAGTTACTTTCCTAGCCTCTGTATTACATTCCTCATGCAATGGTTCTCCACCACTCTCCTTGTGCTTTTTCTTTACCTCTTTTTAATCTGCAGTTCCTGTGTGATATCACTAGTCATCTACTTTACACCAAATCATGTTTTCTCTTTCACTTGGGGTAGAGAACTTGCCATTACGGCAAATAAATATTACACATCTGCTCTACTGTTCATAGTTCTTTCCAACTTTGTATAATTTGCAAACAATCATTCAAACTTTTCTGAATATCACTAGTTCGTATGAAATGGTGGTAGCATCTCACAATTTCAATTCTTCAATTCATGGGATTGCCTCAAGGTTGATTTCTAAGATTATTATAATCACCTGCCTTATAATTACAGGCAAAAGATGCAAAAGAAAAGGATCAAGAAATTAATGTCCAGCAATATATAGAATTCAAAAGTCCTTTTTTTATTATTAGCCTATTAATATTATCAGACTTCAATGGAGGCAAAAGACTCATTGTAGGAGATCCCACTGTATAAACACACAGCTTATCACACCATGCCTTAAGTGCACATGTCATCACCACACTCTCAGGCTATGCATTCGTCATTCACTAGCCTCCATGCAAAACACCATGCATCACTCCAGCTATCTGCTGGACTCTGAAACTGCATTTTCTCTATCTTTTTTCTTTCTCAACATTCCAGAGACCAAAAACCACATTTGTGGTTTCTGGTATCTGGAATTTTAAGTAGGAAAAAAAAGATTAGGACCTGCAATCCCTTTCCAATATCTCTTCATGCTTTTGAACACAAAATGATCAAATCTGTATAACCCACATGTAATCTGATCAAAACTTATACAATGGAACCATAAATTTACTTGTACATATCAGTATCGTCCACATCACTGCCATAACCCATTGTGCTATCTTGACAATTTCAGCAATGTGTCCCCTAAATTTTAGATCCTTATCCATCATCATCACAAAATCTCCATATACCTCTGATCACTCATTGTCAATCCTTCCTCTACACCTCCTCTGCATGATGACAGATTGCTATGGATGAAATTATGCAGCTCCATAATGCCTTCTTTCAGACTGCAGGCCTGATCTCTTTGTTTATTCATTTCCTACCTACTTTATTTAACCGCCTCACCTCTGGAAAACATTCATACTTTGCCTCTGCTAGTTAGTTCTTGAGTAGAGCCCAAATTGCTCATTCCATGATATAGCTCACTAATCCCTTTTCATAATCACCAGCCTTATTGTTCATAATATATCTCACAGAAGTGCTCATATGGCTAGGCACACCCAGATGATCATTTCACGGTCAATCTCACCAAAGGGAAGATTTGACACCCAAATTATAACAACATTCTCTGATATATTACCTGAGGAAGTTGCCTGTTAAAAACTCAAGAAATTCATTTTCTTGGCCCACAGACATCTCTTCATTCCAATCTTTGTCACTATAATTACAATCACTCTAAATGATTACCCTTTGCTTAATAGCTGAGCTAATCTGCTTATTCATTACCTTCTTGCTGCCTTTCACATTACCATCTCTGTAGCAATATTCAACTAAACATTTTGTTCTGTTCACCTCTACCTCACATCATACTGCCTCCAAACCACTGTTACTATTTGTTAAATCTCCGCTTTGGATGAACATAACTCCTCTGCTACCATCAGCAGCATTCCTATCTTTCTACTTTGTCCATTTTCACAAAAAGCATTACATCTTCCAATCTATTCCTGTCAGAATGTTATCCTCATCCACCCTCTTCTTGCTTATGTTGACAATTTTTGAGAGAATGAACTATCAATGCAACAATTTTGTTCCTCTCACTGCAGATAATTAAACATTCATAAACAAATATGATAGCAAATTTCTGGTCATATACATACTATTAAACACCACTTCTCAGATGTAAACCCCCCCCCTCCATATTTTCCAACTGGCCATTCCTCTCTATCAACATTGATCTCTGAACTCTCTCTACACATCCCAATCCTTTATATGTTTAGACATTCCTTCCTGCATCCCAAATCCAAATTTCTGGATTTGGGATGCAGGAAGGAATGTCTGAATCCTCTTCAATTTCCTGCTATTTCATTCACGTCTCTATTCAACATGCTCTACTTCAATCTCTCTCTTACTCTCATATTTATGAATTTAGGGACACAAAACACACGTGTTGAAATGATTATTTTACTAATTATTAATAAAATACCACTTGACATTTCGATCCCTTCTGACAATGATCTCAATACAGGGATCGAAATGTCATGTGTATAGAGAACCAAGCTTCATGCTCTTGCACTATATAAAGGTAAATTAAATCTATGCTGTTAATTAATCTGTTTCTTAGCCTGACCTCTAGTGATAATTAAATAAGATAAAATAAAATAAAAAATTAAAAAAATAAAATAAAATAAAAAATGATACATAATTAATAAATAAAATAAATAAAAAAACTATAATAAACTCTGCTAAAGTCCTCATATACTAAGATTCTTCTGGATTTGTACAGTTCAGATTGTTATACTATAATTTTCTTCAGGACTTGTACAGTTCACATTGCTATTGAATGTTAAGGGAAAAAAAACACTTCAAGTCTTCTTGTAGTGGGATTTTTCTTTGGCCTGTTCTGGTTGCTATAAAGGTTGCAAATGGGTCCTCCACATTCTTGGAATGGTTAGGCCATCATCATTTTTGTTCAGATTTGGATTATGCTTGAACATTTCACATGCTTCTTTAAATTTCCTCTCAAAATAGGTTTTGGTGTGGTGCAGGGACTTGGTACCTTTCCAATCAATTCTGTGGTATGGTTGGAGTGCATGGTCAGAAAGGTCGGTTTTTCCAAAATGGAGGTATTTAATGTGTCGTTTGTGTTCATCCTTCCTAATTGGGATGGTTTGCCCTGTTTCCCCCTATGTATGGTAGGTTACATCTGCATTGTATTTTGTATACCCCTGGGTGGGCTAGGTGTGGAAGAGGATCTTCGGAAGAACTGAGTAGGTGTCTTAATTTTGTCGGGAGTTTAAGGGTGGTTTTGATGTTGTATTTGTGTAGTGTTCTGTCTATTTTTTCAGAAATGCCTCTAACATAAGGTATGGCAATAGCATTCTTGAAATCTTTTTTTGTTTTTACTAGTGTCTCTGTGGAGGATCTTGTGAATAGTTTTTTTACTGTATCCATTTTTTATAAATGTATAGTTGATGATCTTGTATACCTGGTTTAGAGCTTGTTCATTTGAACAAATAGTTTGAGCTCTGGGTTTAAGGGTGCTTATGACACCTAGTTTTTGTGTTGGGTGGTGATACGAATTTTTGTGTATGTACTGGCCTGTGTGTGTAGGATTGCGGTTAAAAGAAAGAGTCTCTCTTACTCTACATTTTTTTATTGGTTACCACCTAACTGATTCTTGACTGGCTGAATTATGATGATTTGTAACTGACTATGCAGTTTCCAACAGTGGAATATTCTTTTTATTGTATTTATATGGTTGCACATTGTTATAGTTTTTGCTGCAAATCATATGTTATAGAGGTGACAGGGTTTTCCACCTAGAAAGTGGTTTTTAATCCTACAAAGCTATCTGGTCAGATGAACACATGCAATTAGCAAATACAATGGCCACACAGCATTAGCTGTAATTTCAAAACACCATCAAAATCAGTGAATGAAATCAGTAATCACATTTTCTACACATGGGGTGTGTTTCTGGTTGCAAGCACTGGCATCTCTACAGTGTTAATATTGTTTTGCTGTTCTCTAAGTGCAAACAGAGATTATTAAGAAGATAGGAAGTGAAACCTCACAATCCCTGTAGTGATCCTTAATTCCTGTAAAAAGAGATCAAATTATACCATGTTTTGATATTATAAAATTTCGCTCACAGCTATGGATGATATGCATTCACAATACTGAATTCAATTTTTATGATCCTGTTTCTTCCAGCTTTCTAATTCCTCTTTCATTCAAAAATATGTACATGCATACCTATTTTTACTATTTAATAAATTTTTCTCTATTTTACTTAGTATATGGTTTTGTGCATTTCATTATGTACTTATACATTTGACCTCAAATTCCACAAATCTAGTAGTGCTTTAATAAAACCGAAGATAGCAATCCAAACAAGTAATGAGGCAAAGAAGTTACAGCAATCATCCCACTTGATTTTCTTATAATACCATAGATGTAAGTTTTTTGTGCATGGTTGCTTCATGGCAAAAAAAATCTGCAGTGGATTGTGTGAACTACCCAGAGGACACACAACATTCACAGCATATACTTAAATAGGTCACTAATGAGGAAGTGGTCCAGAACATTTGGAGAAGAGTTTGGGTTGTCTAGTATTCTGGTGTGCTGAAAATGTATAAGATCATTGGTAATTCCAAATGTCTCGGCTTTTCTACCTGCTTGATGAGTAAGGATTAGGAAAGATGGACTGAAGGAAATCAACATTCAGGGAAAAGAAATCAAAAAGTGTGGAATGGACTGGCAGTAGCAACAGCAGATGAATTTGACAGAATAGAATAGTGATTTTCAGCCAAATCAGGTCAAAAATGCCTTTTGGTCATTTACATTAGATAATCTTTGGCTTGGTATACCAGAGTGAACATGTACACACACACACCCCACCTCTGAAACAAAAGCAGTTGGTGCACAATTGGGAAAGCTAAGATGAGTAGTGTTTAAAGAAGTTTGAGATCTGAGTTTCTGTTAGAAAAATAGTCGATTTTCAGATCAGAGATGGAAGTGAACACCATTCAGGTTGGAACTGAGACCACGTATATTTGTGGATTTAGAAGGTTCTGTGAAGTTTGATGTTGACTGTATGTGTCCCACACATTCCGTGTGCAGTGTTTGATAGGTTTCAAAGCTAGCTATTAGTAGAATTTGATTTTTGCACTAGTATTTCTTTGTTACAGTTGACTGCCCATGCTTCATCTCCAGTTTGATGTTTTTCTTCCAGTTGTCATCATAGTTGACAACCTCGTTTCCACTGCATATATGTAACATCTAGCCAGGCTTGTACATGTGATGGGGGAGGGGGAACTTCTTGTTATTCATAGGCAAAATATTATTATTATTATCCAAGCCTCCATGGAGTCAAAAGACTCATCGTGGGAGGTCCTTCCTAAGAAACACAAAGTCTATCATCGAGGGGGAGGTCCCCCTAAGAAACACAAAGTCTATCATACCACTTCTTAAACTCATTGACCTTTCTCACTCTCACCACTCCATCAGGCAATGCATTCCATGGTTCAACCACCCTCCATGCAAAGAAACCACTCCTCATCCTCTTGCTCACAGTTTCCTTTCGTAACTTCCAGGGATAGCCTCGTCATCACTCCTTCCCTCTGTTCAACCAAGCAAAAGAACTCCCCAGTGTCAACCCTGTAACCACCTCTCAACAGTTTAAAAGTCTCAGTCATATCACCTCTCCTTCTTCTATTCACCAAACTCTGCAGTCCACATTCCCTCAGCCGATCCTCATAACTAACATGGTACAGTCCTGAAACCATCTTTGTTATCCGCCTTTGTACCCTTTTCCACAGTTAATTTATTCCATTCAAATCCTGGGAACTATAGTCTAAGTATGGTCTGATCAGAGTCTTATACAATGGAATGATAATCCTTTTATCTCTGCAGTTCAGTGTCCTTCTCATTATTGCAGCAATTCTCTATATTACCTTCATCACCTTTGCAATATGTCCCCCAAATTTCAGGTTTCTATCAATCATCAACCTCAGATCTCTTGTCTCCCCTACTTCCTCCAGTATAACTCCTCCCATAGAGTATGCAGCATCCCATCGATGTTTCCCAAACCTCAAGACCTTACATTTTGCTGCATTAAACTGACACCTCCATTCATTTGCCCATCTATCTAGCTTATTCAAATTCTCTTGCAGGGCTACCACATCTGCACTATTACTAATAATCCTTCCCAGCTTTGCATCATCCGAAAAAAACTGAATATCCCCTTGCAATCCACTGACAATGTCACTGATATAAAGGTTAAACAATATAGGTACTGAGCCCTGTGGGACCCCACTTGTATTCCTCTGCCTCCTTGAAACTGCCCCACTATGCACAACTCTCTGATACCTATCAGACAGCCAATCCTGAATTCAATTGACCAATCTGACATCCAGACCCATATGCTACAACTTAAATATCAGCTTATCATGTGGCACCCTGTCAAATGCCTTCGCTAAGTCTTAGACTTAGCGAAGAATATGAATGCAGATCTGCTCACCAGGATGTCACAGGTCACTTTTATTAAGTGTGTGAAGTTGAATATGAAAATAACCTGATGAACACAGAACAGAAATGGGAGGAGATTAATATAAAAAACTAGCAAAAAGAAAGCAGTCATAAAAGAAAAATGAGTTTTATAAAGCAAGAAACAGATGTTAGTTTTGTGTTTTTACTAAAGCTGATTACTTCTGTTTACTGTATGATTGATGTATGATTTACTGTATCATTAGTAAATGTGATGAGAACAAAACAAATGGTAACTAGTCTGGAATGTGGGGGGGGGGGGTGAAGCCAGATTGAAGGAATGCAATTTGCAACACCTTATGAACAGGAGTGGAAGTGATGTGATCAAGACATAAGTTGATCAGGTATTATTAACAGGCTAATGTGGAAGAAGCTTTTCATACAATAACAGAGAAGGGAGAACAAAAATACATGCTTTCTTTTAATGAATAAGACAGTTATAAATGAGATCATTATGGAAACTGCATAAAGAGGGTGTGAGCAAAGGAGTGAGGAGAAGGTTCTTTGTATATAGAGTGACTGATGAGTGGAATGCATTGCCTGAATGGTGAATGCAGACACATTGAGTGTGTAGCTCCCAAAGCATCTTTTGATTCTGTGGAGATCTGATATTAATAATTTGCCTTATATGAGAGAAACTGGATGCACAATTCCTTTCAGGAAAAAAGGAACACAAATGACACATTAAATTTAATAACCATGAAAATCAAGTCCTTCCTATCATGCTTTGAATACTCTACATGGAACTAACTGGAAAGGAACCTCTTCCTTACATCACACTGAAATCTGGTATGAGCACAAATTTAAAGAATCTGTGAAATTCTAATTGATCACATTAATTCCAACAATGATGATGGCCTAAAAATCTTGAGAATATGGATAGCATATATTTGATTCACTTAACGTTTTGTTCTAAAAAGTAATAATTAGGATAGAACCTGAGGACTTGGAAATAATTTTGTTAGTAACAAACGCTCAGGCTTTATTTTAAATAATGATTAGACTATCATTATTACTGTACCATGAAAGGTTAATAAGAATTTGATCTCTATCCATGTAAAACAAAACTCTAGCTCTGATGTAGTTTTTTTTTTTTTATTTCCACTAGAGGTCAGGCCAGTGGAATAACAGCTGACCTAATTAGTGATACTTTGGCATACTATTTGAATGATAATGACTTTTTCTCCATATACATATATATGAGCATATACTGCAGACAGTGGCATAGCTATGGTGGTGCAAAGGGGGTGATCTGTCCTGGGCGGCACTTTGAACCTTTTTGAACTTTTGCAGTTAATTCTAAAATACAATCTCGAGAACTCAGTTCCAAATATTGTAAGACTACTGTGAATTTTCCTCACAATTGCTGTAAGGGTTGCTAGTTGTGAGAGTTTTTCTAAATAAAATTGATTAAGAATTACCTACATTACTATGAAATAGACTTCGACAATGTCATCGACGATTTTGTTAACAGAAAAGCAAGAAAAATAACATTTTAGAATGTTGAAATTAAAGTTTTACTTCAAAAATAAACAGTGTTTTAATTTATTTCCCTATACGTCGTTTTGACTTTTTTGTAGTATATTTGGTGTATATTGAGAGAGGCAGCAAACTCAGGGACCGCCCCAGGTGGCAACTGCTCTAGCTACGCCAGTGACTGTAGAGAATGACTTTAATATGAAACTTGAAACATTGAGAAATTAAAGTTATTCTTCTTAAACATGGTAGTGGTCTCTATAACTTGACTATAATGAATACTGGTTACTGTGTGACATTAAAAGCAAGGGACCAGCATTAAATAAGTTATGCATGTATTTTCTTAATATTAAGTGAAATTGCACTCCTTTTAAAATATTTAATTTAGAAAATAATTTAATAACATTTTAAAGGATATAATAGCTGTAGAGCAACCTGCAACTGAACCAATCAGAAAGGAGCACACAAATATATACAAAAAATTCCCAAGGGAATAAAATGCAGCTATCATTTGGAAGCTTCCTTCTCCAGTTTGATATCGTTCTTCATAATTATCAATAGCCCTATGAAGTATAAAAATAATAGTATGCAGAATACAGCAGTTACATTACAGGTATATTAGAATGAACAGGTCATAACTAATATTCATACAAAAATACATGGTTGCTTTTAATGAATAAGACAAGTTATAAATGAAATCATTATTTCATAAGATGAAATATGAATAAATCCACAATACTTTATTATTATTGGACATCCATCATGAAGACTGATTCTTGAGAGGTCTATCCTAAATGCCACAATGTTTGTTCTACTTTCAATTCCTTTGTCAACTGTCCCTTTACTACTGGAAATGCATTTCACTCAAACTACAGAATCGCTCTCCATGCAAAGAGCACATCCATTCAGTAATTAATTACAGCTTCTAGACAGATGAGTCCTCCTTGTGACAATGTCAATTCCATTACTTCCCTATGTAGATTCTTCAAACTGTGTGTCCCAATTCTTTACGTTACGATATTTCAGCTCAGACTTCTTGAACACAACAGAATACCTTCTCTCAATCTATGCTTATAACCAACATTTCATGCTCCTCATATTTTCTTACCCAGTTTTGTACTTGTTCAAGATTCTTCTTACTCTATGAAATCCAGCTGACTAGATACTACAGTAGTTCTGATGAGAATTCTTTGAATTTCAAATCCTTGTCCACAATTGGTCAAGTGGTTAGCATATCCGCTGTCCAGCCTAAAGGCTGCGGGTTTGAATCTCGCCATGGGCATGGATGTTTGTGATGGTCTGTGGAAATACTAGTGGTAGTAGTCGGTGGTAGATGGCGATGGTGTAGTATTCAGTACCGTCAGCAGGGTGTAGCACAGAGACAGCAGCCTGCCTCATGTGACGGCTTAATAAGGGCACTCGTTCAGCCATATGCGGTAGGCAACGTTGTTATGCTGACAGGAATTGTTAGTGTAGGTAGCAAGTGCAAAAAGTTTTTCCAAGCTTAAACTGATTAAAAATTATTTACAAACAGCAATGAACCAAGAAAGATTGGTTGGTCTAGCAAATATATTGATAGAGGCAGACATAGCTTATAATTTAAATTTAGAAGAACTTATAAACAGTTTTATTGTGCGATATCCCTGAGGAAACATTCAATTATTATTATTATGTAATCATTTTGTATTAATGTTTCTCTTATAATAAAAACAAAATAGCAATTCGAGATTTTCTTATATTTTTGTCTTTAGGGGCAATATTTAATTATTTGCCTCAGGGTGCAATCTAATCTGGCGATGGTCCTGCATGTATTATTTCTGTGAGAACTTTTATTATTGCTGTGTGTCCATAGTGAGGGTGAAATGTTTTTGGTAAATCTTATTTTATTCTGTTAAAATAACATAATTATTTATTATAGATATAAGGCTGAATTATGACAAATGTCACTGTTGAAAATATGAAAAGAATTATATTTTCTCAATTATCATTACATGAAAAATTATCATTACACAAAACAAATGCACTACAATGTAACGCAATGTCGGAATTATCATGCTCAGTCAGTTGTGGCTAGACTCGCCAATATTCATTTGCACTTGTCACTGCACGTAACAAGTGAATCCAACACTGTTCGTTGAGCAGTGTCACTACAGATAAATTGTATGCTTGCACGCTTTATTTCTGTGAGATACGAAACTTTTATTATTGGTGTGTATTCGTCGTGTATTTGTTATTAAATGTATTAAATGAAGAACATTTAGCCAATTTTTAGTAAAATAATTAAATTTATAAAAATTTTAGTAACAATTCCAATGACCACAGCAGAACCAGAAAGATGTTTTTCTACTTTAGAAAGGATGAAATCATATTTAAGGAATACTATGAACCAAGAAAGGTTAACAGCACTGTCTATGACAACAGTGAGCAAACTGCATGCGACTCTCACAGCTGCTGTGTGCAGCTATGAGAATTATATTAATAATCTATAGTTGTATAGCATGTACCAATATTAGAATATTTTATTTCATAAATTCTTTAAAGACAAGTAAAAAAACAGATATTTTGAAACTTAAAATTTTTAGCTTTTAAATGGTACCGGTCAAAAGGGTTGTTAACGTGGATTTTATTATCATATTTGGTTGTAAAAAGTGTTTTGACATTTGATGGCCTGTATCACTCCCACCAAAATCAGTTCCAAAAGTGACTACTATGATTGCTGCATTATTTCTCCGTTGCAGAAAATAATATTTTCTAAGGCTCTTGGACATTCAAAATGTATGAAAAGTATTATATATGGCTCTTATTACCGAAGAACTTGCTCATCCATGGTCTATGGATGAGCAAGTTCTTCGATAATTTGCAAATTTTCATTAAAATTTGCAAATTACAAATTTTAATGAAAAGGTTACTGAAAAATTTTGTCAAGGCAAAAATAGAACAATGGATTTTATTTTCAAACAATATTTTTTAATAAAGCAAATTTTTTTAATATGTAAATTTACTTATTAATAAATTGGTTACTGATTAGGAAAAAATGAATTATTTTTCTTATTTTGAATATGCAGCATCCCCACTTAAAATTTTCACTGGCTGCCACTGGTAGACACATTGAATTAGTGTTTACCTTCCACGATGAGCCTCTGACTCCATTGAGGACTGAAAGACTAATATAAATTAGACTCAAAACACTAAGAATCCACATAAAAATAACTGGAGCATATGCACCAGAAGAGGAGAAAGAAGAAGACTATAAATGCCAGAACAGGAAACAGGAAATACAAAACAAGGGAGGTTTGATGAAGTACATGTAATCAAAATGGACACAAACTACGGGATTTTGTCATTTATAATAATATGAGAATAATGAACTCAGTATTTAAACATAAAGAAATACATAAATATGCATGGTCAGCCAAAGAATGTAAGTCAGTGATTGACTGATTATTGCTAATTTTAAATTAGCCGAGTTAATCCCAGATGTAAGAGTATTTATTATTATCCAAGATCCCCATGGAGTCAAAGACTCATCTAGGAGGGCCTTTTATCATACACACAGCTCATCATACCGTGCTTTAAACACACTCAAATTCTCTGCAAACACCACACTCTCAGGCAAGGCATTCCAATCATTCACAACTCTGCTTGAAAAAAACCTACTTCTCACTCACCTACTCACACCCTCTTTATACAGTTTCCAGGGATGACCTCTGGTTCTCCCCTGATCTCCCACTATTTTAAGGATAAATGTTGTAGAGGTTGCAGAACCTCTACAACATTGATACTATAACAACCCCTTATTAGCTTGTAGATCGCTATCATATCTCTCCTCTTCCTCCTATCCACCATACTCTGCAAATTTCATCTTCTTAATCTTTCTTCATATTTGACATTCCAGAAATTAGAAACTAACTTAGTCAGTCGCCTCTGGACTCTTTGCAACATCTCTTTGTCCTTCTGAAAACCAGGTGACCAAATCTGGGCACAGTAGTCCATATGTGGCCTAATCAAAGCCCTATACAATGGAACAAGAATTTCCCTACTTCTACAAGTCAGTGTTCTCTGCATCATTCCCAGAAGTCTTTGTGTTGTCTTCAGACTTTTGATAATTATTATTATTATTATTATTATTACCCCAAGCCCTCACGGAGTCAAAGACTCATCTGGGAGGTCCTTTTATCACATACACATCTCATCACACCATATCTTAAACACACTCAAACTCCTTGCAGACACCACACTCTCAGGTAAGGCATTCCAATCATTCACAACTCTGCACAGAAAAAACCTGCCTCTCACTCCCCTACTCACACCCTCTTTATAGAGTTTCATTTCAAGTCTTCTTGTAAGGCCACAACATCTTCACTACTCTTTATGGTTCATCCCAACTTTGCATCATCTGCAAAATAATGTGTCCCCTAAATTTCAGATCCTTATCCACTATCACTCCGAGATCTCTGATAATTTTATGGTATTGTCAAAAACTGGATTTAAACTAAGATGGCTAAAAGTAAATAAAGTGAAAAATAACAATTAACCAAGTCACAAAATTTCTGACTACATCCTAATATTAGGCAACAATATCAGAAATGCACCCATTTTAAAACAGAAACCATACATGTATCATATGACACAGAAGAGGAATGGAAAAATCTGAAACAAATCATGACAAAAGCAGCAACGGAACACTTAGGAATAAAGAGTAAATGGAACAGAAAAAGAACTACAAAACTGGGACAAAGAAATAGAAAGATATAGAAGTGGCTCAATAGAAGCAAAAGTAGAGTATGAAAGAAACAGTGCAATTGCAAAATGAGAAGTATGAAAAAAACAAAGAGAGAGAGATGGAACAATTTTGAAACTAGAAACTAGAACTAGAAAAGGATAATGTGGTGATAGTGACCATGAGGTGATTGCCTGGGTGGTTGCCAGCAATGTGAGGACCTCTGTGAGAAAAGGGTATATGGGGAACTACAAGGGAGGTGATTATGAAGAGCTCAGGAGACAGCATGCGGGTGTAGCATGGAATGAGGAGTTAGCTGGAAAAGAGATCAATGCAGCTTGGGGGATTTTCAAAAACTATCTAGTAGATGCAATGTCTAAGTGTATTCCAAGGGTGAGAAGGTTAAGTAAGGTAGATGTGAAATAGATGAATAAAGAGATTAAGCATGCAATACAGAGAAAGAGGGCATGTGGAGGCAGCATAAGAGAAGTGGAAATAACCAATTCCATGAGGTCTACAAAGACCAGGCAAGGAGGGTGACTTGGTTGGTGAGGGTAGCTAAAGAGAGGTATGAACAGCAGTTCATACCTTATTGCCAGCCAGAGAACTTAGAAATTGTAACTTACTCTCCTCATGCACTTCCAACCATGAACCTTCTAGTAATAAAACCCTCTTTTCCAGGATGGAATATCCCACTAGTGTGATCATTAAATGACTCCACTATGTCTTCTACGTCAGTCACTCCACTCCCATTTAACAATGCCATTCTTCCACAATCACATCTCCTCCTACTGGCCACATAACAATAAAATTCCCTCTGATTTTCCTTGGATCTCAGGACTAATCTCTGTTTGCATTCAAATTTTACTTTTCCTTACCATGCTAGTCACTTTCCTAGCCTCAGTCTTATATTCTTCCTCATGCAATGGCCATCCACCCCTCTCCTTATACTTTTCAATAACTGCCTTTCATCTGCACTTTCCTCATTAGTCACCTGCTTTACACCAAATCTTGTTTGTTTAATTTTTATTAACATATTTATACATATTAAAATATTTATTAGCTGCAACTTACCATTGCTGCTAATAAATATTTCTTCACTAGTCCAATTCTAATTACACTCCTTCCAATTCCTCCATTTATGGGACTTCTCCAAGCTGATCTTGAAAATTATTATTATCACCTGCCTTATAATTCCACATAAATTACTCTCTTCTCAACACTTCCATGTGTCTTCTCACTGTCCAAGTCAAGACCACATGGTCATGACATTTCAGTTAATTAAGTTCTTTAATGCCAGGAATAAATCCAAAACCCTTGAGCCTCTTGTTTCTTCTTCTACATATTGGCTCACCCTCAATCACACTACTCATTTCTCTTTGTAAGCATTTACTCATACTGGAGTAGCTTCGTTTAGATAGCAGAATGGATATACTACAGTACTTGAGGATTTTGATAGTAGTATTGCTTCCAATCCTGTATGGAGTCTGAAAACTCATTCCAGCATTTTGCCTAAGCATTTACCAGAATTCCACATGAGTTTGTTATACAAACTCAGAGAAATTAGAATGCAAAATAGGCTTGTGTCATGGATAGTAGAATCGCTTACCTGCAGGTATCATGATACTGAACTAAGAATATGAGGATAACCTGATATGCTACCATAAAATTCTGTCATAAGAATTCAAGAGCAATTAATATAATGAATGTTATTTAGCATAAAATATTTAACTTCTGTTTAGTTTGCAAATATAGCTGTTGTGAACCTGTAGTATTGTCATCAGAAAATTAGACAGCATTGTTCAAAAGTAATTTTCACTTTACCTGGATTTTAAATGTGCACTTTGCATTCAAATAACCAGGCTAGTTAAAAAGAAGACATGCTACATAATCTCTATTCTGTCTTTAATATCCATTTTTAATATTACTACATGTTGTAGATTAACTGTTTGTGGGCTAACTCATATCCTCTGTCATGTGGCCTGGTTGGCATGTCTGCTCTCCAGACAAGGGGATGTGGGTTTGAGTCCCACCATGGGCATGGATGTTTGTGACTGTCTGTGAAAGGGGGTGGGGGTGGGGGGGTGGCGTTGGTGTGGTTGAGGTTCGTTGTAGTTGGTGGATTGAGTTGTGGAGTGGGTGCCCTCCCTTGTTGAGTCTTTGGACGCCCTGGAGATGTCATGTAATAATAATGATAATACCAACACACTGCTACTGAAGCTACATAAATCTAAGCTAATATCTATATTGCCAAGTTTCATCCATCTCCTACATTTTATGCAGATATTCACTCTCTGGTTTCTTATCTGCCACATTTCTAACTTACAAGCTACAAACATTCTGCAGTCAACATATGCCACAAAATCCTGTAAAATGCAGTGTAAAATGTGGTCCTTGAATAACGGAAGGCTCAGCAATAATGTATCCGCAGACTTACAGCTACCAAATACAAAGACAGTGACAAGAAATTCTACAAATATACTACATACAACAAAAACTTCAAAAGGTATTCACAGCTAATTCCAATCTAACAGACAAAGCTCTGTAAATTTGGAACAAATATCCTAATCATTTATATCAAACTTATCTTTTTTTCTCTGAAACCATGCTGACGCTTCCTAGGTGACTGTTGCTGTCTCTTTTTCATGAAAAATACTCCTGATAGGTGACTATAAGGCAGATTTGGATCCATTTTGCTATTTTCATCCCTTCAGCCTAGACAGCCTTTTGAAACTTAAGAAAATTGCAATTTATTGTTGCATCTTTCACCATATTTAGAAAAAAAGTGATGTGAAGTAACCAAAATTGCACGAGGTTTTTTACATGTCACCAGCATGAAATCAAAAATAGAATAAAACAAAAAAAAAGACCGTCTGGTGTGAAAGGGTGAAAATAACAGAATTGGTGGATTGAGTGGTGGAGACAGCTGTAGAGCAGGTGCCCTCCCTCAATGAGCCTTTGGACTCCCTGGAGGTGTCAAATAATAAGTTTTTTGCTTTTATATTATAAGTAACGCAGCTATGTAATTTTATATCTCTAGGGTTTCATAATAATTCTTCTTCTTCATATCTAACTGTTTCTTTGATTAAATTATGACCATATATACCGTATTTTTTCGGACCATAAGATGTAGCTTTTTACATAGAAAAATCAACTGAAAATTGGGGTGCATCTTATGGTCCAAAGGTAACATTAAAATACAAATCTTTACACTATACCAAAGCTGTTACTAAAGTTCAATTACTGGTGCAATATGTTAATAAAATTAGTAATTATGCACAGTGAAGGTAGATACCTAAGTTATCTCGCCGCATGTGGGTGAATCACCGATTTAGAGCGTCAATAGTCATTAGTGTGTAAACATATGCGCTTTTGTACAGTTCATTTGAATTATTTTTTATAAGTCATTAAAATTTTTATCTTAAAATTAGAAAAAATGAGTAAAACAAAAAAGACTTTCATATAAATGTGATAAATTATGCAAAACAATATGGAAACAGAGCAGCAGAAAGACATGTTGGTCCACCACCAACAGAAAAAATGGTTCATGACTGGAGAAAACAAGAGGAACAATTAAAGCTGTTCTGTGAACACAAGGAAACATTCCATTCGCACCTAGAAAAATGGCCAGAATTAGAAGTACAAATAAAAAATTGGGTAAAAAATCATCAAACATGGGAATATCTGTTTCTACGAAAATGATACTTTTTTAAGCGAAATGACAAGCAACTGCTAATGGAATTTTCGATTTTACCCAATCACCGTCTTGGTGCTTTAGATTCATGAAAAGACACAGGTTATGCATGCGTACAAAAACCACTCTAGCCCAAAAAATGCCGGCTGACTATGAAGCTAAAATTACAGAATTCCATAGATCTGTCATATCAGCAAGAAGGAAATTTAACTTTGAGCTTAATCAAATTACGAACATGAATGAAGTGCCTCTAACTTTTGATGTTTCTTCAAATCGGACAGTAGATTCAAAAGGCACCAAATCAATAGTGATCAAAACAACAGGTCATGAAAAAACTCACTACACAGTAGTTTTAGCTTGTTGCGCGGACAGAACAAAACTACCTTCCCCCCCATGTTAATCTTCAAGAGAAAACATTACCGAGAGATGAAATTCCTCGTGGCATTATTATCCACGTTCAAGATAAAGGCTTGATGGACGAAACAGGAATGAAATTATGGATACAAAAGATATGGGCAAAACGTCCAGGTGCATTGTTTAAAAAGCTTGCGATATTAGTGTGGGATCAATTCAGAGCGCATAAAACAGACTCAACAAAGAAGCTCCAGGAATGACAGAATTAGCTGTCATTCCTGGAGGCCTTACAAGTCAATTACAACCCTTTGATCTATTAATAAACCGTTTAAAAATTCTATGCGGGAAGAGTGGAACAAACGGATGGCAAAGCCAAATCACGATGTTACAGCAACAGGACGTATGAAACGGACAACAATTTCAGAAGTATGTACCTGGGTGAAAAATTCATGGGAAGCTGTGAAAGAAGAGACGATTATAAAGTCGTTTAAGAAATGCGGGATAAGTAATGCGATGGATGGTACTGAAGATGACGCAGTTTTTGAAGGGAGTGACAACAATAGTTCAGACGAAAGTAACACGAATGGTGACATTAATGAGACGAGATAGTATTGAGAGTGACGATGAACTAAATATTGCTAATACAAATGATTGTAACAATAAATAAAAATTAAGCAAGAATTTGTAAATATCTTGATTTTTTAATGATACTTGTGACATAATGATTAGAAATATATACACGTTTGCACAAGAATAATGTTTAATTTGCCAAATATTTCGGTCTGAATATTACAGACCATCTTCAGTGGCTACATAGGAATAGTTTTAAAAAACAAAGTGGAATACGAACAATTGATCATTCACACATAGAACGAGCCACGTGATGCCATATTGTTAAGTATTAGAAGAGTACACATTTTTAATGTCATAATTAAAGATATTAATTCAGAAATTCATATAATAATCTTAAATAACATTAGACTAATATAGGAAATTTACAAAAAAAAAAAAAAGTAATGTGTTATCCTGATTAAACTTTCCCAAATTTTTGATA
This sequence comes from Typopeltis vanoorti, assembly GCF_054136105.1. Taxonomy (NCBI): domain Eukaryota; kingdom Metazoa; phylum Arthropoda; class Arachnida; order Uropygi; family Thelyphonidae; genus Typopeltis; species Typopeltis vanoorti. The sequence continues at coordinate 115,555,642 of NC_143561.1, read as the reverse complement.
TAGATATACAGTCATTACGATTCAAGTTAGGACATTGAAGTAAGGCCTCCACACTTTCTTTAAATAAACGTTCAAATTTGTAGCGACATCTGTGTAGGAGGAGAGTCTTGGACCAAAGGATGTTGTGGCTTGTTTCTAATCCATGCTGAACTAATCCAGATTTCTCAGGTTTGTTGTGTTGAATTGATGACTGATGCTCTTGAATTCTTTTTTCTATAGAACGTCCAGTTTGTCCAAAATAGGAAAGATTACAATTACAAGGAACTTGATACACACCAGGTAGAGACAAGGTTGAGCGTTTATCTTTAGATGAAGGAAAATGGGTGGATAATTTGTTAATAGGTGTATAAGTGGCTGTTAAATCATATTTTTTCAGAATTCTTGAAATTGGTTCTGAAATCTTGGAAATGTAAGGAATTAGAACTCGACGTATTGAATCTTTGCTGTTCTGTGTTGGATTATAAGAATCGAAAAGATGTTGTGTACTCTTTTCGGAGAAGCCATTTAGTTTCATGTGATGTTTATTATTCGAAAGTTCTTTCTGTAATAAATGAGAAGTTGAACAGTTAGTTTTGGCTCGTCGGATTAAACATTTTATGATTCCTGTTTTTTGACAAGGATGATGAGCAGATTCTTTGAGAATATAACGACCTGTGAAAGTTGGTTTTCTGTAAACTGTTGTAAGAATACCAGAATGTGAACAGATGAGAAGGATGTCTAAAAAAGATAACTCGTTGTCTTTTTCAATCTCAATGGTAAACTTTATACGAGGATGTAAGGAATTGATACTGCTTAAAAAGGAAGGCAAGGAATCTCTGTTGTGAGGCCATACAGCATAGATGTCATCTGTATATCCAACCCTCTGGATTAGCTCAGCATGGATTAGAAACAAGCCACAACATCCTTTGATCCAAGACTCTCCTCCTACACAGATGTTGCTACAAATTTGAATATTTATTTAAAGAGAGTGTGGAGGCCTTACTTCAACATCCTAACTTGAATCGTAATGACTGTATATCTATATCAAAAATTTGGGAAAGTTTAATCAGGATAACACATTAATTTTTTTTTTTTTGTAAATTTCCTATATTAGTCTAATATTATTTAAGATTATTATATGAATTTCTGAATTAATATCTTTAATTATGACTTTAAAAATGTTTACTCTTCTAATACTTAGCGATATGACATCACACGGCTTGTTCTATGTGTGAATGATCAATTGTTCGTATTCCACTTTGTTTTTTAAAACTATTCCTATGTAGCCACTGAAGATGGTCTGTAATATTCAGACCAAAATATGTGGCAAATTAAACATTATTCTTGTGCAAATGTGAATATATTTGTAAATATCTTTATATAATAAAATATTTTTTTCTAAAAATCGTCTCATAAATTTGGGGTGCATCTTATCGCCCGAAAAATACAGTAATTTTAAAACCAGGCAGAAAGGCTCCATAAAACTCATTGAAATTGAATGAAATTATAAAAAAAGATTAAATTGCAGTTCATTCAATTATACAGTCAATGCTTCATGAACCAGTACATAAATGGTAATTTTTTTCTCTTTGCAACATTTGCTCTCTCTCATTTGCAACTGACATGGCACAGCATTAACGATCCTAAAAACAACTGTTTTGATAGGTAGACATACTAAATACATTGAAAGATGCAATAAAAAAAATTGTGTGATTTTCTTCATTTTCTAAAGGCTGTCTGGTGTGAAAGGGTGAAAATAACAGAATGCAACCAATTTTGCTGCAAGTGGATATGCAAGAGTAGCTCTCATAAAAATTTCAAATTCTTAATTTTCAAATTTGATCCCTCAACTTTTTTTTGGGCTTCAAATTCACCATTTTAAATTAAAAAAAATATTTTTTTTTTAAATAGAAGAAACTCTTAAGGTGATTTTGGATGTACCCAATTTCACTACATGTGCAAATGAAACAAAAAATATCAGACTCAAATATTAAAGCATGAGGCCTGCTGGGTTAAAGTACAAGATGAGGGGAAAAGAGCACTTGGAATGGCTAAAGTAGGTGGCTTCTATTTTGAAAAAGATTAGTTCACCTGAGAATGTACATAAAAAAAAAAAGTACAAACTTTGAATATTAAAATGGCAATGGATTATCAAAAGTTGGACACTCCAAAAATAAGAAGCAATTAACTTTAAAACTCTCCAAAATTTAAAAAAAAAAAAAAATCATATGCATCTGTCAAATAAAAATGATTGTTGAAAGTTTATTTTTCACTTAGTTAGACTATAATAAATTTAGGTTAATCCTTTATCCATGTGTGAGCAAACAAACTTTGCGCCTGAAAGTATCTTCAGGACTGGGGTAAGGTAGTACAACACCGGGAAACTTGTTGCAAAGGTGGAGCAAGGTATCATCACTCCTATCTCAGTATCTCCCATAATGCAAACCACATCTCCTTGCAGATATGTATAATGTTATGCATTAAGGAAAGGGCCACTACCCAGACTAGTTTCAACCTTTATTGAGGTCGCTTCAGTGGAGACAGGCCCAAGTGGAGATACCAGGCAGAAGCATTAGCAAGGTCATCTCTACCTATAAAGAAACCTCAATAAAGGTCGAAACTCGTCTGGGTAGTGGCCCTCCCCTTAATTCATAACATTATACATATCTGCAAGGATGTGTTTTGCATTATGAGAGATACTGAGATAGGAGTGATGATAGCTTTATATGCATTTATATGCTTTATACTAATGCCAGAAGTATCCAGAATAAGGAAGAGGAATTGGTGGCGCAGATAGCATCAGCCTGGCCAAATATTATTGGGATCACTGAGATGTGGATGACAGAAGGGGATATAATCACAGGAATAGAAGTTGCTGGGTAAAGCATTTTTCGTCAGGATAGGAGGGGAAAGCGTGGTGGGGTACTGCTTATGATAAGTGATGACCTATGTCCTCTAAGAGTGTAGGCTTTGGAAGGAAGTGAGATAAATGATTTTGAGAGCCAATGGTGTGAGGTAGAGGTAGGCAAGACAGGATATTTAGTGGGGTGTTGCTACAGACCCAGGAGCACAGAGGAGGAGGACCAGGAGATGTTTAGACAGCTAAGTTTGGCAAGTGCAAGAAGAATGATTGTTATGGGAGATTTTAACTACAGCAGTATAAATTGGAGAGAGGAAGATGCATGTAGCAATAGGGGAATGGAATTTCTAGAATTCTTGAGGGATAAATGTCTTAGGCAACATGTAACAGAAGGGAACAAGAGGTTCAATAGTTTTGGATTTGGTTATAGCATCAGAAGAGTTCATAATAACTGAGTTGACATCTCTCCCACCAGTTGGAGAGAGAGAGAGTGACCATATGGCTTTGACTTGGAAAATGAATAGACATGCAGGAGTATCAAAGAGACGGGAACTTATGTGGAATTATAAGGCAGGTGATTATAATAGTCTTAGACGTCAACTTCAGGAAGTTTCATGGAGGGAGGAATTGGAAGGATGAGATATCATTAATGCGTGGAGAATTGTGAAAGAATATTTGTTAGCAGCAATGATAAGTTGTATACCACGAGTGAAGAAGAGGACACAATTTGGAGTAAAGTGGATGACAAACAATATTAAACAGGAATTGCATGCGAAAAAGAGGCTATGGAAGAGATATAAGGAAACAGACGAAGAGAAGATGCATGAAGAATATAAGACAGAGGCCAGAAGAGTGACTAGTTTGGTAAGGAAAGCAAAATTGGAATATGAGAAGAGATTGGCCCTAAGATCCAAAGAAAATCCTAGGGAATTTTTTAGCTATGTGGCCAGTAGGAGGAGAAATGACTGTGGAAGAATGATATTGTGGGATAAAAATGGGAATAGAGTGACTGATGCAGAGGACATAGTGGAATTGTTCAATGAACACTTTATTAGAGTATTTCATCATAGAGATGTCAGTTTTAATGCTAGAGGGATAGGGCTGGGTTGAGGTTTAGAGGTACAGGAGGAGAGTGTGTTTCAGATACTGAGTACTCTGGATGTCAGTAAAGCTTTGGGACTGGATGGTATTTCACCACGAGTTTTGAGAGAATGTGCTAGAGAACTGACAGTGCCTTTAACCTGGCTTTTCAGTGAAAGTCTGGCTTCGGCAAAGGTGCCCAAGGAATGGAAGGAAGGTAAGATAGTGCCATTACATAAGCATGGTAGCAGACTGGAAGTGTCTAATTATAGACTAGTTTGTGTGTCATCAGTAGTTGTTAAGATCTTGGAGAAAGTAGTGAGGGACTGTATACAGCATTGGGCAGATGAGGGTAATGTTATCTGTGAGAGTCAACATGGATTTGTGAAAAGGCACTCTTGTTTTAGCAATATCCTAGTCTTTTATAATAAAGTTACAAGAACATTAGATGAGGGAAAGGCATATACTGCAATTTTCTTAGACTTAGCGAAGGCATTTGACAGGGTGCCACATGATAAGCTGATATTTAAGTTGCAGCACATGGGTCTGGATTCAGGATTGACTGTCTGATAGGTATCAGAGAGTTGTGTATGGTGGAGCATTTTCCAGGAGGCAGAGGGTTACAAGTGGGGTCCCACAGGGCTCAGTACTAGGACCTATATGTTTAACCTTTATATCAATGACATAGCCAGTGGATTGCAGGGGGATATTCAGTTGTTTGCGGATGATGCGAAGCTGGGAAGGATTATTAGTAATAGTGCAGATGTGGTAGCCCTGCAAGAGGATTTGAATAAGCTAGATAGATGGGTAAATGAATGGGGATGTCAGTTTAATGCATCAAAATGTAAGGTCTTGAAGTTTGGGAAACATTGATGGGATGCTGCATACTCTATGGGAGGAGTTATACTGGAGGAACTAGGGGAGACAAGAGATCTGGGGTTGATGATTGATAGAAACCTGAAGTTTAGGGGACATATTGCAAAGGTGGTGAAGGCAACACAGAGGATTGCTGCAATTATGAGAAGGACACTGACCTGCAGAGATAAAACAGTTATCATTCTGTTATATAAGACCCTGATCAGACCACACTTGGACTATTGTTCACAGATGTGGTCCCCAGGATTTGAAGAGGATAAATTAACTGTGGAAAAGATACAAAGACAGATGACAAAGATGGTTTCAGGGCTGTACAATGATAGTTATGAGGATCGGCTGAGGGAATGTGGACTGCAGAGTTTGGTGGATAGAAGAATTAGAGGTGATATGATTGAGACTTTTAAACTGTTAAGAGGTGGTTACAGGGTTGACACCTGGGTTTTCTTTCGCTTGGTTGAACAGTGGGAAGGAGTGACGACAAGAGGCCATCCCTGGAGGTTACGAAAGGAAACTGTGAGCAAGAGGGTGAGGAGTGGTTTCTTTGCGTGGAGGGTGGTTGAACCGTGGAATGCATTCCCTGATGGAGTGGTAAGAGCGAGAACAGTCAATGAGTTTAAGGAGTGGTATGATAGACTTTGTGTTTCTTGGGGGGAGGGGGGGGCTCACCTCGATGAGTCTTGACAGACTTTATGTTCTTAGGAAGGACCTCCCACAATGAGTCTTTTGACTCCATGGAGGCCTGAATAATAATAATGATAGCTTGCTCCACCTTTGCAACGAGTTTCCTGGTGTTGTACCACCTTACCCCAGTCCTGAAGATACTTTCAGGCGCAAACTTTATTTGCTTACCCTTGGATAAAGGATTAAACTAAATTTATTTTAGTCTGACCAAGTGAAAAAATAAACTTTCAACATGTTCTCTAAATTCAGAGTAATTTAATAAAAAGGTGGCACACCATTTGGCAATTCCTATAGGTAGAGATGACTTTCCTAATGCTTCTGCCTGGCATCTCCACTTGAGCCTGGCTCCCACTGAAGAGACCTCAATAAAGGTCGAAACTAGTCTGGGTAGTGGCCCTTCTCTTAATGCATAACATTATACATATCCACAAGGAGATGTGTTTTGCATTATGAGAGATACTGAGATAGGTGTGATGATAGCTTGCTCCACTTTTGCAACGAATTGCCCGGTGTTGTACCACCTTACCTCAGTCCTGAAGATACTTTCAGGTGCAAACTTTGTTTGCTCACACTTGGATGAAGAATTAAACTTAATTTATTATAAAAAAATGATTGTCATAATTATTATTATTACACCCTCCATGGAGTCGACAAACTCATCGTGGGAGGGTTCATTCATATGTTGTCAGTTCATTCAACTGACAACATATCACATAGAATCTTAAAGTCTTTAACACTCCTTGCATTAACCTCCCTACCGGCCAATGAAATAGTGACACCAAATTGCACTTCTTATCCATGTTATTCAATTGGTTTTAGAGCTTCGTATCCAGATTTATCTCGACATCTACAGATGTCATGGCCAGTTGGGGGGTTATCAACAAATTCTTGTAATGCATTCCATTCACTGACAATTCTCCATGTAAAAAAATCTACTCCTCTCACACCCTTCTTCACCACACTTTTACATAACTTCCAGAAATGAACCTCTGGTTCTTTCCCTCTCATCTTGTACTCTTTTTATAATCCCTTCTGGATTAATCTGATAAAATCCTCTTCCTAACTTAAATGTCTATCATATCACCTGTCTTCCTCCTACCCACCAAACTCTGCAATCCACATCTCTTCAACTTCTCTCCATAGCTAGCATTCCAAACTCCTGATATCGTCTCAGTCACACATCTCTGGACCCTCAAGAATGTCTTCACATCACATTGAAAACCAGGTGACCAGATCTGAGCACAATAGTCCAAGTGTGGTCTCACTTATACAGTAGCACAACCACTTCCTTATCCTTACATATTAGAGTACTTATCATAGCAACACTATGATGTGCAACCTTTGCAACACTAGCAATATGTCCTCCAAACTTCAGTCTACTGTCAACCATCACTCCCAAATCTCTAATATCATCCACTTCCTTCAGTACAGAATCATTGATATTGTACACAGCCTTACATTTCTGCACTCCAAAATGCAACACTTTGCACTTATTGATATTAAAACTACAACCACACTCTTTTGTCCAAGTGAAACATCTAATCAAGTCTTCCTGAAGGGAATTGAATTCAGCATCAGCAGGGGCCCAGGAACAGAACCCTGGGGCACAGCACTGGTTACCCTTCTTTTTTGAGACTGCTCCATCACACACAACCTGCTGGTTCGTTCAGAGAGTCTATCTCTGAGCCATCTAACCAATATAATGTCTATTCCCATCCTCTACAACTTGTACACCAACTTATCATAATTATTATTAACATTTGACCTCCATGGAGTCAGAGACTCATCATGGGAGGCACTGACTATTGCATACAATGCTCATCCAATCGTGTCTTAAACTGATTCAATGTGTCCACATCAATTTATCATAAAATGCAAGTAAATTGCTGAAACAAGCCTATCCTTTACAAATCCCATGCTGACCATCATAAAGAATGCAATGCCCATCGACTCAATTCTGTATTCTATTCCTTACCAATCTCTCCAAAACCTTGACCACAACTGCAGTAATACAGACTGGCCTATAGTTGGAGACTTCTGTCTTAGAACCATGCTTGTGGAGTGGTACTATTTTGCATTTTTTCCACTCCTTAGGAACCCTACACACTGCAAGAGTTTCATTAAATAACCAGGTCAAGGGAATAACCAACTGTGGTGCACATTCCTTAAGTGTACGTGGCGACATGTCATCCATTCTACAGCCTTATTCACATCTAACCCAACCAATAACTGATACACCTCTGTTTCTTTCATGTCCAATTCTCCTCACACTTGATTCATTTCTATATATTGTACGGATAATTTATACCTGTATGATATATGCTGATTAAGTGCTCGTTCAATAATTCCACTATATCCTTTGCAGCTGTTAGTCTGCTGCCATGATTATCCACCAATGTTAGTCTGCCATAAATATTCCTCCTCTTGCTTGTCATGTAGCAGAAAAATTCCCTTGAGTTAACCTTGGCCTGACCAGCCAATCTCCTCTCATACTGCACACCTTTTCTTTCTTTACCATGCTTGTCAATTTTCTAGCCTACACCTTATACTCTTCATGGATTCGATCACATCCAACTGTCTTGTACCGCCTCCATAACATTTTCTTTTCCAGCACAGCTTGCTTGATTTCACTGTTCATCCATTTCGCTCACACTCTATTTACTTGTTTAACCCTAGTACATTGCAATTATACATTGACTTTGTGAGATACTGCCTTATGAATTTCCATGCATTGTCAACATCTTTTCTGCTCAGCTCATCTACCCAACGTACTGATGCTAACTGACTACAGAGCTTCCTATAATCAACTGCTTTATACTTCCAAATGTATCCATTTTTGGCAGTGACCTTTTCTTGTATCATCACTTCCCAAACAAGTACCTCATGATCACTCTCACCAAACGACGGCAGTGTCAACACCTCATTAACAACTACATCTTGTGAAGTTATCGCCAAATCCAAAACATTAAAGCCTCTAGTTGCTTCAATCACGTGCTGCTTAAGATACTTATCTCTCAAATTCTACAAACTCACTCCCTTTGTTCCCATACACTAGCTCCTCCTCCAGCCTATATTCCTGTAATTAAAGTCTCCCTTCAGGATCACCTTCTTTTTACATGCCCAAATTTGCCTTAACATTTCACAATCAATATTCTCTGCATTCCCTAGCCTATAACCATCCTATCAGATATACAAACCTGCTTATTTCAATATTTCACACCACACAGATTCAAAATTTGTGCATGCACCCTCAACTTCCACACTTTGTGGACACAATTCCTCTGCAATCATTAACAGTACTCCCCCTCCTCTTTTCACATCTATATCCTTCTGGAAAATTATATATCCATCTAATTCTATTGTTGATATCACATCCTCCTCAGACAACCAAGTTTCACTTATTCCAATTACTTATGAACATATCGTCTCAATCAATGCCACAAACTCAGCTCTCTTGTTTCAAATACTCCTCACATTTGTGTATAAACATAACAATTGCTGAGTGTTTGAGGCCATCCTACCAACACCCTCTATCTAACTGCTATACTATACCTCTCTCTTCAGTTTGATCACTCCTGTTTCCCTGATCCTGACTGTGATTTCTATTCTTACCTGTCTCATCCTCACCTTTATGCATTCCATCACTTTGTGCTGCTGCAACCACATCTTGAACCTCATATCCATCTTCCTCCTGCTGTACAATCTGTTGACTTGTGCTATCCTGTTTCACTGGTCGACTGATCATTTGCTACATTTCTTGACTCTGTGCCTTCTCAGAAAACAATAGCCTTTCTAAATGTCCAACACTAAACTCATTCAAATGTAATCCACCAGCGTTATATTTGAACTTCCCTTCAAATTCACTCCACCGATTACAAATTGAACTCCCTCTGCCTAGCATAACTCAGCCATCTTACTATTCATTATCTCTAGTCTCCTTCGCAATTCACTATTATCATATCTAGGCAACATATCTAACCACTTTCCTAAGGAACAACACTGAACATTCTTCTTCTCCCCAACTAAGTCATTTGTGTCCATGACTGCCACTAATTTTGACACCCGGTATTTCCTTTTCTGCAACACATTGGTTATTTGCTTTATTGTTCCACCAGGAAAGCATGTTTTGTGCACTTTATTAGAAATCCCACTCTAATGATCAAGTCCCCATACACTGATACACAACTATTTTGATTCTTTCTTTTATGACATTAACTTCCTCCTTCTCCTTATCATGAGCCAATCTCTCCTTAACTGTTTGTTAAGTGTGACACGTGTGTGTTTTGTGTGACAAGCGAAATGAAACATCTGGAAGATGTTTCATTTCGCTTGTCATTTTCATTAACTCCTACCAAAGCTCATCTACTATGGTCCCGACATTTGTTCCCATTTCTAATCGCTCTAATCTATCCAGATGCTTTTCACATACATTAATACTTTCCTTCTTACTCTCTGTGAAAAATCTAAGGCAAAGCTAGACTTTTGTACAGAAGCCTTCAATGCTGCTGACGTACATTTCTTTATGGATGCCATCTTTAGAAACTGAAGTAGTACAACAAACAAGTAGCAAAACACAATATAAACAAGAAAAGAATTTCAACAACACTGTTACGTTTTTTTCAGTATCCAAACTGAAAAAAATGTAACAATTATTGAGAATACTCAAAACTATTAAAAAATTGCTATCTAATGGACAGGATAACCAGATAGCTCATGTTCATCAAAATACAAATTATGTAGCTTCAAATTTAATTTTTGATGATTTCACATGGAATAACCTAAAATATGACTGATGCTTTTTCAAGATGCATTTCAGCAACATTCAACAGTGCACAATTAATTCAGAATTTTATTATTACAGTTAGTCAGCAAGATTACTAAGTTATGTAATTAGTGCTACAGTATAAAGTGAATATACATACCCTGATAATACAATAGCCACAGCATCATTAAGGATACTTTCTCCAAATACCAGAGCATACAGTGTGGCATCCACATGAAGATCATGGAATATTGCTAACACTGTCACTGAAATAACACAGTCGATATATCATGAGATGTTATTATAGTTATCATAACTAAAATAACTAAGTGTCAGTTTTTCATAACTACTCAGTATGATTAACTTAAAGTCAGTGATCTAGTGTAACATTTGTTGTTGTTACATGACTCAGCAGCTCTGAGTACGTTGCTGATAACTTAACTACACAAACAACCATGATGTGCATGCACATTAATCAAAACATGAACAAAGCAGTACCGCTAACAAAGCTGTTTAATCTAATCTGAGTTTTGACAAGGTTCCAAGGGAATGGAAAGAGGGTAAAATAGTTCAATTACATACAGATGGCTCCAAGAGAGAAGTGAAAAATTACAGACCAATTAGTATCTCTGGAGTAGTGGTTAGAGAATTGGAAATGTTGGTCAAAAGTAAAATTCAGGAATGAGTGGAAAGGAATATGATACTCTATAGGAGAGGAAGCATGGCTTTGTAAAAGGTCCTTCCCCAGTAATTTATTAACATTTTATAATAAGGTGACAGCAGAATTGGATAAAGTAAATGGCTACATCATGCTGCTTGCCTTTGCAAAGGCATTTGACAGAATACTGCATGGAAAACTAAACATTTGACAGAATACCGCATGGATTCCCATTTGCTCCAGCTTATTACATAAGCTGGAGCAAATGGGAATGGATGGCTGATAGATATTAGATATCGTGGGTATGATAAAGTGGAATCAAGGCAAATGAGGGTGACTATCAGAGTGTCCCAGGGTTCTGTACTAGTAAGTTTGTACATTAGAGTGGGCCAAGTGCTGCGGACGTGTTTTGAAGAGCTCCTGATTCAGATAAGTTTTTACTAGGAATAATTAAGTATATATGCATAATGGTTTGAGTAAGAGCGGCTGTAAACGTTGTACGCTACCGGTATTATTAGTGTGGGTTTTTTTTCTTGTCTAAACTAAATTACGAAATCGTTATTATTAGACCTAGTAACCGGCAGAGAGAAAAAAAAAAAAAAAATGGCGGCGGCATTGTCATTCCATGATTTGAATGTAGATTTCAGTCGTTTCGTTAAGTGTGAGATCTGTTATATGTATTCCTTCGATTACATAAATGATTTGTGGATGTTTAGTGCGGATGGAAGAAGGGTGTGTGCGAAGTGTGACCTGAACGAAGAACTAATGAATGCGAATATGAAATTGATGACAGAAAGTGCTAGTACCGATTGTATCGCGATTGCACGTTTGAAAGAAAAGGATGGTGAGCAAGAGAAGCGAAAAAATGTTAAAAAATCAGGAAAAAAGAAAAAGAGCGATTTGACAACCGTAACGGATGTTAAAAGGGACGAAATTGAGGTGGAAAGAAATGAAATTGAGAGAACGAATGAAAGTAGAACTTGCGTAATGCAGAAATCGTAAGTAAAAAAAATCGAAAGAATAAATGATGGCGAAAGTTCGACGCATGTTGGACCGAAAGTACTGAAACAAAGAAAGATGAATGACAGTAAAAGTGAGAAGAATGATAGCGAAAGTTGGACGCATGTTGGACCGAAAGTACGGAAACAAAGAAGGATGAATGAGAGGGAAAGTGAGAAGAGGGGGTCGAGAGTTAGAAAGTTAGAAAGATTTAGTGATAGAGAGAATGTGTCGCGAGGTTCGGAAAGTGAATTAGATTGGATAAGGCAAGAAATGAAATGGATGCGGAATGAAATTAAGAGAATTCAGGTCAAAACTATTAAAATAAATCATGATGGCATGAAAGAGTTAACGAAAGATGAGCGAGTGGCGTTGTATGGCGACTCCATTATTAAAGGTGTGCTAGAGGATAAAATGCACAAGGTATGTTTTCCAGGCGGTAAAATAAGTAGAGTGATTGAGGCATTGGATATGAGGCGGGAGCGAGCAAAAGAGTTAATTGTATTAATTGGTACAAATGATTTGAGAGAGAACAAAGAGCATGTCAAAATGAATGTCAAGAGACTGCTTGGAAAGATAAAAGAGAATAGTGTGACAGGAAGGGTGGTCAGTGTGTTGCCTAGGTATGATTGTGGTGAAATGAGGCGGAGAGCAAGGATTATGAACGGTATTCTGGCTGAAATGTGTGAGGAGATGCGAGTACAGTTTGTTAATGTATGGAATGAGTTTGAGGGACGAAGTGAGCTGTATGGGAGCGATGGACTGCATTTGAGTGGTTATGGTGTGAGTCGCTTGGAGAGACTGCTGCTGGAAGGTAGAGAAGTGAATAGAGAAAATGAATCAGATCGAGAGGGGAGTGATGTGGAAGAGCAGGAGAGTAAGACAGGAGAGATTGAAGAAGTGGAAATGAATGGAGAGGTGAGTGGTATGAGTATAGAAAATGAGAAAATGGGTGTGCAAGAGGAGCAGGGAAACGGGGAGGCCCAGGGTGGACAGGGAGACACAGCATGAGAAAGGTGGATGCTCCAAGAGGAGGTGAGAGCATGTGTAGGCAGGAAAGTAATGGGATGACCAGGGATCAAGAGGAAACAGATGTTGTTGCAAAGGGTTCAAAAATGAAGAGGCAGAAAGAGAAATGGCCCCAGTCCAGCATGGAGAGAGCACATCGAGTGAATGATATCAGTGGAACTAGCTGTAGATCCAGAAATGAGTTGTGTTTGTATACCAATGCTAGAAGCATAAGAAACAAGGTGGATGAAATGGTTGCAGTAATTGTGTCTGTGTACCCAGAGATTGTTGGAATACGTGAGACATGGTTAGATGAGGACGACATCCTGACAGGAATAGAGATGGAAAGGTATGATGTGTTTCGTGAGGATAGAAGGGATAAAAAAGGAGGGGGAGTGCTATTGATGATAGAGAAAGAGTTATGTCCATACAAGGTAGAGATGCAAGAGGGAAATAGGGCCAGTGGTTTTGAGGCAGTATGGTGTGAGATAGAGGTGAATAGAATCAAATACTTGGTGGGATGTTGTTATAGACCTGGTAATGTGGATGGTGGTGATAGTGAAATGTATAGTCAAATAAGCCAAGCAAATAAGAAAAGGGTGATCATTATGGGTGATTTTAATTATGGCAATATAGACTGGAATGAAGAGATAGCGACTGGAGGTAAAGAAAATGAGTTTCTTGAGTTTTTGAGGGATAACTACCTCAGACAGTATGTAACAGAGAGCACATGAGGATTAAGAGTCTTGGATTTGGTCATCTCATCGGAGGATGTAATTATAAATGAGGTGTCAAATCATCCACCAATTGGTGAAAGTGACCATGAGGTGATTACCTGGGTAGTTGCCAGCAGTGCAAGGACCCCTGTGAAAAAACGGTATGTGTGGAGCTACAAGGGGGGTGATTATGAAGAGCTCGGGAGACAGCTTGCAGATGTAGCATGGAATGAGGAGTAAGCTGGAAAAGAGATCAATGCAGCTTGGGGGATTTTCCAAAACTATTTAGTAGATGCAATGTCTAAATGTATACCACGGGTGAGAAGGTTAAATAAGGTAGGTGTGAGATGGATGAATAAAGAGATTAAGCATGCAATACACAAAAAAAAGGCATTGTGGAGACAGCATAAGAGAAGTGCAAGTAACCAATTTCATGAGGTCTACAAAGACCAGGCAAGGAGGGTGACTTGGTTGGTGAGAGTAGCTAAAGAGAGGTATGAACAGCAGTTAGCTAATGAAGCCAAAAAGAATCTTAGTGAGTTCTTTCGATATGTAGCCAGCAAAAGAAAGAATGATTATGGAAGGATGACATTGATTGGAAGAAATGGTATAAAGACAGCTGTTACAGAATGTGTTGTGGAGATACTTAATGAGCAATTCATAAAGATCTTTCAATCTTGTGAATGTGACTTCATGGAGAGATTAAGAGCAGTTGATGATGGGGAGGAGAGACTGACTGTAAGTGAGCAAGAGGTGTTTGGGGAGTTGAGTAAACTAGATGTAAATAAGGCTGTGGGACTTGATAATATATCACCACGTATTCTGAAGGAGTGTGCCAGAGAGTTGACACCTGCCTTGACATATTTTTTTAATACGAGTCTTGCACTTGGTCAAGTTCCTAAAGAGTGGAAGGAGGGCAAGATTGTGCCCCTTCATAAAGGAGGTGATCGAACTCAAGCATCGAACTATAGGCCTATCTGTGTGTCAGGTGTTGTGGTTAAGTTGTTGGAGAAGCTTGTGAGAACTAGGATCCAGAGTTGGGTTGACAACAATGGTATAATCTTTGATGGACAGCATGGATTTGCTAAAGGGAGGTCATGTTTTAGTAATCTGCTTACTTATTACAATAAAGTGACTGCTTCCTTGGACAGAGGAGAAGGATACACAGTAATATACTTGGATTTCGCAAAAGCTTTTGATAGAGTACCTCATGATAAGTTGACAGTCAAACTAGAGCAGATGGGGTTGGATATTAGATTAGTGCATTGGATTGGAGACTGGCTATTTGATAGGTATCAACAAGTTGTGTATGGGGGTGCAATATCCAGGAAAAGGAAAGTCACTAGTGGAGTGCCTCAGGGGTCTGTTTTAGGGCCATTACTATTTAACTTATATATTAATGATATTGGTGAAGATTTGGATGGAGATATTCAGTTGTTTGCAGATGATGCAAAGTTGGGACGAACCATAAAGAGTAGTGAAGATGTGGCCTTGCAAGAAGACTTGATAAATTGAGTGATTGGGCAAGCAAATGGGGATGTGAGTTCAATGTTGCAAAATGTAAGGTTTTAAAATTTGGAAAACAAAGATGGGATGCAGAATTTATGCTTGGTGAGAATATATTGTTGGAAGTAGAGGAAATAAGAGATCTGGGGGTGATAGTGGTTAAGGATCTAAAATTTAGGGGACACATCGCCAAAATTGTGAAGACAACACAAAGACTTCTGGGAATGATGCGGAGGACACTGACATGTAGAAGTAGGGAGATACTTGTTCCAATGTATAAGGCTTTGATTAGGCCACACTTGGACTATTGTGCCCAGATTTGGTCACCGGGTTTTCAGAAGGATGAAGAGATGTTGGAAAGGGTCCAAAGGCGACTGACTAAGGTAGTTTCTAACCTCTGGAATGTTGAGTATGAGGAAAGATTGAAAAGATGTAATTTGCAGAGTCTCGTGGAGAGAAGGAAGAGGGGAGATATGATAGAGACCTACAAGTTGGTAAGGGGTTGTTATAGGATCAATGGTGGAGAAGTTCTACAGAGAATAGTGGGAGATCAGGGGAGAACCAGAGGTCATCCCTGGAAACTGTATAAGGAGGGTGTGAGTAAGGGAGTGAGAGGCAGGTTTTTTTCGTGCAGAGTTGTGAGTGATTGGAATGCCTTGCCTGAGAGCCTGGTGTCTGCAAGTAGTTTGAATGTGTTTAAGACACGGTATGATGAGATGTGTGTGTAAGATAAAAGGACCTCCTAGATGAGTCTCTGACTCCATGAGGTCTTGTTTAATAATAATAATAATAATTAATGACATAGTAAAAGATTTGAAGAGGAATATTCAGTTATTTGCTGATGATGCAAAACTAGGAAGGGGGGAATAGTGGAGAAAGGTGAAGTAGATATCTTACAGGATGATTTAAATAAACTGGCAGTGTGGGCAAGGACAGCAGTTTTAATTCAATTATGTAAAATGTATGGTAATGTACTTGGGGATGAACGATTACAAATTCCTATCATACTGCTGGTACTAGTTTACAAGAAATTGATGAAGCTAAGGGTCTGGGGAAGAGGAGAGAGAGATTTGAAATTCAGAGGATATATTACAAGATTTGGCAAAATAGCTGAGGGGATTACTTTGATGCTGAAAAACACACTGATGAGTAGAGATAGGGAGTTTATTATCCCTCTGTATAAGGCTATAATTCAGCCACACGTTGATTACTGCACAGATTTGGTCACCTATGTTTCTTGGGGGATTGAGAGGAGTGGAGGGGATTCAGAGATGAGTGACCAAGCTGGTAACAGGTCTGTGGCATGTTCTCTATGAGGACAGATTGAGGATGTGTAGGCTGCAGAGTTTAGATGACAGGTGGAGGAGAGAATAATATGAAAGAAACTTATAAGTTACTAAATAAAGGGATTCTATAAGATTGACAAAGAAGAAATTTTTTAACACATGGGGAGTAAGGGGGAAAACAAGAGGTTATACTTGGAAACTGTCTAAGAGTGTGGTTAGTAAAGATGTGCAGACTTGGTTCTTTACTTGGAGAGTAAAGAACGACTCCATTGAGTACCCAAATAAATGATAAATAAATACACTGGTGCACAAGAGCCAAAGATGAACTACATTTTTACCTATATGTGAAAAAACATTTCATGACTACAGCCCAATGTGGATATAAATTTATTGCCAGCATACTAATAAATTATATTACACAAAAAATGTGTTATAAATTTCATACAAATTAAATTGCAATACATTTTTGTCAAAAGTTAAATTTCCTAAGCACATAGTTGAGGAATTAATGTAGAGTGTATAGAGAAAACTATGAGGAGAGACATTTTAGTATGGAATATGTCAACTCTAAACTGCAATGCAGCTCTCAGAATGTCATACCATGCTTAGCACCAAGTGATTCAGCAGTTCTTGAGGCAAACTGGCCCACACCTCCTTCAGAGCAAGGATAAGGTCGTGTTTGTTTACTGGAGGGGAATTTTGAGCATCAATGCATCTCCCTGATGTGTCCCAAAAGTGTTCTATGCAGTTGAGATTTGGGCAGTGTGCTGGACACTCAATTTAACATCCAGAAGTTTGTTTTCCAGAAGTATCACCACTGCTCGTTGTCCTTGCTCCTTTCCCTCATTCTACCATATGAAAAATCTCCTCAGTGTAAATACAATAATAACCTTTCAACAACTTAAATGCCTCAATCATACCCCCCCCCTTTGCTTCTATCCACTGCTCTGCAGTCAGCATACTCTAGGTATATCCTCAAAATCAACATTGTACAGTTCTGATATCATTTTAGTTATCAGCCTCTGCACACCAAATTTATTCATCCCCTTCAAATTCCAGTGACCAGATCTGAGACAGAAATCTAGATGTGGCCTAATCAAAGATTTATACAATGGGACCAGCACACTTATCTTTCATGGTCGATGTTCTTTTAAACATTGACCCAATTCTCTGAGATGTCTTCACCACTGGAATATATCCTTGAAACTTCCAAATCTCTATCCACAATCACCTCCATATCCACTGTTTACTCCACTCCTTCCTGTATAACTCCACCAAGTGAATATGAAGCATTCGATCTCTGGATCCCAAATTTTAAACCTTACATCAAGTGCATTACATTGACACCCCCATTTATTTACCCATCTTTCCAGCTTATTCAGATCCTCCTGAAGAGCCAAAACATCAGCACTATTAATAATAACCCTCCCAAGCTTTACATCATCTGCAAACAACTGACTATTTCCCTGTACTCCTGTGACAATACATTGAAATAAAGATTGAACAGTAATGGTCCCAGGACTGAACCCTCTGAAACTCCACTTCTTACCTTCCTACTCCTGATACTCCCCCCCCCCATATACAACTCTCTGATATCTATCAGAGAGTCAATTCCCAATTTAATCTACTAACCAGATATACAAACCCATAATACAACTTAAAAATCAACTTGTCACATGGCACCCTGTCAAATGTCTTGGAAAAATCCAAAAAATGACAGCATATGCCTTACCCTCATCCACTGCTCTTGTTACTTTATTATAAAAGGTAACCATATTACTAAAAAAAGATTGCCCCTTAACAAATCCATGCCGGATTACATAAATAATATTGCCCTCATCTATCCAACTCTGCATACAAGTTCTTACCAATTTCTCTAAAATCGTAAAAACTATAGAAGAGATACAAACAGGCCTATGGTTTAATATCTCCATTCTACTACCACCTTATGCAATGTTACTGTACTATCTTACCCTTCTTCCACTGTCAAGGAACCTGCCCAATTGCAAAGCTTTCATTAAAAGACCAAGTTATGAGCACAGTCAGTTCCAGCACATTCCCTTAAAACAAGTGGTGAAATTCCATCTAGTCCCCCCCTGCCTTATAACATTAGCATACTCAGTATTTGGAATATATCCTCTTCATTCACTTCTAACAGTTCACCACTTATTATTCTTCTAGAAATAAAGAATGTAGTACCAGGATAGAGCACTCTAATAAAGGGATTATTAAATAGCAGAACTATGTCAAGTATTCTGCTCACCCAATTTTCATCTCCACTCAGCAAGATAATCCATTCAGTATATTTTTTTCTCCTACCCAACACATAGCAAAAAAACTACTTTGAATTTTCTTTGAAATGCAATGATGGTCTTCTCATATTCTAATTTATTTTCTCTTTTCAATACTAGTCACTTTTCTAGCTTTATATTCCTCACAACTGTTCTCCACCTCTCTTTTTATATGCCTTCCATAATATCTTTTTTTTCTGTAATTCCCCTTTTATTCCCTTTGTCATTCATTTGACTCCAAATTGGTTTATCTTCTTCACTCAAGGTATACAATATGTCATTGCTGTCGATAAATTTTCTTGAGTATCTCCCTGCACTAATGACCCTCTTCCTTGAATGAATGGCACAGTACAAGAAATTACATGGACACTAAAGTAAACTACAAATGCAGCATGAAAAAGATAGATGCACACTAGAAGAAAAGCAGTATTATTTGCTATCTGGTCAGATCAGACATGAAGACATTTGGTCAGACAGGCAGGCTCAAGAATGGTTTGGTTTCCTAGTGGAGGACAGATAGAGGGAAAATAAGAGAGGCTGCCATTTGGCATATTGAGGAAGACTGTGGTTAAAAGTGCTCTGAAAAGATAACCTCATTGGTTAAAACAACGTTCCTTTATAAATTGTGTTTTGTTGAACGTGTGGACAGACTTATGTGTTCGTCGAACGTGTTGTTTATTATTTTAACGGTATAATAGAACACAGAAACTAAGTAAATAATTAATTTATTGACTTGATGCTGATATTTCGCTGGTATTATAACCAGCATCTTCAGAGCACAAAAACACTGTTTGTCACAATACGCGAGACTAAAACAACATGGTGTACTTAACCAAAATTGTAGCAGCAACACAAAGACTAGAGTCCTGATTTTGGCGCCCTCTATCTGAAAAAAAAAAAAAAAAAACTGCTATCATATATTACTAGAGTCCTAGAAAAGTGCTAGTTTTTTCTTAATATGACTGTCTCCCAGATCTTCGGCAAGTTAATACAGCCATATTTGTTGAGATTTGGAATATGCAATTACGCACCACATTCAGACCATGTAGCAAATTAGCTACCCTCATCCGCTCACCCAAGGACAGCATTCCTCCTTTATCACATCCAGGAGTCTACCAAGTACCCTGCTCATGCAATCAAGCCTACTACGGTCAAACAGGAAGAACTGTGAATATCCGCATCAGCGAACATAAACGATATGTCCGGAAATATCATTATGGGAAGTCGGGCCTAGCAGACTATGCTCTGGATACCCCTGCACACAGGATCAACTGGAAAAACACAAAAGTACTACACAGAAACCCATATAAATCAGAGAGATTGTTCTTAGAGGCGACAGAAGCCCTAAAACACACTCCAAATCTCAACAAATATGGCTGTATTAACTTGTCGAAGATCTGGGAGACAGTCATATTAAAAAAAAACTAGCACTTTTCTAGGACTCTAGTAATATATGATAGCCGTTTTTTTTTTTTTTTTCCAGATAGAGGGCGCCAAAATCAGGACTCTAGTCTTTGTGTTGCTGCTACAATTTTGGTTAAGTACACCATGTTGTTTTAGTCTCGCGTATTGTGACAAACAGTGTTTTTGTGCTCTGAAGATGCTGGTTATAATACCAGCGAAATATCAGCATCAAGTCAATAAATTAATTATTTACTTAGTTTCTGTGTTCTATTATACCGTTAAAATAATAAACAACATGCGTTTTGTTGAGTTTAGATACTTAATAAATATTAAAAGTGTTATATTATATGATAAGGTGCTGTTGGAATTATTCATGACAAGGCAAGTTCATTCTTGCTGCTTTTAATATTTTGCATTTTAAGTGTATAATAACTGCTAATGCATTTGAATGTTAATAGTGTGTGTGTGTGTGTGCGCGTGCGTGCGTGCATGTAGTATATTTTCTAGTATATGAATTTAAGGAGAAAGGTGACCTGCAGGCACATGAACGGTATAAAGCCCAGGCCAGAAGAGTAACAAGTGTGGTAAGAAAAGCAAAAGAGGATTATGAAAGAACATTAGCCATGCAGGCTAAAGAGAATTCCAAACAGTTTTTTCGATATGTTGCAAGTAAAAGAAAAAATGTATACGGCAGATTGATTTTAAAGAATGCTGATGGTAGGGAGGTAACTGAATCAGTTGATATGGTAGAATTACTGAGTGAGCACTTTGCAAGAGTATATCATCCAGGTGGTGACATTGCAGGAATGAAGGAACCAACAGCTTATACGGAAATTGTGGTGAATGAAGTGAATGTGGTGAATGTCAATTCATCTGCGGGATTGGATGGTATACCAGCTCGTGTAGTACCAGAAGTGGCTAAAGAATTGTCAGTGCCTTTGTCCATTTTTTTTAATTTAAGTCTCGGGTCTGGGTTAGTCCCAAGGGGTGGAAAGAGGGGGAAAATAGTTCCACTGCATAAAAGAGGTTCCAAGACTGAAGTTGAAAATTACCGGCCAATCAGCTTATCAGGAATTGTTGTTAAGGTCTTGGAGAAAATAGTCAAGAGGAAAATACAAGATTCGACAGATGAAAATGGGATACTGTATGGGGGACAGCATGGTTTTGTTGTTTTGTTTAGGGTAGATTATGCCTCAGTAACTTGCTCACGTTCTATAACACAGTGACGGCTGAACTGGATAAGGGTAACGGGTTTACAGCGATTCTACTGGACCTTACTAAAGCCTTTGATAGGATACCACAATGAATTTTATTCAGTAAAAGTGCAGCATATGAGAATGGATATAGGGTTGGTGAGATGGATAGGAGGGTGGTTGATGGAGAGATATCAGAGAGTGGTTTATTCAGGAGTAGATTCCAAAAGACGGCCTGTGACTAGTGGTGTGCCGCAGGGTTCTGTTCTTGGAAAACTACTGTTTAATTTGTTCATTAATATAGGAAAGGATCTGAGAGGAACTGTGCATCTGTTTATGGATGATGCAAAGTTGGGTAGAGCAATAGTGAATGCTCAGGATGTCAAAATTTTGCAGGATGATTTGGAGGATTGGGCTAAGGAGAATGCATGTCAATTTAATGTGAAATTTTGGGGTGAAAAGATTAGCAGCAGTATATCGCATTGGTGAAACTGTACTCCAGGAGATTGACAAGGCCAGGGATTTGGGAGTGTTGGCAGATAGAGAGTTGAAGTTTAGGGGACACATTGCAAAAGTGGCAAAATCAGCTCATCAAATCATTTGGTTGCTGAAAAACACTTAACGAGCAGAGACAAACAGATTATTGTTCCTCTGTATCGAGCCTTGATAAGACCCCATCTAGACTACTGTGCCCAGATATGTGCGCCAAGGTTTCTTCTTGATGGGGAGGAGGTGGAAAGGATCCAGAGACGAGTGACCAAGATAATAGCAGGACTATGGAATGAACCTTATGAGAACAGGTTTAAGATTTGTGGGCTGCAGAAATTGTTTGATAGGCGAAAAAGTGATGATATGATTGAGACATTCAAATTACTGAAGGGTTTCTCTAAGATTAAGTGGTGGGAGGACTACAGGCCATCCATGGAAGCTTGGTAAGAGTGTGGTTAGCAAGGGTGTTAGAGCTAGGTTTTTTACTTGGAGAGTGGTAAATGAGTGGAATAAGCTGCCAGAGTCTGTTGTGGGTGCCATGACTGTAAATGAGTTCAAGGTGAAGTATGATAGATACTGTGTGAATGTTGAATAGTTGTTCTTGAAATGATGTTGGGCCTCCCTCGATGAGTCTAAGGACTCCTTGGAGTTGCCTGTAATAATAATATATTATATAATATATATTATTATTACAGGCAACTAATGATGTACATATACTGTAGTTAAGTGTGAGGTATAACAATAGAGGAGATTGAGATCACAAGTTTGGTTTGAAAATTTTTTCCATGCAGTGTAAAGAATGTATACATTGTTAAATGTGAATCATTTAAGGAAAAAAGGAAGCAATCAACATAGTGACTAATGGTGGATGCAAGGAGGATTGAATTTCAAGGTTTTGGGGTGAAGAATCTTGGAGAAACTGTTTAGCAAAAGGGGGAATGTGAATAGTCATGGAAATAATGTGTGGGTAGTTGCATGAAAGTGCAGATGCATGCATTAAATCAATTGATAGAAACTGTGATTGCAAAGAGAGAGAAAGAGAAAATTATAACAATTGTTAAGGTTGACCCCAAATGCTTAACTGCCTTATAGTTCCACTGCTACTTTTGTCAAGAAAGAAAAAGTGTAAACAGTGGAAACAGGGAGAGAAATATGCTTCAAGATTGCACTGTAGTTTCCTATTTTATTATTATTATTTGACACCTCCAGGGAGTCCAAGGACTCATCGAGGGAGGGCACTTGCTCTACAACTCTGTCTCCACCATTCAATCGCCAACTGACCACAATTACGGCAACATGATCTACCGTCAACTACTACCGATATTTCCACAGACAATCACAAACATCCATGCCCATGGTGGGATTCGCACCTACCGTGGGCATGGAGTGGATAGCATATCCGCTCTGCCAAGAAGGCCGACATTTGAACCAGTTATGTTGCAAGTTCCACAAACACTCATCAGAACTGCACTCAGCTGTCATGTATGTATGTACATTAATGACAGATACATTAGAAATAAAGGCAAGAGTTTTCAGTATTGGTTGATGTACCAAAAATTTAATAGTCATTAGTGAGATCCGGCTGACAGAATGATATCATTATAGGAATGCAATTTATTATTATCCGAAGATCCCCATGGAGTCAAAGACTCATCTAGAAGGTTACTTTGTCATACATACTGCATCTTAAACTGCAGCGTTCAAATTCTCTGCAGAATTTGAACGCTGAGTCAAGGCAGGCAATTATTCACAACTCTGCATGTAAAAAACCTGCTTCTCACTCCTTTGTTCACACACTTCTTATACAGTTTTCAGGGATGACCTCTTGTTCTCCTCCAATCTCTCACCATTTTATGAAAATCCTCTTCAACACTGATCTTATAACAACCCCTTACAAACTCTATCATATTACCCCTCGTCCTCAATATAATAAATTTAGTTTAATCCTTTATCCAAGTGTGAGCAAACAAAGTTTGCGCCTGAAAGTATATTCAGGACTGGGGTAAGGTGGTGCAACACCAGAGCGACTCCTTGCAAAGGTGGGGCAAGCTACCAACACTCCTATCTCAGGATCTCCCATAATGCAAAACACATCTCCTTGCAGATATGTCTAATGTTATGCATTAAGGGAAAGGCCACTACACAAACTAGTTTCGACCTTTATTGAGGTCTCTTCAGTGGGAGCCAGGCCTAAGTGGAGATACCAGTCAGAAGCATTAGCAAGGTCATCTCTACCTATAGGAGTTGCCAATTGGTGTGCCACCTTTTTAGTAAATTACTCTGGATTTAGAGGAAGATTGGCAACTCCTATAGGTAGAGATGACCTTGCTAATGCTTCTGACTGGTATCTCCACTTAGGCCTGGCTCCCACTGAAGGGACAATAATAAAGGTCGAAACTAGTCTGGGTAGTGGCCCTTCCCTTAATGCATAACATTAGACATATCTGCAAGGAGATGTGTTTTGCATTATGGGAGATACTGAGATAGGAGAGTTGGTAGCTTGCTCCACCTTTGCAAGGAGTCACCCTGGTGTTGCACCACCTTACCCCAGTCCTGAATATACTTTCAGGCGCAAACTTTGTTTGCTCACACTTCGATAAAGGATTAAACTAAATTTATTATATTCTAACCAAGTGAAAAATAAACTTTAAACCTCATCCTCAATATTCAACATTCCATTCCAGAGATCAGAAACTACCTTAGTCAATCACCTCTGGACCCTTTCCAACATCTCTTCGTCCTTTTGAAAACTAGTCGACCAAATCTGGGTACAGTAGTCCATGTGTGGCCTAATCATAGTCTTATACAATAAACACGAATCTCCCTACTTCTACAAGTCAGTATCCTCCACATCATTCCCAGAATTCTTTGTGTTGTCTTCACAATTTTGGGAATGTGTCCCCTAAATTTCAGATCCTTATCCACTATCACTCGAAGATCTCTTATTCCTTCCACCTTGGACAATATATCCCCACCAAGCATAAATTCAGCATCCCATCTTTGTTTTCCAAATTTTTAAAACTTATATTTTGTAACACTGAACTGACATCCCCACTCTGATGCCCACTCAAGCAATTTATTCAAGTCTCCTTTTAAGATGCCACAACATCTGCTCTACTGCTCGTAATTCACCCCAACTTTGCAACATCTTCAAACAACTGAATATCTCCATTCAAGTCTTTCCCAATATCATTAACCAACAGGTTAAGCAGCACACCAACACTAACTTTCCTCTTTCAAGATATTGATCCCCCATACGACTTGCTGATGTCTATCAGAAAGCCAATTTCCAATCCAATGCACTAGTTTAATATTTACCCACATGTACTCTGTTTAACTTTCAACTTATGTGATAATCTATCAAAAGCATTTGCAAAATCTAAATATCCATTTCCTTTTTCCAATGAAGCCATCACCTTATTGTAATAAATAAGTATATTACTTAAACATGACCTCCCTTCAGCAAATCCATGCTGTCCATCAAAGATAATACCATTGTTGTCAATCCAATTCTGGATCCTAGTTCTCACAAGCTTCTACAACAACTTAACCACAACACATGACATGCAGATCGGCCTATAAATTGATGCTTGAGTTCTGTCAATTACAATTGGAAGTGGCATAATCTTGCCTTCCTTCCACTCCTTTGTAACATGACTCGATGTAATACTCGTATTAAGCAAATATGTCAAGGCAGATGTCATCTCCCTTTCACATTCGTTCAAAATACATGGTGATACATTATCAAGTCCCACAGCCTTATTGAAAATTGAGCAAACATCAAGTTTACTCAATTCCCCATATATCTCTTGCTCACTTATAGCCAGTCTCTCTTCCTCATCATCCACTGCTCTCACACTCTGATGTCACATTCACCAGAATGAAAGACCTTTATGAACTGCTCATTAATTATCTCAGCTACATCTGCTGCAGCCGTTGTTCTCATACCATTTTCTCTAAAAAATGTCATCCTTCTGTAATCGATTTTTTTTTTTTTGCTGATTACATATGAGTATCAAAAGAACTACCTAGGATTTTTTATTATTTTTGTTTTTGGATTCATTAGCTCCTTGCCTGTTCTTTGTAATCCTCATGGAATTGATTATTACTACTCCTCTTATGTTGCCTTCATAATGCCTTTTTCCTCTGTATCGCATGCTTAATCTCTTCATTCATCCATTTCATACCTACCTTATTTAACCTTCTGACCCTTAGAACACATTTAGACATTGCTTCTATTAGAGAGTTCTTGAATATCACCTAAGCAGCATTAATCTCCTTTCCAGCCAACTCCTCATTCCATGCTACAACTGCAAGCTGTCGAACATGAGCTTCTCATAATCACTAGCCTTGTATTTCTCCACACATTAGCACACTCAGGGTTTAATCTTGGGGGGGGGTGAGTTGATTAGACGATTTGAGAATACTAACTATGCATCGCATACGACTGAGAATATGCAATGATCGCTAATTCATAAGTAGTACAGAAATAGAAGACATGATACAAAATAAATAAAAAAAACTAATTTTATTAATTAGGAAAAGATTTTTTGCAAAATTTTCTAGTGTTTTTTTCCTTTTTCTTTGAGGGGACAGGGCCCTTTATCTCACCCTCTGGGTGCACCACTGTCTCCACATATGCCCTTTACTCACAGAAGTCCTCACACTGCTGGCAACCACCCAAGTAATCACTTCGTGGTCACTCTCTCCAACTGGAGATTGATTTAACACTTCATTTATAATAACATCGTCTGATGAAATGATCAAATCCAACACCCTCAATCCTTGTGTGCCCTCTGTTACATACTGCTTGAGGTAGTTTCTCACAAAAACTCAAACTCATTTTCTTTACTTCCAGTTATCTTATCATCCCAGTCTACACTGTCATAATTAAAACCGTCCATAATGACACACTTTTTTTATTTGCTTGTCTAATTTGATTGTACATTTCATAGTCACTACCATCCACATTACCAGGTCTATAACAACATCCGACTAAGTATTTCATTCTATTCACTGAAGAGTAAATAATTTAAAGAGTTCAGTTTATTCAGGGAGGGTAGCTTGAATAGAAAGGACAGAGAAATACTGCTAATGATTGTAAAGGATTCAGAGCTCTTCAGAATAAAACCTGTCAGTGTTGGCGGCAGAATGAGTAATACAGGCAATGGATATTAAGTAGTTTTGTGTGAGATCAACAAGACAAAATACACAGTTGGGTGCTGTTACATACAAGGATCAACCAAAGAATACTATTAACTACATAGAGAGATAAATCTTACAGATACAAGGACTCTCATTTTGGGTGATTTAGACTATGGGGAATACAGACTGGAGGGCAGAGAAGGAATGTAAGATGAGAGAAAACAAATTTATTGAATTACTCAGAGATAAGCACCTTAAGTAAGATATGAGGGGTTTGCAGTTTAAGAACACTGGATCTTGTAACAGTATTTGAGAATCTGTCTATGAATGAGAGTTGAAAATTAATGCTCCAAATGGCAGAATTGCCATTTGGAGTCATACATTTTTGACTTGGATGGTGACAATGTTTCTGGGTGTGTGTGTGTGTGTGTGTGTGTGTATATGAGTTCTGATGAGAGATATAAGCGTAACTATAAGGCAGCTTTGAGGCAGTGTCCTCCCAGACATGGGGAAACTGAATAGTATAGGAATAAACGCTGAATAGGAATTTGTCAAAGGGTGCCTGAAGGAAGCTGTATCTGACTGCATCCTCAGAGTTAGAAGAATCACATGGAAGCTAAATGCATGAATAACACTTTAAAGAAAGAGATAACATAAAAAGGTAATATTAAGAATCCAATATCATCTAAAAAGTGAGGACAAAACTCTGGGTACTGCACAGAGTGGACTAGGAGAGTGATTGCCACAGTGAGGAAGGTGAAATCAGATTATGAAAATCAAGTTGACACTAAAGAGGCCAGAAAAAATTCTAAGAGAATTTTATAGATATGTAGCAAGTAAAACAAAGATGGACCACAGAAGAATAAGCTAAATGAATACAGATGGCAAAAAAGTGTCAGATACATAAGAAACAACCAAGTTGTAAAGTGCTCCCTCAATGTATTCTGAGCAGACCTCTGGATGAAGGGGAACAAAGTGGATAAAAGAATAAATTGAATTACAACACCAAACAAACTAAATTATAAAAAGATGTTTATTAACTGGCTTATATTTTGCTGGATTTCAAACTAGCATCTTCAGAGCAAACATGTTACAGTTTGCATGTGACAATGAGTAAGTGAAACAATTTGAATTGTAATGGACAAAAGATCTAAATCATAATTTGCCACCCTTTTATGTTGTAAAAATTAATTTGCTAAAAATTTGAGAGGCATTCTAAGATCAAATCCTACACAAATGTAATACATCTGTTTTGCAACATTAGATGGTGCCAAATTATATTCTGAGAAATCAGAATATAATTTGTCATTTGTCCATTACAGGGTTTTGATAATATCATATCTGGACTACTCTGTGCAGATCTCTGGCCACCTGAGTTGCAGGGTGATAGTAAAATGGTTTAACCTCCCTACCGGCTAGGACGTCTATAGACGTCCAACTAAATCTGGATATGTTTCAGCCCACCTGTTTAAAGAACCTGGATAAGAAGTGCAATTTGACTGTCATGTCCATTAGAAAGTGTGATAAACCCTCACGCTGAAGAGAACGGTTAATCGGATTATCTCCCATTCGTAGCTGCCTCTCAGTTGCCTATAACAAGAAACGGACTTTCTTGTTCCATGCTGGTTAACTGGATTTTAGTTATATATGATAGACTAAAAATAGAGAAATTATTTATATTTTTGTTTTCTCTTTTTATTGTACAATACAATTTTAATTTCTGGACAAAATAAAGGTCTTGCATAATTTCTTCACTTAAATATTGCCTTACCTTGGAGAACCAATTTAATTTTTTATTTTTTTGCGCTAATTTTTTTCTAATTGATTACTAGACAAAAGATTTTTCTTTGTTCTCGAAGAAATTAATTAACGATAATTATTTGAAATATTCTTTTAATAAAAGAAAAGAAAACCGGCTGCCGACGTTCCAGATTATATATTTTTTTTATTTTTGTACAAAACCATCGAAATCGAATAATACTTCACACATTTCCTTTAGGACACGCTTGAGCAACTTTGCTTTTTAGAGAATAACATGAAATTCTTTAATCATATTACTAAATTTTTTCTTCATGTTGTATAGTAATCTGTACTTTCACTTTCTTGGTCTCCTTGTATAATTGGTCATTACAAAATGAAATTAACAGTTATGATTTAAATTTATATTTTCTGCATAATTCAAATATTTTTTCTCCAATTTTTAAAGTAAGCGATACATTTGCTTATTTTTATCATTCAAAATATGTATATCAAATGTGAAATTTCATTTCCATATTTTTACAATAGAATTGAATTTTATTTCACCTCTGATAGTTTAACCCCCCCTGTTGAATTACTATCACACACCCGAAAACTGTTATGAAACATAGGTACAGTTTTTATTTAATTCGTTATTTTTCTCTAGTAATTGTTCCACATAACTTTAATTTTTCGATACTGAAACTATGTGGCGATTATTATAAATTAGCAAATTATAAATCAGACAATATACATATTTCCTGATTATTATAAATCAGGAAATTATGTGATATTCAGATATAGGTGAAATTAATATTTAAAATCACTGTCATCCTTCAAATGCAATATCAGAATAAAGAAAGTGGAAAACCCAAAGTTTCGAAATACATTTCGAAAGCCCGCTCTCGAAATGTATTGGTCTACAGACTGGATTCTGAACACGCCAATGTTTCGTGATGTTATGACTGAAAAACAATTCAGTCTCATCATGAAGTATTTGAATTTTCAGAATAATGAGAAATACGATCAAGTAACACATTCTTCCCAAGTCCTCAACAAAATTTATGATTTTCTGATGAAAATCCATCAGAAATGTAGATCACTCTACATTCCTGAGAGAGACTTGAGTATCGATGAAAGCCTTATGCCATTCAAAGGTAGACTGAAATGTAAGCAGTATATTCCCAAAAAGAAAGCGAAGTATGGAGTAAAATTTTTTATGCTTTGCGAATCGGAAAGTGAATATCTTTGAGATTTCAAACCTTATACGGGAAAGCAAACTGTAATCGAGCATGATAAATATTCGGATCTCCCCTTGTCGATGTGTGCAGTTACTAGACCCTTTACTGGGGAAAGGTTACTGCATTATAATGGATAATTACTATATGTGTCCTGAACTCGGTGATTTGCTTTTACAGCATCATACAGATAGTCATGGTACTGTAAATGCAAAAAGGCGAGATATGCCTCCAGATCTGGCTTCAGGAAAGCTATCGAAGGGGGGGAAATCCAAACTTATCAGCGAGGGAAAGTCTTTGCACTACGTTGGAAAGACAAAAAAGATGTTTTTCTGCTGTCTTCCCTGCACAATCCATCAACAGAATCCGTGGAAAAGCATGGTTTGAAGAAAGAAAAACCCATTGCTGTGTGTGCATACAACGACACTATGGGTGGAGTCGACAGGTGCGATCAGCAGCTATCATTCTACTCTGTAATGAGGAAGCAGCATAAAAATATTACAAAAAAGTGTTTGGACATGTATTAGATTTTGTTATTTGGAACAGTTTCCTCCTGTACAAGAAAAAATGTTCGTCTACCATAACATATCTAGAATACAGAATAGAAATTGCGAAAGCATTGCTGCATGCACCTTCTTCAGCAAGCAGAAAAACAGGAAATCCTGCCAGACATCTGAGGTTGAATGCTGCTAACTCCAACCATTATCCCGAAAATCTACCACCAACGGCTAATTAAAAAAAAACCTGCATGCAAATATTATGTATGTAATAAAAAAAATATCAGAAAGGAAACAAAAATCTGGTGCCCAGAGTGTAAAACTGCTTTGTGTGTTTAGCCTTGCTTCAAGGTGTTCCACGCTGTTCAAGAATTTTAAATTCTGAACAGTATGAAATAAAAAATGTTTATTTTCAAGACCATCAAAACAGTCCTTTTCAGGACTACAAATATTGATAGAGGGATACCTGAATGCACTGTTTCTTTATCATCCTGAAGGCTAATTTTTAAGTTCTTTTTATGACACAGAGAAACTGGAAAGAGTATTCCATGGTAAAGTAATTCATCAAAACAATAAAAAATAATGAAATAAAATCTACCCTATATATATATATATATATATAAAATGATAAGCCTTTTAGGTCATGTTTATCGAAACGTTTTGAAACTCAGGGGCTACCCTGAGTGTCGAGTCGACACACCACTAGTGACTATCCCAAAAGAGGAAAGTCACTAGTGGCGTGTCGCAGGGTCTGTTTTGGGCCAATGCTGTTCAATTGGATATTAACGATACTCGAACGAGTTTAACTGGAGATGTGTAGCTGCTTGCATCAACATCAAGACGAGGAGTGATGAGAGCTTGGTCCACCTTTGCTACGAGTTGCACCACCTTACCTCAGTCCCGAAGATATTTTCAGGTGTAAACTTTGTTTGCTTACACTTGGATAAAGGATTAAACTAAATTCATTATAGATTGAAAAGCCAAATGGCTATTTTTTTCTAGCAAAGTTAATTAAATTAAGGGGATAAAAATCCCTTATTGTTTTTCAGCCAGTATGAGAAATTCTAAGATTGAGAACTACGATCTAAGAGTTTCATACCAAAGAACTATCGGCGAATCCAAGCATAAGTGACCACCTGGTAATACAACACCAAGGCAACTTGAAGCAAAGGTGGAGCAAAAAGCTCCCTCGCTATCCTTGATATTTTCTCATCATCTAAAAACACAGCTCCTAGGAGATGTAATACTGTCATTACATTATGAGGAGAGGTCACTACCCAGACGGGTTTCAACTTTTTTTGAGGTCTCATCAGTGAGTAGGTAGACCTGGATGATATCAAAGTTTAAGTGAAAAGAACTTACATACCTTCACTACACGAATGCCATATAGTGAAGTCATATAGAGGTCACTACCCATATACAAATGGGTAGTGACCTCTCCTCATAATGTAATGACAATATTACATCTCCTAGGAGCTATGTTTTTACACTATGAGAAAATATCAAGGATAGTGAGGGATCTTGCTCCACCTTTGCTTCGAGTTGCCTTGGTGATGTACTACCAGGTGGTCACTTACACTTGGATTCGCCGATAGTTCTTCGGCATGAAACTCATAGATCATGGTTCTCGATCTTAGAGTTCTCATACTGGCTGAAAAACAATAAGGGATTTTTATCCCCTTAATTTAATTAACTTCGCCAGAAAAAAAAATAGCCATTTGGCTTTTCATCTTAGTTATAATATATGGGCACACCTTTATGGCATTCGTATAGTGAAGGTATGTAAGTTCTTTTCACTTAAACTTTGATATCATCCAAGTCTATCTACTGACTGATAAGACCTCAAAAAAGGTTGAAACCGGTCTGGGTAGTGACCTCTCCTCATAATGTAATGACAGTATTACATCTCCTAGGAGCTGTGTTTTTAGATGATGAGAAAATATCAAGGATAGTGAGGGAGCTTTTTGCTCCACCTTTGCTTCAAGTTGCCTTGGTGTTGTATTACCAGGTGGTCACTTATGCTTGGATTCGCCGATAGTTCTTTGGCATGAAACTCTTAGATCGTAGTCCCTAGGGAGTGGAAGTTAGGCAAAGTGGTTCCTTTGCATAAGGGTGGCTCTAAAACTGCAGTATTGAATTACAGACCAATCACCATCTCAGGAGTAGTGGTAAAAGTATTGGAAAAGTTGGTTAAAGACAAAATTCAAGAATGGGTGGATCAGGATATGATACTCTATAGAGGCCAACATGGTTTTGTTAAAGGTAGATCCTGCCTTAGCAATCTATTAACTATCCATAATAGAATAACATCAGAGTTGGACAAAGGAACTAGCTACACAGTGGTACTTCTGGATTTTGCTAAGGCTTTTGATAGGATCCCCATAGAACACTGTTACGCAAATTGGAGCAGATGGGAATGGATATTAAATTGGTGATATGGATAGGAGAATGGCTCAGGGAGAGATACCATAAAGTGGTGTATGGAGGAGCCGAGTCCAGAATGAGGCAGGTGACCAGTGGTGTGCCTCAGGGCTCTGTGCTTGGGCCAATGTTGTTTAATTTGTATATAAATGATATAGGAAACGGCTTAAAGGGAGATATTCAGTTGTTTGCTGATGATGCAAAGTTGTGTAGTGCAATAAAAAAATCAAGCTGATGTCGAAAGTTTGCAGGAGGATTTAAATAAGCTGGTAAAATGGGCAAAAGAAAATGGATGTCAGTTCAATGTGGAAAAGTGTAAAGTCTTGCATTTTGGGATTAAAAGATTACCAGCTGTGTACTACATAGATGGAAAGGTACTCCAAGAGATTGATGAGGCTAGGGACTTAGGGGTATTGGTAGATAAGGAGATGAAGTTCAGAGGACACATTGCTAAGGTGTCCAAGATTGCACATAGGATTACTTGGTTGTTGAGGAACACACTGACATCCAGAGATAAAGAGGTTATTATTCCCCTTTATAAAGCATTGATACTTCCACATTTGGATTACTGTGCTCAGGTCTGGTCACCTGGATTCCTTGGAGATGAGGAGGCTGTGGAGAGGGTTCAGAGAAGAGTGACCAAGTTGGTGAGTGATATAAAAAATGCTCCCTACATTGATAGATTGAGAGCTTGTGGATTGCAGAGATTGGTTGATAGGCGAAGAAGAGGGGATATGATAGAAACATTCAAATTACTAAAAGGTTTTTATAGGATTGATGCAGGGGAAATGTTTCAGCTGTGTGATAATGATGGAAGAACAAGAGGTCATCTCTGGAAATTAAAGAAGAGTGTGGTTAACAAAGGTGTCAGAACAAGGTTTTTTGCCTGGAGGGTGGTGAATGAGTGGAATTCATTGCCTGACTTTGTTGTGAGCTCTTCATCTGTAAATGAATTCAAGAAGAGATATGACAGATATTGTTTTGCTAGTTTGGGTCTCCCGCGATGAGTCTACTGACTCCATGGAGATACCCGTAATAATAATAATAATAATAATAATAATAATAATGTAATGATAGGATTACATCTCCTAGGAGCTGTGTTTTTACATTATGAGAAAATATCAAGGATAGTGATGGAGCTTGCTTCACCTTTGCTTTGAGTTGCCTTGGTGTTGTACTACCAGGTGGTCACTTACGTTTGGATTCGAGGATAGTTCTTCAGCATGACACTCTTAGATCGTAGTTCTCGATCTTAGAGTTTCTCATACTGGCTGAAAAACAATAAGGGATTTTTATCCCCTTAATTTAAATTCATTATAGTCTAACCAAGTGCAAAATAAACTTCCAACATCATATTCTTGATATGTCTCCTCAAGGGATGTACAGAATACTAAGACTACTGTATGAAATGTTCATATTATTACTAAATCCTATCGACAAATTTCTTTCACATTAGTCACAACTCCAATACCATCAGTACTAATATTTTCATCGTCTAAGGTAGCGCTTCCCAAACTGTGGGCGGCAGCCCCTTGAGGGCCGTTAGTTTTGCTGAGGGGGCTGTGAAATAATGAAAACAAATTTTAAATGTTTTAAGACTAAGTAATTTTTTTTTTCTTAAAAGAAATGCATTTAATTTTTGTTATTTCTTTTTTGTGATTTTTTATATTTTAATGGAAAAAATCACACATTGGTGTTGGTTCACAAATTTGCTTTCTGCGTATTTCAGCACTCAATGAATATTAGTAAACATATGATTATTCATATAAGTTTCATTTCAAAGGTATTGATAAGAAGCACAAAGAAGCTTATAAACGCAAAATCTTGCACTCATTTAAAACAGCCAAATTTTTCGCATTTTAAATTAATGTTTCATTGATAGTGTACACAGGTGCGGGTGATGGGCGGTAAAGAAATATGCTTGGAGTGCAGGATAACTGCGATGATAGCACAGATCACATGCAGTTTTTTTTTTTTTTTTTGATAGTGCTGTGAAATATTTAAATTTTTCCAAAGGGGCCTTTACATTCATAAGTTTGGGGAGCACTGTTCTAAGGCACTTCTAACTGCATCAATCTACCTACCTAGATCTTAATCTTCCTTTGCCTCTCATTTTCTGCCATGCTATGATCAAACACTAGTTCTGTTAGCATTTTCTCTAACTCTCATTTTCTGTTAGCATTTTCTCTAATCTGTACCATCTGAGATTTGCTCTGCTCATGCACACACCTACCTGAATGCTAACAATGTCAATTTCCTTTCTAATATCTTATTGTTATGATTCTGCCACCGACCATCTATTTAATCCCTTTTCTCAAACTTGCATATCTGTCAAGTGTTTAATTTCTAATCCAACTCTCAGATCTATAAGTTACTAATTTGACTGCTGTCTTATACACAGCTAGTTTAGTGTTCTACTAATCTCTTTCATTCCATATAAATTTATTCAGTTAGCTCCCTAGTGTGTGTGTGTATATATATGTACACCAGCTTTGCTAATTCTGTTGTCTATTTCCACATTTAATTTGCCACCATCTTCACTAAAAACTGTGCCTAAATAGTTGAGATATATCTCATGCATTCTATAGTTCCTCATTCAGAATGCAGCTGACATTTTCAATGTTCCTGCCTATTTTCACGATGTCTGTTTATTAATAATTTGATGTTTTAAGGATACTTGTGATATAAAGACTGAAAAATATATGCACGTAAACACAAGAAAATTATTTATTAATAATTTTCATACTAAATTTGATACAGCAGTTATTTAGTTTAACTAAGGAAGCCTGCAGGCTTATGATGGATTTATTTAAGAGTATAAAATCATTTTCATAAAGTAAAGAGTAGAGATTAACATCTCTGATCTTGGTATCACGTTTAATGCTACTTTCATAATGTGATCCATAAAAGTGATAAATAACAGAGAAGATAATGTTCACCTTTGTCTCACACCTGAGATTAGAATTTAAGGCACTTGCTATACAAAGGATCTTGAGACCTATAATGATTGGGAACTACACTGATTGTAAAATGCATGGGAAGAGTGGAGTGTGCAACTATCAATATGGCTACTTCCATAACTACTTTCAACTACTGTATACTTACAATGCAAATATAGACTATATTGCTGGATATAATGTCTTCTTCACATCATAGAACTGTAGCATTTTAAAGAGCTTTTCTCTTGGTACCTTGCCATATGCTTTTTTTTTTTTTTTTGCAGATCTACAGAACTGAAGTATAGATTCTTGTTATATTCTTGTGATTTCTCAGTTATTTGTCTTAAAGCAAAAATCTGAAACTGACAACCTCCAGCTGGCCTGAACACAGCTTGTCCAAGTTTGTGTTCTGAAAATTTTCTTAGCCTCTTACCTGGGACATTCTGTAAGAAAATTCCTCTGCATTTCTCACATTGTTTTATTTCTCTTTTTTTTTTTTGAGATGGGTACTTTTAGTTCTATTCCAATCATTTGGAATTCAGTCCTCTTGAATTATGCAGTGTAGTCATAGCAAATCATTTATACTTCCATATTTGAGCATTTCTGGACAAATATCATTTAGTCTCGCTGCTTTTCCACATTTCATGTTTCTGATGACTTTTTCTACCTGAATTATCGACATGTACTCCTGATCGCATTCTTGTTGAATGTATTCTACCACAATTCTCTCACTTCTTGTTTCATTTAGCATTCTTTCAGAGTAATTGCTGATATCTAGAACATCTTTAGTTTTAATGCCAACTCTGTTATATGATTAATTTTATTGTGTTCTTCCTTCTATTTAAGGCCTTCAGAATATGATATTCTATGCAGGACAGCACAGTTTTGCAAAAGGTCTTAGTTATATACTCTTTTTTTTTTACAGCTGAGTTGGGTAAACAGAATGGCTACATGATGATACAGCTGAATTTTTCAAAGGTGTGTGTGTGTGTGTGAGAGAGAGAGAGAGAGAGAGAGAGAGAATCCTCTTCCTCCTGAGACAGAAGACCACATGAACTCTGTTATACAAATTGGAGAAAATGGGGATGGATATGAGAGTGACTGATGGACAGATACTAAGGAGTAGTAGATGAAGGAAGAATCTAGGAGAATGAAGGTGATTAACAGTATGTTACATATGGCTCTATTCTTGGACCACTGCTATTTAATTTATACATTAATGATATAGGAAATGATTTGAAGGGATTTATATTCTTATAAATCCCTTATGATATTTATGATGCAAAGTTGGGTAAATGTAACAGTTAAAATCAAGGCAATGCAGAAAGCATGCATGATTTAAATATTGAAATTAAGCAAGCCTTAAATAGTCATTAAATATGGATACAAGTCAAAATTATGCATTTCATGATGAAAAGATTATAAGAAGTGTACTGCACTGAAGAGAACTATAATCCAGGAAATTGATGCTAAGGATTTTATTTTATTTGGGGAGAGGAGGGGGAAACAGATAGAGTTGGAGTTTTAGAAGTAATTATGTAAAAATGGCCATAGTTCATACAATTACCTGGTTATTGAAGAACACATTAACTAGCAAGGGAATTATTATTCCTCCTCATAAAAGCTACATCTGAATTACCGTACACAGGCCTGGACAACTGCCCTTCTTAAAGATGAGGAAATTATGGAGAGAGAGGATTCAGGGGCATATGTGACCAAGATTGTAAACAGTCTGAGGAATGCTCCTTATGAGAATAGATTGAAGTTTGCAAAGGTTAGCTAGTAGCCAGAAAAGAAGAGATATGATTGAAAAATTTAAATCAAAAGGGATTTTATAAGATTGATGCACAGAAATCTGTCAGTGCTTGGCTTGGGAGTGGTCAAAACAAGGTGTCATTTGTGGAAAATGAGTGTGGTTAGTAAATTATTATTATCATTATTAAAAAACTCTATGAGTCAAAGACTCATTTAGGAAGTCCTTTTGTCATACACACACAGCTCATTATACCATGTCTTAAACACACTCAAATCTCTGCAGACACCACACTCTCAGGCAAGGCATTCCACTCACTCAAAACTCTGCATGCAAAAAACCTGCTTCTCACTCCCCTGCTTATACAGTTTCCAGGGATATCCTCTGGTTCTGCCCTGATCTCCAGTAGTTTGCTGTAAAACCTCTCCAACATCGATCCTATAACCCTCTTGCTAACTTGTAGGTCTCTATCATATCAACCCTCTTCCTCCTATCCACTAGACTGTAAATTGCTCCTTCTCAACCATTCGTCATATTCAACATTCCAGAGATCAGAAACTACCTTAGTAAGTTGTCACTGGACCATTTCCAATATCTCCTCATCCTTTTGAAAACCAAGTGACCAAATCTGTGCACAGAAGTCCATGTGTGGTCTAATCAAAACCTTATACAAAGGAACAAGAATCTCCTTACTTCTATAAGTCAGTGTCCTCCAATCATTCCCAGAATTCTTTCTGTTGTGCTCACAATTTTGGCAATGGGTCCCCTAAATTTCAGATCCTTATCCATTATCATCCCAAGATCTCTTATTTCCTCAACCTCCAACATATCCACACAACCATAAATTCTACATCCCATCTTAGTTTTCCAAATTTTAAAACCTTCCATTTTAAAATATTGAACTCGCATCCCCATTTCTGTGCCCATTCACTCAATTTATTCAAGTCTTCTTGTAAGGCCACATCATCTCTACTCTTCATAGTTCATCCCAGCTTTGTATCATCTGCAAACTGAATATCCCCATCCAAATCTTTGCCAATATCATTAACATACAGGTTAAAATAGCAATAGCCCTAAAACAGACTTCTGAGGCACACACCACTAGTGACTTTCCTCTTCCTGGATATTGTTCACAACTCCTATCAAATAGCCAGTTTCCGATCCAATGCACTAATCTAATATTCAACCCCATCTGATGCAGTCTGACTATTAACTTATGTGGTAATCGATCAAAAGCCTTTGCGAAATCTAAGTATACTACTGTCTATCCCTCTCCTCTGTCCAAGGAAGCTGTCACCTTATTTTAATAATAAGTAGATTATTAAAATATAACCTCCCTTTAGCAAATCCATGCTGCCCATCAGAGATAATACCATTGTTGTCAACCCACTTCAGGATCCTCATTCTCAATAGCTTCTCCAACAACTTAACCACAACACATTACACACACACAGATAGACCTATAATTTGATGCCTGAGTTCTATCACCTCTCATTAAGTGACATAATCTTGCCCATCTTCCACTCCTTTGGAACTCAACCCAGTGAAACTCATATAAAAAAAAAAAATATGTCAAGGCATATGTCAACTCCCTGGCACATTCCTTCAGAATACGAGGGTAGTCTGAAAAGTTGTCAGCCTCGACCATAGATGGCATCACTATCGACAAGATTTTTTTTTCTGAGTTCGTACATCTGTCATAAGCATCCATGTGAAATTGCAAGTTATTCTATCAAGTAGTTTGTTTTACACAGCTGTCTGAAGCAAAAGTGTCTGTACCCCTTGATATGGATAAAATGAGTATCATGCGGATAAAATTCTTTGTAAAATAAGGTTTAATGCCAAAAGAAATTCATTTGAAGCTCATAAAAGTTTATGGGCACTCTTCTCCTTTATTTTCGACAATTAAGAAATCGGCTGTCGAGTTTAAACGTGGCCATACGTGGATCATCTTCAAGGCCATAGCCTTGAAGATGATCCACGTGAAGGATGTCCAAAAAGTGTAACAGCACCAGAAATCATTGATCAAGTGTACGATATCATTATTATTATTCAGGCCTCCATGGAGTCAAAAGACTCATCGTGGGAGGTCCTTCCTAAGAAACACAAAGTCTATCAAGACTCATCGAGGGGAGGTCCCCCCCTAAGGAACACAAAGTCGATCATACCACTCCTTGAACTCAATGACCATTCTCACTCTCACCACTCCATTAGGCAATGCATTCCATGGTTCAACCACCTTCCATGCAAAGAAACCATTCCTCACCCTCTTGCTCACAGTTTCCTTTCATAACTTCCAGGGATGGCTTCTTGTCATCACTCCTTCCCACTGTTCAACCAAGCGAAAGAACTCCCGAGTGTCAACCCTGTAACCACCTCTCAAAAGTTTAAAAGTCTCGATCATATCACCTCTCCTTCTTCTATCCACCAAACTCTGCAGTCCACATTCCCTCAGCCGATCCTCATAACTATCACTGTACAGTTCTGAAACCATCTTTGTTATCTGCCTTTGTACCCTTTCCACAGTTAATTTACCCGCTTCAAATCCTGGGGACTAAATCTGAGAACAATAGTCCAAGTATGATCTGATCAGGGTCTTATACAATGGAATGATAACTGTTTTATCTCTGCAAGTCAGTGTCCTTCTCATTATTGCAGCAATCCTCTGTGTTACCTTCGCCAACTTTGCAATATCTCCCCTAAATTTCAGGTTTCTATCCATCATCAACCCCAGATCTCTTGTCTCCCCTACTTCCTCCAGTATAACTCCTCCCATAGAGTATGCATAGATATGGTATTGGATGACCGGCAAGTCATAGTGCGTGAAATTGCTGAGACTATAGGCATTTCAAAAGAACATGTAGGATATATTTTGCATGAAGAATTGTATACAAAAAAGCTTTGCACAAGATGGGTGCTGCACTTGCTCACAGCAGATCAAAAATGCTCTCTTTGAACATGCTTGGAGTGTTTTAACAAGAAAAAAACTGATTTTGTGTGTCGGGCTATTACTATGAATGAGACTTGAATTCACCATTACACACCAGAATCCAAACAGCAGCCAAAACAGTGGACAGAAGCCGGTTGTTCAGCGCCAAAGAAGATAAAGTCAGTTCCATCAGCAGGAAAGGTAATGGCATTGCTGTCTTGGAATGCTAAAGGCATTTTGTGTATTAATTATCTTGAAAAGGTTAAAATAATAAATGGGGAATATTATTCCAATATTTTAACCAGATTAGACGAAAAATTTCGTAAGAAATGATCCAGTTTGCAGAAGAAAAAATCAACTTTCTTCAGGAAAATGCACCTGCCCACAAAAATGTTTTGGCAATGGGAAAATTAAGGGATCTGCACTATGAATTGTTGGACCATCCACCCTATTCCCCAGATTTGGCTCCCTCTGACTTCTCTCTCTTCCCAGAAATAAAACTCTTCCTAGCTGGTCAGCATTTTTTGCATTTTGCAGATCTTACTGAGAACCACTACAGGGACAGGATAATTGTGCTGGAGCATCACTGGAATAAATGTATTAATCTTAAGGTAGATTATGTTGAAAAATAAAAATAATTTTTAAAGTATAAATTCGTTTTTTCATTGTTAGGCTGAGAACTTTTCAGACCACCCTCATATGTAGTGATATATTATCAAGTCCCACAGCCTTATTAACATCAAATTTGTTCAATTTCCCTAGCTGGCAGATTTTTTGCTAGAATTTTTTGCTTGGAGAGAGTGGTGAATGTGTGTAATAATCAGCATCTTGTGAGTACTATGTCAGTATATATTCAAGAAGAGGTATGATAGGTATTGTGT
This sequence comes from Typopeltis vanoorti, assembly GCF_054136105.1. NCBI lineage: Eukaryota > Metazoa > Arthropoda > Arachnida > Uropygi > Thelyphonidae > Typopeltis > Typopeltis vanoorti. The sequence continues at coordinate 115,514,314 of NC_143561.1, read as the reverse complement.
GGATAGTATAGGCCTCCTGCAATGAATCTTTTGCCAGAATGAATTCCTGCAATACTAATATTTTGATAGAACAGTTCTCATTACACTCAACAAGAACTACAGCTAACAATGAAAGCATGCTACAGTTCTTGTGTTCAGAATGGAGTACAAGAACTGTAGTATGCTTCCAGTCAGAATGGAATTATTTTTTTTTTTGCAAGAAGTGACTTAGAATCAACAGTTAACGTGAAATAAGTGTCTAAATGAGAAAAACAGCAACAGAGTGTAGTACTGCCACTTTTCTGCCAACAGGTGATGTTTTTGCATCCCACTATGACTAGTTGCTTGTAAAGTCTTTAATTAGCAGATGTATTTCATCACTTAGTGTGAAACCACCATCTTGCTTAATAGGAAGCATGAAAACCATTCACTGGGCTCAATTCTCTTTATCTAAATCTCTTAACCCTTTATCCAGCCATATTACTAATATACTAAATATCTTGAACCTTTTGTTAGCAAGATTAGATTAAATAGATCAATGTTGATTTGTTTGAAGAAGAAGATGAACTGATGAAGAAATAACTAAAAGTTCTGGTTTAATGGTAGTAAGCATATTAGCTGGTGCGATACAGAAATGGCAACGTTTCTACTCCTGAGGAAATACTGCTCATATGACAAACCAGCAAGAGAATACATGCAACTTAATCTGCTCGGAAGTATAATGGGCTGCCTTCAACCTTTTGCAAGTGGATTACCAGCTACCTATCTGATCACTCACTACATGTGCTGGTAGATGGTCTCCTCTCCTATTTCCCCACCAATGTAGTACCCAGGACACTGTACTTTCACCCACTCTCTTCCTCCTGTATATAAATGACCTGCTCTCATACTTCAAATCATATTCACAGCTATGTTGATAGTAGCACACTCCACCCTTCCCACTCATTTGACAATCAATGTAGTTCCCAATCATCAGAAGCCTCAAGATCCTCTATATATCAAGTGCCTTAAAGTCTAATCTCATTATTCTTCAATGGGGGTAAGGATAATCCTATAAACTTTAATGCTACTAAAACAATATATCAGTAAAACAATATATAAACATTACACCAGTATATCATACTGGTGTAAATGATGCGGTGCAATCAGGCCGGCGCGAGGCAGGGGCAGAATAGGCGAATGATGCCGGCGGAAAAGTAAAAGGGCAGAAAACTTAGAGTTTATGTTACAATTATACTGGAGGCAGAAAAAATTAAAAAAAAAAATTAAATTCGATATATCATATATTTAAAAAATATTAAATTTATATATACATATTTATAAAGATAATTATATTTTATTCTAATTATATAAGCTCCAAATAATTATTTTTATTTTGATAATCCCTGGGACTAGTACCATCGACAGGGTGTAGCATAAAGGCAGCCTGCCTCAGGGCACTGTTTAATAAGGGTGCTTGTTCAGCCATATTACGGCAAAAAGATATTTTACAAAAGTTTAGTTTACCAAATTAAAAAAGGCGCTATTTCCCATTGACAGTTAAATATGTGCTTATTATATTTTATTAATAAAAAAATTATAGTCATACTTACTAAAACTAAACATTTTAGAACCCACTTATTAGATACTTAAGGAAACAATCCACAAAGTATCATACGATGTGAATTTTATAAACTTTTATAGTCTATTACTAAAATAAGAGCCAACAGGTTTCACTTCGGTGAAGTAAAATTATTCAAAATTAAGTGGATATTGAATACCACATTATTTCCTAGCCGAATAAGAAAACTATATAAATAAAGATTGGCAAGTCCAAGCGTAAGCCAACACCTGGTAGTGCAATGCTGGGTGACTCGTAGTAAAGGTGGAGTAAGCTCCGATCACTGTTCTTACTATTTTTCCATAATGTAAAACACAGCTCCTAGGAGATGTCTTATTGTTCTACATTATGAGAGAAGGTCACTACCCAGACCGGTTTCGACCTTTTTTGAAGTCTCATCAGTGAATAGGTAGACCTAGATGTAATACTAAGGTTTCAATGGTCAGAACTAATATCTTTACTGTACGAGTTGCCAAAAAAGATGCACAAATACAATACACTCAATTTTTTTAGCTTTCAAATTCTTACGTTTGGATCATTGGTTAAAGACTGGATTTATAAAACACACAAAAGAGAGCAATATAGCAGATATAGAAATAAGCAATTTCACTCCTCTCATGATAAATTATTTATATTAAGTAAAAATTTTTTTATATTAAGCGCCTCCTTAGCGCAATTGGAAGAACGACGGTACATTGCGCTCTTCGATTGGAATAGGCTTAAGTTCGATTCTCGTCGCGACGGGAGGAATCTTTATCTGGTCGATTTCATTCGATGGTGAGTTAGCCGATCTCATACGGAGGTAGCAGGGTTTTTTCTCCCGGAAACTCGGGTTTTTCATCCCACATACATACAAATCGGCCCTTCAGAACACACGCAATTTACAGACAAAAATTACTAGTTGTGGTGGTGTTGGAGGTGGGCGGTAGATGGTGTTGATTCGTAGTAGCGGTAAGGTGTAGAGACAGTTGAAGATGTCCTCCCGCGATGAGTCTTCGGACTCCTTGGAGGTATCAGGAATAATAATAATAATAAAAATGTATAGTATCTTTATAAATTTTGTTCTATTAAAATAAATCTTTTTTTTTTTTGTTTACTTTTTTACTTTTACTTTTTTTTGTTTTTTGTTGTACATCTAAATTCAAATAAAGTAGACATTTACAATGAAATATATTTTTATTTATTTATTATTATTATTTTGATAAGGGTATTTTGATAAGGTACTTGGTAACAATGAAAATTAAAGAAGGGGTACACGATATCTGAAGTTTCAGAAATACTGATCTATCCAAATATTCAGTCTGAAACATTGGTGTATATTACGCTGTTCGTTTTCTTAAATTCCGCTTCAAATATGGATAGATGAAACAGCATGATATGCACTTCTTACATTTTTTTCAGCGTCATTTCAATTTTGAATGTGAAACATATTGAGTGTATTGTGTACTCTGTGTTTAAGTGACTCTGGACAATTTTTGACTTCGTTTTTAATTGTGTACTTATTTTTGGATTTTTGATAGACAAATAAAATTTTAAAGATAATAGTTCATAAATTATAAACATATTAATCAGAAACGCAATTTGCTAAAATGCCAAAATCACTCGTTGGGTAGCATACTTGACGTCTTATGTTGCCCTCAATAATTATAGTTTACCTTTAATTATCAAATTTTCAAATTATTGTATAAATTAATTATTTATAGTAAAAATTCATAAAAGGCAACTGTTTTAAATCGATTTTTTTAAAAATAAGATTTGTTTCAAAACTGTTAAAAATAATAAATAAATTAACTCAAAATTAAAAATTAATGGAAAAAGAATAATTTAAAAAATGAAACTACAACTGATCAACATCAGCTAAATTTACTCAAAAAAGAACAAGAACACTGGATGCATGTTTTAAAGCACATAATATCGGTTATTAAATTTTTTTATTATTACTATTATTATTACTATTCAGGCCTCCAAGGAGTCAAAAGACTCATCGAGGGAGGTCCTTCCTAAGACATAAAGTCTGTCAAGACTCATCGAGGGGAGGTCCCCCCCCTGAGAAACACAAAGTCTATCATACCACTCTTTAAACTCACTGACCATTCTCGCTCCCACCACTCCATCAGGCAATGCATTCCACGGCTCAACCACCCTTCACACAAAGAAAACACTCCTTACCCTCTTGCTCACAGTTTCCTTTCGTAACTTCCAGGGATGGCCTCTTGTCATCACTCCTTCCCGCTGTTCAACCAAGCGAAAGAACTCCCCAGTGTCAACCCTGTAACCACCTCTCAAAAGTTTAAAAGTCTCAATCATATCACCTCTCCTTCTTCTATCCACCAAACTCTGCAGTCCACATTCTCTCAGCCGATCCTCATAACTATCCTTGTACAGTCCTGAAACCATCTTTGTCATCTGTCTTTGTATCCTTTCCACAGTTAATTTATCCCCTTCAAATCCTGGGGACCAAATCTGAGAACAATAGTCCAAGTGTGGTCTGATCAGAGACTTATACAACGGAATGATAACCCTCTTATCTCTGCAGGTCAGTGTCCTTCTCATAATAGCAGCAATCCTCTGTGTTATATTCGCCACCTTTGCAATATTATTATTATTATTATTAGACACCTCCAGGGAGTCCAAAGACTCATCGAGGGAGAGTGTGCCAACAGCATCGAACGATTGGCCCCCTTCCAACTACTAACCGCGCTCAAACTTACTTAACTGAGCCATTAGTAGCAGAGGCTCTACCAATCGACCAACCTTTGCCGGCACAATATGTCGCCTAAACTTCAGGTTTCTATCAATCATCAACCCCAGATCTCTTGTCTCCCCTACTTCCTCCAGTATAACTCCTCCCATAGAGTATGCAGCATCCCATCGATGTTTCCCAAACCGCAAGACCTTACAATTTGCTGCATTAAACTGACATCCCCATTCATTTGCCCATCTATCTAGCTTATTTAAATCCTCATGAAGGGCTACCACATCTGCACTATTACTAATAATCCTTCCCAGCTTCGCATCATCCGCAAACAACTGAATATTCCCCTGCAATCCACTGGCTATGTCATTGATATAAAGGTTAAACAATATAGGTCCTAGTACTGAGCCCTGTGGGATCCCACTTGTAACCCTCTGCCTCCTGGAAACTGCTCCACCATACACAACTCTCTGATATCTATCAGACAGCCAATCCTGAATCCAGTTGACCAATCTGACATCCAGACCCATGTGCTGCAACTTAAATATCAGCTTATCGCGTAGCACCCTGTCAAATGCCTTCGCCAAGTCTAAGAAAATTGCAGTATATGCCTTTCCCTCATCTAATGTTCTTGTAACTTTATTATAAAAGGCTAGCATATTGCTAAAACAAGAGCGTCCTTTCACAAATCCATGTTGATTCTCACAGATAACATTACCCTCATCTGCCCAATGCTGTATACGGTCCCTCACTACTTTCTCCAAGATCTTAACAACTACTGATGACACACAGACTGGCCTATAATTAGACACTTCCAGTCTGTTACCACCCTAATGTAATGGCACTATCTTACCTTCCTTCCATTCCATGGGCACCTTTGCCAAAGCCAGACTTTCATTGAAAAGCCACGTTAAAGGCACTGTCAATTCCCTAGCACATTCCTTACAAAAAAACACATGGCGTTCAGAGGAAGTTCAGATACTCTATATACAAATAATAATGAAAAATGTTTGAAACTGACTGTATTATTTGCCAAATTTGACAGCATATTACAAAAACATGTAGAACCCCCCCAAAAAAAAAAACAATGAATTTCCCTAAATAATGAAATTTCATTATTTAGGGAAATGTATACAAAAACGAAATCGTTAATATACTGAGTAATGAAATTAAAAAAAAAAAAATTCTATCTAAATAAAGAATGCTAAGTATTTTTCAACAATTGTTGATTGCATCACTGATATTTTGTGGCAGGATCAAATGTCCTTAATTGTAAGATATGTTTCTATAAAAGAAAAAAATGAAGAACCCCAAGATATTATTATTATTTGACACCTCCAGATATGTATAATATTACCTTATCTTAATACATAACATTGTACATATCTGCAAGGAGATGTGTTTTGCATTATGGGCGACACTGAGATAGGAGTGATGTTAGCTTGGTCCACCTTTGCTATGAGTTGCCCGGTGTTGTACTACCTTACCCCAGTCCTGAATATATTTTCAGAAACAAACTTTGTTTGCTCACACTTGGATAAAGGATTAAACTAAGTTTATCATAGTCTAACCAAGTGAAAAATAAACTTTCAACACCCTCTTGTTCACAGTTTCATTTCGTACTTTCATGGATGGCCCCTTGTCATCACTCCTTCCCGCTGTTCAGCCAAGCGAAATAACTCCCCAGTGTCAACCCTGTAACCACCTGTCAACAGTTTAAAAGTCTCAATCATATCACCTCTCCTTCTATCCACCAAACTCTGCAGTCCACATTCCATCAACCGATCCTCATAACTAACATTGTACAGGCCTGAAACCATCTTTGTTAGCCTTTGAACCCTTTCCACAGTAATTTATCCCCTTCAAATCCTGGGGACCAAATCTGAGAACAATAGTGTTATATCCCCGTTTTTGTCTCTTATTTACTGTTAATATCTTTAATTGCCTTATCTTTACTTAACTCTAGCTTTCAGTTAACATTAAAGTTTTTGTATCTCTTTTTCTCAGACTTCAGTTGCCGACAAATTTGTATAGATTAAAGACTGCGCCAGCCGGCAACTAAATTCTGATACACTATCTAAAATACTTAAAGAAAATTGTAGGGATCAAGATATATGCAGTCGTGGTCCCTATTCTCATATCACTATTGGTTTCCCTTTAAATGCAAGGTACGAAATTTTCCAAACGGTAATTCAAATCCGCAGAAGATATGACAAACTCAATTGATTATGTAAAAGAAAACACATTTATTACTTCACAAAGACAAGTATACATGTTATTTAAATTCTTAACCTTAAAAGAGTCTGGGTTCCTTTTTCTTAATTAAACACATTTAAACCTTTGCACTATAATCCCTTACTTTACAAGAACTCTTCACTTCTATACGTATATCTATCCTCAGACTCTTATAACTAAATTTCCTGGCATTATCATACATGTAACGTTGCACATATATACAAGAACATTTCAATAAATCTGACATGTAATTCCCTAGGACAATAGTACTTATTTCTACTTAATTCTCTCCCCCAAAATATCTGTTAACATTCAATTACTTTCTGAACATATGACATTACTTTTCTTAAATCACTTAAACAGTCTGGACCTCGGCCTCCTGTTCGGCTGGAGCCTAATATGCTTTCTTCTTAACAGTAGACAAAAGTGTCCAAATTGCAGACTGTTCCTATGGCACAACACGTAAATAGCGTGTGTTCTTAACTTCTGTTTCTTTATTCCACAGATACTTTAATCCTACATTAATATAAGAAAATCTTCGCTTACCGTTCTTGCTTTGACTAGGTATTCTGCTCTGTTCACTGTACCTCCTCTGATGGCAGGCTTTGTTCCCTTGTTCCTTTGTTCTACACGAACCGAAAGCACTCACATGGACTTGTACACTGACATGGATTTCATCAGCGGCTCTTTCTCCTAATGTGTTTGAACACATTGTAGTTGCAGCTTTGACCGATGTAACATGCATAGCAAGGGGAGATCCTTGCTACACGTGGTGGCAAGCTCGACATAGCTCTCCTACGGAAAACTAGGTGCCGATGAACCTCGGAGACGAGACACAAGAGATCGGAGCTAAGAGATAAGAGAGCGATTCGAACTCCCGCCGAAACTTTTATACTCCGAAACAGCTCCCTCACTCGGCAGTGTCGTCACGCATAACGCGGCAGCCGATTGGACGGCATGGCTACGAACTGTCTTCACATGTCTTAAAACTTGTACTTAGCTTATACATAATTATTTGGTAATACTACATGACTGTCTACTTTAATTCATTCACAATTACTATTTTATCTTAACAATGTTTGGAATTTACACATCTTGATATTTACATTTTCTTGGGACATTATTTGGTACATTTTCCATTCAGAGGCATAAACATGTTCTTATCCCTTCCTTCTGAGGTAATGTTGGGTGGGAAAAAGGGATGACTCATCACTTTTTCCGACACAACAATAGTCTAAGTGTGGTCTGATCAGGATCTTATACAATGGAATGATAACTCTTTTGTCTCTGCAGGTCAGCGTCCTCATTATTGCAGCAATCCTCTGTGTTACCTTCATCACCTTCACAATATGTCCCCTGAATTTCAGGTATCTATCAATCATCAACCCCAGATCTCTTGTCTCCCCTACTTCCTCCAGTATAGCTCCTCCAATAGAGTATGCAGCATCCCATCGATGTGTCCCAAATCTCAAGCCCTTACATTTTGCTGCATTAAACTGATACCACCATTCATTTGCCCAATCTGTCTAGCTTATTCAAATCCTCCTGCAGGACTACCACATCTTCACTATTACTTATAACCCTTCCCAGCTTCACATCATCTGCAAACAACTGAATATCCCCCTGCAATCCACTGACAATGTCATTGATATAGGTCCCAGTACTGAGCCCTGTGGGACCCCACTTGTAACCCTCTGCCTCCTTGAAACTGCCCTACCATACACAACTCTCTGATACCTATCAGACAGCCAATTCTGAATCCAGTTGACCAACCTGACATCCAAACCCATGTGCTGCAACTTAAATATCAGCTTATCATGTGGAACCCTGTCAAATGCCTTCGCTAAATCCAAGAAAATGGCAGTATATGTCTTTCCCTTATCTGCTGCTCTTGTAACTTTATTATAAAAGGCTAGCATATTACTAAAACAAGCACACCCCTTCACAAATCTATGTTGACTCTCAGAGATAAAATTATCCTCATCTGCCCAATGTTGTACATGGTCCCTAACTAATTTCTCCAAGATCTTAACTACTGATGACACACAAACTGGCCTATAATTAGACACTTCCAGTCTGCTACTGCCCTTATCTTACCTTCCTTCCATTCCCTGGCACCTTTCCCATAGCCAGACTTTCATTGAAAAGCCAGGTCAAAGGCACTGTCAGTTGCCTAGCACATTCTCTCAAAACTTGTGGTGAAATACTATCCAGTCCCACAGCTTTACTGACATCCAGAGTACTCAGTATTTGGAACACACTCTCCTCCTGCACCTCTAATCCTTGAACCTGCCCTATCCCTCTAGTATTAAAATTTACTCCTCCAGGATGAAATGCACCAATAAAGTGTTCATTGAAGAATTATACTATGTCCTCTGCATCGGTCACTCTATTCCCATTTTTATCGCACAATGTCATTCTTCCGCAATCATTTCTCTTCATACTGGCCACATAGCTAAAAAATTCCCTAGGATTTTCTCTGGATCTTAGGACCAATCTCTTCTCATATTCCAGTTTCACTTTCCTCACCATACTAGTCATTCACCTAGCCTGTGTCTTATATTCTTCATGCATCGTCTCTTCACCTGTCTCCTTATATCTCTTCCATAGCCACTTTTTCACATGCAGTTCCAGTATAATATTGTTTGTCATCCACTTTACACCAAATTGTGTCCTCTTCTTCACTTGTGGAATACAGCTTACTATTGCTACTAACAAATATTCTTTCATATCCTGGCCTTCCAATTCCTCCATCCATGAAACTTCCCCAAGTTGATGTCTAAGAGTATTATAATCACCTGCCTTATCATTCCACATATGTTCCCTTCTCTTTGTTACTCCTGCATGTCTATTCATCTTCCAAGTCAAAACCACATGGTCACTCTCTCCAACTGGTGGGAGAGATGTCATCTCAGTTATTATCAACTCTTCTGATTTTATGACCAAATCCAAAACTCTTGAACCTCTTGTTCCCTCTATTACATGTTACCTAAGACATTTGTCCTTCAAGAATTCTAGAAATTCCATTCCCTTTTTGCTACATGCATCTTCCTATCTGCAATTTATACTGCTGTAGTTAAAATCTCCCATAACAACCATTCTTTTCACTTGCCAAGCTGAACTGTCTAGACATCCCCTGGTTCCCACCCTCTGTCCTCCTTGATTTGTAGCAACACCCCCACTAAATATCCCATCTTGCCTATCTCTACCTCACACCATATGCTTTCAAAATCATTAGTGTCACTGCCTTCCAAAGCCTCCACTCTTAGAGGACATGTCGTCACTTATCATAAGCAGTACTCCACCACCACGCTTTCCCTTTCTATCCTACTGAAAAATGCTATACCCTGCTACTTCTATTCCTGTTATTATATCCTCTTCTGTTAACCACGTCTCAGTGATCCCAATAATCTTTGGCCAGGCTGATGCTATCTGCAGCACCAATTCCTCTCCTTCATTGCGGATACTCCTGGCATTAGTTTTAAAGCATAAAAATGCCACTATATCTATACTCAGCATTATCTCCTCTATATTCCACTGGGCTCAGCATTACCTGATGTTGTCCCTCTTCTCCCAAGTACCCTTTCCCACAAGAGGCCACCTTTGCTACCATCCACCTTGGACATTCTAGTTTTCCCTGCATTGGTGTTCTGAATGACACACTGACTCATTCAGAACACCAATCTCTCTAGATTCCTTCCTCTTTCTTCATTCAAATGAAAGTAGTTTCTCACCTACAATTCCTCTCTGTCCTCAAATACCCTCCAAGCATCCACATATTCCAGTCCTCTCTTCTGACACATTCTAGCTATTATGTTATTCAATATTACTGCTCTTCTGCTCAGCTCGTCACTATCATACCTATGCAACACTCATACTATCTTTCCTCTCTGAGTCTTCTTTTGTACTACCTCAAGCAAGAATCTCATATCTCTCGCTGCCCAATTTACATTGCCTCTCAAGTCATTTGTTACTACCATCACAATCATCTCATCTCCATTTCACCCCTCTTAATTGCCATAGCCACACTTTCTATCGTTCTTCCAGACAAACACTCCTCACGCATCCTATCTTGCACACCACAGATCATTGAGTCCCCATACATACAAACATAGAATACTATTCACACATTTGGGGGTACATCCAAAGCCTCACTAGCATTGCTTGATGTTATTCAAAAGAAAATAGTCAGATTAACTGATGACCTATCTCACAGAATCACTCTGGTCCCTCACTTACAGACATTCAGTTTCTGCCTTATGCCTTTTCTACTGGCTTTCATGTCAGTGCTCTGCTGAATTGGTTACTACATTCCTCCATTTTTTTTTTCAAAATCTGCAAGAAAAAGTGCAGTTGTTAGGAATCATCCATTGACCATTAACCTCTAAACTTATTGAACGAACATTTTCTCCTCCTCCTCACCCACACACTTTGCACTGATGTGTCTTGTTGAACTATCATTTGTGGATCAGATATTTTAGAAAAAATGGCCAACACTATACAGATTTAATCAGATTTCTTGACAGAAAAGTTACTTTTTTTTTTTTTAATGCGACCTCCACCCAGCAACATTTTTTTAAAACCTATAGTGTATTAGTACCATTGGGGTTATTTTACTTAGCTATGATAGCCCACTGAGCTAACAAAAGTTCAAATAAAGTGGTCAAAGGTATGATGGCCTCACAGAATCAACATGATAGTCTTTAGAACTGTGGATATTTCAGTATTGACTTTTTTATGTAATGAGTTGGGCAGGTGTCAGTCAATGTAGCAGATATTTTATGCATCCACTCTTTTTTTATACTGTAGTATAAAACAAACAGAATGTAAAAAAAATATGATAATGTAAAAAATACATCTGAACAAGCATATCAACTCATAATGAGATGGTCTGGACAAAAAGTGCATGCAATTAAAAATTGACAGAAACATAATGAGCAGATTGCAGTAAATCACTAAAATGTTAATAACTAGAAAATGTTAGATGAATAGATGACTAGGATACATGAATACACACAGAAAATGCCTGTCATGAACAGCTTGCTCATATATGAAAACAGACATGCATAAAGTTGAGGCAAAGCCAATATTTCAGAATATGTGAGCGAAAAAAAAGTGATCTCTGCAATCCTATTAGGAATAAAGGCATGGAAATATATAACTAATTGCATAATAGATGACTGGAAAATGTTTAGCACATCCTAAATTAGAAAATGTACATTATTCAGTTTGCTACATAATGTTTTTAATAATAACTGATTTTGATTTCTTTAAATTATTAGGTCATCTTAATCTAAATAAATAATAAAATCACTCCATACATTAGTGTGGAAAGATGACTAATAAGCATCTGGAGATTATGTGCTCATATTCAGAGAAAAACAAATTTTCCATTATCAAAAAAAATGTCAATTTTTTTGATAATGTAAAATTTTTTATTTTTTAATCTCATCCACAAAAACTTGTAAGCCTATAAACATCTTAGTATTAGTACCACAGGTGAAATAATATCTAAGTGGGAGATGAATTTCATTGTCTAATGTGTTTCCCACATTGGAAACCTGCAATAGCTTAGAGAATTCATAAACAAAAATAAATAAATGGTGGTTTTTCCCTTTCAGTCGTTTCTGACCTTAGGTGACTTTGTAGGCATTGCCCACAAAGTGTTCTTGGTGAGATTTTTTTTTACAAGGTAGTTCACCGTTGTTTTCTCCAACTCCCCCAATTTTATCCAGCTCGATACCGGCAAATGACTGGGACATATTCATGACTGTAATCCATGTGTGTTCATGGGACTGGTTTGCCTGTTCTGGGGGACAAAAAACCCGAGTTTCTGGGTGAAAAAAACCCTACCTCCATATGAGACAGGCTAACTCACTTTCGTCGAAAGAGACAAGATAAAGGTTCCTCACATCACCAACGGGAATTGAACCAGGTCTTTCTGACCAAAGGGATTCGTCAAATAAATAAATAAATAAATACATTCAAATAAAAATGCAGAAACCCAGCTCTTGAGATAACTGACCACAGAATCATTCAAACCACTTCAGACCTCCATTAAAAACTGCAGAGATTCACTGGCTACTTATATTAAAAGAAGAGCCAAAATTCTACCTGTTGTAAACTCAAGTTCTAAGAAGAATAATATCAATTTTATGCTATTATTTGCAGGGATATTTCTTCTCTTCCTCTTTGGACATCTCCACAGGTCACATCATTCACCCATTTCTCATTCCTTTAAAAATGGTACCATTCATTGTTAAAACTTACGGGATAAACTACAGTTTTAAAAGCATTTTGATCTCATATCAGAGGTTTGCAATTATGAGTCCTCAGAAGCAAACACACAGTACATTCTAACAACAATGCAACAAATGACAGTAAGCTAGGAGAAGCCAATTTTACAAATCTTTATAAAAGGCCCAACACCTGATTACATCAGCTGCCCTTCAGAGAAACTAAGATCATATAGTTCTTTATGTCACAATCTACAAACCTGAATTCCTGCAGATTGACTCTTTGATCACTTTCCAATCAAATTGCTGAGATTTCTTTGTAACCTTTTTGAATATCCTTTGGTCTCTCAGTATTAGTTTCCTGTGCACTTCTTTCCTGAAGTGCTTCATCAGCTGATAATTTTGATAGATAATTTTCAATGTACAGTCTTGAGACCAACCAGTCACAGAATAATTCAAACCACATCAGGCCTCCATTACAAACTGCAGAGACTTACTGACTACTTGTATTAAAACAAGAGCCAAAATTCTACCTGTTCTACCAAATTTTACTTATGTTGGATACAAAATAGTATGTTGATAGGACCCTATGAAACACTTTTGTAATCTGCAATTTCATATTATTATTATTATTATTCGTGACATCTCCAAGGATGTCTGAAGACTCATTGCGGGAGGACACCTACTGTACAACTTCCGTCTCCACTACTACACAGAACCTTACTACCAATCACCTACATCAATGCCATCTACTGCCCATGCCCATCACCACCACAGCTAGTATTTTTTTGTCTGTAAATTGCATGTGTTCTCTGAAGGGCTGCTTTGTCTGTATGCGGGATGAAAAACCCGAGTTTCAGGGAGAAAAAACCCTGCTACCTCCGTATGAGATCGGCTAACTCACCTTCGATTGAAAAAGTCCATATAAAGATTCCTCCCATCATGACGAGAATCGAACTTAGGCCTTTTCTAATCGAAGGGTGCAACGTACCATCGTTCTTCCAATTATGCTATGGAGGCACTTATACTACTGACATCATTACAAATGTAAAATGGACTCTAGGAATATCTGTTTGGTTTATGTGGCATCATAGCCCACAATGACAGGAATAAAGACATTTTTTTAGCAGGGATAGTACACAATATATATTTCAGCACTATGAACCACAACATATTTATAATGTGTTAATGTTAAATTCTAATAAATCTAATACTTTTTTTTAAATATGTAAGGAATAATGCAAAGAAATGTAAAAAATGATGTGAGACTCAGTGTTGAACACAATGATTGCTATAAATAAAATTCTTAATGAACGTCCATGGACTTACTGTAGGAAATACCATTCAACCAATAACTTCTATCATGCTTTACCCTGAACTCCACTCTCTTCACATTTACAACATACTCCAACATTATTTTCTCCATAAAAAAAAAAGAAACCCAACTTGTCCCTTGATATACTTATACAACTTCCAGGGATGACCTCTTGTTCCTTCACTCCCTTCAGTATGGATAATTCCTTCTATAATAATCCAGTAAAACCCTTCCTAAACAACTTGTCAATCAGATCACTTCTCTTCCTATATTTCCTCAACCTCTTCATAAAATAAATATGAATAAAACAAAAGCTCTTAAATTGAGCAAATGTCAAAAAAATTAGAATTGAACAACATATAAAAAGTTAAGAATTTTACATACTTGGGAGCTAATATTGATACTGAAAACAATACTGCTTTCAGTTAAGTGATATAAGGAAATCCAAACAGTAAAGAAAACTAAAATAAAGTTCTTCGATAACAATGTGAAGCCTTTCATATATAGATCAGACAAGGACATTTACAAAGAAACATTAAACAGTTTTCAGTGTTTGAATAGAATTAAAAATATTTTTGCCATAATGTATAACAAATAAGTTACATAAACAGACAAAGCAAAAAAAGGACTCCCAATGAAATAAAAAGCATAGATGGAAGTGGGTTAGACATGTGTTCTGTGAATGGACAGAGGAAAAATTCCAAGGATGAACATGAATCATCCTGGAAGGGAAAATAATAGCTTGAACTAACTTGGCATAGAATGAGACAAAAATATACAAAGATTGCAGGCATTGCAAAAGACAGGGAAAACTGGAAAAGATGGGGTGGTCTTATGTGTCATAGGAGTACTATGAGAATAAGCAGGTAGGTAGGTTTTCCTAATAAACAATCCAGAGTCCTGATATTGCCTTAATCTCTAGACTTTTTTTTTCTCATCAAAATGGAAATAAAGTGATCAAAAACTTGACTATATGGGTATCGTTTCTTCAAGCCTTGTAAAACAATTCAGCAATTGCACTAAATAATCTATGTCATTTGAACTATGCCATTTGAACATTTGTGCTATGTCATTTGAACTGTCTTGGTGAAAAAGCAACAATCTTGTTCTTAACAATATCAAAACAATAATCTGCTTCTTTGTGTACCTATGCTCTAAGTTTACTTAAAACTTTCTGAAGTGATCTGACATAAAAACTGATCCATGTAACCATTGCCCAATTTTATTGATGATGCTAACTGAATATACTTTATCACTCAACATAACTAAACTGAATAAAAATGACAAGCACCCTTGAGATACTGACCATCCTATACATAACTTGATGGCATCTTTCAGAAAACAAATCTCCTGTCCATCTCATTAATTATCCATTCCACATCTCTCTCAACACACAACCAACTTGTTATGCCACTATCTGTTAAATGCCTCTGCAAAGTGAAAAATACAGTATGAGTATTTCCTTTATCCAGCATGTTCACTTTTCATAAAATGCAAGTCATTTGCTTAAGCAAGACCTCCACTTCACAAATCAAAGTGGACAACTAACCCTATACCTATTAATTCAATCCTGTATTCTAGTCCTTACAAATTTCTCCAACTCCATAACCACAAATGCAGATATATATCTATTGGTCTATACATGAAACAATTTACACCACTCTTTTGCAGTGGCATTATTTTGCCTTCCCTTAGGACCTTTCCTACTGCAAGTCTCTTGTGACAACCAGGTCAAGGACACAGTCAAATTTTAGGGAGATATTTATCATCTCCCCTCGAGTTTCCACAATATATAATAGTAGGTACTCAATAAATAAATTATATCCTTTACAGCAGTTATTTTTGTCACCATCTACCAGTGTCACCCTTCAGTAATCATTCTTCATGAATAAATATTTAGACATGAAAACTAAGGGCTACAATTTCTAGATTCACATATAGTTATCTTTCAATTATCCAATCATACTAGGAAATCAAATTGATGGTCAGATAATTAAGATCATTTAACTGAGGGTTCAGTTACTTCAAGGACAGATAATTGAGAGATCACTATATAAAAACAAAAATACAATCAAAAACATAACTTACCTGGATCTGTAGCTGATATAATTGCTCCAAAGTAGAGGCAGTTAGTAAAAGAAAAATCCAAATATGGCATCAGTTGCAAAAACCCAAACATCACAGCCCTATTTAAAAAAAATAATACAATTTTAAAGTGAGAATAATATATATATATATATATATATATATATATATATATATATTTTAAATTGTATGGGATACTAAGATTGTAAGATAGCACCTAATTTACAATGCGATTGTAGTCAGTAGCTAACATTCTGCATTTTTAATAGTCCAGATATTGAAGCTCAGGGTGGGCTAGTGGAAACTCTGGTTTTTCATCCTGCATACAGGCAAATCGGCCCTTCAAAACACACACAATTTACAGACAATAGACGGCACTGATGTATATGATTGGTAGTAGAGATTCAGTGTAGTAGCGAAGACGGAGAGTTCTACAATGGATGTCCTCCTGCGATGAGTCTTCAGATCTTGGAGGTGTCACAAATAATAATAACCTTTCATAATGGCTGCTAAAAATCTGAACACTACAGGCATCATGTAATTGAAATCTTAGAATTCTAAAAATGCAAAAAAAAACATGACTTTTGATGCACTTTTGATGTGTCAAAGATACATCAAAAACTCACCATACATCCCAAATATAACTCAATATAATATAACTCTCAGATTTAACTCATCTCCCGAAAGAGGAAGGTCACTAGTGGTATACTGTAGGGGTCAGTTTTGGGACCATTGTTGTTCAATTTACATATTAATCTTCCTACCGGCTAGGACGTCTATAGACGTCCAACTAAATCTGGATAAGATTCAGCCCACCTGTTTAAAGAACCTGGATAAGAAGTGCAATTTGACTGTCATGTCCATTAGAAGGTGTGATAAACCCTCACGCTGAAGAGAAAAGTTAATCGGATTATCTCCCGTTCGTAGCTGCCTCTCAGTTGCCTATAACAAGAAACGGACCTTCTTGTTCCATGCTGGTGAACTGGATTTTAGTTATATATGATAGATTAAAATAGAGAAATTATTTATTTATTTTTTCTCTTTTTATTGTACAATACAATTTTAATTTCTGGACAAAATAAAGGTCTTGCATAATTTCTTCACTTAACCAATTTAATTTTTTATTTTTTTGTGCAAATTTTTTTCTAATCGCTACTAGACAAAAGATTTTTCTTTGTTCTTGAAGAAATTAATTCACGATAATTATTTGGAATATTCTTTTAAAAAAAGAAAAGAAAACCGGCTGCCGACGTTCCAGGTTATATTAATTTTATTTTTGTACAAAACCATCGAAATCGAATAATACTTAACAGATTTCCTTTAATGACACGCTTGAGCAACTTTGCTTTATAGAGAATAACATGAAATTCTTTAATCATATTACTAAATTTTTTCTTCATGTTGTATAGTAATCTGTACTTTCACTTTCTTGATTTCCTTGTATAATTGGTCATTACAAAATGAAATTAACAGTTATGATTTAAATTTATATTTTCTGCATAATTCCAATATTTTATTCACCAATTTTTAAAGTAAGCGATACATTTGCTTATTTTTATCATTCAAAATATGTATATCAAATGTGAAATTTCATTTCCATATTTTTACAATAGAATTGAACTTTATTTCGCCTCTGATAGGTTAACTCCCCCCGTTGCATTACTATCACACACCCGAAAACTGTTATGAAACATAGGTACAGTTTTTATTTAATTCATTATTTTTCTCTAGTAATTGTTCCACATAACTTTAATTTTTCGATACTGAAACTATGTGGTGATTATTATAAATTAGCAAATTATAAATCAGACAATATACATATTTCCTGATTATTATAAATCATGAAATTATGTGATATTCAGATACAGGTGAAATTAATATTTAAAATCACTGTCATCCTCAAATGCAATATCAGAATAAAGAAAGTGAAAAACCCGAAGTTTCGAAATACATTTCGAAAGCCCGCTCTCGAAATGTATTGGTCTACAGACTGGATTCTGAACACGGCAATGTTTCGTGATGTTATGACTGAAAAACAATACATTCTCATCATGAAGTATTTGCATTTTCAGAATAATGAAGAATACGATCAGGCAACACATCCTTGCCTAGTCCTCAACAAAATTTATGATTTTCTGATGAAAATCCGTCAAAAATGTAGATCACTCTACATTCCTGAGAGAGACTTGAGTATCGATGAAAGCCTTATGCCATTCAAAGGTGGACTGAAATGTAAGCAGTATATTCCCAAAAAGAAAGCGAAGTATGGAGTAAAATTTTTTATGCTTTGCGAATCGGAAAGTGGATATCTTTGGGATTTCAAACCTTATACGGGAAAGCAAACTATAATCGAGCACGATAAATATTCGGATCTCCCCTTGTCGATGCGTGCAGTAATGCAGTTACTAGACCCTTTACTGGGGAAAGGTTACTGCATTATAATGGATAATTACTATATATGTGTCCTGAACTCGCTGATTTGCTTTTACAGCATCTTACAGATAGTTATGGTACTCTAAATGCAAAAAGGCGAGATATGCCTCCAGATCTGGCTTCAGGAAAGGTATCCGAACTTATCAGCGAGGGAAAGTCTTTGCACTACGTTGGAAAGACAAAAAAGATGTTTTTCTGCTATCTTCCCTGCACA
The DNA here is from genome assembly GCF_054136105.1 of Typopeltis vanoorti. NCBI lineage: Eukaryota > Metazoa > Arthropoda > Arachnida > Uropygi > Thelyphonidae > Typopeltis > Typopeltis vanoorti. The sequence goes on along the minus strand of NC_143561.1, from coordinate 115,495,522 downwards.
ATCCATCAGCGGAATCCGTGGAGAAGCATGGTTTGAAGAAAGAAAAACCCATTGCTGTGTGTGCATACAACGACACTATGGGTTGAGTCGACAGGTGCAATCAGCAGCTATCATTCTACTCTGTAATGAGGAAACAGCATAAAAAATATTACAAAAAAGTGTTTGGACATGTTATTTGAAATTTGAAGTGTTTGGATTTTGTTATTTGGAACAGCTTCCTCCTGTACAAGAAAAAATGTTTGTCTACCATAACATATCTAGAATACAGAATAGAAATTGCGAAAGCATTGCTGCATGCACATGCACCTTCTTCAGCAAGCAGAAAAACAGGAAATCCTGTCAGACATCTGAGGTTGAACGCTGCTAACTCCAACCATTATCCCGAAAATCTACCACCAACGGCTAATAAAAAAAAACACCTCCACGCAAATATTATGTATGTAATAAAAAAAATATCAGAAAGGAAACAAAAATCTGGTGCCCAGAGTGTAAAACTGCTTTGTGTGTTTACCCTTGCTTCAAGGTGTTCCACGCTGTTCAAGAATTTTAAATTCTGAACAGTATGAAATAAAAAATGTTTGTTTTCAAGGCCATCAAAACAAATATTGATAGAGGGATACGCACTGTTTCCTTTTCATCTTGAAGGCTAATTTTTAAGTTCTTTTTATGACACAGAGAAACTGGAAAGAGTATTCCAGGTAAAGTATTTCATCAACACAATAAAAAATAATGAAATAAAATCTACTCTATATATATATATATATATATATATATATATATATATATATAAAATGATAAGCTTTTTTATGTCATGTTTATCGAAACGTTTTGAAACTCAGGGGCTACCCCGAGTGTCGAGTCTTCAAAATTCGAGTCATCAGAATTCAGGGGCTGAACCCCCTTTCGAGTTATCACAATTGAAGGAGAACTGGTCTACCATACCGGAACACGGGGGGTTGGGCGTAGCCCCCCTAGTTAATAAATGAAATATATAAATAATAACGGGAACATTTTCACCTTGCCAACACCACTGATGTGATATGGGTTCCAAATTTCTTGTTTCGGAGATATATATATATATATATATATATATATATATATATATATATATATATATATATATATATATATATATTACAAAGTTTTGTAATAAAAAATTCTGCTACAACGAAGTTTGGCAGAATCAACAATATTATTACCACCTTATTTCTGTTTCTCGTGTGGGAGAAAAACGGTAAAATGTCACTCTTATAATTATATGAGATGTTATAATGGCAAAAATAGTAAGAAAATTATAGAAAATTATAGTAAGAAAATATATAAGAAAATTTAAGTCATTTGCAGTTTCTCTTCAAAACACAAAGAAAGAACATTGTAAATTCAGCCAGTGGAAAAGAAAATACTACATATTTTTCTCCTGTTATCTGATTTTTTTTCTTATAGTTCAAAGAAGAAATCACTGCATATAACATGAAGTCTGCAGGAGGGAAAAAAATCTGGAAATTGGTTACATTATAACGAATAGAGAAATCATGTCAGAAAAAGTATTCACGTATGATTCTAATCTCAGCAGACATAACATTTTCTTCTAGATTAGATATCTAAAGTAACTGAACCTTTGCTACTAATTTACACTAAAATGAATGGGTATGTTCCCCAAGTGATTTACGTTTGTAACAGCTGTCTTGCGAACGATTTATGAAATAAATTATCTGAAATATCCGCAGATTGCTTAGGTCTATATCCCCCCCCCCCAAAAAAAAGAAGATTATGAAATGCATATGCACCTTTTCTTTGAAAATAATTCAAATCCTCTTTTTCAAGATAATTGTATGATTTATTTTCTAATTTTTGATAATAAAAGTGAAACTGATCATTATAAATTAAACAATTATTTTGGCATAAATAATGTATAAGCATGTAAACGAAATATCAGTATTTCTGTTAGAATATAAGTAATCAACAATCGAAAAGGAAACAAGACATTCTTGACATATTCTGCACTACAGCCTGGGGCACTTTAGTGTTCTCCCCTTTCTTCTCAATAGCACTGAGAGTAATAAGCCTTCAACTTTTCCTCCAGCTAAGAGGATATTACCAAGTATTTAGAAGACATAGATTATTTCAGAAATAGCTTCCAGCAGCAGAAGTAATATTTACATTTTTTTAAAGAAAAACAAACAAAAATAATACTACTGAACTTTCTTTTGTGTGGTATGCATATAAACAATTCTGCATGGTGAAAATATAGCATATTATTTCTAAAATTTCACATAATTTCAGCGGGCAGTAGAACAGCTGGTTTTAGATTGCAAATAAATAGAACAAAATTAGAAGTTTCACAATACAATCTGATTGCCGTATATCTTTTGTCAAAATGGTAAAATGAAGTAATTGATTTTGAATGCTGTGTAGAAAAGCTTTCAAACTTGTGAGTTCTAGGAGAGGATAAGGAGGGGGAGGGGGAAAGCATTAGAAAATCTTCAAAATGAAAAAGAATTTTAAATCATTCGTATATGATATTTTTCACATTATATTTTCAACATATCTACGAGGATGTGCACTAGATATTATCGTAATATGCATAATACAAATAAATAAATAAATAAATGACGAAGGCGAAGAATCACTGCTAAAATATCATTGGATATAAATTTTGGATACCAAAAAGACACACAATCGGAAACCGAGTAATGCAATGTAGCATTTTAACATTTTTTTTTATTTTGTCTTTATGAAGGGGATCTTTATGAAGTGAGGAGATGGGAGTACAGTTTGTTAATGTGTGGAATGAGTTTGAGGGACGAAGCGAGCTGTATGGGAGCGATGGACTGCATTTGAGTGGTTATGGTGTGAGTCGCTTGGAGAGACTGCTGCTGGAAGGTAGAGAAGTGAATAGAGAGAATGAATCAGATTGAGAGGGGAGTGATGTGGAAGAGCAGGAGAGTAAGACAGGAGAGATTGAAGGAGTGGAAATGAATGTGGAAGTGAGTGGTATGAGTATAGAAAATGAGAGAATGGGTGTGCAAGAGGAGCAGGGAAACGGCGAGGCTCAGGGTGGACAGGGATACACAGCGTGAGAAAGGTGGATGCTCCAAGAGGAGGTGAGAGAATGTGTAGGCAGGAAAGTAATGGGATGATCAGGGATCAAAAGGAAACAGATGGAATTGCAAAGGGTTCTAAAATGAAGAAGCAGAAAGGGAAATGGCCCCAGTCCAGCATGGAGAGAGCACATCGAGTGAATGATATCAGTGGAACTAGCTATAGATCCAGAAATGAGTTGTTGTGTTTGTATACCAATGCTAGAAGTATAAGAAACAAGGCGGATGAAATGGTTGCACTAATTGCGTCTGTGCACCCAGAGATTGTCGGAATAAGTGAGACATGGTTAGATGAGGATGGCATCCTGACAGGAATAGAGATGGAAAGGTATGATGTGTTTCGTGAGGATAGAAGGGGTAAAAAGGGAGGGGGAGTGCTATTGATGATAGAGAAAGAGTTATGTCCATACAAGGTAGAGATGCAAGAGGGAAATGGGACCAGTGGTTTTGAGGCAGTATGGTGTGAGATAGAGGTGAATAGAATCAAATACTTGGTGGGATGTTGTTATAGACCTGGTAATGTGGATGGTGGTGATAGTGAAATGTATAGTCAAATAAGCCAAGCAAATAAGAAAAGGGTGATCATTATGGGTGATTTTAATTATGGCAATATAGACTGGAATGAAGAGATAGCAACTGGAAGTAAAGAAAATGAGTTTCTTGAGTTTTTGAGGGATAACTACCTCAGACAGTATGTAACAGAGGGTACAAGAGGATTAAGGGTCTTGGATTTGGTCATCTCATCGGAGGATGTAATTATCAATGAGGTATCAAATCATCCACCAATTGGTGAAAGTGACCATGAGGTGATTACTTGGGTGGTTGCCAGCAGTGCAAGGACCCCTGTGAAAAAAGGGTATATGTGGAACTACAAGGGGGGTGATTATGAAGAGCTCAGGAGACAGCTTGCAGGTGTAGCATGGAATGAGGAGTTAGCTGGAAAAGAGATCAATGCAGCTTGGGGGATTTTCAAAAAATATTTAGTGGATGCAATGTCTAAATGTATACCACGGGTGAGAAGGTTAAATAAGTTAGGTGTGAGATGGATGAATAAAGAGATTAAGCATGCAATACAGAGAAAAAGGGCATTGTGGAGGCAGCATAAGAGAAGTGGAAGTAACCAATTTCATGAGTTCTACAAAGACCAGGCAAGGAGAGTGACTTGGTTGGTGAGAGTAGCTAAAGAGAGGTATGAACAGCAGTTAGCTAATGAAGCTAAAAAGAATCCTAGGGAGTTCTTTCGATATGTAGCCAGCAAAAGAAAGAATGATTATGTAAGGATGACATTGATTGGAGGAAATGGTATAAAGACAGTTATTGCAGAATGTGTGGTGGAGATACTTAATGAGCAGTTCATAAAGATCTTTCAATCTTGTGAATGTGACTTCATGGAGAGATTAAGAGCAGTTGATGATGGGGAGGAGAGACTGACTGTAAGTGAGCAAGAGGTGTTTGGGGAGTTGAGTAAACTAGATGTAAATAAGGCTGTGGGACTTGATAATATATCACCACGTATTCTGAAGGAATGTGCCAGAGAGTTGACACCTGCCTTGACATATTTTTTTAATACGAATCTTGCACTTGGTCAAGTCCCTAAAGAGTGGAAGGAGGGCAAGATTGTGCCACTTCATAAAGGAGGTGATCGAACTCAAGCATCAAACTATAGGCCTATCTGTGTGTCAGATGTTGTGGTTAAGTTGTTGGAGAAGCTTGTGAGAACTAGGATCCAGAGTTGGGTTGACAACAATGGTATAATCTTTGATGGACAGCATGGATTTGCTAAATGGAGGTCGTGTTTTAGTAATCTACTTACTTATTACAATAAAGTGACTGCTTCCTTGGACAGAGGAGAAGGATACACAGTAATATACTTGGACTTTGCAAAAGCTTTTGATAGAGTACCTCATGATAAGTTGACAGTCAAACTAGAGCAGATGGGGTTGGATATTAGATTAGTGCATTGGATTGGAGACTGGCTATCTGATAGGTATCAACAAGTTGTGTATGGGGGTGCAATATCCAGGAAAAGGAAAGTCACTAGTGGAGTGCCTCAGGGATCTGTTTTAGGGCCATTACTATTTAACTTGTATATTAATGATATTGGCGAAGATTTGGATGGAGATATTCAGTTGTTTGCAGATGATGCAAAGTTGGGACGAACCATAAAGAGTAGTGAAGATGTTGTGGCCTTGCAAGAAGACTTGAATAAATTGAGTGATTGGGCAAGCAAATGGGGATGTGAGTTCAATGTTGCAAAATGTAAGGTTTTAAAATTTGGAAAACAAAGATGGCGTGCAGAATTTATGCTTTGTGAGAATATATTGTTGGAATTAGAGGAAATAAGAGATCTGGGAGTGATAGTGGATAAGGATCTAAAATTTAGGGGACACATCGCCAAAATTGTGAAGACAACACAAAGACTTTTGGGAATGATGAGGAGGACACTGACGTGTAGAAGTAGGGAGATTCTTGTTCCATTGTATAAGGCTTTGATTAGGCCACACATGGACTATTGTGCCCAGATTTGGTCACCTGGTTTTCAGAAGGATGAAGAGATGTTGGAAAGGGTCCAAAGGCGACTGACTAAGGTAGTTTCTGACCTCTGGAATGTCGAGTATGAGGAAAGATTGAAAAGATGTAATTTGCAGAGTCTAGTGGAGAGAAGGAAGAGGGGAGATATGATAGAGACCTACAAGTTGGTAAGGGGTTGTTATAGGATCAATGGTGGAGAAGTTCTACAGAGAATAGTGGGAGATCAGGGGAGAACCAGAGGTCATACCTGGAAACTGTATAAAGAGGGTGTGAGTAGGGGAGTGAGAGGCAGGTTTTTTTCGTGCAGAGTTGTGAATGATTGGAATGCCTTGCCTGAGAGTGTGGTGTCTGCAAGGAGTTTCAATGTGTTTAAGACCTGGTATGATGAGATGTGTGTGAGATAAAAGGACCTCCTAGATGAGTCTTTGACTCCATGAGGTCTTGTTTAATAATAATAATAATAATAATAATGAATAACAAAAAATCGTTTCTAAAACTGAAATGTGATGATCCATATAATGCTATTTCGCTAGAAACGAAAGAAAAAGGACATATATATTTCAATAAATATTGTTTAAAAATATAAATATTTGACATAATATTTTCAAAGCAAGCATTTGAAAATTCTGAAATTCGAAAAAAATTATTCAATTATTATACGTAAAGTGAAAGATCAATCAGTGCAACTCTTCCGGTGCACTGATTTGTAGAATTACCAAGTATTTATAAGATGTAGATTATTTCAGAAATAGCTTCCAGCAGCAGAAGTAATATTTAGATTTTTTTTAAAAGAAAAACAAACACAAATAATACTACTGAACTTTGTTTTGTGTGGTATGCATATAAACAATTAAGTATGGTGAAAATATAGCATATTATTTCTAAAATTTCACATAATTTCAGCGGGCAGTAGAACAGCTGGTTTTAGATTGCAAATAAATAGAACAGATTTAGAAGCTTCACGATACAATCTGATTGCCGTATATCTTTTGTCAAAATGGTAAAATTAAGTAATTGATTTTGAATGCTGTCTAGAAAAGCTTTCAAACCTGTATAGAAATTTAGAGTAGTTATGCAATTCAGTTCCAGGAGAGAATAAGGAGGGGGGGAAGCATTAGAAAATCTTCAAAATGAGCAAAAATGTTGAATCATCCCGTATATGATATTTTTCACATTATATTTTCAACATATCTACGAGGTTATGCACTAGATATTATTGTAATATGCATAATACAAATAAATAAATAAATGACGAAGGGGAAGAATCACTGCTAAAATATCATTGGATGTAAATTTTTGATACCAAAAAGACACAATCGGAAACTGAGTAAGGCAATTTAGCATTTTAACATTTTTTTTTATTTTGTCTCTATGAATAACAAAAAATCGTTTCTAAATCTGAAATGTGATGATCCATATAATGCTATTTCGCTAGAAACGAAAGAAAAAGGACATATTTATTTCAATAAATATTATTTAAAAATATAAATATTTGACATAATATTTTCAAAGCAAACATTTGAAAATTTTAAAATTCGAAAAAAAATTATTCAATTATTATACGTAAAGTGAAAGAACAATCAGTGCATCTCTTCCGGTGCACTGATTTGTAGAATAAAATACACCAAATTCACTATCACTAAATAGATTCATTGCAAAAGCTGATCAGCGGGCATTTCAGGATTGATTTTTTTTTCGCATATGTAAAATTGGTTTCAATTTTTGGGAAGAGACACAATAAATCATTTTAGAGGCAAGAAAGGTCAAATAACTTAGGACAGTAAATGAAATTCTAAGCAACCCAATAGACGTAAAGACAGGGGGGGGACACAAAGGTCACTCAGCAACAGTTAATCCACTAATGCTATAGAATAGCCGTAACGAGATTAACGGCGGAAGGAAGGTAATGGCATGATAAAAGGTAGAATGCCGCCGAAGTTTTGATCCATGAAAAAAGCTAGGGAGTGTTGAATATTTCATCCACACTGGCCGGTTGGGAGGTTAATGATAATGGGTTGGGTTTAACTAGTGATATGCAGCTGTTTGCAAATGATGCTAAACTGGGGAGAGCAATGCAGAGTCAAGCAGAATGGCCTTAAAAGGACTTGAATAGATTACATGAATGGGCAGGTAAGTGGAACTATCAGTTCAATGTTGCAAAGCGTAAGGTTTGAGATTTGGTAAGCAACGATGGAATGCGAAGTATATGCTTGGTGGGGAAACTTTAAAGGAAGTAGAGGAGATGAGAGATCTAGGAGTGATGGTGGACAAGGACCAGAAATTCAGGAGCCACACTGCACAAGTTGTGGAGATGTCACATCGGATAATGGCAATGATGCAGAAGACACTGACATGCAAAAATAGAGAGGCTATGATGCCATTATATAAGGCCTTAACCAGGCCTCATATGGATTATTGTGCATAGATTTGGTCACCGGGTTTTTATGGTGACGAGGATATGTTGGAAAGGGTCCAGAGAAGATTCACAAAGGTGATCAGTGGTCTTTGGAATGTGGAGTATGAGAATAGATTGAGAAAGTAAGTTGCAAAGCCTCATGAATAGGAGGGGGGGGGGGGTAATTTTGAGCCATCTAAGCCAGTCAGGGGTTGTTATCAGATTGACATGGAAGGTTTTTCACAGAATGGGAGAGGGAGGATAGAACAAGAGGCCATTGCTGGAAACCGTATAAGGAGGGTGTGAGCAGAGGAGTGAGTTCTTTGCATTTGAGTGGTTGATGAATGGAATGCATTGCCCGAGTGTGTTGGGAATATAAACACATTGTATCAGTTTAAACTTTAAAGAGTTTAAAGCTCGGCTGGATGAGCATTGTGTACAATAGTATGTACCTCCTATGATGAGTCTCTTACTCCACGGAAATGGAATCAGACTCATTTTTCTTCCTGAGGTCAGATGTTAATAATAATATGAATATAATTAAAATTAAAATACTCTTCTTCTCTTCTGCTCATGATGAGTTGAGTTCCTTAGAGATGAATTTTTGCCATTTCTTTGTCCGCTGTCTTTTTATGAAGTTCTATTATGGAGTTTAAGTGGGTGCTTTCTTTAATGTTGTCAATCCATTTCTTTCTTGATCTTCCTCTGCTGGACTGCCGTTCAATTCTGCCATTTAATAATATGTTTGATAGTCTTTCTGCCATTTAATTCTGCCATTTAATAATATGTTTGATAGTCTTTCTGGGTTCATTCTTGAAACATGTCCAAACCAGCTTAGTTGGTGCTTTTGTAGTGTGGTGATTATTGTTTCTTTAAAGTTAAGTTCTCCTCTGACTTTTTTGTTTGTTTTTCTTTCTGTCCAGTTTGTTCTATTGATTTTTCTTAGGCATTTCATTTCAAAAGCATTGAGTTTATCCATTTTTTTTTTTCTTAAGATCCAGAATTCTGATCCACAGAGTACTTGGAATTATCATTGTTTTATATGTCTTTGAGTTCTTTGCTTAATCTTTTATTATTCCATATTTTTTATAGTCTGCCCATTGTTATCTATCCATTACTGATTCTGTATTTTATGGTTTCAAAATAGTCTAGATTATAGGTTCCCAAAGAGAGGGCAGTACCACTCCCCAGTGGGTGCTGAAGCCTTCTGGGGGAGGGGGGGGGGTATAGTGGGATCAGAAGCATTTGGGGGCAGTCTAGGGGTCAGTGGCTCTTTATAGAAGAAATTAATAATATATATTTAAAAATTAATTATTTTCGTGATTTCGTGATTAGATAATCATTTAAAATTTAAATATTGCATTTTAATTCATCTTATGCCTGTCTTACATGATCAATTTTTTTTTTTTTTATCAATTTTCTATTTCAATTATTTAATCATTTGAAAATTTACCATGTCAGATAGAAATAGATGTCAATTTTCTATGTCAATGAGAAAATAGAGTACGTATATGTGTGTATAATAGGTTATGTTTACAGTAGCAAATATATTCGTTATATTTCATTTCAAAATATATATATACAGGGTGTTCGGGATAAATTTGACAGTTTCGTAAGGAAAAAGAAAATCTTCTTTGTATCTATTAAATTTAATGAATTGACAAAAAAACATTACAGGCAGAGTTAATTACAATACTATCAACAAGATTTACTCAAAATAACCACCATTAGCATCGATCACAGCTTCAATTCTGCTTCGGAACCTCGAACAAGCTGATGCTACAGTCTCCCTGGGAAGGGCCGCAAAAACTGTTTTAATTTTATCCATTAACTGGGCTTTTGTATTACTGGAAGTGCGATTGGTGTCTTTTTCAACTGCGCCCCATACAAAATAATCCATGGGGTTAAGGTCTGGGGAGTTTGGAGGCCAAACATTTGGACTGGTGAAGTCGTAGAAATTTTCAGACAACCATTTTTGACTTTTCCCAGAGGTGTGGCAAGGGGCCGAATCCTGCTGCCATACATACGGCCTACCATTGGCTACCCTTGTTATCCAGGGCTTGACTACAGTTAGCAACTCCACGAACAAAGCCCGAATTCCAATGCCAGGGTTCTTCAACACCTGTTCCTGCAGATTTGCGAGGAATTCTGCTGTACGAACGCAATCAGATCGTCTGCTAGGGATCTTTCTTCTTGCTACATCCTCGTAGTCACCATTGCAAGTCTCTAGTTCATGCCTGATTGTTTTTACTGTATTCAGGGAGCATTGGGCAGCAGTCGTAATATCCTTATTTTGATGGCGGGCACGAATCATCATGATACAAGTTATTCTCTTCCATGATTCAGGTGGGTTCCAGCTATCCATCCTTTCTGACATCTTGTATATGAATGAAGAAGGGTCCAAACTTTTAAATGAAGAGAAGTGTGTGTTAATACATGTAACTTACGGAAAAATATAATTAATTATAAATATGTCAAATTTATCCCGAACACCCTGTATATAAAGCCACTTTTCTAATTGATTTGTACAAAAATAAACCCGATTTCATATAATTTAATATTACGAGTAAAAATAATAATGGCAAGAAAGAAATAAAATCGTAAATTTTAGTTAGCCTAGTTAGTACTAACTTATATTGCTAACTAGAGGGAAAAAACAGTAAATATTATTCAAAACTTATTATACTCTTTTCTGTGGTCATGTTTTGTAGGTTTGTTGTTTATATCTTGTGTAATTATTTTATTTATTAATTATTATTTATAATTATTCGGACAATGTCGTGGTCAGACGAACAAAATGCGCTTGCGTGCAAAATAAAAAATTGAACGTGTTATACAGGATATTTTAACTTCTATTTTTTATATACTTAAAAAATTTATTCATTTTTTTGCTATTGTAAAAATTGATCGTGCCATACAGACTTTAGTCTATCCATGCAGCAGACGAGTCTTAACTAGTAGTGTGTCGGTCAACTATTACGTAGGTAATTCACTCAATTCAGCATGTTTTGACAGGAACATGGGTGCTTGCAATGACTTGTTCAAAGCACGAGTATGATGGTATCGCAAACAAGTCAATGCATGCAAGTCGATTCGGGCTAGATTTCAAATCTATAAATACCAGTAGTTTAGGAATAAGTTTCATTATTTTTTGTGTGCTTTGCCAACAATCATCAGTCGATAGTGTGATAGATAAGTGGAGTCATACAAAGTGTAAATTAAATCTTTTATTTTGTGAATATTTTTGCAAATTTTATTACCTTCATTATGTCTGAATATAAGAAGAAATGTCGACAGTACAGTATTGAGTATTTGAAATATGGTTTGATTCAGTCTCCTATGAACCAATTATTACCCATGTGCTTGATTTGCCAAAAAGTGTTTTCAAATGAAGCAATGAAGTCTTCTAGGCTACAAGAGCATTTGACTAAAATGCATGCTGACAAAAAGGATAAAGATTTGTCCTATTTTCAAGTACTAGAAGAAAAATATTTTAAACTTCTAACTATATCAAAACTTTTTACGTCGTCCACTAAACAAGATAATGACAGATTACAAGCTTCTTATAATATTTCATTATTAATCGCAAAAGGGAAACCCACACACAATTGGTGAAGAATTAATCTTGCCGGCAGTAAAAGAAGTAATAAACACTGTGCTTCATAAGCCAGCATCAGATATCATCAGGAAAATTCCTTTGAGCAATAATTCAGTGCAAAGAAGAATCAATGAAATGGCAGAAGATGTTGAAAAATCATTGTGCGATTATTTGAAGACATGCCAATTTTCCATTCGACTCTATGAATCAACTCTCCCAAATAATGAACCACTACTCTTATCATACGTACGATTCATAAAAGAAGAAAAAGTTTGTCAAGAATTATTATTTGCTAAAAACTTGGAAGCAGATACAAAGGGAGAATCTATGTTTAATATCATGAATAAGTTTTTTCAAGAGAAAGACATTCCTATTCGTAATATTTTGTCTGCTGCTACTGATGGTGCTCCAGCAATGACAGGGCACCACAAGGGTTTCATAGCACATTTGAAACAAGCAGTACCAAATGTACTTGCTATACATTGTGTTCTTCATCGTCAACATTTAGTTGTGAAAAATTTAAGTGAACGTCTGCACACATCGCTCCATTATGCTATTAGAGTAGTCAACAAGATTAGAAGCAATTCATTGAGTGACAGATTGTTTAGCCAACTTCGTAGTGAAAACGATGAAGATTTCAATCATTTGCTGCTTCACACAGAAATTCGCTGGCTTTCAAAAAGGTATTTGTCTGAATCGATTTTACAATTTGTTTGATTCAGTACTAGAGTTCCTACAAGAGACGAATTGCAGGCCAACCTGATTACATCCAAAAATGACATTGCTTATTTGTCAGACCTCTATAAAATATTTAATGAAGTCAATCTACAACTACAAGGTGATGAATTGAATTGAATTAAAACAAAAAACGTTACTGCTGCTTTTGTAGGGAAACTTCTTTTGTTCAAGCGGAATATGGGCCGAGCGGAATATAGCCACTTTTCAAATTTATCAGCAGTGTCTCTCAAAAAGGAAGATTTACTTACATATTGCCAACAGTTGGAGGTTCTCTATTGCTGATTTCAATGAGCAATTCAAGGATATTCTAAACATGAATATACCAAATTGGGTTCTAGATCCTTTCTCACATGTAAGCACAGCAGGATCATCAAATTTAGAAGTGGAACTCATAGAACTCACAACAAATGAAGTACTAAAAATAAAATTCAAAACTGGAAACCAAGAGGTTTTTTTCTGGCTTCAAAAATCAATACTGACACTGTACCCAGGATTATGAGAAATAGTGCAGAAATTTTTAATTGCATTTCCATCTTATTTGGCTGATCGCGGGTTTAGTGCTGTAGTAAATTTACTATCTAAGAAAAAGAACCGATTGCATATAACTGAGCGTGGCGATTTAAGACTGTTTTTAACAAAAGTTGAACCCGATATTAACAAACTTTTAAAAATGCACCAGGCTCATCCTTCACATTAATTTGTTATTTTTGCTTTATATTTTTACTTTATAAGTTAGAAATAAACAATTTTGTAATATATTTAATGGTGTTTTAATTATTACAATTAGATTCTTACTAATGCAATGCAATCTCTTAATTGTATTCCACATTTTCATATTTAAAACATTGTATGAAACTGTGCATAATGTTATTCGAGCATACATTTTACAATCTTTACATATGGGCTACATTTCACCAAAATCGGTATAGCAATAACTGTGTTCAAGATGAAGCACATATTGGCCACTTCTTTTTAAAAATTTAACGGCATAAGCAGTAATGTATCATTAGTTGCTATTTACGTCAAAAATATCAAATGGCTTGAATGCGGAAAACTGTTATAATGGGAGACGTTACAAAATTTATGTCTTGCAAAGTGGGTGGTGGCCTGAAAAAGTTTGGGAACCTATGGTCTAGATCTTCAAAGTGATCATTCATCCTAGGTAATTGAATTGCTTTACTTGTTCTATATTATTGTTTCCTATTTTCATTTGGATTGCTTCCCTTTTTCTTCCTATTACCATTAGTTTTGTTTTTACTAAAATTGATTTTCATATCCTATTTGTTACTTGTTTGATGCAGCTTGGTCAGGATATTATCTAATTTTTCTTGGCTATCTGTAGTGATAAATATGTTGTCAGCATACTTTAAATATGTTATATTTCTTCAATTTACAGTTATGCCTTCACACATCTGTAGTCTTTGTCTACTACTTCATTTAGGTACAGTTTGAATAAATATAGTGACAATGGGCAGCCTTGCATAACTCCTCTTTTAATTGCTATTTATTTCATATATATATAATATATTTCACTATTTGCTTTGAATCTTACTGAGATGATTCTAGAGGAAATTGGTTTTACATCAGCTATTGAGTTTAGGAGCCATTTTTTAATGATTAGTGACACACCTTCTCTGTGATGGTTATCTTTCCTTCCCAAGTAAATTATGCTTGCATTTTTTATGTGTTTCTGAATAGTAATTCTTGATACAATTTAATAGGTATTTGTCGAACACCCCCTGTTTTCTAGAATTTTAATGAGTTTGCTTCTGTTTATTGAATCAAAAGTTTGTTTCAAGTCAATAAAACAGCAATAGAGTTTTTTTTAATTTTTGTCTCTCATAAGATCTGCTAATCTGTTTAATATGAAAATTGCATCTATTGTGTTTCTCCTATTTCTAAATCACATTTGCTCTTCTTCCATCTGTTCTTCATAGAATGTGTAACTCTGTTTTGAATACTGATGAATATTTTTATAGGAGTAGCTTAGAAGGATGATAGGTCTATAGTCAGGATCTGATATCTCCTTTTTTGTGGATAGGTATGATCTGGCCTGTTTTCCATTCTGTTGGTAAATTTTCTTTTAGTATTTTATTATTATTATTATTATTATTCAGGCCTCCAAGGAGTCAAAAGACTCATCGAGGGAGGTACTTCCTAAGACAAAGTCTGTCAAGACTCATCGAGGGGAGGTCCCCCCCCCCCAAGAAACACAAAGTCTATCATACCACTCTTTAAACTCACTGACCATTCTCACTCCCACCACTCCATCAGGCAATGCATTCCACGGCTCAACCACCCTCCACACAAAGAAACCACTTCTTACCCTCTTGCTCACAGTTTCCTTTCGTAACTTCCAGGGATGGCCTCTTGTCATCACTCCTTCCCACTGTTCAACCAAGTGAAAGAACTCCCCAGTGTCAACCTTATAACCACCTCTCAACAGTTTAAAAGTCTCAATCATATCACCTCTCCTTCTATCCACCAACCTCTGCAGTCCACACTCCCTCAGCCGATTCTCATAACTGACATTGTACAGTCCTGACACCATCTTTGTTATCCGCCTTTGTACCTTTTATACAGTTAATTTATCTCCTTCAAATCCTGGGGACCAGATCTGAGAACAACAGTCTAAGTGTAGTCTGGTCTGATCAGAGTCTTATACAACAGAATGATAACCCTTTTATCTCTGCAGGTCACTGTCCTTCTCATTATTGCAGCAATCCTCTGTGTTACCTTCACTACCTTTGCAATATGTCCCCTAAATTTCAGGTTTCTATCAATCATCAACCCAGATCTCTTGTCTCCCCTACTTCCTACAGTATAACTCCTCCCAATAGAGTATGCAGTGTCCTATCGATGTTTCTCAAACCTCAAGACCTTACATTTTGCTGCATTAAACCAACATCCCCCATTCATTTGCCCATTTGTCTAGCTTATTCAAATCCTCTTGCATGGCTACCACATCTTCACTATTACTAATAACCCTTCCCAGCTTCGCATCATCTACAAACAACTGAATATCCCCTTGCAATCCATGGATAATGTCATTGATTTAAAGGTTAAACAATATAGGTCCCGGTACTGAGCCCTATGGAACCCCACTTGTAATCTTCTACCTCTTTGATATTGCTCCACCATACACAACTCTCTGATACCTATCGGACAGCCAATCCTGAATCCAGTTGACCAATCTGACATCCAGATCCATGTGCTGCAACTCAAATATCAGCTTTTCATGTGGCACCCTGTGAAATTCCTTTGCTAAGTCTAGGAAAATGGCAGTATATGCCCTTCCCTCATCTAATGCTCTTATAACTTTATTATAAAAGGCTAGAATATTGCTAAAACAAGAGTGCCCCTTCACAAATCCATATTGACACTCACAGATAACATTACCCTCATCTGCCAATGCTGTATATGGTCCCTCACTACTTTCTCCAAGATCTTACTAACTACTGGTGACACACAAACTGATCTATAATTAGACACTTCCAGTCTGCTACTGCCCTTATGCAATGGTACTATCTTATCTTCCTTCCATTCGTATCTTATCTTTCATGGAATGGAAGGAAGATAAGATAAGGTACTATCTTATCTTCCTTCCATTCCATGGGCACCTTTCCTGTATCCAGACTTTCATTGAAAAGCCAGGTCAAAGGCACTGTCGGTTCCCTAGCACATTCTCTCAAAACTTGTGGTGAAATACCATCCAGTCCCACAGCTTTACTGACATCCAGAGTACTCAGTATTTGCTCTCCTCCTGTACCTCTAAAACTGCCCTATCCCTCTAGTATTCAAATTGACTCCTCAAGGATGAAATACTCCAATAAAGTGTTCATTGAACAATTCCACTATGTCCTCTGCATCAGTCACTCCATTCCTATTTTTCTCCCACAATGTCATTTTTCCACAGTCATTTCTCCTCCTACTAGCCACATAGCTAAAAAAAAATTCCCTAGGGTTTTCCTTGGATCTAAGGGCCAATCTTTTCTCATATTCCAGTTTCACTTTCCTTATCATACTAGTCACTCTGCTGGCCTGTGTCTTATATCCTTCATGCATCTTCTCTTCACCTGTCTCCTTATATATCTTTCATAGCCTCTTTTTCGCATGCAGTTCCTGTTTAATATTGTTTGTCATCCACTTTACTCCAAATTGTGTCCTCTTCTTCACTTGTGGAATACAGCTTACCATTGCTGCTAACAAATATTCCTTCACAATTTGCCAAGCACTAATGATATCCTGGCCTTCCAATTCCTCCCTCCACGAAACTTCTCCAAGTTGATGTCTAAGACTATTATTGCCGTAATTTTGTTTATATGTAGATATTGCATTGCTAAACTTGTTTTGTGCATACATATTGTTTAATAATTTCTCTTTGACTATTTATGTACTGCTTGTAACCTTTGCTGCCATTTTATTTATATGTATATACTGTATTGTGTAATATTTTATTACTGCATCTATTCCATAATATAATGTGACTGTGCAGCACAAATGCGAGAGGGAAAATAGCTAGTGTGTTGTCTCATTATCGCTTCTCAGAAGAGCAGCGATAATGAACGAGACAACAGTAAGAGAATGTGTAGGAAGAGAGGTATGGAATACATGGATGCTTAGAGTAAATTTGAGGATATAAGGGAGCTGTTTGCATGAGAAAGATTATATTTAAATATAGAAGGATGGAGGAATTTGGAAAGATTGTTTTCTAGGCAATTAAGTATGTCAGGGTGGGGGAAACTAGAGTTGCAAGGGTAGATAGTAGCTGTCTCATGGAGAGTGTGGCATGAAAAATTAGCCAGTGTATAGACATTGTGGAGCCAAGTACTCAGTCTGTAACCAAGCCAAGTCTGTCGAGACCAATAACAGCTATGTTAAATACTGACAAGTGCTGATTTTTCTGTATGCAAATGCCAGAAGCATTTGGAATAATGAGTTTGGGATGTTGACTGATTGAATTTCTCTGAAGATTACTAGTATCAGTGAAACTTGGTTGACAGGGGAGGATGTTCTGACAAGGATAGAAATTGAAGAGCATAGCATGTGTCGCTGGATTGGGGAATGTAAACTGGTGGAGTATTACTTGTGGCAAGAAATGAATTGCGCCCTCTCAGAGTAAAGAATTAAAGGGGAACAGCACTAATGGCTTCGAGAGTATATGGTGTGAGCCAGAAATGGAAATACAAGGTAGTGGAATTATACTATAGACCATACAGGCCCATGGGCCGTAACGTGATTTTGTGCTGCCCGTGGCAAGATAAAAACTATATTAAATTATATGCATTATCAATTTAGCTATTAGTTTCGACCACAGATTTTCTGATTGATATACTACTTATATTCATTATTTCTGATGACAGAAACAATTTATATTCTCAACATGGAATCAACTTTCAAAAAATTTTGAGAATTGACTTTGATGAACTTGTTGCTGCACATGAATGCCCAGTTCTCATTAAGTTGTGTTACATGTAAAAAAACCAGAAATGTGTAATTAAATTTAATTTAACAACTTATATTTAAATCAATCAAGTATTTTATATTGTTCTGCCAGTAGTAAAATGATTTAACAAATATAGTAATTCAATACATATAAATATTGCCTTGAAAAAATGCAGAGTTTATTTTTATTTAAGTTCTATCTAAAAGTGTGCAGCCAGTGACGCTACCACTCATCATATATTGGCCCTCGTATAGAATGAAGTTGGCAACGTCTGCTATAGACCATGAAATCTAGAAGGTAACGAGAGGAAAAGTCAAGGAGATTTATTACTATTTGATCAATTCTTTCCTAGACAGAGCTGGATGACCAAGGCAGATAACATACTTGAACTATTTAATGATCACTTTATTGGAGTGTTCCATCCCGTTAAGGAAGGCTTTATTCCTAGAGGGATAAAGGATTAGAAATGAATGAAGAGGATGTATTCTGTTAGCATACACTGTCATTTTTTGGGATTTTGCAAAATCATTTGACAAGGTGCTAACAAGTGGTTATAAGTTGCAATATATGGGCTAAGATATCAGATTAGTGAATTGGAAACTGGCTTTCTAATATATCAGTATGTGGGGAAGCAGTATCATGAAATAGGAAAGCTATAAATGGAGTTCTACAGGGTTCAGTACTGGAACCACTACTGTTCAATCTTTATGTCAATAATATTCTCACTGGACTACAGTAAGATATTCAGTTGTTTGAAGATATGAAGCTCATGAGAGTTATTAGTAATAGTACTAATGTTTTGGTTCTTCAAGAGGATCTGAATAATCAGAAAAGGTGGACAAATGAATGGAGATATCAATTTAATACACTAAATGTAAAATTTTGAGATTTGGGATCCAAATGTAGTACTTTATACTTACTTACTTGATGGAGTTATACCAGAAGATATGGAGGAAGCAAGGGATCTTGGGATGAGAGTAGACAGAAATTTGAAGTTTAGAGAACATATTTCAAAGGCTGAGAAGACAAGTCAAAAAAAAGATATAATACCGAGTAGGAGACATTGACTAGCAGAGATTAAAGGGTAGTGGTTGCACTATGTAAGGCTCTGATCAGATCACATCTGGATTACCATGCTCAGATCTGATTACCAGAATTTAATGGGGGGGGGGAACAAGGATAATATATGTAAGCCAACTATCAATACATCTGTATTTTTTGATGACCTTTCTTTAAATGTCCAATTTTCCTAATAGTAAGGTCATCTTCCTTGGAAATTTTAATGTTCAAAACTCCAGGTGGCATTCATTTTCTAACTGGGCAGATCTACAAGGTAGGCATGCTGAGATTACACTGTTATTATCTAAAGATCTTAAACAATAAATCTCTTCCTCACTAGTGACCTCTCTAAGGATGATAAAGTTTGTCCTCTAGCAAAGCCTCTGGTATTAATTTCTTCTCCGATTCATGCAGTTTATAGAAAATGTCATGATTGTTTTCAGTTTACTGATCCAAATATCTGTATTGAATATATCACTGAAGCAATTCTTATCGGCATGGAAATATTTATTGACAATTCCTCTTTCAATTCTTGTCCCTGTGCCGAAGCTTACAAAAGAAGAACACCAGGCATACTGCTATTAGCTGTTTATGAAAAATCTCCATCTTTGATTATTATCATCATTTTTCTTTGCAGTTTAATTCAAAACACAAAAAATAAGAAAATATGATTTTATTTAGCTGCTAATATTTTACTAGTTTATACTGAGCATCTTCAGAGCACAAACAATTTGTAGCAATATTAATACACCCCACCCAGTCATTATGTCTATAGACATCCAGCTAAATCTGGATACGATTCTGTAACACATATTAAATAACATGGATAAGAAGTGCAATTTAGTCTCTATCTCATCCACCTCAGCTGGTAAGGAGGTGGCAACGAGTCTGACACCGTGGAGGTTAATATCAAACCTCCATGGTGTTAGAGACTCATTGTGGGAAGTACATGTTATCACACAAAAAAGCTCATCGAACCGTACCTTAAACTCAGTCAATGTGTTTGCATTGACAATACATACTCTGCTATGAATTCCACTTACCAAACACTATCTGTGAAAAGAACCTGCTCATTATCATCACATGATTCTGAATCCATGGAGATATTCATGGATTCGGAGGACTTGTCATCAGAGACCCACATTAACATTTATACATATTCATGCAATACTTATCTGTTCTTAAATTCATTCACTGTAAGGTACTAACAATCAATTTTATCAATCCATTCCACTCAATCACTAAGAAAAGATTAGTCTGCACACTCTTACCAACCATTCTTACATAACTTCCAGAGGGTTGTTTTCCAGAAGTGAATTTCTAGAGCCCTTGATCATTACTAAATACAAACTTCAATAATAACACAAACTGTGAATGCATGCATAGACAGGAAAGGAACGAGATGACTTGCAATCAAGAGGAAGCAGTTGGACTTGAAGAGGGTTCTAAAATAAATAAGCAGAAAGGGAAATTGCTCCAGTTGAGCATCGTATGAGTGGTATCAGTGAAACTAGCTGTAGATCCAGAAATGAGCTGTTGTGTTTGTATACAAATGCTAGAAGTGTAAGAAACAAGGCAGGTTGCATTAATTGAGTCCGTTCACCCAAAAATTGTTGCAATAAGTGAGACATGGTTAGATGAGGACGACATCTTTACAGGAATAGAGATGGAAGGGTATGATGCCTTTCGTGAGGATAAAAGGGGTAAAAAGGAAGGGGGATTGCTATTGTTGATAGAGAAAGAGTTATGTCAAAACGAAGTAGAGATGCAAGATGGAAATAGTTCCAGTAGTTTTGAGGCAGTATGGCATGAAAGAGGTGAATACAATGAAATACTTGGTTGGATGTTGTTATAAACCTGGTAATGTGGATGGTAGTGAGTATGAAATGTATAATCAAATTAGCTAAGCAAATAAGAAAAGAGTGATCATTATGGGCGATTTTAATTATTATTATTATTATTATTATTCCTGATACCTCCAAGGAGTCCGAAGACTCATCGCGGGAGGACATCTTCAACTGTCTCTACACCTTACCTCTACTACGAATCAACGCCATCTACCGCCCACCTCCAACACCACCACAACTAGTAATTTTTGTCTGTAAATTGCGTGTGTTCTGAAGGGCCGATTTGTATGTATGCGGGATGAAAAACCCGAGTTTCCGGGAGAAAAAACCCTGCTACCTCCGTATGAGATCGGCTAACTCACCATCGATTGAAATCGACCAGATAAAGATTCCTCCCGTCGCGACGAGAACCGAACTTAGGCCTATTCCAATCGAAGGGCGCAATGTACCGTCGTTCTTCCAATTGCGCTACGGAGGCGCTTTATGGCAATTTTGGCAATATAGACTGGAATGATGAGAGATAGCAACTGGAAGTAAAGAAAATGAGTTCTTGAGGGACATCTATCTCAGACAGTATGTAACAGAGGGCAAACAAGGATTTAGGGTCTTGGATTTGATTATCTCATCAGAGGATGTAATTATAAATGAGATTCCAATCACCCACCGATTGGCGAGAGTGACCATGAGGTGATTACCTGAGTGGTTGCCAACGGTGTGAGGACCTCTGTGAGAAAAGTGTATATGTGGAACTACAAGGGGGGGGGGGGTGATTATGAAGAGCTCGGGAGACAGCTTGCAGGTGTAGCATGGAATGAGGAGTTAGCTGGAAAAGAGATCAATGCAGCTTAGGGGATTTTCAAGAACTATCTAGTAGATTCAATGTCTAAATGTATTCCAAGGGTCAGAAAGTAAAATAAGGTAGGTGTGAAAAGGATAAATAAAGAGATTAAGTATGCAATACAGAGATAGAGGGTATTATGGAGGCAGCATAAGAAAAGTGGTAATAACCAATTCCATGAGGATTACAAAGACCAGGCAAGGCAGGTGACTTGGTTGGCAAAAGTGAGATATGAACAGCAGTTAGCTAATGAAGTCAAAAAGAATCCTAAGGAGTTCTTTTGATATGTAGCCAGCAAAAAAAAAAAAAACTATCATGGAAGGATGACATTGATTGAAGAAAATGGTATCAAGACAGCGGTTGCAGAAGATTTTGTTGAGATACTTAATGAGCAGTTCATAAAGGTCTTTGAATCTTGAGAATGTGACTTCTTGGAGGGATTGACAGCAGTTGATGATGGGGAGGAGAGACTGACTAAGTGAACAAGAGGTGTATTGGGAGTTGAGTAAACTAGATGTTAATAAGGCTATGGGACTTGATAATATATCACCACGTATTCTGTAGGAATGTTCCAAGGAATTGACGCCTGTCTTGACATTTTTTTTAAATTCGAGTCTTGCGCTGGGTTAAGTTCCTTAAGGAGTGGAAGGCGGGCAAGATTGTGGCACTTCATAAAGGAGGTGATAGAACTCAAGCATCAAACTATAGGCCTATCTGTATTAAGTTGTGACATGGTGTGACACACCATGGTCACAACTTAACCATGGTGTGGTTTAGTTCTTGGAGAAGCTTGTCAGAACTAGAATCCAGAATTGGGTTTACAATGATGGTATTATATTTGATGGACAACATGGATTTGCTAAAGGGAGGTCATGTTTTAGAAATCCACTTACTTATTTAAGGTTGCTGCTTCCTTGGACAGAGGAGATGGATACACAGTAAGATACTTAAGATTTTGCAAAGGCTTTTAACAGGCATCAATTCCCTGGCACATTCCACAGATTACCACATTATAAGTTGATTAGTCAAACTAGAGTGGATGGGATTGAATATCAGATTAGTGTGTTGGATTAGAGACTGGCTATCTGATAGGTATCAACAAGTTGTGTATGAAGGAGTGACATCCAAGAAAATGAAAGTCACAAGTGGTGTGCCTCAGGGGTCTGTTTTAGGGCCATTGCTGTTTGGCTTGCATATTAATGATATTGGCAAAGATTTGGATGGAGATATTCAGTTGTTTGTGGTTGATGCAGGGTTGGGAGGAGCCATGAAGAGTAGAGAAGGTGTTGTGGCCTTACAAGAGGACTTGAATAAATTGAGTGATTGGGCACGTGAATGGGGATGCGGGTTCAATGTTGCAGAGTGTGGGGTTTTGGAATTTGGGAAACGGGGATGCGATGCGGAATTTATGCTTGGTGTGGATGTATTGTTGGAGGAGATAATAGTTTTTGGGGTGATAGTGGATAAGGATCTGAAATTTAAGGGACGTGTTGCCAAAATTATGAGGATGGCACAAAGACTTCTGTGAATGATGGGAAGGACACTGACTTGTAGCAGTAGGGAGATTCTTGTTCCATTGTATAAGGCTTTGATTGGGCCACACAGACTACTGTGCCCAGATTTGATCACGTGGTTTTCAGAGGGACGAAGAGATGTTGGAAAGAGTCCAAAGGCAGCTGACTAAGGTAGTTTCTAACCTCTGGAATGTCGAATATGAGGAAAGATTGAGAAGATGCAATTGGCAGAGTCTGGTGGATAGGAGGAAGAATGGAGATATGATAGAGACGTAAGTTAGTAAAAGGTTGGTATAGGATCAATGTTGGAGAGGTTCTGCAGAAAACAGTGGGAGATCAGGGGAGAACCAGAGGGTCTGAAACTGTATAAAGAGGGTGTGAGTAGTGGAGTGAGAAACAGGTTTTTTTCAAGCAGAGTTGTGAATGATTGGAATGCCTTGCCTGAAAGTGTGGTGTCTGCAGAGAATTTGAGTGTGTTTAAAGCGTAGTATGATGATCTGTGCGTATGATAAAAGGACTTCCAAGATGAGTCTTTGACTCCATGGGGTCTTGGATAATAATAATAATAAACTTCCAGGAAGTGCAAACATACATCTTGCTATCATGCCTTAATATAAAATATTCATTTAAAAAGAAATAAGGTCAAAAGGAATATCTTAACTGCTTACCCTGTTACAAAACAAGAAATAGTTGTTCCTAGAAATGCAAAAGTCATGATTGTCCCAAGGTTTCTGAAGAAGTGTTTCTGGAAAATAAATATTTGAAAGGTGAATTCATTTTAAGATTATTAAGTTTATAGGCATTAATTATGGAAAAAATTACAAAATTGTGATATTACAGGACTAACAAGATTGATTTTAGTTTTTATATTTCAAAAATTATAAGAAGCCATCATACAGTTAGACTTATCATGGTTTATTTAGTAAGAAATGTATCCATCATACTGAGCCTTTTCACACCCCTAGTATTCACATTTTAGCAATGCATTCCACTCACCCTCCACACTCCCCAGCCCCTTCATAACCCTCTACACAACTTACAGAAATGTCTTCTCGTTATCCTCTTGACCATGTATAATCGTCCCTGTATTAATCCTGCGTAATTCTCTTACTAACTTAAATCTCTATCATATCATCTTTCTTTCTATTTAGTTAGCTCTGATTTACATTTCTCAATCTCTCTCCAACATTCCAGTCCTGATATGGCCTTAGTCACTTATCTGTGAACATTCTCTTGAGTTTACCTATCACAATAGCCATGTGTGGTTTGACCAATGCCTTATATAATAGCATAACCACTTCTTTAATCTTTACTTCTCAGTATGCTTCTTGTCATAACAGCAGTGCTGCTGTGTAGCTATCACAACACTTGAGTAATCCAAATATCATCCACCTCTTAAAGCATAGTTCCACCAGTACAGAGTATGCATGCATATACCTTTGCACTTCAAATGTTTTTTTTTTGTTTGTTTGTTTCTAAAGGATGCTAGCCTGTAATAGGCTAGTGTTAACACCATGGATGGGATAAGGGTTAGATAATCTGGAAACCCTGCTCTAGATACCAGACAACACAGAACTTTTTTAAGCCACCAATAAGCAAGGTGGTGGTCCCACACCAGGCAATGAAACATCTCCTACCCGATGTATAATGCCATGGAATTAGTAACACAGAATTCTAATCCCATTCATTCAACCAAGTCTATTTAAATCTTCCTGAAGAGAGTTAACATCAGCATTGTTCCTTGTAACTCTTCCTCAACACTGCTACATCAGCAAACTAATATCTCCTATCAATTCACTTGCAGTAAATTAAACAGTACAAGGCCAAAGAATAGAACCCTGTAGCACACCACTGGTTATTCTTTTTCTGGGATACTTTCTTCTCCACACCACTTGCTATTGTTCAGAGGAACAATCTTGTAAGAATCTGACCAATCTTATCCATTCTCATTTTCTCTAGTAACACCAACTTGGCAAGTGTGGCAGCCTATCAAATGCCATTACAAAGCCAAAGAATATACGAGTCTCCCTTATCCAGTATCAGATGATGCAAGACCTGTCCTTCGCAAACCATACTGACCATCATGATAATCCATGTCCATCAAGCCAATCGTGTATTCTATTCTTAACGAAACTCTCTGATACTTAATGACAACTCAATATACAGACTGTTCTAAGTGAAAATTCTGTCCTAGCACCATTCTTGTGCAGTGGCACTACTCTATTTCTTTCCTCTCCATAGGAACTCTTCCAAATACAAGAATGCTATTAAAAACTAATGCTTGTTTAATGCCTTTAAATGCCATTAAAACAAGCAGATAAAGTGGTGCTTGTTTCAATTTTTTTAATAAAAGATTTCCATGTAATGACATAATTTTTATTATTTTCTGGAGTGAGGCATATTGGTTAGATTCCTTGATCCAAACTAGCGAGAAGCTGAGTGAATCATAAAGTTGAGAGATGATGTAATAATGAGATGGTGAGGCAAATGATTTAATGTCCTTTTAGATGCTTTTTTGCAGTGCTACATTCTTAGCGTAATGTGTTTTCCACTAGATGTTATGGGAAACTTCTTCACTTCCTGAAAGGAATATCAAGCACATCTGATGACATATTTTGATCTTTTGGATTTCCTCCTCATCCTTGCACCTTTGATAGGCTCAGAAGTAAGCTGCATGCTTTCTCTTGCAATTCATGATTTAGATATTTGCATGTGCAATTTTTCATTTCCTGCTCTTTACTGCATCCACAGATGCTAGGGGGAAAACAGACAGTTTGGAAATGATTTATAGCATTAGAAGTATCTCAAAAGATTCAGAATGAGAGAAGATGGTTTTCATTGAAATTCCAGATTTAAAGATATTAAATTGTAAGGATGCTAATCTTGGTTAATATAAAATCACCAATCCTACATATCGTGTAGAAATTTTTTTTCACTTGGTTATAAATTAAATTAAAAATGCCAAGAAATAATATTTTGTTTGACCCTTAATCTATGTACATGTAGATAAAGGGTTAAACAACAAACAAAGTTTGGGCATGAAATTTTACCACGACATGGCTACTCGTATATACAGTATGGCACAAAAAAAAAAAAGTACTGAACTTCAACACACACACCCCCCTTTAGTATACGTGCTATGAGATATGCAGTTTGGCTGCATGCACTTTAATAGAAGAGCATGTGTAGAGTCTATGGCATTAAATTTTGCTGTATCAGTGGTGTTTGCATTGGAAGAAACAATGTTTATTGTTGAGCATTTAATTCATATGGAGGTGGTAGAGCAACTGGTCCAAGCCTATGACATATTTGTGAGCAATTTGTTCATTGTTTCCATAAGCATGCCCAAAGCAATAGTCATCATTGCCTTAATCGAGAGGTTCCGATGTACCAGGAGTATTTTGCTGCAAAGCAAAAGGGCATTTGGGGAGACCACAAATGGCTAATACAAATAAGAATCATGGGCATGTGCTGAAGCAAGTGTTACACTCCAAAATGCAGTCAACGCCGAACAGCGGTAAAACTTAGAATACCAAGGCAGTCACTACGGAAAATCCTTAAGGAGCTGGATACTTTTTCATCTGTCATTCAGGTGGGTCAGTGTTTAACAGATTACACTGCATGGCAGGAATGCTGTGCACATATGCTGGCCAATGTCCATGAAGATCCATCCTGCCTCCATAATGTGTAGTTCTCTGACAAAGCACATTTCCATCCATCTAAGCAGTGTCATGTAAACAGATGAACTTACAGGTTTCTTGGTTTCTCAAGACCAAAACTGTCCGAGAGAAACTGCTTCACAGCGAGGTCACTGCATGGTGTGTGATTTCTGGCCGTGCTTAATTGGGTCCCACTTCATTGAAGATGGTGGCGTAACTATGACTTTGAATAGCAAATGCTACAATGAGAATGTGTTGGTTCTGTTCACACAGGATGTGTGGTGCAAAAAACATTCCATTTTGTCCCAGGTATTCCAACAGGATGGAGCAACCTGTCACACATGGTTCTAGAGCCTATTTATCAGAACACTTCACTGGGAGATGAATTTCAAGGTTCACAGAATTCAAATACCCTTCATGTTCTCCTGATCTCACATCACTTGATGCCTTAGTTTGAGGTATGCTGAAGGAATGGGTTATTCCACCATGACCTGCCTTCAAACCTTGGTGAACTAAGGGATAAAATTACAGGATATGTTCAGCAGATGTCCCAACCCTTGTTCTCCAAGATGACAGAGATCCTTCAAAGGAACTACAAAATCTGTCTTGCAAGACAAGGTGTCCATTTTGAGCATGTAATCTACCCATTAATCCACATTGTTAATGCTTTATTTTCCACCGATAGTTGTAGATGTACATATCATCATGTGTAAATTCTTTGTTAATAAACCCATTTACTCCATAACATATACTGTATTTATTCAGTGCTTTTTTTTTGCACCATACTGTAAAATTTGAGTTCACGTTAATTGCCTTAATATCCCATAATGCCCAACCCACATCCTTTCAAGTGTGTATAATGCTATGTATTAGGGAAGGACCACTAACTATATAGACTGGTTTTGACATATACTGAGATCTCATCAGTGGTAGCCAGACCCAGAAGAGATACCAAGGTTAAAGTAATGCAGAAGTCATATCCCATACACAAGCAGTGAAAAGGTGTAACCTTATTAAAATACTCTGGAAAGCAGCTAGTAAAAGATGTGCGTTTTTGCATTATTGGACACTAAGGCAATTAATGTGAAGTCATTAGCCTCTATATTCAAATAGCCTGGTTGTGAAGAAATTTCCTGCATAAACTTTGTTTGCTTACACTTGGATAAAGGACTGAACAAGAATATAATTTCTTGACATTTTTGCATTCATGTATATCATGAGTTGTATCATGATCATCATTCCTTGATCATTCAATTTAAAGCAAATCTCATCTGGAAAATCAATGATTTGTGTGTGTATTGTTGGGGAGTGCTATAGCTGATATTTCCTCAATGTGAATTGTGCAAATAAACTGTTTAACTACTATGTCTCCTGAATGGAGGGAGGCTAAATGATTTTGGTGATCCTGACAACCCTAATGGATAAAGCAGGACGGAATTTCCCCATGAATAAGCTGAGTACATGAATAGAAAAATGGTATGTTAGTACTGTAGCCCCCCACTCTTAACAGTGGAAAGATTTTCACAAATTAAACCTAACTGCATCCCGGAAAGTCATTGTGCCAGCCTGTTTGGCTGAGTCATTAGTGTATCTGCTCTCCAGCCAAAGCGATGCAGGTTCGAATCCTGCCATGGGTGGATGTTTATGATTGTCTTTCACCTTCAGAGATTCATTCATACAAGTGTATAAACACTCTCACAAGATGAAATGGGTCACCATGGGAGAAGTAGGCACAACCCTCCTGCAATGGGAGTGGCCTTTACTGAACAGTGGGGATTATATATGCTGAGAAAAAAAATTCATTATAAGTCAAATCCTAATTTATTACAGGCTCAGTGTTATGAACTGAGGCTTCATTCTAGAAATACAGCATGAACTATAAAATATGGCAAAATGGCCACTAAACTGAAATATAGACTTTAACGATAAAGCATTTATTTAATCATGCTAGAAAGAAAATGTTAAAAATGTCATGGGATTTATTGTTTTTTTTTTTAAAAAAAAAACATGCAGTTTCATCCTATCTCAATGAATTTCCCTGAATTTCCCCATTCCTCACCATAGCTCAAATCTTTGAGCTCCATTCAAAATCTGGATCGTTGCTTTCCAAATGAACCAGTGTCCATTCTTTAAAAGCATCTTAGTCTTTGTAATGTAAACTTATGGATAGGCACTGCACTATAAATCGCTTTAAACAAAACTAATAATAAAGATCCAAGAAAGACTCGAAAGTAACCTCACTAGACCTTCAGGCTGTGTTAAAGATACCAAGCAATTTTAAACCTGGTTTTACTCCATTTTTCCCAAGTAAGCAAACAGACAAAAATGTCAGGTTTGCACCTGCAAGTGATGCAAGACTAGCTGATCCTACAGGTAGTGCAAGACCAAGGCAACTCGTGGTAGAAGTGGAACAAGCTCCGATCACTAATCTTAATATTTACCCTTAATGCCAAAACACATCTCCAAGAAGTGGATGTATGATGTTTTGTATTAAAGGCAAGGGGCCACTACCCAGACCGGTTTCGACCTTTTTTGAGGTAGAATGGGAGTTCATGCCTTTCATCACTGGCCTGTTTAGATTTAAAAAAAAAGTTGTGCTGAGAGTCAGCTTGATAGTGAGAGAGGAGAGGAAAGATAGATTCACCAGACTCTGCAAATTACATCTTCTCAATCTTTCCTCATACTTGACATTCCAGAGGTCAGAAACTACCTTAGTCAGTCTCCTTTTGACTCTTTCCAACATCTCTTCATTCTTCTGAAAACCTGGTGACCAAATCTGGGCAGAATAGTCCATGTGTGGCCTAATCAAAGCCTTATCCAATGGAAAAAGAATCTCCCTACTTCTACACATCAGTGACCTCAGCATCATTCCCAAAAGCCTTTGTGTTATTATTATTATTATTCCGGGCAACTCCAAGGAGTCGACAGACTCATCGAGGGAGGTCCTAACATCAGGTCGAAAACAACTATTCGACATTCACACAGTATCTATCATACCTTGCCTTGAACTCATTCACAGTCATAACACCCACCACAGACTCTGGCAGCTTATTCCACTCATTCACCACTCTCCAAGTAAAAAACCTAGCTCAAACACCCTTGTTAACCACATTCTTGCCCAGCTTCCGTGCATGGCCCCTAGTCCTCCCACCACCAGTCCTATTTTAAAAAATATTTTCTGGATTAATCTTATAGAAACCCTTCAGTAATTTGAATGTCTCAATCATATCATCCCTCGTCCGCCTATCGACCAATTTCGTAACCCACAAATCTTCAACCAATTCTCATAAGGCTCATTCCACATACCTGCTATCATCTTGGTCACTCGTCTCTGGATCCTCTCCACTTCCTCCCCATCACAAAGAAACCCTGGCACCCATAACTGGGCACAGTAGTCCAGATGGGGTCTTATCAAGTCTCGATATAGCAGAACAACAACTTGTTTGTCTCTGCATGTTAAAGTATTTTTCAGAAGCCAAGTGATTTGATGAGCTGATTTAGCCACTTTTGTAATGTGCCCCATAAACTTCAATTCCCTATCCACCAACACTCCCAAATCCCTGGCCTCATTAATCTCCTGGAGTATGATTCCTCTAATGTAATATACTGCTGCTATTCTTTTCACCCCAAAGTGTAAGGTTTTCACCTTACACTTTGCCACATTAAAATGACATCCATTTTTCCTAGCCCAGTCCTCCAAACTGTCCAAACCATCCTGTAAAATGTTGACATCTTGTGCACTCACAATTGCTCTACCCAACTTTGCATCATCAGCAAACAAGTGAACAATTTCTTTCAGATCCTTACCTATATCATTGATGAACAAATTGAAAAGCAGTGGTCCAAGAACAGAGCCCTGCGGCACACCCGTCTTTTAAACTCCACTCCTGAATAAACCACTCTCTGGTATCTCTCCATCAACCACCCTTCTATCCATCTCACCAACCCTATATCCATCCCCATCTGCTCCAGTTTACTGATTAGGGTTCCATGTGGTATCCTGTCAATTTTGGCGATGTGTCCCCTAAATTTTTAATCCTTATCCACTATCACCCACAGATCTCTTATTTCCTCTACCTCCAACAATATATTCTCACCAAGCATAAATTAAGCATCCCATCTTTGTTTTCCAAATTTTAAAACCTTACATTTTGCAACAATGAATTCACATCCCCATTTCCGTGCCCAATCACTCAATCTATTCAAGTCTTCTTGTAAGGCCACAACATCTTTACTACACTTCATGGTTCGTCCCAACTTTGCATCATCTGCAAACAACTGAATATCTCCATCTAAATCTTCACCTATATCATTAATATACAAGTTAAACAGTAATGGACCTAAAACAGGCCCCTGAGGCACTCCACTAGTGACTTTCCTTTTCCTAGATATCGTCCCCCTCCCCTTACACAACTTGTTGATACCTATCAGATAGCCAGTCTCCAATCCAATGCACCAATCTAATATCCAACCCCATCTGCTGTAGTTTGACTGTCAACCTATCATGAGGTACTCTATCAAAAGCCTTTGCGAAATCCAAGTATATTACTGTGTATCCTTTTCCTCTGTCCAAGGAAGCAGTCACTTGATTGTAATAATAAGTAGATTACTAAAACATGACCTCCCTTTAGCAAATCCATGCTGTCCATCAAAGATAATACCATTGTTATCAACCCAACTCTGGATCCTAGTTCTCACAAGCTTCTCCAACAACTTAACCACAACACCTGACACACAGATAGGCCTATAGTTTGATGCTTGAGTTCAAACACCTCGTTTATGAAGTGGCACAATCTTGCCCTCCTTCCACTCCTTAGGAACTTGACTGAGTGCAAGACTCATTAAAAAAATATGTCAAGGCAAGTGACAACTCCCTGGCACATTCTTCCAGAATACGTGGTGATATATTATCAAGTCCCATAGCCTTATTAACATCTGGTTTACTCAGCTCCCCATACACCTCTTGCTCACCTACAGTCAGTCTCTCCTCTTCATCATCAACTGCTCTCAATCTCTCCATGAAGTCACATTCACAAGATTGAAAGATCTTTATGAACTGCTCATTAGGCATCTCCACCACACATTCTGCAACAGCTGTCTTTATACAATTTTCTCCTATCAATCCTTCCATAATCATTCTTTCTTTTGCTGGCTACATATCGAAAGAATTCTTTAGGATTCTTTTTTGGCTTCATTAGCCAACTGCTGTTCAAATCTCTCTTTAGCTACCCTCACCAACCAAGTCACCCTCCTTGTTTGGTCTTTGTAGAGCTCGTGGAATTGGTTATTTCCACTTCTCTTAAGCTGCCTCCACAATGTCCTTTTTCTCTGTATCGGAAGCTTAATCTCTTTATTCATCCATCTTGCGCCCACCTTGTTTAACCTTCTCCCCCTTGGAATACATTTAGACATTGCATCTACTAAACAGTATTTGAAAATCCCCCAAGGTGCATTGATCTCTTTTCCAGCTAACTCCTCATTCCACACTACACCTGCAAGCCGTCTATGTGTCTTGTGTATATGTCTTGATCATATCCCCCCCCTCCCCATTGTCTTCTATCCACCAATCTCTGCCGTTTACATGTCCTCAGTCTATCCTCATAATCAACATTACACAGTCCTGATATCATTTTTGTTATCTCTCACTGCACTCACTCCAAGGTTACTGTATACCCTTCAAATCCCAGAGACCAGCACAATTTCATCTCTTGTGGTCAATGTTCTCCTCAACATTGCCACAATTCTCCGAGATGTTTTCACAATCTCTGCAATATGACCTTTGAACTTCAAATCTCTAAACATGATCACTCCAAGATTCCTTGTTTCCTCCACATCTTCTGGTATAAAGCCATCAAATAAGTATGAAGCATCAAAAATTTCAAAGCCTTACATTTCTCTTTACATTTCATTTCTTCTTCATTTACTTTACATTTCTACACGTCAAATCCTCTTGAAGAGCCAAAACATTAACACTAATACCAATAACTTTCTCAAGCTTCACATCGTCTACAAACAACTGAACATCTCCCTGCAGCCCAGTGACAATGTCATTGACAAACATTTAAAAGTAATGGTCTCAATGGTGAGTTCTGTGTAACTCCACTTCTGCATTCAGTGGAGTCTAAAGGGGGAAATGATAGATATAGAAACTGATATTTTTATTCTTTATACTAATGCCAGGATTATCTGGAATAAAGGAGATAAATCAGCAGTGCTGATAGAATTAACCTGTTCAAAGATTATTATTGGGATCTCTGAGATGTGGTTGATGGAAGATGACATTATATATATATATATATATACACACACACACACACACTAAGAGAAATAGAAGTAGCAGCACACAGCATTTTTCAACAGGATAGGAAGGGAAAATACAGTGGTGGATTGCTACTTATGATACTGAAAGCTTTTTCCCTTGGTTATACTATAAATTACAGATGCCAAGAAATTATATACTTGGTTTAATCTTTATCCAAGTGTAAGCAAACAAAGTTTGGACGTGAAGTAACTTCACGACTGGGCAATTTGTATTTAGAAGATAATGACTTCACATCAGTTGTCTTAGTATCCCATAATGCAAAGCATATATCCATACAGACATGTATAATTCTATGCAGCGTTTCTCAAACTTTCTAAGCCCAAGGACCAGTAAATGCCTAAAACGATTCTGCGGACCACTAAGTTACAGAGGCGTAGCTGGGGGGGGGATCCGCCCCTGGTGGCACCTTTTTTAGCGTTTATGAAATCTTGCCTTACTGTGTATAAAACAGCAACTGAGTGATGAAATAAACTTCAACAATGTCATCGAGATTTTGCGAACAGAAAAGCAAGAAAAATAACATTTTAGAATGTTGGAATCAAAGTTTTACTTCAAAAATAAACATACTATTTTTTTAATTTATTTCCCTATACGTCATTTTGATTTTTTGTATTATTTTTTAAAAAACCTATGTAGGAATTACCAACATTTCGGAAAAACAGTGCCATTTATAACATAATAAATCTAAAAGCATGTTTTGAAAGATATGGCAACATAATTAATTAAATTGGAAGTAAACGATTAAAAGTGTATCATCATTGAACAAAGTTTTAATTTTTATTAAACAAATGAATAAGATGATATAATTATGTTACTACTTACTTTTAATGAGATGGTTGAGCTTCTCGGCCCTTGCAGAGTTCCTGGGTATATGGCTCAATATTGGTCAACTTCAGTCGAAGATCGGCACACACACAATGTGTGCGATTTCTGTATTTTGTTTATATTTGAAGGAGTGATGAAAATCCTCTCTCTCACAAAGTTAGGTTGTAGAAAACTGCAGGACAATTTTCAATGCTTCTTCAGATAATTCCAGAAATTCACTTCTCACTGAAGATGAGATCCAAAATCGAGCAAAACCAAGATCACGGAATTGCATTTTAAGCCCACTGTCACTTGAAAGCTCAATTAACTGTTCTTTTTCCGATAACGAAAGGTCGCTCTCATGACTGCAAGCCTGAAATGGATCGCGAACCCACAGAAATTTCTTATAAAAGGTATTCGGAAAATATGTTTCAAAATTCCGTTTCAGATTTTTGAGGTGGTCACAAACTCAGAATCAACAAAAATATCATTTTCATTAAAAAGGATTCCAATGTTGGAAAAGGAGCAAATTGACCATCTTTTACATAATTAATCCATAAAACTAATTTTTTCTCGAATACCTTTATTTTGTCATAGGCATCAAGAACAGTTAAAAAATTTCCCTGAAGGGAGAGATTTAGTTCATTTAATTTCGAAAAAATGTCTGAAAGATAGGATAGTGTTGATAACCATGCTTCGTCAACAAGGAGTGATGCAAAATTAGAATTACGTTCATTTACAAATAATAAAACTTCATGCCTTAATTGAAATAACCTTGTTAGTACTTTGCCCCTGGAAAGCCAGTGAATTTCAGAATGAAGCAAAAGTTTGTATATTCACTGCCCATTTCATTGCAGAGTACTGAAAATAATCTGTTATTTAAAGATCGAGCTTTAATAAAATTAACTAGCTTGCCAGCATTGTATAGCACAGTTTTAAATTCTGGTAGCATTCCTTTGGAGGCTAACACTTCCCTGTGTATAAAACAATGCACCCAATTCATATCCAGAGCTACTTCTTTGACCTTAGAAGCAATCCCACTATGCCTGCCTGCCTGTAAGAGCGTGAGCTCCATCTGAACAGAAGTCTATACATTTTTCCAACTGGATCCCTTTGTGCACTATGTAATTATTGAGAGTGTGAAATATTTCTTCTCCAGTTATTCGGAATGACAAAGTTCTACAAAACAGAATATCATCATGAATGATGTTATCATGCACATATTTTACGTAGCATATTAACTGTGCACCGTTTGTAACATCAGTAGTCTCATCTATTTGTAACACATAATAAGGGCTCTTCTTAACTCTTTCAATTAACTGAGATTCTATGTCACCTGCCATATGATTAATTCTGCGACCGACAGTGTCATTTGAAAGAGGAATCAAATCAACATCTTTTAGTAACTTGCTGTCAAACATTGTTTTTACCACATCTTTTATAGCTGGAAGTAGTAAATTTTCCCCGATAGAATGAGGTTTCCCTGTTTTCGCTATGTGCAAACTTAAGAGATAGGATGCTTCTAGTGCTTTGCTATTAATGGAACCCATGGCTGAAACTATATCTTTCCCATGATTTAATGTCCCTAAGCATCACTGAAAAAATTCAATTGGCTTATTTTTTCACATCACAATGTTTAGTTTCTAAATGTCGTCAGAGTTTCGCAGGTTTCATGCACTCGTTCGACAACACTTCATAACACAAAACACATTGAGGTTTCTGTTCACTTTCATCTCCACACCAAATAAACCCAAATTCCAAATATGAACTGTTATATTTTCTACTGTATTTTTTCTTTGAACTGCTTATTTCTTCTACTTTAATAGTATCAGATTTACTGGCCATTACAACACATGTATTACAATTAGGGTTAGCATTACCTGTTCCATTTGCTCTTCTTTTCAAAGTCTTAGTTCTATGCCACTTTTCTATTATTAAAAAAACGTTTCCGAATAAATATATAAATACTGGGGTTAAATCACGACACACTTTGTTCAAGTATCACTTAGCACTTCTGAAGATATATTGAGCCTTGGTTGAAG
Source organism: Typopeltis vanoorti (assembly GCF_054136105.1). NCBI lineage: Eukaryota > Metazoa > Arthropoda > Arachnida > Uropygi > Thelyphonidae > Typopeltis > Typopeltis vanoorti. Next base: position 115,459,627 of record NC_143561.1, on the reverse strand, counting down.
GATACCTTCAATAATAAAAATCTATACACAACAAGCAATTGGTTGAAATGTTGATAACACATGTTCACTTCAAATCTGACAAAACAGCAAGGGAAGGCAGAAGCAATAAAACTATATTGTTATTCACTTTACCCCTCTTTTATTATTCGTCATTCTGCATCTACAAATTTAGCAGCAGAATGAGGAATAATAAAAGAAAGGTGAAGTGAAAAACAATAGTTTTATTGCTTCCACCTTTGAACAATTGAAGCTATTTGTTGGATTTTTGAAGGCTCCATTTGATTTCAATAATTTTTACCTACTTATTCAATCTTGATTTGTTTTGTTTGGATAATTAAAAAATATATATTTATTTAATTAATTTAAGTCTGCCTGCAGACTACCTGTCCCATCGTCGCAGACCACTGGTTGAGAAACACTGATGCTATGTATTATGGGAACGGTCACTACCCAGATTAGCAGGGTAAGATAGTGACACCTGTGCCGCACCAAAGGGAGGCCTGCCCCCTCCCAAATGAAAGAGGAAAAAAAACACTAGAAAAATCTATTCCTAATTAAAATTAATTTTTTTATTCATGTTGTGCCGTGTCTTCTATTTCTATACTACTTATGAATTAGCAGTCACATAAAGTGGGAATCCCCTATAGCTCTCGGGAATCACTGCCACTGCGAATGCAAGGCAAACGATGCAGTGCTCACGCAGACCAAGCGCTACTTCATTTCCCAAGTGGGGCCAGAGGAGATCAAGGGTTTCATTATTACTATTATTTAAGCCTCCAAGGAGTCAAAAGACTTATAGCGGGAGGTCCTTCCTAGGAAACACAAATCTATCCAGACTCATCGTGGGAGTTCCCTCCTAGGAAACACAAAGTCTATCATACCACTCCTTAAACTCATTGACCGTTCTCACTCTCACCACTCTATCAGATAATGCATTCTAAGGTTCAACTGCCCTCCACGCAAAGAAACCACTCCTCACCCTCTTGCTCACAGTTTCCTTTCGTAACTTCCAGGGATGGCCCCTTATCATCACTCCTTCCCGTTTTACAACCAAGCGAAAGAACTCCCCAGTGTCAGCCCTGTAACCACCTCTCAACAGTTTAAAAGTCTCGATCATATCACCTCTCCTTCTTCTATCCACCAAACTCTGCAGTCCACATTCCTCAGCCAATCCTCATAACTAACATTGTACAGTCCTAAAACTGTCTTTGTTATCTGCCTTTGTACCCTTTTCCACAGTTAATTATACCTTTGGAATCCTGGGGACCAAATTTGAGAACAATAGTCTAAGTGTGGTCTGATCAGGGTCTTATACAATGGAATGATAACTTTTATCTCTGCAGGTCAGTGTCCTTCTCATTATTGCAGCAATCCTCTGTGTTACCTTCACCACCTTTACAATATGTCGCCTAAACTTCAGGTTTCAATCAGTCATCAATCCCAGATCTCGTCTCCCCTACTTCCTCCGGTATAACTCCTTCCATAGAGTATGCAGTATCCTATTGATGTTTCCCAAACCTCAAGACCTTACATTTTGCTGCATTAAACCGACACCCCCCATTCATTTGCCCATCTGTCTAGCTTATTCAAATCCTCCTGCAGGACTACCACATCTGCACTATTACTTATAACCCTTCCCAGCTTCACATCATCCACAAACAATTGAATATCCCCTTGCAATCCACTGACAATGTCATTGATATAAAGATTAAACAATATAGGTCCCAGTACCGAGCCCTGTGGGACCCCACTTGTAACCCGCTGCCTCCTTGAAACTGCCCCACCATACACAACTCTGATACCTATCGGACAGTCAATCCTGAATCCAGTTGACCAACCTGACATCCAAATCCATGTGCTGCAACTTAAATATCAGCTTATTATGTGGAACCCTTCAAATGCCTTCGCTAAATCCAAGAAAATGGCAGTATATGCCTTTCCCTCATCTACTGGTCGTGAAACTTTATTATAAAAGGCTAGCATATTACTAAAACAAGAGCACTCCTTCACAAATCCATGTTGACTCTCACAGATAACATTACTCTCATCTGCCCAATGTTGTATATGGTCCCTAACTAATTTCTCCAAGATCTTAACAACTACTAATGACACACAAACTGGCCTATAATTAGACAGTTCTAGTCAGCTACTGCCCTTATGCAATGGCATTATCTTACCTTCCTTCCATTCCCTGGACACATTTCCCATAGCCAGACTTTCACTGAAAAGCCAGGTCAAAGCAGCTCTCAGTTCTTTAGCACATTCTCTCAAAACTCGTGGTGAAATACCATCCAGTTCCACAGTTTTATTGAAATCCAGAGTACTCTGTATTTGAAACACGCTCTCCTCCTGCGCCCCTAATTCTCGAACCTCCCTATCCATCTAGTATTAAAATTTACTCCTACAGGATGAAATACACCAATAAAGTGTTCATTGAACAATTCCTATGTCCTCTGCATCAGTCACTCTATTCCAATTTTTATCCCACAATATCCTTCTTCCACAATCATTTCTCCTCCTACTGGCCACATAACTAAAAAAATTCCCTAGGATTTTCTTTGGATCTTAGGGCCAATCTCTTCTCGTATTCCAGTTTTGACTTCCTTACCATACTAGTCACTCTCCTGGCCTGTGTCTTATATTCTTTATTATTATTATTATTCCGGGCAACTCCAAGGAGTCAACAGAATCATCAAGGGAGGCCCTAACATCATGTCAAAAACAACTATTCGACATTCACACAGTATCTATCATACCTTGCCTTGAACTCATTCAAGGTCATAGCACCCACCACAGACTCTGGCAGCTTATTCCACTCATTCACCACTCTCCAAGTAAAAAACCTAGCTCAAACACCCTTGTTAACCACATTCTTGTCCAGCTTCCATGCATGGCCCCTAGTCCTCCCACCACCAGTCCTATTTTAAAAAATATTTGCTGGATTAATCTTATAGTAACCCTCAGTAATTTGAATGTCTCAATCATATCACCCCTTTTCCGCCTATCGACCAATTTTTGCAACCCACAAATCTTCAACCAATTCTTATAAGGTTCATTCCACAGACCTGCTATCATCTTGGTCACTCGTCTCTGGATCCTCTCCACTTCCTCCCCATCACGAAGAAACCCTGGCACCCATAACTGGGCACAGTAGTCCAGATGGGGGTCTTATCGAGGCTCAATACAGAGGAACAATAACTTGTTTGTTTCTGCATGTTAAAGTATTTTTCAGAAGCCAAGTGATTTGATGAGCTGATTTAGCCACTTTTGCAATATGCCCCATAAACTTCAATTCCCTATCCACCAACACTCCCAAATCCCTGGCCTCAATCTCCTGGAGTACGATTCCACCAATGTGATATACTGCTGCTATTCTTTTCGCTCCAAAATGCAAAACCTTACACTTTGCCGCATTAAATTGACATCCATTTTTACTAGCTCAGTCCTCCAAACTATCCAAATCATTCTGTAAAATTTTGACATCCTGTGCACTCACAATTGCTCTCCCTCAACTTTGCATCATCAGCAAACAAGTGAACACTTCCTCTCAGATCCTTTCCAATATCATTGATGAACAAATTGAAAAGTAGTGCTCCAAGAACAGAGTCCTGTGGCACACCACTAGTCACAAGCCATCTTCTTTTAGACTCAACTCCCGATTTAACCACTCTCTGGTATCTCTTCGTCAACCACTCTCCTATCCATCTCACCAACCCTATATCCATCCCCATCTGCTCCAGTTTACTGATTAGGGTTCCATGTGGTATCCTGTCAAAGGCCTTGGCAAGGTCCAGTAGAATCACTGTAAATCCATTACCCCTATCCAGTTCAGCCATCACTGTGTTATAAAACAGTGAGCAAGTTACTGAGGCATGATCAACCCTTCACAAAACCATGTTCTCCCCCATACCATTTTCATCTCTCCAATCCTGTATTCTTTTCTTGACTAATTTCTCTAAGACCTTGACAACAATTCCTGAAATGCTAATCGGTCAGTAATTTACAACAGCAGTCTTGGAACCACCTTTATGCAGTGGAACTATTTTCCCCTCTTTCCACCCCCACAGGACTAACCCAGAACCAAGACTCAAATTAATCAAATTGGCCAAGGGTACTGACAATTCTTAAGCCGCTTCTCGTAGGACACGATCTGGTATACCATCCAATCCCACAGATGTATTGACATTGAGGTTATGCAATAGACTACTCACCTCCACTTCATTCACCACAATTCCCATATAATCTACTGGTTCATTGATATCTGCAATGTCACCACCTGGATGATATATTCTTGCAAAGTGCTCACTCAATAACTCAACTATATCAACTGATTCAGTTACCTCCCTTCCATCGGCATTCTTTAAAATCATTCTGCCATATACATTTTTCCTTTTACTTGCAACATATTGAAAAAACTGTTTAGGATTCTCTTTAGCCTGCATGGCCAATGCTCTTTCGTAATCCTTTTTTGCTTTTCTTACCACACTCATTACCCTTCTGGCCTGTTCTTTATACCATTCATGTGCCTGCCGGTCACCTTTCTCCTTAAATTCCCTCCATAGTTGTTTCTTTTTTTTTGCAGCTCAAGCTTAATGGTGTTATTCATCCATTTAACCCCTACTTGATTTATTATTCGGACTCTAGGTATACAGTCAGCCATTGCTTCATGCAAACACTTCTTAACTGCCTCCCATGCACTATCAACTTCTATTCCTAGCAGTTGTACATGCCATGGCACTGAACCAATCAAACTCCTAAGCTTGTCATACTTTCCAGCCTGATAATTCCACATGTACCCTGTCTTAACTGTAAATTCCACACCTTTAGCCACCTCTCAAGTCAAAACCCTATGATCACTCTCACCGATTGGTGGCTATGTCGTCATATTTGTTACAGCCAAATCCTCAGATATAATTACTAGGTCAAGCACTCTCTGACCCCTAGTATTTTCCATTACATGCTGTCGCAGAATAGTTATCCCTTAATAACCGCATAAAATCCAATTCCTTCCTCTCGTGTGTCCTCTCCTCCTTCCAATCAATGTTCCATAGTTGAAATCTCCCATAATAATTACCCTCCTTCCACTCATTTCTTCTACTGTTTCCACCATCTTTTCCATCACCTGGTCTATAGCAGCACCCAATTGTATATTTTGTTCTGCTAGCCACAATCTCACACCAAATGGCCTCAAATGTGCTCTTTTCTCTATCCTGCAATTCAACTTCTATTCTCCTTGGCTGCAGCTCATCAGCTATAATCAACAGTACTCCTCCCCCCATTTTATTCTCCCTGTCATTCCTGAACACACTATACCCATCACATTCAATCCCATTAGCTATATCATCTACAGTTAGCCATGATTCACTAATGCCAATAATCTGTGGTCTGGAAGTGCCAACCATGGCCAAAAACTCTTCCTTCTTGTTCCTAATACTCCTAGCATTAGTGTACATGAATTTAAGACTCCCATTATCCCCATTTCTACTGTGACGTTATATTAACTATCCCATTCTGATTTGTTGTCCTTATTCGCTCGGGCATATTATACTCATTCATACATTCAACTGCCTCCCTAAGGTCTGTATATCTACCCCCCCCCCCTTAATAAATCTAGTTTCCCTGATTTTGCACATCCACTACATTCAGCAACACTTTTCCAAGTCTCCTTACACCGTATACATTCAAATGCAAACCATCCATCTTATATAGATCCTTTCGCCCATCGAACTCACTCCACACATCCACAAATTCCACACCAATCGTCATACATAACCCACGCATAAAGTCATTTGCAATTATGGCCCTCCTTTTAAACACTTCACTGTCATACCGTGGCAAAAGACTAATCATGCTAACGCTTTCACTCTTTTCTTTTGCTACCTCAAACAATTCATTCAGGTCCTCTATCATTTCCATTTTATCTCCTTTCAAATCATTCGTACCTGCCACAGCAGTCATTTCTTTCACCCTTTCCTTTTGCTCTCTAATACTCAGTTACATCCTTTATGGTCGCACCAGGTTGGTTCGTACTAACTAGTCTCCATACAGCACTCTCTACTTCATTTTGTTTACGTTCACACTCATACGCTTATTTTTCCTATCATACTTTTTATTATTGGCTGGTACACTCAGTCGACTTTTGTTCATATGCTCTAGTATCTTTATGCATCTGCTCTTCACCTGTCTCCTTATATCTCTTCCATAGCCTCTTTTTCACATGCAGTTCCTGTTTAATATTGTTTGCCATTCACTTTACATCAAATTGTGTCCTCTTCTTCACTTGTGGAATACAGCTTACTATTGCTGCTAACAAATATTCCTTCACAATTTCCCAAGCACTAATGATATCCCAGCCTTCCAATTCCTCCCTCCATGAAAAACTTCCCCAAGTTGATGTCTAAGACTATTATAATCACCTGCCTTATAATTATAGAGAAGGGAATATCAAAGAGAAGGAAACATATGATACTCCTGCATGTCTATTCATCTTCCAAGTCAAAACCACATGGTCACTCTCTCCAACTGGTGGGAGAAATGTCATCTCAGTTATTATCGACTCTTCTGATGGTATGACCAAATCCAAAAAACTCTTGAATCTCTTGTTCCCTCTATTACATGTTGCCTAAGACATTTGTCCTTCAAGAATTCTAGAAATTCCATTCCTTATTGCTACATGCATCTTCCTCTCTGCAATTTATACTGCTGTAGTTAAAATCTCCCATAACAATCATTCTTCTTGCACTTGCCAAGCTCAACTGTCTAAACATCTCCTGTTCCCCACCCTCTGTGTTCCTTGGTTTGTAGCAAGACCCCACTAAATATCCAGTCTTGCTTATCTCTACCTCACACCATATGCTTTCAAAATCATTAGTGTCACTGCCTTCCAAAGCCTCCACTCTCAGAGGACATAAGTTGTCACTTATCATAAGCAATACTCCACCACGACGCTTTCCCTTCCTATCCTGCAGAAAAATGGTGTACCCTGCTTCTTCTATTCCTATTATTATATCCTCTTCTGTCAACCATGTCTCAGTGATCCCAAAACGTATGATCTATTGATGAACCACTTTGATGAAGAAATATAATGGACGTAATTTTTTAGAGTGCATTTTCCAATTTCTCTTATTCAAGTAATATTAATATTGTTTTGATTATTTTAATTCATGTATTGGCGATCACTGCGAATGTTCAGCCATAGGTTGTATGCAATGCGTAGAGTCTAATCTCAAATCATCTACTCAACTCGACCCCTCCCCCAAGATTAAATCTTGAGTGCATGTTCCCCCCCCCCTCCCAAAAAAAAAGAAAGATTAAATCCTGAGAGTATGCACTGAGTGACACTGCTTAAGAGTAGTAGCAGACTCAAGTGTCAAATTATAGATCAGCCTGTGTTTAATCAGTAGTTAAGATCTTGGAAAATTAGTGAGAGATTATATACAGTGTTAGGAAGATGAGGGCAATATTATCTGTGAGGGTCAACATGGATTTGTTAACTCCAAATAATTTTATCTTCTTCACTTGAAGTATACAATCTGCCATTACTGTCAACAATTGCCTTTTATATGATTGCCTTTTATAATAAAGTGACAAGAGTAGTTGATGAGGAAAAGGCATATTCTGCCATTTTTTTGGATTTTACAAAAGCATTTGACAGGGTATCACATGATAAGGTGATATTTAAGGTGAAGCACATGGGTTTAGATGTCAGGTGAGTGAACTGGATTCAGGATTGGCTACCTGATAGGTATCAGAGAATTGTGTATGGGAAAGCAATATCAAGGAAACAGAAGGTTACAAGTAGAGTCACACAGGGCTCAGTACTGGGACCAGTATTGTTTAACCTTTATATCAATGACATTGTCAATGGATTGCAAGGGGATATTCAGTTGTTTGCAGATGTGGTAGCCCTGCAAATCATTTCAATAAAGTGAACAGATGGGCAAATGAATGGGGTTGAAGTTTAATGCAGCTAAACGTAAAATTTTGAAGTTTGGGATAAATCAATAGAAGGCTGCATACTCTGTTGGAAGAATGGTACTGGAGGAAGTACCAGAGGTGAGGGATCTGGGAGTGATGATTGATAGAAACTTGAAATTCAGGGAACATATTGCAAAGGTGGTGAAGGCAGCCTAGAGTATTGCAGCATTACTGAGAAAGACACTGCCCTATAGAGATAAGAGTTGTACTTCCATTGTACAAAGCCCTGATCAGACACCACTTGGACTATTGTTCTCAAATTCAGTCACCAGGATTTGAAAGAGATAAATTAACTGTGGGAAGTGTTCAGAGGCAGATAACAAAGATGGTTTCAGGACTGTTCAATGTTAGTTATGAGGACAGGCTGAGAGATTGTGGACTGCACAATTTGGTATATAGAAGGAGAGGTGACATGATTGAGACTTTTAAACCACTTGAGAGATAGTTACAATGATTGACACTGAGGAGTTTTGTTTGGTGAAACAGGGGGAAAGGAGAGAGGACAAGAGGCCATCCCCTGGAAGTTACGAAGCTGTGAGCAAGAAGATGAGGATTGGTTTCTTTGGAGGGTAGTTGAACTGTGGAATGCATTGTCTGATAGAGTGGGGAGAGCAGAAATGGCCAATGAGTTCAAGGAGTAGTATGATAGACTGTATTTTCTAGGATGGGCCTCCCATGATGAATCTTGTCACTCCATGGAGGCTTGAATTATGATAATAATAAACATTCCCTGATACTGCCCCATATACAACTTTCTGATATCTCTCAGAAAGCCAGTTACATTCCACTAATCTAAAATCCAAATCCACATGTTGCAACTTAAAAAATTAACTTGTGATGTGGCACTCTGTTAAATGCCTTTGCAAAAAAAAAAAAAAAAAAAAAAAAGAGATGATAGTGCAAACCACTTATCTCTTCCTTCCCTCATCCACTGCTCTTTAGTTACCTCTATTATAAAAAAGGTAACCAGATTACTAAAACAAGATTGTGCCTTAACAAATCCATACTGGTCTGCAAAAATAATATTGCTCTCATCTGTCCAATTCTATATATGAGTTCTTACCAATTTCTCCCAAATCTTAAAAACCGCAGAAGAAATACATACAGGTCTATAGTTTGATACCTCCATACTACCACCTTTATATAACAAAAATACCCTACCCTCCTTCCACTCTCCAGAAACTTGTCCTGTTGCAAAGACTTTCCTTAATTGAGTTCCATGGCACATTCTCTTAAAATACGCGTTGAAATTCCACCTTATCCTCCTGCATTACTGACATTCGGCATACTCAGTGTTTGAAAGACATTCTCTTTGTTCACTTTTAACACTTCACCACTCCTTATCTCTCTAGGAATAATTTGTACTGTAAAGAATAAAAAATGTTCATTAAAGAGATCTCCATGAGCACAGTAATCCACCTCTAATCGTTTTTCTTTCTTTTCACCAGATAAGGGGGAAAAAAACTCCTTAGAATTCTCTTTAAACCGCAGTGCTAGTATCCTCTTGTATTCTAATTTTTCTCTGCTTACAATACCAGTTACTTTCCTTGCCTGAGCTTTATATTCCTCATGCAACTGTTTCCGCCATCCTTTGTCTTTCATAATCTCTTTTTCATATGCGATTCTTAATTTCTCTTGTCATCCATTTGACTCCAAATCATTTTATTTTCTTCACTTGAAGTATACAATCTGCCATTGCTGTTAACAATTCTTTCTTAAATACCTTTCATGCACTACTGACTTCTCTTCTTTCAAATACATCTATTGTAATGCTGCAAGCTAGTTTCAAAGTTCACAATAATTGTCTGTCTTATAATTGCACATAAATTCCTTCTGCCTTGATACTTTTACATGCCTATTCATTCTCCAAGCCAGATTTATGAAATTTATTAGGTCAAAATTAGTACATAATTATATTAGTACAGGAACTTAAATTATTAGTAAACATTAATTTGATAGAAATTAGCATAATTTCAAATTAATGTTTAGTGTTCAAGTGGTTCTGTGGTTTTCATTAACTCATACTGATTCTGTCAACTGACAATTAATATGCAAATTTCCTTATATTTCCTTATATATGCAAATCCATATATAAGGAAAATCAGAAAAAAAACTCATTTAGGACTCAGTTAATATTCTATATACTGTCAATGAAGAACATATTAACCTTTCAAATTATACTCACTCTTTTCAAGCTATATCCAGCATTAAATATGATAGGAGGAAGAATAATGTTGAAAAATATTTCTGGATCAAATGTTGCCTATTAAAAGAAAATATATATATATATATATATATAATTCAAAAGTATGAACAAAGATTAAAAAATAATAATAATCAAGAGCCAAGAGGCTATTTTTTTTTGCCGGTGTTTTCGGCATGAAACTCTTAGATTTCGATCTCCGAGTTTCGTATCCGGCTTTAAAATAATGAGTTGATGCTAATAATAATAATAATTTGATACCACTTCCCGGAATACAACTCATATCTATCAGACAGCCAATTTCCAATCAATTTTACTGATAATATTTAAATCCATGCAGCACAAGTTGAATATCAGCTTATGGAGTATCCTGTCAAATGCCTGTGCAAAAAAATGGCAGTGTATGTGGGGTTGTTGACAGCCAAAACCACAGATCTGGGAGAATTTTTTTTTTAATTTGTTATGGAAAAAAAAGATCAAAAAATATTTTACATTTGTTTTTATTTTATTTAAATTATCTCCTTGTTTTTTCTCTCTCTCTCACACACACAAAGTTGTAATAACAGAAATATAAAGGTAAATTATATGGTACATAATTATAAAAATAAATAAAAATTTGTCCAGTGATAAATAAAAATTCTTAAAAAAACATTTATCAAACCTTCATCTCCCATGTGACTATCCCCACAAGAGACTGCCCCTACTACACTCCACCTTGGCAGCCAACTAGTTTCCCTGTCCTGACACTCACTTGTTCAAAGAACAACAATCTTTCTAAATCCTTCCCTTGCAAATAGCTTTACCATCAAATAAACTCCAAAGATCCACATATTTCAGACCTCTTCTTCAACACATTCACTACATCACTCATTAATGCTGCTTTTTAAATCAACTCTGTATTAATCTTATTCTAGTCAATACAATCAATATCTTCCATCTCATATCTTCCACTTATAAACTGCATAATCCACAATTAACTTCAAATCTGTTGCCATCTGATTCACTACTGCTTAGGTTCTTTTTACCAACCATCACTATCATATCATTCACACTTCACTGCTAAAGTTGCAAAAATTATGCTCCATGCAAACACTCCTCTGATATTCTATTATGTACACTACAAAGCACTGACTCTCCATACATCACACTTCCCACTACTCCATTCATTCACTGCTCACCTGCATATCTTGCCACTCTCTCTGTTCTCCTAATTTCTTGCATTCCTATCATCTATCATTTGCGCTCAATATTCACTTCCTCTCTTTCTTTGGTTCTCTCTCTCTATTCTCAAAACTTGCTTTCACTTCTACTCTTGTTCATCTCATATTAGTTAGCTTTTCAAATTCCTCCCTTCCTGCTTCTCACTTTATTTTTTATCTCTCTCTCTCTCTCTCTCTCTCTCTCTCTAAGCATCCTATGCTTGCTTTACACTCACAAACACAATCAATCCATCCATCAGCACTACTATACCTCCAAACATACTAACTAATGTTAAATCCATAACCATTCTGTACTCACTTTCCCAACTTCAATCATGCTACCCCTATCTCTGTCTACAATCAGTCATTTCTGATACATCACAACCACCACTACTAAAACCAGAGATACTGATATTGATTAATTTCTATATGCTTATTAATTTCATACCTTTTGATCCAGTTCCCTGCTTTCAACATCAGTGACTTCACCTCTGAATACATATGCATAAGTAGTTTTGTTTCCTACATGACTGAACATAGAATGGGGAAAATGACTAGTATCCAGAGAAAGAAACAGGTTATCAGGTGGTATGGCAGCTGAAGTGTTTGGTGGTGTTGCCGGAATTACTCTCATATAAGAAATCTCCAAGTCTTGACCAGCATAGCGAATAATAGCTCCTACAATAAGACCTAAAATAATAATTACAGTTAGTTTAAAAAATATATATGAAAACTAATCCACAATATTTGACTATACAAAAGAAAACAGACTACTTTTTTATGGTTAAAAATACACACACATACATATCTTGATAACTATTTTATTTTTTATTATTATTTTTCTGACCTCCATGGAGTCACAAGACTCAATATGGGAGGTGTCAACACAAACTGAATCATACCACTCCTTAAACTCATCCGATCAGCACATTTACCACCTTCTCAGGCAATGCTCCTACCAATCTCCTTGCAAAAAAAACTTACTTTTTCTGCTTTTACTCACGTTCTTTTGAAATGCCCAGGGATGGGACCCCTTGTCCTTGCTCCATTCCCTTGTGTTACCATTCTGTCTATCCTCATAATCAATGTTGTTGAGAAAGTCCTGATATCATTTTTGTTATGCATCTCTGCACGGTCTCCATTACTTCATCCCCTTCAAATCCCAGTGACCACATCTGACCACAGAAATTCAAATGTGGTCTGATCAAAGCTTTATACAATGGGACAGCACACTTTTATTTCTTGTGGTCAATGGTCTCCTCAACATTGCTGCAATTCTCTGAGATGTTTTCACAATCTTTGCAATATGTTCTTGGGACATCAAATCTCTATCCACAATCAACCCAAGATTCTTTGCTTCCTTCATTTCTTCCAGCATAACTAACCAAGTGAATATTGAATCATCCCATCTGTGGATCCCAAATTTTAAAACCTTACATTTGCATTAAACTGGCATCCCCATACATTTACCCAAACACTTTACCAGCTTATTCAAATCCTCTCAAAGAGCCAAAACTTCAGCACTATTACTGGAAGTGTCTAATTATAGACCAGTTTGTGTGTCATCAGTAATTAGTAAGATCTTGGAGAAAGTAGTGAAGGACTGTATACAGCATTGGGCAGATGAGGGTAATGTTATCTGTGAGCGTCAACATGGATTTGTGAAGGGGCGCTCTTGTTTTAGCAATATGGTAGCCTTTTATGATAAAGTTACAAGAGCATTAAATGAGGGAAAGGCATATACTGCAATTTTCTTAGACTTAGCAAAGGCATTTGACAAGGTGCCACATGATAAGCTGATATTTAAATTGCAGCACATGGGTCTGGATGTCAAATTGGTCAACTGGATTCAGGATTGGCTGTTCGATAGGTATCAGAGAGTTGTGTATGGTGAGGCACTTTCAAGGAAGCAGAGGATTACAAGTGGGGTCCCACAGGGCTCAGTGCTGGGAGCTATATTGTTTAACCTTTATATCAATGGCATTGTCAGTGGATTGCAGGGGGATATTCAGTTGTTTGCAGATGATGAAAAGCTGGGAAGGATTATTAGTAATAGTGCAGATGCGGCTGCCCTGCAAGAGGATTTGAATAAGATAGATAGATGGGCAAATGAATGGACGTATCGGTTTAATGCAGCAAAATGTAAGGTCTTAAGGTTTGGGAAACATCGATAGGACACTGCATACTCTATGAGAGGAGTTATACTGGAGGAAGTAGGGGAGACAAGAGATTTGGGATTGATGATTGATAGAAACGTGAAATTTAGGGGACATAGTGCAAAGGTGGTGAAGGTAACACAGAGGATTGCTGCAATAATGAGAAGGACACTGACCTGCAGAGATAAAAGTGTTATCATTCCATTGTATAAGACCCTGATCAGATCACACTTGGGACCAAATCTGAGAACAATAGTCCAAGGATTTGAAGGGGATAAATTAACTGTGGAAAGGATACAAAGACGGATGACAAAGATGGTTTCAGGACTGTACAATGATAGTTATGAGGATTGGCTGAGGGAATGTGGACTGCAGAGGTTGGTGGATAGAAGAAGGAGAGGTGATATGATTGAGACTTTTAAACTTTTGAGAGGTGGTTACAGGGTTGACACTGGGGAGTTCTTTCGCTTGGTTGAACAGTGGGAAGGAGTGATGACAAGAGGCCATCCCTGGAAGTTACGAAAGGAAACTGTGAGCAAGAGAGTGAGGAGTGGTTTCTTTGCATGAAAGGTGGTTGAACCATGGAATGCATTGGCTGATGGAGTGGTGAGAGTGAGAACAGTCAATGAGTTCGAGGAGTGGTATGACAGATTTTGTGTTTCTTAGGGGGAACCTCCCCTTGATGAGTCTTGATTGACTTCGTCTTTCTTAGGAAGGCCCTCCCACGATGAGTCTTTTGACTCCATGGAGGCCTGAATAATAATAATAATAATTACATACACCTCCATAGTGCAACTGGAAGAATGATGGTACATTGTCCTTCAATTGTAAAAGGCATATGTTCGATTCTCGTAGTGATGGGAGGAATCTTTATATGTTTTTTTTTTTTTTTTTAACAATTGAAGGTGAGTTAGCCGATCTCATATGGAAGTAGCAATGTTTTTTTCTCCCAGGAACTGTGGTTTTTCATCGTGAATACAGACAAATTGGCCTTCAGGACACACACAATTTACAGACAAAAAAAAAAAAACTAGTGGTTGTGGTGGGCTGTAGATGGTGTTGTTGTAAATGATGGTGATGAATGGAAGTGGTGGAGATAGACAATTGTAAAGTCGGTGCCCTTCCTCAATGAGTCTTTGGACTCTTTGAAGGTGTCATGAAATAATAAAAATAAATAATAACAACCCTCACAAGCTTCACATCATCTGCAAACAACTGAACATCTCCCTGTAGTATAGTGACAATATAATTGACATAAAGATTGCATAGTCCCACTTCTGAACTCTGTGGAACTCAACTCCATCTTCCTACTCCCTGATACCACTTCCCCGTATACTACACTCTGATATCTATGAGAGAGCTAATCATCAATCCAATCCAATAACCTCATATCCAAATCATACATACATTGCAACTTAAGAATCAACCTGTCATGTGGCAAGCCATGTCAAATGCCTTAACCTTATCCACTGCTCTCGTTACTCTATTATAAAAAAATGCATAAATGCATAAAAATGGCCTGCGTAAATAACATTACCCTTATCTGTCCAATTTTGTATACAAGTTCTTACCAATTTCTCCAAAATAAATAACTACAGAAGAAATACAAACAGGCTTATAATTTGATACCTTCCATTCTACCACCCACCCTTATGCAATGGTACTATCTTACCCTCCTTCCACTCTCTAGGAACTTGCTCCACTGCAAGATTTTCACTCAATAAACAGCCAAGTTAATAGTACAGTCAGTTCCATAGCACATACCCTTAAAGCACGTGATGAAATTCCATCTAGTCCCCCCTTCCTTACTGATATTTAGCATACTCAGTATTCAAAATACACCCTCTTCATTCACTTCCAACTCTTCATTACTCATTATCCTTCTAGGAATAAAGCCTGTAGTACCAGGATGGAACACTCTAATAAAGCGATTATTTATTTATTTATTCATATGGAGTTTCCTCCCATTTTTCCCCCATCCCTATTTGGGTGAGTTGAGCTAAGTATTTATGGCTGTGGATCTATACGTGTTCATGGGGTCGGTTTGCCTGCTTGCAGGAAAAAATGCCAGATAAACTGGCGGAAAAAACCCTATTGCCCACGCCCAAGACCTGCTAACTTGGCTATGGCTGAGGAAGATCCTCAAATTCCTCACGTCTTCGACGGGAATCAAACCTGGGACAATCTTTCCCCAGTCATGTGGTTGCGAAACGCACAGCCACTAGGCTAACCGCACGGACAAGTGATTATTATGGCTCATTCATCGCTTTGGTCAGCCAATTCCCATCTCTATAAACCACTATCATTTTTCCTCCTACTCACCACATAGCAAAAAAACTACTTGGGATTCTCCTTAGATTGCAGTGTCAGTCTCCTCTCATATTCTAATTTTTTTCTCTCCTTACAATACTAGTCACTTTCCTAGCCTGAGCCTTATATTCTTTATGCAACTGCCTCTCATTTCTCTCTTTATATGCCTTCCATAATCTCTTTCTCTATCTACAATTCCCATTTTATTCCTTTTGTCATCCATTTGCCTCCAAATTGATTATCTTCTTCCATCAATGAGTACAATCTATTATTGCTGGATACAAAAGGTGAGGATGTGATTATGACAGGGAAAGTGATACAGTGCATAAAGATGGTGGTGAGTGGGATATAAATGTAAATCAGTCAGAATCAGAGAAACAGGGAGGTCAGATTGAGGAAAAATGTGTAATATAGCAGCCAGGGTGCAGAGTAATGGTGTTGGTGGTATAGTGCTGCAAAGTATGGAACTGTGTATACTAATGTAAAGAGGATCAGAAATAAAGGAACCAAGTTCAGAGTACTGATTGAGTCAGTATGTAAATATAATTGGTGTAAATGAAACTTGTTTGTCTGAGGATGAGTTACTGCAGTGGTTAAATTCAGCCAGGGCCTGGAACTTTTTTATGCACCAGACCCAGATCATTTTTCTGTTCTGTGACTTTTCTCCCTTTACAGTAATTAAGCCTAACACTAAACAGACAGCAATGGCAGGTTATTAAGATGTGCATATGATTGGTGTGGTATTAACAAAAGATTGTGTGACTGAAAGATAAAAGCAAACTGACAACTGAGTTGAAATGCTAACTCTCTTCAACCGAATTCTAATAATATGTGAAACTTCCATAAAAACATTCACTATATATATATATTTCTTAGTTTTAACACATTGACGAATTTTAACACGTTCAGTTGCATTTTATTGCTGCGAGTGAACTCGCACACATCTAATTAATAACAATAGTTTTTAGTTAGATACTGTGTTTTCAAGTGCAACATATGGTTTTGTTTGAACAAAACATACAGCATAGTTTCTGTATGAGGGGACATGTGATTCATTAATTAGTGTTGAATTTATCCCAGATGTCTCTAATTGCACTGACATAATAAAAGTACTTGTTTTGTTTGCCTCTACAGTATAGTGGCTATTGGGGAGGGAGTGTTGTTTACTGTGGGAACAAGTTACTATCACCCCGAAGTGAACGTGTTTAAGCTTTTTTCGTGTGTGAGGTATATGCGAAACTTTTTAATTTCTTTTTTCATAAAGTAAAATCAGGGGTGTGAGTTATATGCGAGGGAGAGTTATATTCGAGTAAGTATCATATTTCAACTATGGATAAGTACACTGGTACCTTGTTTAAATGGAGAAATAGCATGGATGACATTGATAACACAAAACGAGTTTGTAATGACAGTTTGTATGTAGTTTCTGAAGAAAAAGAGGTCTGTAATGAATCCACAGAAACACAGAATTCCAATCAGTTGCAATTCGATAATATTAATATGCTGAACGAAAGGAAAGCTTTACCGACTTGCCGTACATTCATCCAGTGGATCGCATTCAAAGGTAAATACAATTGGTTATTTTGTAGAAACATTTTTCTGTTTTGCGACTTTTCTGCCTTTACAGTAATTATGCCTACATCATTGTGTTATTATTCAAGAATTGTTTACAGTTTTGAATGTGTATATAATTTTATACACATTCAAATGTGTATATGATTTTGTGAAATGGCAGGATTTTTCCTGCCATCCCACAAAATCCAAAAAATCCAACTCACACTAATTCGGACAAATAATATACTGTGTTAGGATTAAAGATCAAGAGATGGCAGCACTTGTCTGTCACTCTGTTTGCTTTATAATTTGTGATTTTTGCTGTCTCTGATTTATGTTGCTTCCACCCATGAAAGGTTATTTACATGCCACTAGTACATTTAGTACTATGAGCAGGCTAGGTTATATATATATCCTTCAAGGAAATCTACATTCAAGGAAATTTAAAATTTCCTTGAATATATACCAGGTGATTATAAAATAACATCAAGTGTTCAGAGTCCTCTAGTGAGTAAATGTATTGGACGAAACACACAAATATTCAGTAGACGTACACAGTGGAACATGGGCATTCGATTTAATGGAAAAAAAAATAGTACCAAAATAGTTTTTGTAGTCACACCTACAAAAACTAATTTGGCACTGCCAAATTAATTTTTGTAGGTGTGACTAATGAATGACTAAATGGCAAATGAGAGACAGCACACATCAATTTCATGACGTTTATTGTTAATTACAAATGAGGTTCAATATAACCACCATTCTAATGTTCCAGGAACTGCATACGGTGCACGACATTTTCCACAGTAGCTCGCAACATATCGGAATTGATTTGTCTCACGTGTAACGTTATTTGATCTTCAAAGTTGGAATATCAGGTACATGTCCTTGATACACAATGCTTTAAAGAAATCCCCATGGTCAAAAGTCACAAGGATGAGATCAGGTGATCTCGGTGGCCATGGCGTGGGAAATGCATGACTAATGATTCTTCTGTCAGAGAAATGTTGGTGCAAAATGCGCTAAACCTGAAGTCTGATGTGGGGTGGTGCACAATCCTGCATGAAGATGGTCAAACTGAGACATCCTCTTTGCTGCAGTTGTGGTACCACAAAGTTCTGTAGCATATTGGCATACTATTAGCATTAACGGAACAGGTCACTGGTCCATTTTGGCGATTTTCCTCGTAAAAGTATTGACCGATGATAAAAGATGCCATAAATCCGCACCACACTGTGACTTTGGGCGAGTGGATAGGCATCTGCAGACACACGTGCAGATTAGTTGCAGCCCAAATGCGACAGTTGCATGCGTTAATATCGCCGTTCAAATAAAAGTGAGCTTCGTCACTCCATAAAATCTGCCACAGCCAGGCATCATCCACTTCCATACGTGCTAAGAATCTCAAAGATAAGTCAATTCGTGTGGTCTCATCACCAGGGCACAATTCTTGAATATGACTGATTTTATAGGGGTAAAACTTCAACATCTGATGTAGGATTTTCCACATGAGCGATATCCATTTTCCGGGATATTGCTCATGCACTGCTGGTACCCTGCACATTCGTCATCTCCTGTTCTACAATAGCAGTTGCAACTTGCTCAACTTGTTGGTGATTGATTGGTTTGCATCCCCTGCCTACCTGCACTGCTAGAGTTCCAGTAGTTTCAAATCGGCAAATCAGTTTTCGTAAGTTTGTTACGCTAATCAGTCCTTTTTCATAAAGTTTTCATATGCCAAAAATCACGAAGACAAGCACTGGCATTATTGTTCTGCTGATAATAGAGTTTGACTAAGAAAGCATGCTCACGTAAGGTAAGAGGCATCGAAAAGCAGTTCATTATGAATGATAAGAAATCTCACAGGCTTTCATTTTATTACATGATCGCTCACAAGAAACGCGATAATGCAAATTAATCCATTTTACTTGGAAAAACAGCACCAAAATTTCCCCAAGTTGGCGAAATGGTACTTTTGGTACTATTTTTTTTTTCATTAAATCGAATCCCCATGTTCCACTGTGTACGTCTACCGAATATTGGTGTGTTTCTTCCAATACATTACTCACTAGAGGGTTCTGAACACGACGTTATTTTATAATTACCCAGTATATATATATATATATATATATATATATATATATTCCAGGAAATTTTAAATTCTGCCAATACCAACATTGAAATCAGAGATAAGGATCCAATGCAAATGCAGGCTTCCTAAAATTATGCTCTATATATAAAACTTGCCAAACAGTTACTGAAAGCAGACTGAAGTGAAATCATGGACACAAACCAAGCAGTGCTAGCAGATCTGAAGACCAAGCACACAGTATGGAATAGCAGAACTACAAACTGAAACGGAACAACTCTGAATGACTTTGCTGCTGCAAGGAATGTTAAGATTCTAGGACCTCTGGAACCCAATGGCATGGCAGGACTTCTAATGTCTTTCATATCACAACACTACAAAATATTGCGCATTGATACCAGTGTTGCCAATTTAGCTCTTTTTTTTCTTCCTTAGCTCTAAAAATTGGAATCTAGCGCCTAGCTCCTTCAGAACTAGTTTCAGCTCTTTTAAGTTGTTTTTATAACTTACTGTTAAAGAAATTGTTTTAAAAGTTTTCCAGATGTTTGCATTTAATAAGGAATTGTATTGTACGTTTGGTGCATGCATCATACACATTTCAAACGCATGATGATAACAATTAGTCATGTGGTCCAACAGTCTGCCATTTTGTCGCCTTAAAGTTGATAGCACCACTACAAGTTAGTCTTTGCACAGTGTTCTGGTTGCGTTACAAGAGCGAGTGGGAAGTTTCCAAAGACTGATTATAATTCGTTGCAGTTAAGAGTTGTATACCCTTCTTCAAAAATGAGTAAAGAGAAAAATAAAGCTTACAAGTAAAAATTTAGGAGGGAGTGGTTGCAAATCGGAATGTTTAGTAAATGGTTGTGTGAAGTTCCTGGTGATGCTACAAAAGGCTACTGTAAGTTTTGCAGATGTAATATAGCTGCTAAATATTGTCAGCTTGTAAAGCACAGCAAAACTAAGAAACATCATGCTGCAGTTCCATATATGGCTCTTCCTATTACAAATATGCTTGTGAAAAAGTCTGATGAGACCATGAACTTTGAAGGTAGGTTAGCATTATTTCTTTGTTGTCACTCATCATTCAACAGTCGCGATCATCTAGTAGATCTTAGCAAAAATATCATCCTAGACAGTCAAATTATGCCAAAGGTAAAAATGCACTGAACTGAGTGCATTTCGGTGCTCTGCAATTTAAAGAATATTCTAAGGGAGCATTTTGAAAGAGATTAATTGTGGACATTGGAGATGAAAATTTCAGCATGCTAATAGATGAATCGAATGATATCACAGTGAATAAGATTTTAGGAATGGCTATCATTTATTATAGCAAGAAATTCAACAAAATTATGCATACATTTCTGAGCATGGTGGTTCTAGAAAAGTGTGGCACTAGGCGTATTGTGGCTGCACTAAAAAAAGAGCTCTTGACCAAGAAACTGGACATTAAAAATCTCATTGCAATTGGTACAGACAACGCCAGTGTTATGGTTGGTGTCAATAATGGCATTTATGAACAACTGAAGGCATATATTTCCTCCTTCATTTTAATTATATGTGTATGCCATTCATTACAACTGGCCATGTCTCACACTTGTGCAGAATCTCTCCCAAGAAAATTAGAATTTTTAGTTGCCGAAACATATAAGTGGTTTTCACATTCTTCTTCAAGACAAGCAGCATACAAAGACTTGTAATAACTATCAACGAAAATGATGCTCCTCTGAAAATTGTAAGCAACTGTGCAACAAGGTGGCTCTCTCCATCGAACCTGCAGTAGACAGAATTCTCAGCCAGCGGTTGGAATTAAAAACTCACTTCGAAGTCGTGCGTGTGACTGAGAAATGTTACAAGGCTAAAATTTTGTGGGAGATGTACAAAGATGAAAGGAATCTGTTGTACCTTTTATTTTTGCATCCTGTTCTAGTTCATGTTCAGCAAGTTAACAAAATTTTCGAATCTAACAGTGCAGATAAGATGAGATTATTTGAAACCCTTTCTCGTTTGATCCACGCTATTGCTAATATGTTAGTGCTACCATCATCCACAGTCGACCCTCTAGAGTCAGAGATTGATAACTATTTAGATGTCCAACTCATATCTTGGTTAAAGATTTGAAAGAAAAATTTCAGAGTTGATGATACAATAGAAAATAACGCAAAATGATGAACGAAATCTTAGAAATAGAGCAAGACAGTTTCTTCTTGGTCTCTTCAAACAGCTTAAGCAAAGGTAGCCTGAAAACTTGATTTTAAGAATGATGTCTTCTTTTTCTGTTGACAATACCCTAAAACATGCTACTCCCATCTTAGAAATAATGCTGAAAACAGAAAAAGATGTTGCTGCTGCTGAATACCAGTATAATACTATCCACTTAAATAAATGGACAAATATAGAAAACACTGAGCTATTCTGGACTGAAGTACGAGAATATAAAGCTGCATCTGGAATGAATCCATTTAAAGAAAATTGCTCAGTGTGCAATAAATTTATAAATACTGCCAAATTCTAATGCGGAAATTGAACGAATTTTTAGTTCCACGAATGTAGTTAAAACTAAATTAAGAAACAAGATGGAATTGTCAATGCTGACAGATATTTTGTCAGTGAAGTATGGCCTCAGGCATAACAAGTACTGTACACACCATCATTTACCAGCATCTACACCGAGTAATATTGGAACCATAGCCACATATAACTTGAACAAAGTAACTTAAAAGTATCAGCTACTACTTTTAAAATTTTAGCTCTAAATTTTTATTTTTAACTCCTTTTTAGCTCTTTTTTTTTTTTTTAAGATTTAGCTGTTTTTAGTAATTTTCATTTGGTAACACTAATTGATACCATATATTGATACCTCACTGACATGGAATCATACATTCCCCACAGTACTCTGACCTGCCATTCCCTAACTAAACCCTGGTTTTCCAAAAGATGTGCCAAGGCTGTACAAATGAAAAACCAAACATACCATTACTGGCTCAAATCAAGAACTCCATCCTCCTCCTTTAGGGTTTATACCCAAGTCTGAAATAAATGCAAAAATACAATCAACTTCCAAAACAAATTTCAAAAGAGCAAAAAGCAGGAAATTAGCAGCCTGTCCAAACAGCAGCCGAGTCTCTTGGTCTCTCGCCAAAGCAATCGGTTGTAACTTTTGCCCAACACTATTCCCACCTCTATCCTACCCAGATGGCTCCATTGCATCATCACATACAGAAAAGGCCAATCTCCTGGTTTCACTCTTTGCTTCCAATTCATGAATAATTGACAATGGCAAATGTCCCCCAACCATTCCAGATGCCCAACATACAATGTCCACTATATCCTTTTGCCAGAAAGAGATCAGTAAAATACTGTCCAAATTAGACACAAAAAAAGTCTCCTGGCCCTCCTCCAATTGTCCTAAAGTTTTGTGCACCAGAACTGACTCCTGAACTATGTCGTCTATATATACAGTCTTACTCCACTGGTATCTATCCCACACCTGGAAATTGGCCTATATTCAACATTCCCAAGAAGGGCGATAAGTCACTGCTGTCCAACTACTCAACATCTCGCTCACCTCAGTCTTGTCTAAAGTAATGGAAAAAATCATCAATTCCCAATCCTACACTACCTTGAATCTACCCATCTAATAAACGACTGCCAGTATGGATTCTGTCACTGCCAATCAACAGGAGATCTGCTTACATATGTCACCCATCTCTGGACAAATGCCATGGACAAGTTTCACAAATCTCAATTGGTTGCACTTGATATCTCCAATGCATTTCACTGGGTCTGGCTCAAGGGCTTACTAAGCAAGCTGCCATTGTTTGGTCTATCTCAAGACCTCTGTAGTTGGAATGCCAGCTTTCTGTCTTTGTCTTTCTTTCTGCATGGTAGTGGATGGTTCCTTATCCTCCCACCATTCAACTAATGCCAGGGTTCTGCAAGGTTCTGTCCTCTCACCAACTCTCTTCCTACTATATATCAATGACCCACTTCAGCTTACCTCCAACCCAATCCACAGTTTTGCAGATGACAGCAAATTGCACTCCTTTCTTTTGATAAACCTTACTCCACACAACTCACCTCAACCTAGAGAACAGCAACCACCACCGCTACACTCAATTCAGACCTTCAAGCCATCCTCCAATGGGATTCAGATAACCTAATCAATTTCAATGCTAATAAACCCAGTACTGTTTCATTTCTCATAAAAAAGAACCATTTTCTCCCAATATTATTTTTGATAACACCCAAATTTCCAGACAATCTGAGATTTCCCTTCTTAGAATTACCCTGACATCAAGCCTCTCCTGGCATAAACATATAACCATTGCATCCTCAACTTCTAAAAAACTAGGATTTCTCTTTCGCTCAAGACGTTACTTCACCTATGAACAGCTGTTATCCTTATACAAATCACAAATCCGCCCAACCATCGAATACTGCTCTTACATATGGGGTGGGGTCCCCAAAAGCTCCCTCAAAATTCTCGACTCACTCCCCACACTTTCACACAGACAGCTGGTCTCTGCGCTATGTGTTTTCTACAAATATTTCCATGGAAAATGTTAATCTGAAATAACATCAATAATTCCCCCACTTAGTACTAAGCTCATTGGAACAGCTGCTGCTCAACACCCCTATACAGTACACCTCAAAACCTACAGAACAAGTTTCTTCTCCTCCTTCATCCCTGCAACTGCTGTACTATGGAACAGTCTTCCCCTTGTTGTGTTCCCTAAGGAATACAATATACAGTCATTCAAATCAAATGTGAACGAGTACCTTCTTTCTCAACCCATACACAGTACTAATGTACTATAAGTTGATCTCCCAACCTCTTGTGTATGGGCTCAACATAAAAAAAAAGTGCAATGAACAACCTCACATCTAACCACATCCTAGCCTTACTTCAACTTGGCTTACAACGCAAAAACATCCCAGATCTACTCCCGACTGTCAACTGGACAAAAAATAAGAATGGCTTTACACGAATCTATTGGCACAGTTCCAACATTGAATCAAAGGAAACAACGACTCAATTTCGAGCTTGGGAAAGTAGATAACAGCTGCCACTGTGAATGTGACATACACACAAACTCTGACCAACTTCCAAAAAATCTCATCCATGAAAAGAATATTCAGGCACCAGTACCACAAAACACTGATCCCAGGACGACAAGTACTCAATGGAGTTATTATGAACGAAGTTCAATATATTATATTATATGCCTATAAATTATTGAAATAAAAAATGGGAGACACTTCAGCAATTAAACACCAGGGTCCAGACGTTCCGGAAAATGACTAAAACTTTTCTGCACATAAAGTAAACCTCTCCCACCAACCCATGGTCTAGTTTACCATAATGCAGACAAACTTGAAGGCTTTTGCTGGCAGTCTAGGGAAACCGTGTAGTCCAAACTACACCAGCATAGATCTAGACTTCATCAGTAAAGAAGTTGTATGCTAAAATGCAGTCTACGATAACCATATCCAACAGCTGAGAGGGTTATACTAACAAAACTGAAAAAAAAAAAAAAAAAGTCACTTAAAAAACTAAATCTCATCCCTTATAAGCAATTAGGATTCAAGAAAAACCACTCCAATGAAGAACAAGTTTCTCAGTCGTGGAAAACATTAGCATAGCATACAACCTAAAACAGCATGCACAGGGACAATCTTTCTGTATATTTCCAAAGGCATTAGGACTGGTCAAATTTACTAAATCCTATCTCAGCGATCACGAACTCCAAGTGAAGCTGCAGGCATCACGTCATCTGAATACAAAATCACTGCTGGTGTCATCCAGGGCTTCCTGTTACCACCCCAATTGCCCTATATGCAGATAACACTACAATAAATGATACTCTTTCTCCAACCTAGATTATTATTATTATTAATATTAGACACCTCCAGGGAGTTCAAAGACTCATCGAGTGAGAGTGTGCCAACAGCATCGAACGATTGGCTCCCTTCCAACTACTAACCATGCTCAAACTTACTTAACTGAACCATTAGTAGCACAGGCTCTACCAATTGACCAACCTTTGCGCCGGCAAACTGAAAAACTGCAAAATGCAATCTCAGTGCAATGGTTCAAAAAATGGTGATTGATGTAAATGCAGACAAGAGTACTACAGTGCTACTCACAAGGTTAGCATCTCAGGAGGGCCAGGTGGTAATATTTGGCACCCACATCCAATGGGAACTAGTATTCAAATACTTATGGGTACAACCAAATAAAGGGCTTCACTTCATGGCTGATGTCAACAATGTTTGCTCAAAGCAAATTTGGTAATGAGGACAGCAATATCATATCTGTTACTCAATAGGCATAGCTGGCTAAACATAGAAGGCCTAACATTGGGAGAGCGTCGGCTGACATGGCCCTGATAAGAGCCACTTTGGAGGATATTTTTCCTGTAATGAGTGGTTCTTCTCGATGGCAGGGTGAGCCCCACTGAGTAATAAGTTAAATGATCTCTTGCATCACTCATTGGTTGAGTGACCTGAGGAATCATCCAAGTTTTTAAAGGTCTTTACTTTTAGATTGGCTGACATGGCCCTTATTGGGAATGCTTCGGTGGATGCTTTTCCCCTGGAACGAGCAGTTCTGCTTGATGGTAGGGTGAGCCTATCACTGAGTAGAAGCATTGTTGAGTTATGAATTAAAATGATCCTTCGGATCACTCTGAGGGATCACCTAGTTTTTGGAGAAGACCCTTTACATATACAGAAGTCTCTGAAGAGAACCAACCAGTGCAAAATAGCTCTCAGGCCAGTGAAACCTTTATTAAATGCACTAATAAAAAGAGAATAATCAGACGCTTGGGCAGCTGTCATGTTCTTTTGAGTAGTGCATGCTAAGGCAACTCCATTCTGTATTCCCCTAAGCTCTCTGATCAAATTCACGAAACTTTCAAAGTTTCTACAAACATTCAGCTTTGAAATAATGTTGGATCTTTAATATCCACTATTTCTATATACGGTTGCTAATATTTATTGGAAATGATTGTTTTATTATTCAGGGACAATATATGAACAGTAAAGAGCTGTTGTTTTTGTAATAGTATACATTATTGTTGTTAGTAAATGTATGGGACTGTAAAAGGGCATTTAGCTTGAAGAGCTGGTGTACTGACGTTGATGCTTTTGAGCATTCCTTCCCAGATTCCATACCAGCATAATTAACTTAAGCAAATATAAATAATAATTATAAATCAGCTAAAGCCTTTTATTCCCTTATAGGGAGTAGGTAAGGCTTTTAATTGCGTGATGAAAGACTGGGAGATTTGGAGTTTCCTGTAATGCGTTATCTTGCAACGATTGACAAGCAAACTTTATTGCAGCGTAATGTAGTGGAATTTTGACAGACTCGTAGTGATATTTCGTCTTTTCTGGTTGGCAACACTGTCAGCAACAGTCAGTAAGCAACAATTGAACAGCAGATTAGCAATGTTTATCAGAACTCGTGATTGTGAGAAGCACAAAGAAAATCATGTAATATTTTTGTGGGTAGGAACAACACAATGGAAGTAAATAAAGGACAATTTTATAAGTATAATCACAAATTTGACAAGTCGGTGCACGACAGATAAGGACACGAAGTACAAGAATTGAAAGATCTGTGCGATTTGTTTTCTCTCTCTCCCTGTTATCATGAGGTCATTCAATCTTATAGGGATTTTAAGCATGTGTCAGACGCCATGAAGAAACTTCTGAAGTGTATTGAAACAATACCAGTGAGCAATGGCGAGTGCGAGCGGGGGCAGTTGTGTAGCTAGATCTTTTGGCACCCAGGGCGGTTCCTGAGTTTGCCACCGCCCTCAATAAACACCAAAAATACTACAAAAAGTCAAAACAACGCATACGGAAATAAATTAAAACACTGTTTATTTTTGAAGTAAAACTTTAATTTCAACATTCTAAAATGTTATTTTTCTTGTTTTTCTGTTAGCAAAATAGTCGATGACACTGGCGAAGTCTATTTCATAATAATGTAGGTAATTCTTAATATATTTTATTTAGAAAAACTCCTCTCACAACTAGCAACACCTACAGCAATTGTGAGGAAAATTTGCAGTAGTATTACAATAATTGGAAACGAGTTCAAGACTATATTTTAGAATTAACTGCAAAAATTCAAAAGGTTCAAAGTGCCGCCTGGGGCAGACTGCCCCCTCCTCTCTAGCTACGCCTCTGAGCAGGGGTTCAGCATTATGAACAATATTGTGACAACAACAAGAAATGCGCTCATGGTTGAAAATGTTTCATCTTTGCTGACAGTAAATAGTAGTGGTCCCAATTTCCCAGTGGGATCCTCTTCCATATGTTAAACGCTGGATGTCCCAAGGAATAAAGAACAATTACAAGACAGGTATATTTCCCCAAAATGGAAATGCTAATGAATAATATGAACCAGGAAAACATAATTGGAAAGAGAATTTGTTTTATATTATTATCTGACCATAGCGAGAATTCGTCGCGTAGGGCATGAATATCGTTACGTCAAACAGTGTGTTCGTCAAAACACACTGTCACTCTTGGCACTATAACTCAGCTTCTAATGAAACAAATGTCATATACAGTTGGCACAACACTAATGACGGTTGCCGCTTTCGACAACAAAAAGATAGAACAGGTAGCGCCACTAGTTTCTTCTTTTTCTAAAAGTTCGGTTTCTTTTTGAAGAGCGGTATACAATAGTTTCCACAAGGCTTCCTTCGATTTGTCTGTCTCTTCATCAAGTATCTTTTTACAATAAGCAAGGGCACTGTTTCTTCCTTGGGACATCCAGCGTTTAACATATGGAAGAGGATCTCACTTCATACTCAAAACACCACGTTTCATCACCAGTAACAATTGTTTCAAGGAAGTTTGAGTCCTTACGAACGGTTTTAAAGAGGTCTTTGCAGTGTTCAATTCCGTACATTTTTTGGTCGTCGGTCAACTTGCGAGGAACAAATCGCGAATTCAATACTAAGGTCCAAACTCTCGGTCAAAATGTTGTGCACAGTTGATTTTGGAATCCGCAATTCATCTTGAATCAATCTCACGGACGATTTCGGGTTTTCTTTGATGAAAATCACGCACTTTTTGGATGTTAATTTCGCTCAGTCCAGTTTTTGGACGGCCCGGATTTTCGTCGTCCTCAAGCGTTTTTTACAACTTTACTGTTGTAAAAAAAATTAACAAGGGAAAATTATGTATCAGTACTGAAATGTTATTATTAGATGTATATAAGATGATATATGTATTAGAGCCATGTCAAAACAGTTCGGAGTTGCGGTGACTAATCGGCCGCCGCTATGAGCATGAGGTAGCCATCGAGAGAGAGAGAGAGGACGCTCACATTTACAATATATGTTCAGGCGGGAGATTCAATCGCCCTCTTGTTTTCTGTTCCTGGTTCCCAATCCAAGTTCTGAATAGTCGCGGAAGCTCCGGAAATTTTTTTTTCCTCTTATAGTTACTTTGTTGAATTTATTGTGTTTTTCTTTTTTTCTAACATTTATACTAACTTTATGGTTGTTTTGTTACTAACCATTAACTTGCTGGTAGTGTGTTTTTAAGCACTACGGGATTATTCTAGAGTCTTCGGACTCTTTTTTCTCTTTTTTTTTTTAGATGCAGAGACTAAGATGAGTAAGGTGATCCTCATCCCACCCCGGATCCGGACCCTAGGAGTGGATCCAGGGTTGGAGGACCCCAGAATACTAACGAAAGTTCTTAAGGAGACTGTAGGAGTGCAGAATATCTTCTCCTTCACCTCCTACGGAGGGGGTAGATTTTTGTTCATAGTGAAGAACGTGACGACAAGGGACAAGCTTTTAGAGGGCTTCCAAGTCCAAGGGAAGCAGGTGACCCACACCATGGTCGGGTCCCAAGTGCGCCAGATCAAAATCCGCCGCTTCCCCATGGAATATCTAGAAGCTGGAGATGACGTGCTCACTCAAACTTTCAACAAGTGGGGGAAAGTGAGTAACATCAAGAAGAGCGTCTGCCAGGAAGACCCTCCCTGGTTCTCTGGTGAAGTCACATTCACCATGGACATGCAACAGCCAGTGCCAAATCTCGTAACCATCGGCACGTCGCATGTCCTAATTCAATATCCCGGAGTGCAAAGACAGTGTCTGCGGTGTGACTCCATTGAACATCTGGGGAGTGACTGCCCCCCGAGCCAAGTGCTTCAACTGCGTCGGCGTAGGGCACATATCACATCAGTGCCCACACCCCTACCGAAAGTACGCAAGCACTGACCACACTGTTACATCATGCTCTCTGCACACATTTGCAGAGAGGGCAGGGGCGCCCATTGAGGCACTATCCCCACAGCCTGCAAAAGACACCAGTGGATTTCCGGTACTCCCCCAATACCATCGGGGAGAAGACTTTCCCATAGACTGTCTTGGGGAAAATCAAGAAGCGCCCCATTGCAATAACATCAGCAGAAGAGACTGTTTCCCCCCCCCCCAGCAACAATATTCGCTAAGGAAACAGTCCCCCCCTCGGACAGTTCCATCGTTCCACCACCACCAGCGGAACAGGAACAACACACAGCCGAGGGGAGTGCAGAAGAAGCAATGGATAGTGTAATATCAGCTATCTCCCATCAACACCAGAGGAGGCTTCGACTGCAGACGCTTCACAAGCCCCCTCCCTGTAGTAGGCAGCATCCCTCTCCCTGCAGAAGGAAAAAAGACAGGATGGGTTACAAGATCTTCCACCTCCCAAGGAACCCCCTAAAAAAAGGAAGGAAGCGGCTTCCCATAAATTAGAAAAGAAACATCGAAGCTGCTCTAAAAGAAGCACCGACTCGACAACATCTGAGTAGGAAATGGAGGTGGAACCCTCCTCGCATCATCATGAAAGCGTTAACGCTAAAATTAAAAAAATATACCGGCTCCCAATTTAACCTTTACGATTATAAAGTTGATAAAAACAACAGACTTACTAGTTTCAAAATCAAGAACATTTGCCACGAGTTCGAGATCCTCTCGAGCTCGTGTGTTAAATTGGAAGCTGGTCTGCAGGAAGCGACTTAATAAAATACGTAAAACAGCTGCGTATTAAAGATCTAGGCCGGCCATAAAACATCACAATGCCGCAACCCCCCTTCTGTGTTTCCTCCCTCAACATCAGAGGGCTCCGTTCACCATCTAAACAGTAGGAGGTGTGGAATATTATGCTAGCACATAACATCCGACTCTTGTTCCTGCAGGAAACACACTTTTTCCACTTTAAAGACATGCAGGAACTGAGCCATAAGTATCCCGTCCAATCATACTGGAGTTTCGATACAAATACCACCGCCGGGATCGGGGTACTTATGCTAGCCCCCCTCCTCGGAGCCTTCCATAACATCCAGAGGGGAGAGTCCTTGCCATCGACTGGAAGTACCGGGGCTGTACCACCAGGTACATTAACATCTACGCCCCAGCAGACCGACCATCTAGACCTGCATTCTTCCAGTCGTTACATAATTATCTATATGATACCCATCATGTCATCCTGAGGGGGAACTTCAATTGTGTGGCGAACCTGGCCTACGACAAAGTAGGGGGTATTCTAAACACAGGTACAGTTGGCTACAGGGAATTGGAAATCCACCTTAGGAACCTCCAATTGACAGACATCTGGGGGGCTCACAACCCCTACTGTCGGGATTATACTTGGACAGGTCGAGGCATCGGCACACGGATCGACCGCCTCTATCTATCACCATCCCTTGTCTCCAGAGCTGAGACAATAAGGCACGTTCCAATTAATTATTCGATCTCGGACCACAAATTAGTCGTGCTCAGGTACCATCCTTTAAAAGCTGTAGATGTTGGTCCGGGCCCCTGGAACTTACCAGACTTCCCGTCCCTGTTCTCGGCTAAGTTTATCCAACTCTGCTCCACTTGGTGCACATTTAAGTTGTGCCCAGGCGTCCCAGTCCCATGGCTGGGACTGGGACGCCTGGGCACAACTTAAACTTACCATCAAAGATAACATGAAAAAATGAGAACAGGAACGTGCCTTCCTTAGAAGATCTCGGCTCAGGGATCTTTACAAGGAGAGGAGCTGGTTCGTGGCCAGCCAACGCCAAGGCTTTCCATGTCATAACGCCATCCGTGACATTAATCTCGACATTGAACTGGAGAAACAAAAGCAGGTGGAAGAAAAGAACATTAAGATCCATCTCCACCTCCGCTCGGAAGACAGGCAATCGGCCGCTTTCTATAACAGGCGATACGTCAACTTCCGGCAGGAGCGAACCATTACTACCATCAAAATCAGTGAAGGCGGGTGTGACCACACCACAACACCTAACATCACGAACGCCTTCTGAGAGTACTACGGTCAACTCTACCAGGACAACAGTGCCCCACCCCCAGGATTACTCCTGTTGGAATACTGACTCCTTCCCTGCGCACATCCAAGCAGGGTTGGATGTATACCCTTTACAATGGCCGAAATAACATCAGCCATCAAGCAATGCCGTACAAAGAAAGCGCCTGGGCCAGACGGACTAGGCACGGAACTCTACCGAGAGGCCTGGGACCACATCCTCCCCATTCTCGTGGCAATCTTTAACACCTTCCTTACCACCGGAAACATGCCACGGGAATTTCTGGAATGCCATACCGTCTTCATCCCGAAGACCAACAGGAACCCTTCCATCATTAAGAACTGGCGCCCCATCAGTCTGTTGAACACGGATTATAAGATCCTCGCCCATGTTCTCAACAACAGACTTAAAATCGGGATGAGGTACATCATCAAAAGTACACAAGTGTATGGTGTTCCTGGTCGATCGATGGAGTTCAATCTCATCCTTATCAGAGAAGTGCTACGTCTGGTTAACATCAAAAACTATTCTATGGCATTGTTGACTATCGATCTCAACAAAGCGTTCGACAGCGTCCGGCATTCCTTTCTCTTTAACATCTTGGAGAAAGTCGGAGTCAGCAGTGGACTCCTCAACATCAGAGGAGGCTACAACAACAGCTCTACTCGCCTCCTCTTCAACGGACACCTATCTGACCCTATTACCATCCAGAAAGGGATCAAACAAGGGTGTCCCCTCAGTCCGCTGCTCTTTGCTCTAACCCTTGAACCGTTCCTGCGGGCTATGAACAACTCATGTGGTTAGAGGAATTCCACTTCCTCTCACCACGGATGATTCCAAGGTAATCGCCTACGCGGATGACGTCGTGGGTACTCTTAGGGACAATGACTCCATATTAAACTTCTATAATATCCTAGAGAAGTTTAAAGTGTCGGGGCTAACATCAAACCCCGACAAAACCAAAATCAAGTTATATGGGGTCTGGGACCTGAACAACATCCCTGCAGGTCTCGTCCCTACTGCCGACCCCCTCACCATCTTGGGGATCCCGTTTCAAGAACAGCCCGTGCTCAACATAGAACATCTCGACAACACCGTTGAGCAACTCAAGGATTGGAAAATTGGACAGCTGTCATGCTCCTCCAGGGCTTCTGTCATCAAGACCATCATATGCCCTGTGTTCAGCACGTCCTGAACATTACCAACATCAGCGAGGATCAGGAAATCCGGCTTTATAGGAAGCCCCTGACGTTCTTCTGGGGAAGTCTACTCCAGGAAGTTGGCATTAAGATCCTTCAACTTCTGGAGAAGCTGGTGGGCTTTGGTCTTCCCTGCTTTAACATCAGATACCTAAGCAATACCGCTTTCCATCTAAACAGGGTACTGCAGACTACATATCCCTGCAGCTATCCTGTGCGGTATTTCTTGGGTCACAAGCTTCCCCTTTTTGGGATCACAGTCCACCAGGGTCTCAAGGCGGACATTGTTCCAGAAGACTACAACAGACTGTGCCAGCTAATGCAACAACTCCGCTCGTCGGGTGTGAACATCGCCGCGATCCAGAACAGTTATATATGGTACGAACATTTCTTCAACATCCTTCGTACCGATGTTCCGGATCTGGGGATCAACAACAACGAGATCCTCTTCGGCCACCTCTCCAAACATCGAGGCTACCTGTCGAGAAAGGACCTGGCATGGAGGATTGCGTACGGACACCTTCCAGTCAACATCTGGTGGTTCCACAACATCCGGAACCCCTTTTGTGACTTCTGCGAGAGCCTGGACACCGTGGAGCACGGCTTCAACCGGTGTCCCATTTCCATCTACATCTGGCGGAGGCTAAGCGTCGAGCTCCGCATCCCCCTCCTACTGCAGGAGCAAGTAATTTCCTGCAGTTCGCTCCTCCAGCCAACAACAAGCAGAAGTTGTGGTATTTATAATTAATGAGCTCAAATACCACATCTGGAAGGTAAGAAAGAAATTTTCTAATCCTACTAATCCTTTCCAATCTGTCTCGGATCGTTCTTTACATGTTCTACGGTTCCTTAAGGAGGTTTTTACATCTCGAAAGGGAGGCTCTGGGTGACACCACATTTAAGATCAAGTGGTGTTCACCTCCAATCCTGTGCAATGTCAGGCACAACACAATCAAGTTCTGCCTGCTGCTTTAAGATCTCCATCTGCAGCAGCAGCTCCACTTCTAGTCATTTCCTTGGTCTCTGCGACCCCCCTGAGGTCTACTTTGTTCCCTGGTCTCCCACGGGAGTAGTTCGGAGAAAAAACCCAGGCAGCGCAGGCCTACTCGAGGCGGGCTGCCCTGAAAGAGCAGGTCACCTGGGCACTGGCTACCTCCGTGGTCTATTCGATCTTGTGAGCCAGGAAGCTGACCGGGGTGAAAAGTTGTCATCTGATAGCGTGGAATTAGCAAGATGTGTAATATCAGCTGAGGCTTACATTTCCCTTTTCCTACTCCCCACCCGCCCTTCCCATCGTATTCCCTCTCCTTTTCCCTTTCCCAACCCCTCACTTCCCCACCTCAACCTCTCTGTCACTCCCCTCCCCTTCTTTCTCTTCTCTACCGGGGCACTCTGACCCCACCTCTTTTCAGTAGCCCAATGATGAGATCCCCTCACTTTCACCCTGGATAGTTGTGGAAGCGTACCGCCGGTGCCCGGGTTTCTGTACGTGCCGTGCCGCCAGCAGTCAAAGAAGGAATGAGGTCGGAATTCCAGTAAAGAGCCGTTGGTTAGTTAGGCCAACGTGTAGTCAGCGAAAGGTGAACCTTTCGAAGAAAATAGAAGTAAGTCGCAGATGCCATGAGAATACGTGGTGAGAAAACGCGGAAGTGTAATCAAGGAAGTCTCAGCAACTCCGTGAAAAGACAAGAATGGTAATGTACAAGTTTTCATACTCATTTTGAATAGTAACCAAAGAGGGAATAGGAACCAGGGAATTAAGGAGCTCCACACAATTAACTTTCATATAGTGCCTAAAGGACTGTTTTTGGACTAGTCTGTCTATGTCTAATAAGCTAGTGCCACTCTAAGCTTATGCTGAGAAGGGAACCAAACCTTCGCACTGTTTATTTTGGAAGAAACATTTATGATATTATGTTAGTAATTAGCTTGAATATTAACTAAGTTGGGGGGATAAGGCCTGAGCATAAATAAGAATAATCCTACGACCAATCACTCAGAATATCCAAGAAGCTACAAATCAAAACAAAAATCGTACGTTGGTGGAATAATGAATGAATTAACAGTTTTAAGAAAACGTGTAAATGCACTCAGACGACTAAAATCAAAGAACCTACAACAGTCAACATTCAAGACAGAGTAGACGACCGAACTACTATAAAGCCAAATACAACTATCAGTCCAAAATTACAAAAGCGAAATCATGGAAAAAATTCTGTACTGTTTCGACCACAACAAATCCTTGGAACCGTATATATAATTTAGCAGCAAGCAAGAATAAAGCAACACCTATATTATCAACTATCTTCTCTTATTCGCGTGGGGTTCCCCCCTTTCCTCAAGCGTCCGTTAGCACGTTGAGCTCTCCAGTAATGAAGGATTAAGTATGCATTTTTATGACTGTAGATCCGTGTGTGTGTGTTCACGGGCCGGTTTGCCTCTTCTGAGGGAAGAAAAACACGAGTTTCAGGGTGAAAAAACTCTATTTCCTTATGGGACCGGCTAACTCACCTTTAGTCCAAAGAGACCAGATAAACGGCGGGAATCGAGCCCAGGTCTTTCTGGGCCAATGGGCTTCGTCTATATCGACTGAGCTACGGAGGCTCTATTAAGAAAGCAGATTTGGCTCTTACACTAAAACTTAACAGAAACTGCAACTATTATGATAAACAAGTTTATTCCTGATGGCGACCAATCGACAGATGAATAAATTCACAAACCTTACAAAGAATGGAAACAGACAGACAGACACTCCTAACGACGATGAAATTACGTTTAATGAAATCGAATCAATATTAAGGACAATGGATTCAAGAAAAACCTCTGGAGAGGATGGAATAACCAGCGACATACACCAAGGACGTTCGCTGAATTCACTATCACACGATACAACAATCTACAACGAATGCCTCAAGTAAGAATGATTTCCTTTATTATGGAAATGCTCTAAAATTATATCCATAATCAAACCAGGAAAAGAAACATCCGATGAAATTAGTAAATACAGGCCAATTAGTCTCATAAATGTCGCTGGTAAGGTAGCAGAAAAACTTCTAATAAACCGAATAATGCACTTTGTCTATTCAAGTGACCCGAAAAGCGTAATCAATACAAAATTAGACTTAATCAAGCACTCTAAACGCAATTATGGAGGTTAAAGAGTTCACAGAAGACACACACACACGCACACAAAAAGACGTACTACCAATCTCATTCGATGTACAAGGAGCCATCAATGCTGCCTGATGGTCAGTAATAATTACTCAATTATGACATATCAAATGTCCAAAAACCCTACTCTACCTTACAACAAATTATTTTATAGACATAAGAGCAACCATGCCATTAAAAACCACAGCTGTAAGGAAAGAAGTCAAACGAGGCTGTCCGCAAGGTAGTTGCTGTGGACTAGGTTTCTAAAATATCCAGTGTGATTCGTTATTAAGACTTCCTTTCACTACTCACACAAAAGTCATAGCTTTCGCCGATGATGCAATGATAATGATTCGGGGACGCGACTGCTTACAGTTAGAAGTAACGACCAACGAAGAAGTCTTTAAAATCGCACCTCACATAAAAATTCAAAACAACCTATAACGGTCTTCCTAAACGGGGAAGTTCCAGTGGATTAAGATACCTAGGAAACAACAATTTTAACTTCAATAAGCCCATATATGTTGCCGAAATATCAAATGCAAATATCTTCTCGCGAAGTCAGTATGGATAAACTGGGGATTAGGCCAACGAGGGCTGAAAACAATACAACATACCGGAGTTATATTACCCGTGGCGGCTCGTAAGAATTTGTAGTACTGGGGCTGCAATGCTACCAGCCCAAACTGCACGTAAATCACGCGTTACCCCACTACATTATCTCACTAGGTAGCAGTTTGGTGCAATCTGCACTGAATGCAGCTCCAGCGTTGAGTATACTAACTTGCCAGTACTGATACTAGACCTAGTCCGTACAGCACATTGACTATTGCAAAATACAGCTATTGCTACAAAAAATTATAAAATACTATCGAGCGTTGTTGTATTACAAACAAGAAAAATAACGGTTTAGATAATTATATAAAAATTTAAGAGCGGCGATAATAAAACAGAAACTTTCATTTTATACTAGAGGGGCTGCAGCCCTTATGGACGAGCTCCCATTGATATCTTATGCTGCATCGCTTGGAAGGATGCACTAAAATCTAAGAAAGAAACGATAAAAATTAAACACTTCAATGCCTTATAGCCATAGGAATAATTTAAATGATACAGGACAATTTCCTACGAGGTTATTGCTGGTCTAACACCGACTGCCTGAAAATGCAAGAATTGTCTCATATCTGAAGTCACTTCCAAAAGATATAACGGAAATGCCAACATTGATCCAAATTACTACGAACTTCCAATATAGTAGGAGGCTTCACCCAGCAAAGAAAACATATATTAAGGAGAACATGCCGAGAATATATATCTTTTCTTCTCTTCTCCTTAACTCTATATATGGAATCGCTGGACCTCCAAAAGGCCTTTGATAGCGTCTCCCTTCCTGCTCTCCTTCGAGCGTCTACTGCTGGATGTCCAGAACCCTTTCTTTCCTATGTTATGGAGCTATACTTGAGTAGCTCCATCACTATCACTACAGGGTCCCGTGCAACTTCTATTCCTGCAGTGCGGAGTGTTCGCCAGGGTCTCTATCTCCCCCCTTTTCTTTAACTGCATCATAGATGAGTTTCTTCACTCTCTTCCTAGCCACATAGGCTACTTCTCTAGGCGTTTCTTCCTTTAATGATATGGCCTTTGTGGAAGATCTTATTCACCTAGCTTCTACTAAGATAGGCTTGCAGGAACTTCTTGACAGGCCTTTCTATTAACGTAGAGAAGTCCTGCTCTTTAGCTCTTGTCCCCTCTGGTCATGACAAGAAGCTTAAGGTCGAGACTATAGAGTTTTTCCTGCACGGGAGGCCGTTGCATGCTTTGACCATCCTGGAAGAGTGGAGATACCTCGGTACCATGTTCACCCCAAAGGAAAGGTCTTCTGTCACTTCTATCCTAGAAGCTGGGATCGCCTCTTTGAGGAAAGCTCCTCTAAAGTCACAGCAAAGACTGTCAAGAATCGCGAAGTTAGAACTATCTTCCCCCATATCTGCAGAGAGGCTTTCTACAGTCCATTAATACAAGAAGACTTTAGGCGGGATAAAGGCTGGTTCCATTATCAAGGTACCTTAATTTAGTCAGCACCCCAGAACACAAGAGGTGGACATCTCTGTTGCACTGTTCTGTAGATGGTGCTCCTTTAAAAGATATCTGGTGCCTCCCCAGCATGACTGGGTAAGGGATGGCACTAGACTCCTCCCTGGTTTCGAGTTTATTGACTTTATCAGGACGAGGATCAATGCCCTGCCTACTCGACCGCACAGCTCGATGGAGTAGTGACGACTCAAACTGTAGGGCTGGCTGCCACTACAGTGAAACACCGTCTCATACAGCCTAGTGTTGCTTCCGCACCCATGGGGTCCGCGTGCGGAGGCATGACGTCGTGGTCTCTATTCTGAACAACCGCTTTAAGAACAAAAGTTGGGAGACCGAGGTGGAATCACATTATAGGATCTCCGCGAGTTTGCGTAAGCCAGACTTAGTGATTAAAAGAGATGGTGACGTTTGGGTAGTTGATGCCCAGGTAGTGGGAACAGGGCGTCCACTAGCCTATAGTCATAATAATAAGGTAAACTATTACAAGAATAACCAAGATCTAGTTAGTAAGATACGGGAGGAGCATGGGGTAACTCCAAGGTTTACCAGCGTCACAATCTCTTTACATGGCGTATGGAGCGCAGATAGCTTTAAGGACTTAAAACAGCTTGGGCTTACGCAGAAGGATGTAAACGTCCTTTCCTTCAGGGCACTACAGGGCGCACTGTCGGCATGTTGTAGTCATTCTCTGGTGGCAATTTAATTGCCACCAGAGAATGACTACAATGATAACTAGAACAGGCATAGGGTAAAACACTTGTAAAGACTTAGGCCTATATCAAGTCTGGACGTGATATAAGGGTAGTACTGCCCATAACCAGTACAAAATAAATAAATAAATAAATAAAAAATAACCAGTGGTGTACCACAAGGATCAGTGCTTGGTCCACTGTTATTCAATCTGCACATTAATGATACCGGGAAGGATTTGACAAGCGACATACAGTTATTTGATGATGATAGAAATATAAGTGGGGTAATCAGGAATGCTGCTGATATATTCAGTACATTCAGAATGATTTGAATAGGCTGGAATTGTGGGCATGGGAAAATGGATGTCAGTAAATATAAAGTCATTCACTCTGGCATGATTAGATATCCAATATCGTATGGGATTATGCTAGAAGAAACTAATGAGGCTAGGGATCTTGTAGTGTTAGTAGATAGAATGTTGAAGTTAGGGACCATGTAGCAAAGTTTGCAAATACAACTCAAAAGATAATTGCAATGCAACGTTCACATGTAAAGATAAGGATGTCATTTTACTTATTTACAAGGCCTTGATAAGACCTCACTGGACTATTTTGCACAGGTCTGGTCTTCTGGTTTCCATTGTGATTCTGATATAGTGGAGAGAGAGAGAGAGCAAAGGAGTGTTTAAAATGATATCAGGATTGTGGAATACTAATTATGAATACAGATTGAGAATTTGTAGACTGCAGATACTAGCAAACGGCAGAAAGATTGAGACTTACAAACTTCTGAAAGGGTCATACAGGATTTGAGTTGATGGAATTTTTCAATTTATGGAGGGTGGGGAAAGGACAAAAGGGCATCCTTGGATGCTGAGAATGAATGCTGCTAAGAAGGGGTGAGGGCTGAATTTTTCTATCATAGGGTGGTGCGTGATTGGAATGGATTGCCTTTGGATGTTGTGAGTGCATACAGTGTGAATGAATTCAAGAATAAGTATGATAGCTGGTACGTGTAGTATGTGGCCTCCCTCGATGACTCCATAGAGATCTCTCTTAACAGTAATAATAATAAATACTCAAACTTTATAAGAACACTTGCAGAAGAAATAAGCCTAAACTTGCGGGAAGAAAAATAGAAAGCATCTAAAACAAATCAACAACAAAAGAATTCTTGCCAAGTATCAGAAGCAGAATCGGGTAAAATACACGCTCTCTCTCCAGGTTTTTAACCTCGCTACTAATGGATATGGAAAATAAGGACGCTACCTACACAAATTCCATATTCTGGAATCGCCGTTATGCATTTGTTGTCCACGGACCTTCAATAGAGTGTCGATCATTTACTTTATGACTATCAGTTACTAGACTCCAGATGTTCCTAGTGCAACATATCTCTTCGTCAAAACAGACTTATGCAAAAGTATTACTCAGAATTATTCAATTTTGCCAATCAGATAAATTTACAATCGTATTGTAACATAAATTACTGATAATGTTTGGATTATAAAGAGTAAATATGTTTAGGTATAAGAATATACATGTGAATATGGATGTAAATGTAGAAATACGCACATACATCTGTCGGACCACAGATGCGAGACCCTCTGGCAATGTTCCAAGGAGAGTCAATTCATGTTGAAGGGAGAAAGGAATAAGACGATGTACGAATTCTTTACCAACACGCGGAATCACGTGTTTTATACGTACATTTTCCAACTGCTGTACAAGCAAAATAGTTACCACTTTAAAAACTAATTTTCATAAAAGAAAATCTAATTTTCAGACGTATAATAATAAACACTCATCCCACTAAAAGGGTTCGTCTTTTTCTGCCATGCGCAGAAGTGTATGTGTGTGTGTGGGGGGGGGTTCTCGCATCTGTGGTCGCTCAGTATATGTAAAAATGTATAAATACAAATATTGATACAAAAATGCAAACGCAAAATTTAATATATATGTTAATCAGTTACTTGGAAGCTACATGTAATATAAATATGGAGTGTATGAAATAAATTACCTCCTGGGTAAGGAGTTAATTTATTGGGAGGAAATAAATCTATTGGAAGGAAAATACACATACCCACGTTCTCTTTTTAAATGTACTTCAAAACTGGAACCAATTATGGAAGAACGAAATAAATCTGAATTAATGTATATAATATCGTGTAAATGTACAGATGTTTACTGATATGCAAAGATATCCCCTCTAGGTCAACTAGAATCTGTCAGCCAGTTATTTCACTATCTTATGACCTGGGATGTCGATTCGCACATTTGTTTCTCAGTAAACATACGTCCTTCTTGCAGACCAGTTTGTCCAAGGAAAACCATGATTCCGGGAGAAATCTTCTATCTAACACCTCAGTGGTGACTAAATTTGATTGCAAATAAGTACTTCCGTCATGGGAGGAATCTGAATCATTTGATGATATCTTTCTCAAGAAACTAACACGTAGCAAAACCATTTGGTCGCGAAGATATCTTTGCTTTATTATATAAAGAATTATTTTCGTTTGTTTGACAAGTTAGGCAATGACATTTACTAAAATAAAGAGGCAAAAAGCCTCATTTGGGCGATGCAAAGTTATATAAATTAAGTGGATGCTAAATCCAACATCATTTCAAAGCCGAATACAGAAACTATAAAAGTTTCGTGCGAAAATTGACCAGAGGGCTTGCGGGAATACACCGCCGGCGTATTCTCACACCGGAATACAGCAGCGGTGTATTTCCGCAAGCTCTTTGGTCAATTTTCGCACGAAAAAACTTTTATAGTTTCTGTATTCGGCTTTGAAATGATGTTGGATTTAATACCCACTGAATTTATATAATTAATGTAATGACATATTGTCACCATGTTTCCATGCCAAAGTATTCAATGTCTGTATGTTTCATCGCCAATGAGTAAGCTGATGTGACAAGGTGGTAGATGAGAAGAGACGTTCATGCCCACTTCACAAATGTTTCTTCAGGTTTGGGGTAAGGGATGAAACTGATTTTAGCATGCGACAAAAGACATTTATTCAAATTTTGAATTAAATTGTTTTCAAATGATCTGTATATTTTAAATGTCTTTCAAAGTTAATTAACAATCGCCATGAAGTCTCACTATTTCACCACAGCCAGTAGCAACGCTTTTTGGTAGTAAAGACATGAATTCCAGCTCAAATAAACAGCTATTAAGGGCTTCTTCAACTCAATGAGAATATTAAGTGGTGACAATTTTTTTTTTTTTTTTTCGTCGTCGTTGTCTGAGAAATTCAGGTAGCTATTTTTATGTCCTGTGCATATTCTGCAGATGAAGTCAGTCTTTCCATCTTAATCTTGGACGTCCGCGGTCTCTTCTTCTTGTAGGTTTATATGCTACTTTGGGAATCCTACTGCTATTCATCCTTTCTATGTGGTGTAGCCAATTTTGCTGATATTCTTCTATTTCTTGTACGATGTTCTTTGCATCTAATCGTTCTCTTATTTCTGTGTTTTTCTTTTTATCTAATCTAGTGAGTCCCAGGAGAGGTCTTAGAAACTTTATCTGTGCTGCTTCAAATCTTTGTATGTTTCTTTGTTTTAGAATCCAGGTTTCACTTCCAAATTTGAGAGATGGTTTAGAGCTCATATTATGTAATCTTGAGTTTCTTTAGTCATTTGTTTTCCAAAATTTCTTTTAATTATACCATTCATTCTATTGTAAATTTGTAGTCTTGCTTCCAATTGTGAATCAGTATTGTATTGCGAGATTATATTTCCTAAGTATGTGAATTCAGTAACTTGTTCTATTATTTTATGTTAAGCATAATTTTGACATTTTGAATGTTGTTTCCACACATTACCATTGCTTTTGTTTCAGATATTTTCAGTTTATATTTTTTTGCTATTTCATTTAGATGGTTAGTCAATTTGGAGTTTATCTTCAGAGTTTGAAATTAGTACTTGATCATCTGCATAAAGTATTATATTTAGCTGTTTATTATTTGTTAGTTTAATTCCATCTTGGACAGTTGTTTTCCATTCTTTTAGGAGTCTGTTTATATAAATGTTGAATAGGGTTGGGGATAAGTCGCAACCTTGTCTTACTCCTTTATTTATAGTTTTAGGTTCTGATAATGTTCCATCTGCAAATTTGATGCAAATTTTTGTTTCTCTATATAGACTTTTTATTGCTTTA
Organism: Typopeltis vanoorti; assembly: GCF_054136105.1. Classification (NCBI taxonomy): domain Eukaryota; kingdom Metazoa; phylum Arthropoda; class Arachnida; order Uropygi; family Thelyphonidae; genus Typopeltis; species Typopeltis vanoorti. The sequence continues at coordinate 115,416,499 of NC_143561.1, read as the reverse complement.
ATTAATTTAGGAGGTATTTTATTGTCTTGTAATGTTTTCCAGAGTAGATTTCTGTTCAAGTTATTATATGCTTTTTCGTAGTCAATAAATAGAAGTGGGCAGGTTAAATTCTTTTTTTTTTTTTATGATCTGTTGCATTGTGAAAGAGACACCTGCGCATCCTCTCCCTCTTCTAAAACCACACTGTTCTTCTAAATAATTTTCTGTATGCTTAATTAGCCTATTCTTTAGGATGTTTGCATATAGTTTAGACACTGTTATTAAGAGAGTAATGCCTCTGTAATTTCCACATTTGTCCCTGGGACCTTTTTTCTAAATATTTATTACTACTCCAGTTTCCAATTCTTTTGGGATCTTTTGATATTTCCAGATATTATTGAAGACTTTAAGTAGGTTTTCTTTTAAGCTATTGTCTGCATATTTAAAGAGCTCAACGCATATTCCATCCAGGCCCGGACTTTTTCTATATCTTAAGTTTTTTTATTTTTATTTCTTTTATGTTTTTTTCTTCCCGAAATATATAACTTGTCGGAGAACATATAATTTACGGATATACTTCACATTGCATTTACTTGCCATGCTTTGCTACTGAGCTATTTCAAATACCGTTTATGTAGCCAAGAGCTTCGGGATACCATATCAAACGATATAAGAAATCGCAAAAGTTTACTTGTCAATGGTATACAGTCGATGCTTTTTCATACAGTACAACGACGAGAATAAATTAAATTGTATTTGATAACGGATATGCGTTAAAATATCCAAAGTTATATAAAACTGTGTATAGAAAAAAGTGGCAAACTAAAAAAACAATTAATTACTATCTGATACGAGAAACCATTTTTTTTTTCCGCTTGCTTCTGTGAACCACTAGTATATTAGAGCGCAATCGGAAGAATAACACTTCCCCCTTCGGTTCGAAAAACCGAAGAAATCATCGGTTGGAAGAGTTCGAATCGGTGCACGAAAAACATTTATAGGAACTTTTCAACTGAAGGCAAATTATCCGGTCTCTTTAAGGAGAGAGAAGAGTATTTTTAAAAAAAAATCCCGCAAACACACCCATAAACAGAACAGCACACAAAATTAAGTCCAATATAGGGTGTGAGGGCTGTTTAAACTTAAACAGATAAAGGGAATCATATGAAATAAAATGTGATATCGCTATAAATGCATATACATATAAATAATTCCATTATTTATTTGTACAAGTCCTATTCACTGTACAATTTTGTGGAAAATGCTCTACACACGACTATGATTGGATCCGAGCAAAAGAATCCACACAAAACAGAGATCCCACACGACACAGATGATTTGTAGCATAAAAGTTGGAAACTCACGAGTGAGGAATTATGAAAAAATAAAAAAAAATAAAAAATCAGTTAACGCCTTGTATTCCCGTATAGAGAGTAAGCGAGGCCGTTTTGGCCCCTAACTTTTGGAGACTGAGTGGGCAGTTCGATCTCCACTGGTAGACAATGAGAGACAGCTGGCCCAAGGCTATCACTAATTAAGCGGCACGCAGTGAAGAGACGGCTAACAAGTACCGTAATCTCTTGTTACCTAACCCTTACACAATATTTTTTATGTCTGAAAATAGTGTGGTTTCTACGGTCGATTTTCTTGAGTTTACGGAACGAAAAACCTGAATTTCCGGCAAGAAAAAAAACTTATTAGATATATGAAGAGCCAAAGGCTTCAATTCGGCGACATATGACTTGTATACATTAAGGGATATTACATCCCATGTCGTTTCTTAGCCGAATAAGAAACTCAAAGAGTTTCATGCCGAATATAGTAGAAACTATATAAAGTTCCGCGATTCTAAGCGTAAGCGAATACCTGGATACTGCAGCAACTGACCCTATGAGGTGCCTCTGCTTGCACTACCTTTAGGGTCAGTTGCTGCAGTATCCAGGTATTTGCTTACGGAATAGCCGAACTTTATATAGTTTCTACTATATTCGGCATGAAACTCTGAGTTTCTTATTTGGCTAAGAAACGATATGGGATGTAATATCCCTTAACTTATACAAGAAAAAAAACGCTTGCCCGGGCCAGAGATCGACTAACTCGTATATCTTGTAATACCTCTACGTTCACTTAAGTAAGCGGCGCTCTTTGGGACATAGATGGGAAAACGATAGGCTGTACGTTTTGTATCTTTCACCGCCGTGACTGTTAAGCACATGACAAACAAAAGTGAATAAAAAGAATACAGCCAACTTCCGCTATCTTGTGTTCCTAATCCTGATAATAATAATTAATTATTATTAAGAGAGACCTCCAGGGAGTGAGGAGTTCATTGAGGGAAGCCATATATTCGCGCCAGTTGTCATACTTGTTCTTGAATTCATTCACTCTATATGCACACAACATCCAATGGCAAGCTATTCCATTCACGCACAACTCTATGAGAGAAAAACCTAGATATCACCCCCTTTGGATAGCATTCATCAACTTCCCAAGATATTCTCTCTCTCCACTGCATCCTATCCCTACCCTACATAAAATGAAAAATTCCATCTACTGAAATTCTGTATAACTCTCTCAGAAGTTTATGTCTCAATCTCATCATCCCTCTTTCTCCTTTGCTAGTGTCTGCAGCCTACAAATTCTGAATCTGTCTTCATAATCAGTATTCCGCAACTGCGATATTTTGATGCTCTCCTTTGTATTTTCTCCACTGTACGAGAATCATTGCGAAAAAGAGACCAGAACTACCCGCAATAATTTAAGTGAAGTCTTATCAAGGCTTTGTAAAGAGGCAAAATGTCTTCCTTCTTTACATGTCAAAGTGCGTTTCAGCATTGCAATTATTCTCTGAGTTGTATTTACAATCTTTGCTATATGATCCTTGAACTTCGACATTTTAACTACTAAAACTCCGAGATCCTAGCTTGGTCTGTTTCTTTGGCATACTCCCACCAATATAATACGACATTGAATATCTAATCACGCCGAAGTGAGTGACATTACATTTACTGAGATTGAACTGACACCCATTTTCCCATGCCCACAATTCCAACCTATTCAAATCATTCTGCAAATACCACATGTCAGCAGCATTCCTGATTACCCTACCTATCTTTGCAACATCAGCAAAAGCTGTATGTTAAGTTCTTTCCAATGTCATTAATGTACAGACTGAATAACAATGGACTAAGGACTGATCCTTGAGGCATAACAGTGGTTACCTGTTAAACATCTTAGGAAAATCCAAAAGTAACATGGTGTATCCATTCCCGTTGTCTAACTCAATGGCAAAATTATTATAAAATGTGAGTACGTTACTAAAACACGACCTTCTCTTAGCAAACTCATGCTGTTCATTGCAAAGTAGAGATTCTCTGTCAACAATTTCTGAATGCGAGCCCTAACCAATAGTTCCAAAATCTTCACCACCACTCCTGAGATACTGATTGGTCGATAGGTAGATACATCAGTCTTTGCACCATCCTCGTGCAATGGGACTGCCATACATTCTTTCCATTCTGTGGGATCTTCCCTGTTCTGACTGAAATTATATAGCCTGGTCAAGGGAAAAGAGTGTTCAGCATCCATGCTGATATCCCACCAGTTCTTATTGCAGAACTCTTGTTCAGTTTGTTCACTAGCTCTAGTAGTTCCTCCTCATACGGTGAAGAGGTAGTGGTCAGTTCAATGTTGATATACCAAGTTGATAGTTTTTAGCAAAATGGCTGTTTGTTCATTAGCTTAACAATCAATTCTGCATCAGTCACCCGCATACCATCTCCGTTCAGGAGTTATTCTTTCAAATTCATTCTTTCTTTCTTTTACTTGCAGCATAACAATAGAATTCTTTTGGGTTGTATTTAACTTGCAGGCCAGTTTCTTTTCATAGTCAGACTGCTTTCTGTACAACAGTCGTGACTCTTCGCTTGCCTCCACTGCTTCAACCTTACAGTACTTCAAAAAAAGCAACCCCATCTCCATACTGGTGGAAATTCCTTCATGAGCGAAAAGTGGCATTTCAGTCAAGGAGGTATTCAGCAAGATTATGTACATGGGCAATGAAACAAATTTTAAGTAAAGATTTCACTTTTTCTGTTGCTCTTGAAAAAATTTCTTCTGCTTACATCAGAAAAAAGCAAAAGTTAGAAGACAAACTAGAAGTCTCGACGTTTCTTAAAAACAAGCCCTCCAAAAGAAGCAATATATCTAGCAAATCTTAAAACAAACACCAGAACATTAACAATGAAAGTACAAGAAGGAAATACATTTATCCCAAACAGTTGATAAGAATAAAATAAAAGAATTATTACAAGATGGTCTACGAAATATTTAAGCTTTTTTATAGCATCTAATCATGAATGCCATAAATTGCTCTCCTTTTATATGAACTAGTTAAATTTCCCACTCTAACTTCAAACATATCGGTAAGATAGTTTAACCAATGCACTTCAAAGCATCCGTACAGAACCATTAATTAGAGGACAATGAACCTAAGTGACCTTAGGCGCACTGTCCCTGTTTACAAATGTACCAGCACAAATATACCAGAACTCCTTTTCCAAAAATATCTCTCCAACCAATATTTGTGGGCTCTTAGCATTATCTTAAACCTAAGTAATTTCGCTGTAACAATTATAAACAAACTGAAGGTGCAGTGAAGGAATGCGAGTCCCACTTTAAACCTCCCCCGCCAACTAACACATGGACTCTTTTGAAACTGTCACTGGATTTGGTATAGAGGTATGGACGATTATAGATTCGAAAGAGCCTGTGGACCATTCGGCCTCGTGCTACACAGGCTCCTTCACACTCTCTACAATTCCTTAATAATAACAAGATTCGAATTACTTTCGCCTATGAACTGGGAAAAAGAGCTTAAATCTTCTTTGGATATCGACATTACAAGGCAATCTGATAGTTCCTGCTTGTGTTCAGGATCGAATACCCAGACATACATGTTACCTAACACCATCACACTATCCAGAAATTGAAATTTTCAAGACCTTTCTTTCAAGTGCAGAAAGAGGTTCGTCCTCAGGAGTAACACTTCATCTGAAACAACATGCTTTACTATCATTCGCGGTAGAGGGGGGACGAATACAATAACATAGGGGAAAAAACTTTCCGAACTCCTTAAAAACAGACTCCCTAAAGCAGATTACCTTACAATCAAAGGCACAGTGAGATTGCTAAAACAGCAGAATTAGCAGCCTACAACATTAAACAAAGTTTTTAACCCAAGTTTTTACACAAATACTGTTCTTGGAAACGAATAAAGTTGTATAGAAACCTAATAACTGAAAAGAACTGACGACGTGATTCTGAATAAATTTTGACGCACTGCCCTATCTTCCTACCACGAGTAACTACAGTAGATCGCAGAGGAGCGAAGCTGTCGTCTCACTTGCATGCCACGCGATTGTCCTTGTTTTATGGGTCATTTCACTTCGTCTTCGATTAGCGAGTGCCTAGATAATGCTAGCTTGAGCTGGCAAAACGTCGGAATGAAAATAATTTATTTATTTTCATTCCTGTTCCAAGCAATAAGCTTTCTACAAAACTCCATCATGAATATTATACGTAAAATGATTATTATTTTACCCACAAAACACTAATGCGACATGTAGGGTCTGCAACCAATGTGTGTCGTACTCATATTACTTGTTGCGTGATTAAAATTTCTAAATATCCCAGGATGCCATTCCACAAAGCTCCGCAGAGCACTCTATATTTCACACAATTTCATCTTCCCATGCCATTAAATATATTTTCTGTAAACTGCGTCTTCTTTGGATATTTTTGTGATAGAGCATCCCTATTATTATTAATGTGAGACTGGCAAATGCGCCTAAAACTTGAGAATGTCCGCAAACATTACTCACGCCATGACACAGTTTCAGTTATTGATTTTTGATGTTTTCATAACAACTAGAGTCACATTTAATGCAATCGATATTAAACCCTTATAAACAAATATATGGACTAAACTTGCAGGCTTTTCTGAAATGCAGTGGAAACATATTTCTCATCTTGTTAGAAAGTGTTATTATTATTTATTATCAGGGCTCCACAAATTATGCAAAATCAAACTCGCCACGAAATTAAAAAAAAAAAAAAAAATACTAGCTATGATCCGAGTTCATTTTTTTTTTTTTTTTAAATAATATGTCGATAGGAGTTATAAAGGGTAATTAGTGATGCCGTTTCGTTGTTTGCGGAATATTTCCTTTGCATGAGAACTATTCTAAGGAGGACAAATCAATAAATAATAAAAATATGAATTACAGTAAAAACAATATTGATCTTTTGGAATATACAACTTGTAACATTAATTTTTGTTGTTAGAATGTTACTTGATATTGCCCATGCATACTCTTCTGTGTTTTAAAACTTAGTTTAAAAAAATTGTTCAGAAAATTTCATTTTTTATTAAATAAAAATATTTTATTTTATCCAGTCTGCATCTACTCGCTAGATAACAAAATCGACTCGCCACTGGCGAATGGACGAGAGTATTTGTCGAGTCCTGATTATTATTATTATATAGAAGCACCTCCATTGAGTCTACAAACTCATCTTGGAAAAATTCTTATTATTATTATTAAATTGTAATTTAAATTAGGCAACTGTTCAGGATACCTTGAACGCAGAATATAGCTAAAAACTAAATAACTAAAACTTTACATAAAAATAAAATTACAAAATTATTAGGAAAAATACCAACTACTTGGAAGATAGCTAATAAAATCTATTTTTACCCCCCCCCCCCCCGCAGAAAGAAACTACAGTTTACATCGGATACTGTGTAGATATTTTCTAGACTAGTCACGTAGCCTTTCCAAAGGTTTCACTTCATGGACATTCCGGATTTCTTTCTCCCTCTTGGGATTGAAAGCGGATGGTGATGGAAGGGTGACGTTAAACGAAGTACGAGTCCAAAGCTTCTATTGCTGAAGTATGCTTTGGGTGGTTTTTTAATACTTAAATGTAAACCAAAATAATAATAATCAGCAATATCTGGCAGAAAGTCATATTGGTGATTTGCCACTTTATAGATGAAAAATAAATAAATAACATAACTATATTACACTGGAGTGTAATATTCACTGAGATTTTAAGAATAAGGTGTAGTTGTAAGCCTAGCACGCCAACCATTGGGGGAGGGGGGGAACGCAATATTTCTTTCTAATCTCTACTCTCATCCTATAAGGAAAAGACACGGTGTGCTGACTATTTAAGACAAAAACACTCGCGAAAAATAATACATTCAGGAACTGGAAGTTACCAGGAAAATGCTATCGGTAAGCAATAACACGGCAAAGAATAGGGAACCGTCATCGACAGCAGCAATAATTCTTTATGAAAATGGAGGGGGCGGTGAGATTATCCCTTTCCATGTAAAGGGTCTGCTATTGAATGCCAAATTCCTTGCAAATTACAGGTGCAAGTGAGTGGTGAGTTATTAAATTTCAAATGACAGAAAACATATTTCTATAAGATTCAGGTCAAGATTTCTCGGTGCCGTTTCAACTTCTCAAATAAACAAAAGCTGGAATCATTTGAATATTTAGCTTACTCATAAAGATGTAATCACGGTCGTTCCGAAAAATAAACTGCACAAATTTTACTGAATTTATTAACGATAATTAATATGTCACTAAAAATCAAAGTATATTATTAGGCAAAGAATACAGGCATTTTTGTTTAAATAAGCAAAATAGCATATATTAAAGCTTACCGTATATAATTGCCAAGCCAGTCTCATGCAAGAATCTCGCTCTTCGCCGTTTGAACAACCATATTGTGCACACTGTCAAGATGAGAAGAAAAACGTAAACCAAGATGTTAAGAGAATCAACGCGATGCAGGCTTTTGGCTTTCTCGTCAAGTCGTATATCAGTAGGGGCGTTTGCCGCAAAGAGAGGAAAAATCGATGACAAGACGAAGGCTATAAACACATACCTGAAAGTAGTCATGTTGAAACTGATTACACTACGCTTTCAATACAAAGTTGCGATCTTGACTGCAAGTCTAGTGGCAGAACTCGAATCTGCAAGTTATGGTGGAAAGTGACTCCGTATTAATTCTTGTGATACTGCGGCTTCCATTCACTTCACAGGAGCTTCCGCACAACCAGAGTGAACTGTTGCAACCTGCAACATACACACATTCTCGTAAGAGCGTAGACGACAAAAATCAATATAATTCATAGGATGCGACCTCTCGCGGAGAGGAAGTAATTAATACGGAATAACAAGAAAAATATATAGTTAGTCAGTTATAAAATATTTTGATAGTAAATTAAACAATAATATCTTCATTTCTCAACTTGCAAGTTGTCATTCTGACAATTCGCTTTATTACTTAATACAATAGCAGGCCGTTTAATGAAAACATGTTTTAGCAGCAATGACAATTCTCTATTTATTATTTCGTGATACCTCCAAGGAGTCCAAAGACTCATCGAGGAAAGGCAGCTACTCTAAAACTCCCCGTATCCACCACGTGATACACCAAACCGCCACTACCATTATCGTCTACATCAGCGCCATCTACTGCCCGCCACCATCACTAGTATTTTTTGTCTGTAAATTGCGTGTGTTTATCATATATGAAACTATAAGTCCTAGATATGATAGATATCAAGAATTACAGTAGTGATTTAAGCCTAGCGAGCTGATGACCTTTTTTACTGCAGGAATCATTAACGCCAAAATTCGACCTGCCTAACTACAGTTCAAAGCTAAATATCATTTGTCCGCAACTGTTTCAGCAGGACAAAGTCTGGCAAATACGGTTGATTAAAAACTAGAGCACTTTGAAAACAGCGAAAAACGTGTGGCCCAGATATCAATAGAATCGCTCAAACATTTTAGACCAAATTCGGAATATGCTTGTTTCTTAGGATGCCTAAAGTCATCTGGAAAAATTCAGCCCAATCGGACTAAGGTGAAAATATATGTGTGTGGGGGGGGGGGAGTTCCTCTTCATGCGCCTATGCAGGTAACACTGTCAATCCGTCTTCGACAAAACTGGGAATTCGGTTGTTTAAGTTTCCCCCGATTTTTAAGTAGGGTGGAACTAAAAAGGAGAGAAAAGGAAGTAAAATGCAGCAGACCGCATCTTTCCACCGATGTCAACTTGTTTTGTTCATTGTTACCCGCTTCATTAAAAACAAAAAACATAAATATATATCTCCTATTTAAAAATATTGAGCGATACTGAGTATGCAGGAGATTGGCTGTAATTTAGAAACGGATATTTAGTTGACAAGGTTGTTATAAACCTTTAGTACCATAGACGGGCTAAGGATTTAATTAAAAAATTTTTTTTTTTTTACATACCCAGAAATCTTGCTCTAGAGACAAGGCATGAAACTTTAAGCCACTTCAGGAATCAAATACGCGGGACTCGAACCTGTAGCGTCTTGAATGGAGAGCGTGTAGGTTAACTTCGGCTAACTAAGCTGACAGTTAATTGTTGAATGTCAACTCCCATCGGAAACTGAAGAACTATCATATACGTAACGCCAATATTACTAATAAAAATAATTTAAAAAATTAGCCGCTTCTTCTAAACTACAAATCTCCTGCTTCCTCAGTACTTGGCTTGCTTTTTTTTTTTTTTTTTAAATACGAAGTTCTTTTTGTTTTTTTTTAGATAAAACAATCAAGGGGAAAAATTTTTTGAAATCGGTGACATGAAGCGAAACTTACGATATCTGTGGCATTTTACATTACAAATTCGTACTCCATTCTGGCCTAGTTTCAGCAGAAAACGTCAGAGGAAAGGCAATCAATGGCGTACGAAACAACTATATACGAAACCGGGTTCAAATCTTTTGATAAAAAAAGATCAACCGCTTTCAAATGGCTAATAATTCTGGAATATTATGAAAGCAAATGTTCCATGTAGTAGTAAATTTGAGGCTCTCTGGTGTAAACTGGAGCAGGATGAAATATATATTTCGGTGTTGCTACAGACTTCGTGGTTGAGCTGCTGGGGATGATGAAATACATCACAATATATCTTGATGGGTAGAGAGCATTAATTGTGATTACTTAAATTATCCGCATATTGATTGGGTAGCAGACAAAACTCGAGATAAGAACAAAGAAGAATTTATTGAACTGTTCTTAGGCAACTTTCTCACGTAGCGTGTGAAAGAAGAAACAATTCAAGGCCAAGGAGGCTTAGATTTGATCATAGTGCCAGAACATGTCTCAGTCAAGAAAGTGACTATTTTGCCACTAGCTGATGAGAGCTGTTGCACAACCTGGATAAGAATATAACCATTGGGACAGATGGGATATCAGCAAATTTGCTAAAAGAATGATTGGCTGAACTGGTTAGGCCCTTAAGTGTTTCTGTAATTTGACTCTTAAGCTTAGGAAATATTCCACAGGAATTTAAAAAAATCAATGATAATCCCATTGCAGAAGGGTAATGCAAAGACTGATGTGTGTAACTATCGAGCTATCAGTATCTCTGGAATAACTGTAAAGATTTTAGAGAAGTTAGTAAGAACTGGCATACAGAAATGGGTGGACAAACATATTTTGCAAGGAACAGCATGGGTTTACTAAAGAGAGGTCGTGTCTAAGTAATTTGCTCATATTTTATAATAATGTTACGACTGAGCTGCATAGTGGGAATGGACAAACTATGATACTGTTGGACTTTGCTAAGGCATTTAATAGGTTACCATATGAAAGGTTGTTCATGAATTAGAGAATATGCGAATGGAATATAAACTTTTGGCTCGGAGGATGGACAGATATCAGAAAGCGATATATGAGAGAGAAAATTAATATATGTGAATCTGCCAGATTTAAGGTGACCAGCAGTGTGCCAGGGTATCCTTGGACCATTGTTGTTTAGTCTTACATTAATGATATCGAAGGGGTTGAAAGGAAATCTTCATTGTTTGCTAATGATGCGAAAATAGGCATAACTTGAGATGCTACTAACATACAGCATATACAGGGTGATTTCAATAGGCTGAAGGTGTGGTCCAACGATAATGGTTGCAATTCAATGTTAATAAATGTAAAGTTAGGCACTTTGGCGTGATGCGATATCCAACGGCATATTATATTGGCGAGATTATGTTTGGAGTAAGTGACTAGGCTAGAGATCTTGTAGTTATGATGATGGATAGAAAGTTAAAACTGAAAGTTCACATAACAACTCGGAAGGTAATTGCGATGTTGAAACGAACACTGACAAGGTTTTGATACGACCGGACCAACACTACTGTGCGTAGATTTAGTCTCCTGGGTTCCATAGAGATAAAGAAGCTGCGGAAAGAATATGTAGGCTGGTAGACAGAAGAAATATGGGTGAGATAATGGTGGTCTATAAACTTTTGAGAGGGCGTTATTGGATATCGGTTGATAAAGTTTTTTTTATGTGGAAGGTGTGGAGAGGACAAAGGGCATCTTTGGAAGTTGTATGCAGTTAAGAAAGGAGTGAGAGCTACATTTTTCTCTGCTAGAACCGTGAGTGGGTAGATCAGTTTGCCTGTTGAAGTAGTGAGTGCATCTAGTGTGAATGAATTTAAGAGGACGCATGACTGCGGGTATTAGTGATGTGTGGTCTCCCTGGATGGGTCCTTGACTCTGTCTGGTGGTCTAATAATAATAAGTGTTAAAAGGTATTTAAAGAAAATTCAGTTTTGTTTTGCAACTTCGTACGACAGCGGCATGTTTTGGAGACCGAAATTTTAAGGCCGTATGTACTGGAAGTGTACATTATTCAATTCATATTACATCATGACATCTCCGAATAATGGCAATGTTTATCTGAGTAGGGGGTTGTATTGGGAGGAGGGGGGAAGCAATTAACCAGAGCTAAAGGATGTTTCCGTTGATTGCTTAGGGAGCACAGAGAACAACACACATTTCATAAGAAATTGCTATAATGCGTATGCTTCTCTCGTTCTGATCTTTTCTCCCTATGCTCATATAGCAATTATACAGTAAACTCACTGGAACATCCTCTTGATTTATCTAACATATTACGCTAGAGTAAGCTTCCTCTCTTTGTGGTCCATTTATTACTGGACGTTATTATGTAGGAAATGCCAAAGAACAATGCTTAACAATACAGATAATATGTGATTTATCTGCCATAAAAATACTGAAAAAATCATATAAGTTAAAAGTTATTGAATAATGGATTGTGGTTGTGAAAGGACAAAAGAAACACTGGAGTAATTAATAGTATATTTTGTATTCATTTTAATGTATTGAAGATTGAGTAATAAGTTGAATTAATAACCGAGAATTAAATGCTTTGTACTGTTGCTTTTCATTTTGTTAAGATATTTGTAGCAATTGTGTTGTGTTATAATTATGTACAAAACTTCATGAAATATACAGAAAGGAAGGAATGAAGTTGTTACATAGATGAAGGTATGTTGGCCTGTTTTCTTTTGTGAGATTTTGGTTACAGCGTATTTATTTTTCTTGAATGTTTCTCTCTTAATATCGTTTTTTTTTTATTAGTATTTAATATTATGTGCTGTGTGATGTTTGGCGTTTTTTATTCAAAGATTTTCTGTTTTCTTATGTGCAAAACGTTTTGTCGTCTGCTTACTGCAGTGTCAGAAGCCCACGGATGTGGCGTCATTTACGTGACTGTTACGCATCACGTGGTTTTCTGGAATTCTCAGTTATCGGAGAGGCTAGTGTGAAGCTTGCACCCAAAAGTTTACGTTTTTCTTGCCCAGAATACGAAAGAAAATCACTGCACGTCGAATTTCTCAAGTCGGTCCAGTAGACCTCCGGACAATCAGATTACCAATCTAAGAGTTTAGGTAAATGAAACTCTCGATCAAAGACTATACTACAGATTAATGAGTTCTGAGACAAATTAGAGAAGTCAATATATGACATCAATGACAGAATTACGTGAAAAATGAAGGTATTACGATGGAACGCGAAAATATCAACATCCAATAATGAGTGAGCAGAGCTAATCATGGTCTTGGCACTTAAACAAAACGGAATGGAAGGGAAAGATTAGCGGAACAGATATTTGATGCCAAGATAGCAAAAAAAAAAAAAAAAAAGTAAATTCGGATTTGAAAATATCAAAGTGCTGACCGACTAATTTGGAGGAAATTGTTGATAGGAATGTAATAATAACATAAGCATAATCGTGCCTTGTGTACTGCAAGTTTAGTGTTTTGGCTAATTTCTCTTATTCAATAAGAATTTAAACAAAGCTAGTGAGCCATTTCAATGTGCCATCTATTTCAGTATTTAATTTGCCATCTTCACTAAAAATTGAGCCTGAATAGCCAAAGTGTTTTTTTACTTGTTTTATCATTCAGGATTCAGTTGAAGTGTTCTGGAGCATATTTGTTAAAGAGTAAAACATCTGCATAAAGTAAAGAACTAATTTTAATATCAAGTTTAATGGCACTTTCATAATGTGACCTGAACTGATCATAAGAGTGAAAAAAGTATGCAGTATGCACACTCTTTGTTTACATCCGACCATTTTCCAGCACTTCATTGAATTTTAACCTGAATTACAACATAGCTAATGTACAATATTCTACTGATCCTGTTTTTTGTTTGTTTGTTTCTTTCTTTCTTATGATAATCCCATAGAGGAGATGATAAGTAATCTGTAGTGCGTTAGTATCGTGGATGGGTAAGAACAGACGTTGACTTTGATGAACTATGGACTGTATTCAATGGGCCACAGAGTCTGGGAGACTGTTCCAGAGGACAGTAGCAGAAATGAACGAGGAAGAGAAATTTGCTTATGGGTTTGGCGTCGAATTGTGAAGGGGTGTTCTGAAGTTATTACACATGTTTCAATGGTTTTAACAGAGGGTAGACGAATTATTGATACCAGTACAGATGAACATCGGCAGTGTGGAAGATGAAGATGACTGAACGCCTGAGTGATTCGAGTGAATTGATGAGAGATAGGTTTAGGTTGATTAATGACCCAAATGTTCTCTTCTGTATTGAGTTAAGTACTTTTGGAGGTATACCGCCCCAAATGTTGAGAAAAATATTCAATGGTTACGCAGATTTGAGATTTGTATATTTAATAGATTTTCCGAGGTAAAGTAGCGCCTTGAGCGAAAGCGGAATCCTATTTTTTTAGATGCCTAGGAAGAAGTAGTTGTATGAGCTTATGCTAAGAGAGGTTTGATTATAGAGTAATACCAAGAGGAAAGATCTGTGTATTGTTAAGACTGCAAAATGGTTCTTTTTAATAGAAGATAAGGCAGAACTGGTTTGGAGATCAGATATTAGAGTAGTAAAGGTTCTGGAAGTTGTAGTGGTTTTCGTAACACATAGTTATCAAAGGAGAAGAAAGTGTGATATAATTATAAGTTTCGAAAAGTTTTTATTTTTCACTGGAGTCTCAGTATCAAGCTTGAGTATCAAAGCAGAAATAATCGATCTTTTCTTCAGAGTTTGATACTGAGACTCCAATGTTTGGTTCTTGTCAGAACCAAACCTTGAAGTCTCAGTATCAAACTCTGAAGAAAACATTAATCGGCCAGGGAGGCATGTAGTGAAGTTGTCTGTAAGGATAGAAAATCCAAAACACAATGGTGGATTCAAGAATTACCTTCTTGAATCCATCGTTGTGTAGAGGCAGTTATGGAAAAAAAAGAAAGCATATCAAAAGTTCAAATACTTTAAGACATGAGTGTCCAACTTTTTTTGACTTACCTGGGCTACATTGAGTGAAGAGGAATTGTCTTGTGCCGCATATAAAATGCATAATATAGTTAATGTATATAAGTAACAAAACTTGCTTTATTTTTTAAAATTTTTATTATATCATAAAAAAAGAGGACAGCATAAACACAAAACTAGTGAGATATTTGGCCTTATTTACGTGAAATCAATATCTAGTTCGATGGAAGTGGTCGCAATTCGTAGTGAGCTCTCAAGGTTCTCGTCGGAAATTTTTGATCTAACTTTACTCTTCGTATGCTTCATTCTTGAAAATACGTAGGCTGTTCAAAAAGTAATAAGACTATATTTATACAGAAAACAGATTACCTTTAATCGTCATCATTTACATGGTCTTTTTCGAAGTAACTACCGTGAGACGCGATGCATTTGTCCCAACGTTGCGTCCACTTCTTAAACACATGTGAGAGTCCGTTTTTTGAGAGTTCTTTCAAAACCGCCTCCGCAGCTTTTACACATGCTTTGTTGCTTTCGAAATGGCGGCCTCTTAGTGGTTTCTTGAGCTGAAGAAACATCCAGAAATCGCACGGTGCGAGATCGGAACTGTATGGAGGGTGTGGTAGGATATCTGTGTTGTTGTTCTGCAAAACGTCCACTACACAACCAGCAATATGTGGCCTTGCATTATCGTGGTGCAATAAGAAGCCATTCTTCAGCAATGGACGCTTCCTTTTGACGTGCTCGATGATAATCGCTGCTGTGTTGATCATTGTCTCTGTGATGGACGTTGAAGGTCTTCTCTAACGTTCAAGATCTTTCACATTTTGCCTTCCTTCCTTAAAAGTTTTATGCCAGCAAAAAACACTTGCCCTTGACATTGCTTCATCGTGGAAAGCTTCGCGTGTCATGCTAAAAGTGTCCGATGCCGATTTTTCCAAACGCACACAAAATTTAATCGCATAACGCTGTTCCAAGCACGCTTCCATTTCGAAGACTGGTCGCGCCTCGTAGGCGCGCCAATGAGCACTTGCGTTCAGTCACGTGACACTCTCGCACATC
Source organism: Typopeltis vanoorti (assembly GCF_054136105.1). Classification (NCBI taxonomy): domain Eukaryota; kingdom Metazoa; phylum Arthropoda; class Arachnida; order Uropygi; family Thelyphonidae; genus Typopeltis; species Typopeltis vanoorti. The sequence goes on along the minus strand of NC_143561.1, from coordinate 115,400,786 downwards.
ATCCCCTATACGCCATCTATCAACCTCTTTTGTTAATATAGACAGCAACATTTCTTTATTCCACAGAAATTAATATTATGATGAGTGGTTTCGCCACAGTAAAATTAGTCTTATTACTTATTGAACAGCCCATGTAGTTGTTCACAAATGTACGTACTACCAAAAAGCGATGACATGAATAAAGCGTGATTGTGAAGCGAAGGATATTTTTTTTCTGGAAAGATAGGTTTTATAAAAATCTACCAAAGAGATATGATCAAATTTTTCTTTGAGTTGAATATCTGATTGCAACTCCATACAATTTTGAAAATTCGAAGGTAATGTACTTATGTCGACTGAAAACGGAGCCGCAAATATACCAAAAAATTGATATTTTTTTCTGAAATCTTGAAACCTATTCTCAAATTCCTGTATCAAAACGAAAAGAAAGACCGTATATTTTTCGCATCACATAATGTTAAAAGTTTAAGATCTTATGGGTTCGCACACAGCCCGCGGGTTGGACTTCCTTGCTTTAAGAGAATAAAGAGAACAATGTAAGAGATCTAAGTGATGTGTAAAAGTAGCTAAACAAAAATAATCAGATGACTTCGGTAAGAATATCGAAGATAAATATCAGGAAGGTGGCAAAATGTCCTGGAGATTATTGAAAAGATTAGTTAGTTTTTCACGAACGATATTTATATTGTTGGATCTAGTTCACCTGTAAAAGCTGCTCAGCTTTCATTCTTTTAAAAACTTTCTTAATATATTTTTCTTTTCATTGTGATATTTAGTTTTATCCTACTTAAAACTAAGTTAAAGACCACTTGCAATTTCAAATCCCCTGAATAATTATTGTATCCTGAACCAGGGCGAAATCACTATCAACAAAAACAGCCAATATTTTGTTTTCATTGTTTTCTCTCCAGCCTCAGGGGCTCACTTTAGTGAGTACGGGCATGGTAAACCGAAGTACCTGATGCTGGACCACGCCTTACTTCATGTAATATACATCTGTCATATTATCTGTAGACTGGTTCCCCCCCCCCGCTCCTCCCTTGCTTCTTTCTTTCTTCTCTTCTTGCTCCTTCCCCCGAATGCTATTAGAGTATTCGAGGGGAATCTTTCCTATTTTGCTGTGTCATGTCGTCTTGTGCTAACAGGACATTATCAGGCCATCAAAAAATGATCATACCGCATCGTCTGTCGCGCGGGTTACCAAGGAGCGCGTTCGTATTTTAGGCAGAGGGACCCGTTCAAAAAATATGTTACAGTCTCCCTTAGACACCACTCCTCAGCATTCTGCTAGAAGAAACTCCATCAATGGACCCGCTACCCGTTTGGGGAGGTGTTTAGGGGCAGCGCAAAAAATGGACGGAAATGGCAACGACAACGGCACCAGACTATGGCTTTACGCAACTGGAACATCTTCTCTCTGACAGGGAAGGAGTTGGAACTGGACGAGGAAGCCAAGCGCTACTGCTAGACTTATTCGGGCTTTCTTCGACCAAGAGGAGAGGCTCTGGAACTGTCGACCCAGATAAGGGGTGGAAGCTCTACTACTCTGGTGTGAGCCCGACAATGTCTTCTCAGGCGGGTGTGGGGATACTCACAAGCCCTCCGACTGTGTTGCTGAGTGGATCCCATTGGGGGGACAGGTACGTGTGTTAAGGCTTCAGATGAAAAACCATGATTTGGCAGTGGTGCAAACCTATGCACCTAATCTGGAGTAAGAATACTCGGCCTTCCTAGAGGAAGTGGATGCTGCTTTTGACAGGGTGGCAGACATGGAATCAGTCCTGCTAATGGGTGACTTCAATGCACATGTTGGAATAGATGACCAGACATGGAGGCGTGTGGTTGAGAGGAACGGCGCCCCTGGCCTTAACGCGAATGGGTTGAAATTACTGGACTTCTGCTGTACTAACAGCTTGTCCATAATGAATATCTTTTTCCAGCACCGAGAAGTCCATAAGTATACCTGGTACAGGGATACACTAGAACAAAGGTCTCTGATCGACTTCTTTATAGTCTCAGCAGACCTATTTTCCTCAGTGTTGGACGTTCGTGTGAGAAGAGGGGCAGAACTGTCAACTGACCACCACCTTGTTGTGTGCACTCTACGGCTTCAGAAACCAGATGCTACCCTCAACACTGGTAGGCCTAAGCAGCTATACCGCGTGAAATGGGAGGCATTGAAAAATGAGGCTGTGAGGGAGAATTTTGCAGATGACATTTCCTCCAGGTTCAAAGAGATTCCCAAGCATACGGCAGATGTTGAGGAGGAGTGGAAGCTGTTCAGAACAGCTGTCACTGCCTCTGCACTCTCATGCTGTGGCAGAAAGCGGCTCGGCGTGGCAACGGGCAGTGAGAAAAGGACACCTTGGTGGAACCAAGAAGTCCAAAAAATCTGTCCGGGCAAAAAAGGGGTCCTACCTTAAATGGCTTAGGGTCAGGTCACCTGAGATGCGTTTGCGGTATGCTGAGGCACGAAAATCTGCTGCTGAGGCAGTAAAGACAGCAAAGCAGAAGGCTTGGGAATCCTTTGGAGAAAGATTAGACTCATTCTTTGCAAATACAAACAAAGGATTCTGGCAGACCATCCGCCGCCTTCGAGGAAGGAAATCGTGCATAGCAAGGGCAATTAAGGTCTGATGGTGCACTTTTAACAACCGAGAAGGATATCCTCCACAGATGGAGGGAAAACTTTGAGAGCCTTCTTAACCCGGGTGGCCCAGCAGTTGAGGACATCCAAGAGGTGTAGATCGGGGCAATGACTAGTCTCACAGCAGAAGAAGTCCATTTAGCAAGAAAATCGCTAAAATCGGGCAAGGCTGCTGGCGATGATGAAATTCGGCCCGAAATGCTAAAAGCCTTAAATCGAGACGGTGTTCTCTGGCTGACTCGAGTGTGTCAGGCTGCTTGGATATCTGGGCGAGCACCAAACCAATGGCAGACAGGCATAATAATGCCAGTCTTCAAGAAGGGGGACCAGAAGAACTGCAGTAACTATCGTGGCATCTCTCTGCTCAGCCTGCCTGGGAAAGTGTATGCTAGGTGCTTGGAAAGACGGTGCAAGAGCATAGCTGAGTCAAAGTTCAAGGAATAACAATGTGGCTTTCGTCCTGGTAGAGGCATAACTGACCAAATCTTCACTTTAAGGCAGGTCTTTGAGAAATCTTGGGAATATGCCAAGAATGTCTACACATTTTGTGGACTTGGAGAAGGCATATGACCGGGTTCCTCGGGATAAGCTTTGGCAAGTAGTACAGGAGTATGGAGTGGATGGCCAACTATTAGCAGTCATCAAGTCCCTGTATGAATGCCCAGAGTTTTGTGTCAGGGTAAACAGCACAAAGTCTAAACCTTTCAGTCTCCATTGGCATCTGCCAAGTTTGTGGTCTGTCATCCCTCCTTTTCATAATATTTATGGACTGGATTGATAGGCACAGCCGAGGCAGTGAGTGTGTCAGAATTGGAAGATGTAGCATTGGACGTCTGCTTTTTGCAGATGACCTAGTTGACTTAACTCTTCCACAGATGACCTCCAGCGGACCCTGGATAGGTTTGTAGCTGTTTGTGCAGACGCCAGAATAAAGATCAGTGTGGCCAACACTAAAACATTTGTGGTCTCAAGACACCCATCCCATTGCACTCTACGTGTAAGTGGAGTCCCAATAAGGCAGGTGGAGAAGTTTAAATACCTTGGGTCCATATTCACGAATGATGGAAAATCGGACGTAGAGCTAGATACTCGAATTGGCTTAGCAAGCTCAATATTGCGGGAGCTTGACCGTTCGGTAGTATTGAAGCGGGAGTTAAGCCAGAAGGCAAAGCTGGCTGTCTTCAATACAGTCTATGTCCCCATCTTCACCTATGGTCATGAGAGTTGGGTAATGACCGAAAGAATGCGGACACGAATCCAAGCGGCTGAAATGAGGTTCCTTCGAGGGGTTGCGGGGCTGACAAGACTCGACAGAATCAGAAGCTCTGCAATTCGAGAAACCCTCAATACTCAACCGCTGCTTCTCCGTGTTGAGAGATCACGGTTACGTTGGTACGGGAACCTGGTCAGAATGCCACAAGAGAGGCTCCCTCAGTAGGCCCTCTTTGCCAAGTCAGAGGGTGGGAGGCCACGTGGAAGGCCAAGGACTCGCTGGATAGATTATATCCAAAACCTTGGGTGGACACGTTTGGGAATCCCACCAGAACACCTGAGCTTAGTGGCAGGGGATCGTGACCATGGGAAGTTCCTCTTGCAGCTGTTGCCCCCACAACCCAATTAGGAAAGGTGGGCCTTAAAGATGTATGTATGTATGTTTTCTCTCCATGTGAATTTGTGTACGTCTTTGGGCCGAAAGTATGTTAGTGATAATTAATCGGTGTCCAGCAGAAATATTGAAACAATTCGAAAATAGTAATAGTAATTTTAAGGACTCAAAATCGTATTAAACTTCCATGAAGCCAAGGAAGAATATAATTACCTCGAATCGTTCTGTAAAAACGACCATAGTGGCCGAAAAAAAATAAAATAAAAATCAGCATAAAACCTAGTTTGGTGCAAACATGGACTAGTTATTAATACAAAATCTGGAAGACAATGTTAATACAGATTAAAAACAGATGAACGTGCAAGTGCAAGCAGATATTTGGAACCAGTCTTCCGCAATCGAGTCATTAACAGAACACATGAGTGGCATCACCGGAAGCAGTGTTTAAAACATTCGAAATTTCATTACAAGTTATGTTGAAAATTTAACAAATAAGGATTAAAAAACACAATAAAATGCATTAACAATTCCAGACGAAATTATAATGCCAACAATAAATAAAAGAAACAAGTAAATGTGATAATACTATCACATGAGTGGCATCACCGGAAGCAGTGTTTAAAACATTCGAAATTTCATTACAAGTTATGTTGAAAATTTAACAAATAAGGATTAAAAATAACAAAAAAATGCATTAACAATTCCAGACGAAATTATAATGCCAACAATAAATAAAAGAAACAAGTAAATGTGATAATACTACCTAACATTATGGGTCGGATAATAATATGTGACTTTTAAGGTTTTAGCATCGGCTCCCCACTCTCTATCGCAGATACTTTTCATGATATTTAGTCTTCTTTTTGCTCTGACTGCAACATTGTTAATATGTTTATTGAAGCTGGGTGATCGATCCAGGGTAACTCCAAGGTATTTGGGGTTTTCATTAAATGTAATTGATTGATTGTTTAGCTTAATCTTTGGTCTCCACTTTCTGAGGTAGTTAGTAATGGTAAATACACAAATTTCTGATTTAGTAGGTTAGTTTTGATTTTTTGCTTTTCACAGTATGTAGATAAACTTTCGGTGGCTTTGTTTAAGTGACCTTCTGCTGTTTCTAGGTTGTTGTGAGCTGTGAATAGGACCAAATCATCAGCAAACATAACTATCTTTGTTTCTTTATTTATATTTTTGTCTAAGTCGTTTAAGCAGGTGGAAAAAAGGAGTGGGCTTAAAATGTTGCCTTGAGGGAGTACCGGTCTCATTTTCACTTTCTTGGAAAGGTAATATGGACCCAACTCGATAAAGTTCTACACAGATGGCTCCAAAAATGAAAATGGCAATTCTGGGAATGGCGTACTCATCTAGGGCTCTCAAAATATAGAACTAAAAACAACCCCAACAGTATAGGATGCAACTCATACCAGGCAGAATTAATAAAATCAAAACCGAAAGTAATTTATACTTTTCACAGATTCCTTGGCAGCCCTTCAAGCTATTAAGAACTGATACACTAGCCATCAAGAATACTTAGAGACACAGCAAAAAACAAACTACATAAGGATTCCGAAATAATTTTTCAATGGATTCCATCTCATGTGGTATTAAAGGGAAATGAAACTGCAGATGAAGTAGCAAAAATGGCTGCAACATCAAGTGATACCACAGATTTTGATCTTTTTAAAACTACTCAAAAAGAAAACAACAACAACAAAAAAGAATGACTCTCCAGGACATGACTCACCACTGGTATTCAGCAGAAAAACCAGGGGATACCATCAACTCCAAGTTTAATGTGCCACTACCATGATCTTTCACCTCAAGACCGGCCACACAAGACCAATCGAGTTTAGCAATGGCATAAAAAGTCTTCCCCATCTGCAAATCTGTAACATCGAGGTAGCATCGTCAATGCATTTACTAAATTGTACGAATATTTCTAAGTGAACTTTATAACAACCCAGAAAAGGTGCTGTATAAAATATATGAATTTGACCTCTATTATCTGGCGTAATAATACCATGGGATAATAAATGATTTTTTTTTTTTTTAAATACTACCTAACATAAAGCAGAATAAACAATTCTTAATACCAATAATTTAGTACATTCAGGAACCAACTAATCCAACAGCTTGATATCTGACATTCTTAAAGAATGTCAGATATCAAGGAATGTGAACATTACACTGAAATGAGCCAATACCACAACTTTAAATATCAAAAAATCATCACCTGCAAGAACGATCTGTTCAATTTATCTATTCTAAGGGCACTTAAACGCATCAATTAAATAAATATAATACAAAAATAGGTAATTAATTAAAAAAAAAAGAAAAAATTCCTTAGTAATCAAAAGTACAAATGTACTATAGGTTTACAACCTTTCTTAGGTGGAAGTAAAATAATAATAAAAAAACGCCAGTTCTTCAAACTCTGCTACAAAGTACTAGCACGTAACATCGCCCTACGAAAATGGACAGCCTGACTTTAGAACCAGAGCAATGTTCCTTCTAATTTTTGCCAGCCCATGTGCGCAAGTTTACAGTCTCAAACTTTATGTGTGAGGTAACATGTGCTCACAGCAGCTAAAGTAACGGCTCACAAACTCTTCTTGGTGACTTTCTGTTATGCCTAAAACCGGAGACATCTTTGTTAAAAGATATTGTACATTGCATGCAAAATATTTCTATAAGAGCAACATAAATGCTTACTCCTTTAGCTACGTAAATACTGCATGTACATGCAGTTTATAAACAAATTATATAATAGCTCTGTCCAGCCCCTCAAATTTAAACGAATTTGCAGTTCTCCGCTTTAATTTCAACGGCAACATTCTGAGTTTAACCTACTAAAACACTAATGTAAAATTTCTTATATTAACGTTGTCCCCCCCCCCCGTTTAACTATAATCTGTAATACTGCGAGCATGCACAAGTTCACGTAACTGTACTGACTAGACAGTAGGCACTAGAAACAAATATGCCTCTGTAACTTGCTGACATCAGCATTAGTTCGCCCAGGCTAAAAGTAACTAATTTAATTAGAGTGTATTAAGTTGGAATAGGTTACAGTAATATTGGAGTGGAGACATTGGAGAAACTATTAAATAAGTGACAAGTGCGATTTATAATGTAACTCATTTTTATAGTATGTTAAAAAATTTAGAAGTTCTGAAAGAAAGATGAGTAGAAAAAAAAAAAAAAGGCCCAGGCTATTGATGATTTGGGTGAAATCAATATACCACTGATATTCCGATATCAATGTACAAGTCACCTGAGTATAAAAAAGGATTACAGAAATTATATCGCATTTCGAACTTCCAGTTCGAAATGCGATATAATTCGAACTTACGGAAGAATACCAGTATTCTTCCGTATTATATTACAGTTTATTCCTTTTACAGAATTGCAAAACAATTACCAACAGCGCTTCCTGTAATAACATCAATCACGTGACTGCTACACATATCGCGTGATTTTGTTGGCAGCGCGACTTTAGAAAACAAACAGTTAATCTGATAGCAAAAAGAATTTTTCAATACTTCAATATAGGACTGGATGAACTAGTATTACATTTGGCAGTGACTGCCAAGTGTAATACTTGTTTTAGGAATATTTACATAAAATGCAGTTTCAAATATTCCAGGAGTTGGATTTTCGCGATTAACTTTTATTTCACTTTTAGCTAGCCACCGATGTAAAAACTTCGAAATAAAAAATTAGTAAGCGTTTATAATACTTTTTGGCTTATGTAGTCTAGATATATAATTTTGTTTGCCTATTCACTTTTGATTCCAGTCAACAGTTCATTTAATGAAATGGTATTTGAATCTGTTAAAATTTCAAGGGTCAAATACCATTTCATTAAATTCCATGAAGCGAAGAACTATAATAGTTAAAAATTTCGCATATGATCCGACTGAAACCAAATGTGATCCACATGGGGGATGTCTATCTACAACCTCAATTAACATTTGCTCCCAGATTTGATCGACTACATCAAGGCAGGGCGAGACTGTCGTATATAATTTCGATACGATCTGAACTTATTTGCCCATACAAGTGGTCAAAAAAAAAAAAAAAAAAAAAGGACGGGGGTGGAGAGAGTGGCTCAATATAGTTTTACAGGAACCCAAAGTTTCAACGAAACCCGTCAGGCAGTACCTGGAACGAACAAAGTCAATCTGACAGACGCCATTTCGCGAAAGGCACTGAAAATCGTCCAAGTGCATACGGTTTTTGAAATTCCATGTCTGTTGGCGAAATTTGTGTTTGCTCGAAGTAAATATTCCAATACTCCCAAATGGTAATTTTTTTCTCAGAATGTGAAGTTTTTATTTAATTTTTTTTTTAATGTGCCTCGCACTCACTAATACATTATAGTGTTTTTTTGCAAACCACATCTCCTCCAGGAGATGTGCTTTGCATTAAGGGTAAATATTAAGAATAGTGATCAGAGCTTATTCCACCTTTACCACGAGTTGCCTACACTTGCACTACGTGCGGGGTCACCCAGACTTGCACGACTTGCAGGCGCAGACTTGACTTACTTCTCTGATTGCTTACTTGGGAAATGGAGTAAAACTAAGTTTAAAATAGCTTGGTATCTTTAACGTATATTATACCCACGGTAAAAAACTTTCTACATCTATCGCTCATCCTGAGATTTTTATTTAATAAGGTCAAAGCACCTTATGGTAACTTGTTTTGGTAAAATACTTATAAGCTCTGTATTACTTAAATCTTAGTATTTCTAAGCCTAGCTCCCACTGATGAGACCTGATGAGACACTGATGATCGAAACCGGTCTGGGTAGTGGCCCCTTGCCTTTAATACATAGCATCATACATCTCCACCAGGAGATGTGTTTTGCATTAAAGGTAAATATTAAGAATAGTGATCAGAGGTTATTCCACCTTTACCACGAGTTGCCTAGACTTGCACGACTTGCAGGCGCAAACTTGACTTACTTGTCTGTTTGCTTACTTGGGAAATGGAGTAAAACCAGATTTAAAATAGTTGCTCTTAGAGAATACAGAGACAAATATAAGAAAGCGAAATACTGTGTAAAACTAGCTAAACAAAAGTCATGGGAGGACTTTGGCAACAACATAGAAAATAAATATCAAGAAGGTTGTAAGATATTTTGGAGGTTGTTGAAGAAACTTAGAAATGGAGGAAAGAGTGCTGTAAAAAGAGTTAGAGATGATAAAGGTGACATGAAAACAAGAGAAAAAGATATCCTTGAAGAATGGAGTAATTACTTCGAAAAATTGCTAAATGAAACAAGCAGTGATAGCACAGTGGTAAAAAGCACTCAACTGGCATACATATCCATACTTGAAGTAGAAAAAGACATCAAAGGCTTGAAATGTAAGATAAGGCAGCAGGAATAGATGATATTCGACCAGAAATGCTGAAGTATGGTGGTATAAAAGTCTTACAGTGGCTGCACTGCATAGTTCAGAAGGCCTAGACAGAGGGACGAATTCCTGATGACTGGAGTAGAGCTCTAAGAGTACCATATATAAAATGAAAAATAAAAGTGAATGTGAGAATTACAGAGGTATTTCCCTACTGAGTGTTTCTGGCAAGATCTATGCAAGTATACTTGAGAAACGGTTGAGAAGAATTGTGGAAGAAAAGCTTGGTGAAGAACAAGCTGGATTCAGGCCAAACGGAGGTTGTCAGGATCAGATCTTCACTTTACGACAAATAGTTGAGAAAGCATGGGACTATATCAAACATCTGTATTTAAGTTTTGTCGATCTGGAAAAGAAATATGGCAAGGTGCGAAGAGAACAATTGAGAACGATTGTGGAAGAAAAGCTTGGTGAAGAACAAGCTGGATTCAGGCCAAACGGAGGTTGTCAGGTTTCGATCTTCACTTCACGACAAATAGTTGAGAAAGCATGGGACTATATCAAACATCTGTATTTAAGTTTTGTCGATCTGGAAAAGGAATATGGCAAGGTGCGAAGAGAGAAGCTATTCAATACGCTACAATTATATGGTGTAAATGGGGCATTATATCAAGCGATGGTCTTTATTTGAGTTGGAAGTCAGCAGTTAGGATTGAAGGAAGTACAGGAAGATGGTTTAATGTTAAATCTCGTGTGAGACAAGGATGTACATTATCCCCTCTGTTATTCATTATCTATATGGATCACATTATGAAGGAAAGTGGTATTAAACATGATATCAGAATTGGAGATGTTAATGTCTGCTCTTTGCTTTATGCGGACGATGTTATACTTATAAATAAATCCGCTACATATTTGCAAGATTCCCTGACTAAATTGAATAACTGTTGTAAGAGATATGGTATGAAGGTCAGCATTAAAAAGACAAAGACAATGAAAAGAGGTAGAACTGTTGAAAATGTCAACTATGTTGTGAACGGGGAGCCCGTGGAACAAGTAAAACATTTCAGCTACTTAGGCAAGATTTTTACTGAAGATGGTAAATTAAATATGGAAATAGACAACAGAATCAACAAATCTGGTATGGTAGGAAGTCAAATGAATAAATTCATATGGAATAAGAGAGAAATTAGTCGGAACACTAAATTAGCTGTATATAAAACGACCAAGACAGTGTTCAAACCAGTTTCAACTTATGGATCTGAGAGCTGGGTCAGAAGGAAAACACTTGACCAAAGACTAGAGACTGCAAAAAAAGAGAGTGTCCTGAGAAAGATTAGAGGCATGAACAGATGGCATCAATGGCAATATCATATTAAAAAATGAGGATATTAGGGAAAGAACTTGATATTGTCAGCATCCAGGAATGTGTTAGCAGAGCTAATCTCAGGTGGTATGGTCACTTAAACAGAATGGGCGAAGAAAGATTAGCAAAACAAGTGTTCTCTGCCAGGTTGGCAGCAAAACGACCTAGAGGAAGACCAAGATATAGGTGGATTGATAGGTACAAAGTGCCTTAGACGATAGAAATATAAGTTCTGATAATGTTGGAGTCTTGACAAGTAACAGACTGATTTGGAGGAAAATTGTAGATAGGAAGTTAGTAATGATGTAAATTTTTCATGTAGTACTATCATATCCTGTACACCCCTTGAGGATACATGTCAGGAATTTGATGATGATGGTATCTTTAACGTATATTATACCCAAGGTAAAAAAACTTTCTACATCTATCTCTTATCATGAGATTTTTATTTAATAAGGTCAAAGCACCTTATTAAATCGATTGGTATCTTGTTTTGGTAAAATACTTATAAAGCTCTGTATTACTTAAATCTTAGTATTTCTAAGCCTGGCTCCCACTGATGAGACCTTAATAAAGGTCGAAACCGGTCTGGGTAGTGGTCCCTTGCCTTTAATGCGTAGCATCATACAATCTCCTCCAGGAGATATGCTCTGCATTAAGGGTAAATATTAAGAATAGTGATCAGAGCTTATTCCACATTTACCACGAGTTGCCTAGACTTGCACTACGTGCGGGGTCACCCAGACTTGCAGGCGCAAACTTGGGAAATGGAGTAAAACCAGGTTTAAAATAGCTTGGTATCTTTAATATATATATATATTAAAATCTTGCTATTTTCCTTACTGCCATAAAGAATCTCTACTTTCGCAGCCCGCAACCTATGATTATCAAGTTACAAATTCTCCCGGCTGTCACGGAACACCGACTAGTAAGTCAAGTGCTGTAAGAAAGTGAATGATTTGCTCTTATTACAAAAATTATTATGGCCAAAATTAGACATGCTGTAACTCCAATTTTAAGTTGACTATTGTCGTCCGACCATTTATATTCGAGGGAGATAATAGACAGGATACAGCATGATAAAGGTGAAGCGTTAAACCCAATTAATAAAGGAAGAACCCAAACACCTTGAAAAAAGTGGAAGTACGTAAAAAAAAAAAAAAAAAAAAGGAACATTGTATCCCTCTCCCCAAACACTTTTACCTCCGAACATAGTCCTACAAGCGGCATCATGCAAAGGACTTGCGATACAACCGTTTAAGATTTCTGACATTTTCGTCACAACAGAATAAAAATGAAGGATGGGATTGCAGAAAAGGAAAGAGAAAGTAAAAATAACATACTAGACGATGCATCAGATATTTTCATTTTAGTTATCGATTGTGTTATGTACTTAATCTGGAAAAAACTCGCATGCGAAAAACAGCCACTTAGCGAATTAGCAAGGGGATGGTTGCAGCAATGCGAGGTCAAGCAGCCTCTCTCGGCTGACATTGATTTAATTGTCGAGTATATAAGTGTCCCCATGAAAACCGAGCAATAACATAAGCAGCATCAATATGAATAATTAAAAACAATGCTTAAAGCAGCCCTCTCTAAATTGCAAACAACCTCCTGATTTCAGTACTCCGTTTACTATTTTTTTTTTAAAATGAGAACTATCGAAGTTGCTTCCTGGGTGATAATATGTCTCGTCCTATCATTCCGAAATGTGTAAATTACTTGCAGACCAAGCTGTAATACACGGACACAAAGAATACAATAATTTATACTTAGTTAAACCTAAATGTTCACTCTAATAATGAAGTTTTTGTAAACTTACTCCTTGAAGATCTACAAATAAGAAAATTTGCTTCACAAATTTTGCGAGAGAGCACTTGTTTTTTACTCAAAACAGCCGTGTAAAGGTCCAACACGTTGCGTAACGCCGATACCTCAAATGACCTATTGCGCACGCGCACAATGTACCTTGACAGATGCTGTCATCTACAGACAATGGTATAAAACTTCGCGAGACAACAAGCCAGGAGCTTTATTACAATATGTTAGAAAATTTATTTGAACATAGTAGTATAGTTATCATTATTTTTTTTTTAAAAATTATTTTCGGAATTAGATTAAATAAGATTAAACCGTACAATTTTTCACAGATATTCTTTGCATGGCATACGTTGGTAAAATGCAAACTATGGTAAATATACAGTGTTCAAAATAAACGTAATTTGTTATTTTATACTAATATGAGTGTCAATGTTTACAAAAATATATTTGTAAACCGGTCTGGGTAGTGGTCCCTTGCCTTTAATGCATAGCATCATACAATCTCCTCCAGCAGATATGCTCTGCATTAAGGGTAATTAATGCTTTTAAATTTTTGCTTTTGAAACGTAACATGCATGACGAACTTTTCTCTTTAGGTTTGAGCTGCGAACTAATTCAAATTACAGATGTATGAAGCACAAACTAAACATTATTAAGATCGTGGGATACTTCGGGGGGGGGGAGGAAGGAAACGTATCCTTTTTTTTTCCTGAAAAAATAAAAAATAAATAAAACTGCGCATAACAAACGTATAGAAATAATATGCACAGTTTACTGCATCTATCTGTTTCATTAAATATTAAACTTCTTAGACATTTATCTATAAGTTTTATATTATTACTATTCATAAAAGTTGCTGATGACTAATGTAAACATCAACGTAAATTGCTAATAGACAATTTAAAGAAGAAATATGATGTCTGTGAATTACAAAGAAAGAATATATACATTTCCAAAATTAGCTAAGGCTAAAGAGTATCGCCCACGTCATTTGTAGGATAAAAGACATTATGGAATTTATTTTTATAGAATGTAACTATTATTATTATTACGTGACACCCCTAAGGACTCTTATCGTGGGAGAGAGCACAACACTACATAATCCTCCATCAATATAATATAATCGTTCATAATCTCACGCCATCTACGTCCCCCCCCCCCCCCCATAGCATTTTACTTAACTAACAGAGTGGTCTGAAACGTTCTCAGCCGTGACCATAGATGGCAACACTATCGGCAAGATTTTTTTTTCCTAAGTTGGTACATCTGTTATAAGCAACCATGTGAAACTGCAAGTCATTCTATCATGTACTTTGTTTTATACAGCTGTCTGACGTAAAAGTGTTATCTGTAAACTGAGTATCGTGAATATCATAAAATTCTTTGTAAAAGAAGATTTAACACCAAAATAAATTCATTCGAAGTTCATACAAGTTTATGGACACTCTTCTTCTTCGTTTTCGACAATTAATAAATGGGCTGCCGAGTTTAACCTGGCCGTACCAGCCTTGAAGATGATCCAAGTGAAGGACGTCCAAAAAAGTGTAACAACACCAGAAATCATTGATCAAGTGCACGGTGTGGTATTGGATAACCGGCGAGTCAAATTGCTTGAAATTGCTGATACTATAAGCATTTCAAAAGAGATAGGATATATTTTGCATGAAGAATAGCAAATGAAACAGCTTTGCGCAAGATGGGTGCCGCGCTTGCTCACAGTAGATCAAAAACGCACTCGAATGAAAATCTCTGAACAGTGCTTGGAGCTTTTTAACAAGAATAAAACTGATTTTGTGCGTCGATTTTTTACTATGGATGAGACTTTTTACTATAGATTGATATTCACCATTACACACCGGAATCCAAACAGCAGTCAAAACAGTGAACAGAAGCCGGTTGTTCAGCGCCAAAGAAGACAAAGTCGGTTCCATCAGCAGGAAAGGTCATGGCATCGGTGTTTTGGGATGTGGAAGGCATTTTGTCTATTAATTATCTTGAAAAGGGCAAAACAATAACCGGGGAATATTATCGCAATCTTTTAACCAGACTAGACGAAAAAATTCTGAGTAAAGACCCGGTTTGCAGAAGAAAAAAATCATCTTTCATCAGGACAATTGCACCTGCCCACAAAAGTGTTTTGGCAATGGGAAAATTAAGGGATTTGTACTATGAATTGTTGGAACATCCACCATATTCCCCAGATTTTGCCTCCTCTGACTTCTATCTCTTCGCGAAACTGAAACTGTTCCTCGCTGGTCAGCATGTTTCTTCGAATCAAAATTCCCCTCTGTAGAGGGGCATTTTGTAGATCTTACTGAGAACCACTACAGGGATGGGATAATGGCGTTGGAGCATCGCTGGAATAAATGTATTAGTCTTAAGGGTGATTATGTTGAATAATAAAAATAATTTTGAAATTATAAATTCGTTTTTTCATTGTTAGGCCGAGAACTTTTCAAACCATCCTCGTACTTTCTTTATCTGTCATCAAAATTGTCCATTAATAATATATTTTCTAAAAATCACATTGTTTGCCGGGCTAGTTGGCCGAGTAGTTAACATATCCACCCTCCCACGCACAGGCTGAATGCTCGAATCCCGCTGTGTGGGTATGGATGTTTGTAATTGTCTTTAGGTGGGAGATAAATTTCATCGCCTCGTATGAGACCACCGCCCTGCTTATTGGAACATTTAGTGGCTTCAAAAAGTTCCATGTTTGGTCTCTAGGGGGAGATTTCTGGACTATGTAAAAGCAGATGAATAAAAATGAGTAAATTTACAAAACATTCTTTCAGAATTATATAAATATGCAGGAATAAGGTTCAAAGAAAGACTCCTATTATTTTTAAATAAAATCTATTCAACAAGTAACCCACCAATAGAATGGAAAAAAGCAATTGTGATCCCTATCTTTAAAGAGGGTAGTGGAGATTACTCTAAAAATTATAGAGGTATAAGTATTCTAAATTCCTGTTACAAAATATACATAGCAGAATTATAAATAACAAACTAATAAAATATGCTGGAAACTTTATTTTAGAAGTACAGAATATATTTAGAAAAGGACGATTATGTATAGACTTGGCCTGCCTTTTGCCTAAAATTAATAATAGAGAAAATAAAAGAATACAATTTAGAAACAAATATTGCACTTATTGACTTTGAAAAAGCATTTGAGAAAGTTAAAAGAAGCATTTCATTTAACATACTGAAAGAAAGACAAATAATATTCTAAAAGCTATCATAAGTATATATGAAAATAATCAAATATAATTAAGATTAAATTATGAACTGTCATCATGTACGAGAGAGATAAACCAAGGAGTCCGACAGGGATGCCCTCTTTCAGCAACTCTTTTTAATATTTACCTAAATGAAATAATAATAAAATGGAATAAAAATTTCCATCAAGGTATTAAACTTTCTCCTACTGTGAACTTAAACACACTCCTTTTTGCCGATTACCAAATAATAATTACAAATTCTGAAGATAACTTACAGAAATATATTTTAAATTTAAACGATATAGCCAAAGATAATGGAATGATAATATCAACAGAAAAATAAAAAATGATGGGCTTTAAAGGAGAAGATCCAGTAAGAACTAAAATAGTAATAGATATCAAGATTTTAGAACAGGTGAATTTATTTAACTACCTAGGATGTATGATTACATATGAAAATGAAAAAGATATAAACCTAAAAATTGCAAAATATTTAAAAATAACAGGTGTAATTAACTCTGTATTTAAACCAAACCTAGTTCAAAAATAAACCAGACTATATACAGTACATTAGCCCTACCAGTCTTATTGTATGGAAGTGAAATCTGGACAATAAAACAAAAAAGACAAACAAAGATTAATAACAACTGAAATGAAGTTTATGAGAAAAACTGCAAAATATACCCTATTTGATCACAAAAGAAACGAAGAAATTATGAAAGAATTAAACCAAGAACCAGTAATAGAAAAAATTAAAAAATATAAACTTAAATGGATGGAAGACGTTGAAAGAATGAAAATACAAAGATTACCAAAAACAAGCCGTAAATTGCAGACCACTAGGAAAAGGAAAACCAGGACGTCCTCTAAAAAAATTCAACGACGACTTCTAAGGCTGCAACAGGCCAATCTATACCTAAAATCCTTGACAAGCATGACGATGATGACAAAAAATTCTCAGCCCACCCATCGTAAATGTACTATAGGTTTATAGAAGCCTTTCTTTATAGGTGAATGCCATAAAAAAATTAAGAGTTGGTCAATTAATAATGTTTTTCTTTCTTATTTTAACGTACTCAAATGATTATATATAATTAATAGCTTGCTAGTATATTTATCCCCTATATACAATCGTCTGTGTACAATTTTATTGATTTCATGAGCTTCTGCGCTTAGGTTATGCATTATTGCCTTCTTAATTTGAAAAAATAAAATAAAATAAACAAAATTAAAAGTAACCTTTAAGAATCGTTGTGTAGAAACCGTTTTTGACGTCCTTGAGAATAATACGAAACAGTCAAGAATTACGAAAAGTATTTTTGTAATTTTGGACAGCAAATCAGCACTTAAATAGATTTTACAAATCATTTCAGAAAATATGTGAAAATTCTGAATCTCTCATCGGAGCAACTGCTAAACATGAAGATAATTCCGTTAATGACTTTTGATTTCTAAGCATGTTTTGTGTATTGTTCTCATTATATGTAATTATTAAATTTACAATGTAAATAAACTAGAAGATTATTATTATTATTATTATTATTATTATTATTATTATTATTATTATTATTATTATTATTATTATTATTATTATTATTATTATTATTATTACTGAGATTGAGAGATCATCATCATCATCAAATTCCTGCCATGTACCCTCAAGGGGTGTACAGGATATGACAGTACTACATGAAAAAATTACATCATTACTAACTTCCTATCTACAATTTTCCTCCAATCAGTCTGTTACTTGTCAAGACTCCAACATTATCAGATCTTATATTTCTATCGTCTAAGGCACTTTGTACCTATCAATCCACCTATATCTTGGTTTTCCTCTGGGTCGTTTTCCTGCCAACCTGGCAGAGAACACTTGTTTTGCTAATCTTTCCTCTCCCATTCTATTTAAGTGACCATACCACCTGAGATTAGCTCTGCTAACGCATTCCTGGATGCTGACAATGTCAAGTTCTTTCCTAATATCCTCATTTTTTAATACGATATTGCCATTGATGCCATCTATTCATGCCTCTAATCTTTCTCAGGACTTATATCTGCGGTCTCTAGTCTTTGGTCAAGTGTTTTACTTCTGACCCAGCTCTCAGATCCATAAGTTAAAACTGGTTTGAACACTGTCTTGTATACAGCTAATTTAGTGTTCCGACTAATTTCTTTCTTATTCCATATGAATTTATTCAATTGACTTCCCACCATACCAGCTTTGCTGATTCTGTTGTCTATTTCTATATTTAATTTACCATCTTCAGTAAAAATCGTGCCTAAGTAGATGAAATGTTTTACTTGTTCCACAGGTTCTCCATTCACAACACAGTTGACATTTTCAATGATTCTGCCTATTTTCATTGTCTTTGTCTTTTTATTGCTGACTTCATACCATATCTATTACAACAGCTATTCAATTTAGTCAGAGAATCTTGCAGACTTGGAGCGGATTTATTTATAAGTATAACATCATCCGCATAAAGCAAAGAGCTGGCATTAACATCTCCAATTTTGATATCAGGTTTAATACCACATTCCTTCATAATGTGATCCATATAGATAATGAATAACAGAGGGGATAATGTACATCCTTGTCTCACACCAGATTTATCATTAAACCATCTTCCTGTACTTCCTTTAATTCTAACTGCTGACTTACAACTCAAATAAAGACTAAGTATTGCTTGATATAATGCCCCATTGACACAATATAACTGCAGCGTATTGAATAGCTTCTCTCTTGGCACCTTGTCATATGCCTTTTCCAAATCGACAAAACTTAAATACAGATCTTTGTTATATTCCCATGCTTTCTCGACTATTTGTCGTAAAGTGAAGATCTGATCCTGACAGCCTCTATTTGGCCTGAATCCAGCTTGTTCTTCACCAAGCTTTTCTTCCACAATTCTTCTCAACGGTTTCTCAAGTATACTTGCATAGAGCTTGCCAGGAACACTCAGTAGGGAAATACCTCTGTAATTCTCACATTCAGTTTTATTTCCCTTTTTATATATGGGTACTATGAGAGCTCTACTCCAATCATCGGGAATTCGTCCCTCTGTCCAGGCTTTCTGAACTATGCAGTGCACAACTGTAAGACTTTTATACCACCATACTTCAGCATTTCTGGTCGAATATCATCTACTCCTGCTGCCTTTCCACATTTCAAGCCTTTGATGGCTTTTTCTACTTCAAGTAAGGATATGTATTCCTGACTGCATGCCTGGTTAGTGTTTTTTATCACTGTGCTGTCATCACTGCTTGTTTCATTTAGCAGTTGATTGAGAGATCAATAAAAAAATATTTTATTTGAAAAAAAAAAAAATTATTATGTGACACCTCCAGGGAGTCCAAAGACTCATCGAGATTACCCAGCTTTGTTTGGATCCTTATTTCAATTAGGTTTTTAAACTAATAGAACGAATTTTAAAAAAATTAATTGAATTTAAATTCAATTTTTTACCCATCACCCACGGTAATAAAGTACTAAGTTTAGAACTGCTTGTAGTCGAGAGTAGCATAAAAAATAAAGAGTTAAGTAAATACTTCCGTTTTCACTATGATGATTCTTGAATAAATAATTCATGTCTTAATTCCAGACAACATATTTAAATATAATATTTAAGTTGTTTCGTTTCTTAACTGTTTTTAACGTACTTATACAAGAAAAATAATAAGTGCATTAATAAACCGATAACAAAAAAATAATATAATCTATTTGATACTGTTTTGTGTGTGTGTGTGTGAATTGCAGAGGATTTAAGATGGAAGCCGGAAAGTCTGAAAAAAAAAAAAGACACCATTTTAGAATGAACAAATTTGATTTGTATGATAACATATGACACATCTTGAAAAAGAATTAATTTCTTTTCTTTTTTTTAAATTTTGAATTTAGTCTTCTTAATTATGTATGCATATTGTTTCTTTGCCTCCATAAAATCTGTTTTGAACTTTTATCAGAAGCAAAAATTATACAGCATAAATATTTTTCTTATGTAGTATGTAATGGTGTAAGATTCTTAAGTTGAGCTTCGAGATTCTGTATCTTTCTCTGCTTGTATTTTGAGAGCTATTACTTTTGAGAGTTATTTATGCGGTACACGTTAATTTGTTTGCTATACGCTCATAACCAGACATTGAATTCACTTATATGTTGATTGTCTAAATTTAGATAAACACATCGTTTTGCTGTTCATGTTACAGCTATTTACGGCATCTCGTTTCAGTTAAGTTTATTGTCTTATAAATTTTATATGTATCTTCAAGTTTTTGTTATGTAAACCGAATACATTTTAACTATAAAAAAAAAACCGTATTAATTTCAACAAAAATAAATAGCGTGCAATAGTCAGACAGCAGACGTGGAGTTCTAGACAGATTCTTGTTTACGCCTTTACTCTTGATTATCTTCGTATACATATCGTGTTATTTACTTCGTATCGAATATCGCAACCCATAAACAATTATACCCAATAAATAAAAACTTTTTCATTTTGCTACTATTTTTTTTTTGTCTGGCGAATGACAGATAGTTTACTTCAGACATTTTGCACTTATCAGATTTTATGGACGAAATAATTCTTATTTTAAGACAAGTAAATTCACGTGTCGAAAGCGGATTTTGATTTGAAAATAATAATAATAAATGGATTTTCCGAATTCCACATACAGTTGTAAATAGTTGTTTCATGCATTTTTTTTATGTGGCTATGTTTAACACGAACATTCGAAGCAGGAGCATATCGAATTCCAAATATAAAAAATAGAATATAAAAGCAAGTAATAAGTTTTACATATGATTAGTTTCTAATAACCCACAAATGGTGTTATTTTTAAAGATTCGAAAAGCTTTACCCAAGTGGCAGCTTAACCTTTACTATAGACAATAGGTTTCGAGATAAATGAGCTGGAACTTCCAACGGAGAAGCACACAAAGCGCATATCAACACGATACAGTAATTTAAGACGATCAGCTCATATGATGACTCTGCGGCATAAGCAGACGTGAATCACCCAATGCACAATTTTTTGTGGGGTATACGACGTCATCGCTGGCTATATTTCTCTGTCTTTCGCCATGAATTATAAAATGATTGTAAATTATCATTTTATTTTCAGGTCACATTACCTTAGCCGATTTCATCTACAGTAATAATAATAATAATAATAATAATAATAATAATAATAATTATTATTATTATTATTATTATTATTATTATGTATTCAACATTCTCTACTGAATGTTAACAAAAAAATGGACCATGCAAATTGTGAATTAAAATAAACTGTAAGTTGAAAAAATAATAAAATGCAGAAATAGCTGTTAGTATTATTTTTTATAAAAAACCTCCATGGAGTCAAAGACTAATCGTGAGAGGCCCCACTGTTATATGTTCACTCTCTCTGCGCTCACTGCACACTCTCGAGCAACGCATGCTAATCACTCATCACCCTCCATGCAAAAATCTGCTCCTCACCCACCCCCTTGCTCATACCATCCTTATACAGTTTCCAGGGATGACCACTTGTTTTTTCCCTATCTTCACCCATTCTAGACAAAACCTCCCCGACGTTAATCTGGCATGTCTCGATCATATCCCCTCTCCTCTTTCTATCCACCAATTTCTGCAAATTGCATTTTGTCAATCTGTCTTCATACTCAACATTCCTGAGACCAGAAACCACCTTAGTCAATCGTCTCTGAACCTTTTCCAATATATCTTTATCTTTTCGAAAAACTAGATGAAAAATCTGTGCACGGTAATCCATATGTGGTCTGATCAAAGGCTTATACAAGGGAACCATAACATCCTTACTTCTATAAGTCAGTGCCCTCCGCATCATTCCTATTATCCACTGTGCTCTCCTCACAGTGAATTTTAGTAACATGTCCCCGAAATTTTTGGTCTTTGTCCACAATCACTCCCGGATCTCTCATCTCCTCAACCTTTAGCAAGATATTTCCACCGATTGTGTACTTTACATCCCTTCTCTGTTATACAAATTTTAAAAACCTTACACTTTGCAACATTGAATTTACCTCCCCTACTCATTTACCCATTCAGCCAGTGTATTCCAGTCCTCTTGCAAAGCCACAGCATCCGCTCGCTTCTTGATAGTTCTCCCCAACTTTGTTCTCCCCAAATCTGCAAACAACTGCATATCACCATTCAGACCTCTCCCAATATCATTTACATAAAAATTAAAGAGCAGTGGACTCAAAACAGACTAAACCCTTGGGTTACACCACTAGTAGCTTTCCTCTACTGGAATATCGCTCATTCAAAGACAACTCGCTGAGCCAGTCTCCAATCCAACAAAGTAATTTACTTCATCCCCCATCGGTTCCAATTTAATTACCAGCTTGACATGTGGCAATTTATCAAAGACCTTTGCAAAATCTAAATATACCACCGTGTATGCAACATCCTTATCCAATACATTTATCACTTTATTGTAAAAAAGGAAGCAGATTGCTAAAACACGATCTTCCTTTAAAAAATCCATGCTAGCCACCAAAGAGTATTTTTCTTTTGTCAACCAAATTCTGAATCTTGGTCCTAACTAAACTCTCTAATACCTTAACCACAACTCCAGACTGGTGTATAATTCAAAGCCCTACTCTTATTACCTCCCTTATAAATTGGAACAATTTTATCCTCTTTCCACTCTTGTGGAACGTGGCCCAGTGCAAGGCTCATGTTAAAAATATATGCAAAAGCTGTTGTTAACTCTCCGGAACATTTCCTCAAAACACGTGGTGAAATAGCATCAAGTCCCACAGTCTTATTTACATCAAGTCTATTCAATTCTTCTCCTGTTCACTTACTAACCACTCCTCCTCCTCCTTCTTTCCCACTGCTTTCAAACAAGTTCTGCATGATGCACATTCATAAGAATGAAAAACCTTTATAAATTGCTCATTCAATATCTCAACTATATCCTCCGCAGCGGTTATCATTCCTCCATTTTCACCAATCAATGTCATCTTACTGGCCACATATCGAAAAATTCTTTAAGATTTTTTTAGCCACATTAGCTAACTGCTGCTCATACTGCACTTTTGCTACCCTTATCAAGCGAGTCACCTTCCTAGCCTGTTCTTTGTACTTCTAATGAACTGGCTGTTATAACAACTCATTTTGTGCTTCTTCCATAATACCTTCTTCCTCCAGATCGCATACCTTATCTCTTGATTTTTTCATTTCACACATGCTATATTTATCCTCTGAACCTTGGGAATACATTCTGATACTGCCTCCACCAAATAGTTCTTGAATAGGGCTCAAGCAGCAGTCATATCCTTTCCATCCAGTTTCTTTTTCATATTTATTATCGCAAGCTGTTTCCTGAGCTTTTCATTACCAATCAATTACCAGTCATAATTCCGCATATAACCCTTTCTAACCGACTTCCTCAAATGACTGGTCACACTACAAGTGATCACCTCATCGTCACTCTCACCAACTGTTGGAATATTTGACACCCCATTTATAATAACATCCTCTGATGAGATGATCAAATCCAACACCCTTGATCCTTGTGTAGCCTCCGTTACGTATACTGCGTAAGGTAATTGTATTTCAAAAACTCCAGAAATTCTTTGCCCCAGATGCAATCTATATTACCATAGTAAAAGTCACCCATAATGATCACTGGTTTCTCGCAAGCCAGGCTAATTTGCCTATACATTTCCTTTTCATTACCCTCCATATTACCAGGTCTATAGCAACACCCAACTAAATATTTCATCCTGTTCACCTCTACCTCACACCATACTGCCTCAAAACTGTGGCCACTAAGTGGGCACAACTCATCTACTACCATCAGCGGTTATCCTTCTCCCTTTCTTCCCTGTCTGTCTTCACGAAAAATACCATATCCGTTTATTTCTATTCCTCTCAGGATTTCATCTTCATCTAACGATGTCTCGCTTATACCAACAATTTGGGGCGAATGGACTCAATCAATACAAGAGTTTCGTTCCCTTTATTTCGAATACTTCTGGAATTAGTAAACAAAGAAGAAATTATTTCTGGTTCTACAAATCCTACGAACGAACATCACTCCGATGTGACTCTTCAATACCTTCTCCAGTCCCTTCTTCTATATTACCACCAATTCTACAACTTTCCTCACACCCTAAATCTTCTTCTTCCCTACATGAGGCTGCATTTCCTACTTTCAACCCTATCAATTCTAGTTTCCCTGTCCAAACGCACTTCCACTCGATCGGAGTACAGCAACCTATCTAAAAGCTTGTGTCCCTCTCTATTCAGATGCAACCTATCTTTTGCATATAGGGTTCCTCTACCATCAAATTCTCTCCAAATATCAACACATTCTAGATTTATTTTCCTACAAATTTTTGCATTAATATCATTCATTATCACCGCTCTTCTAGTTAACTCTGCACTGTCAAAGCAAGGAAGTACACTCACTACCCTATTCCCACGCTTTTCTGCTGCACAGTGTCCAACATTGCTCTCATATCCTTTGCCACCGATTAATGCTCCTCGCGTCATTAGTACCAGCCATTACCATCATGTCCGCCTCCACATTCTGTCCTCTGGCTAAAGTCACCCTCTCCATTGTTCCACGAGAGGAAAGCACTCTTCGAACATGTCACACCCTGAATCATGAAATCGCCATATATTATACCTGTCATGGCTTCATTACAACTCGCACTAGCGTCCTTCACTTTCTTTTTCCATACTCTCTTATTACTCTCACACCTTCATTCCTTCTTATTATCACCCTTTTCTTTTCTTCCGCACGTTCACGGTATCCTCTCACTATTTCTCTTTCTATTGTTCTTTCATTCTCTCGACTTCCTGTCATTTCCACTCTCTCCCTTGCTCTCACATTCACCTGACTCTCTTTCTCCCTCTCCGACCCACTCTTATTCTCGTCACATCAAGTAAATCTCAAGAGTCTTAATATTTCTATTCATTGTCCTCAATTCAACTCTCATGCCTTCCGCTTCCTTCCTGACTTCATCCATTTCTCTTTCGAGTCGTTGCAATTGAGACATTGCAGGCCCAGAAATGAAAGGTAGACCATTTTGACAGGACTGTAAATCCGCAGCAACTTCACTTTGGCATGTTTAACTGGTTTAATATAAAACCGTAACTGTAAATTGCTATTGCTTTGAATACTATTAATTTTAACATTAATTATAATATTATATTGGCTTAATTATAAAACTTTTATAACATGGAGCAAAATGTATATTACGTAAAATCATGTA
Source organism: Typopeltis vanoorti (assembly GCF_054136105.1). NCBI lineage: Eukaryota > Metazoa > Arthropoda > Arachnida > Uropygi > Thelyphonidae > Typopeltis > Typopeltis vanoorti. The sequence continues at coordinate 115,375,506 of NC_143561.1, read as the reverse complement.
ATTTCTTCGAAAGAAAATAAACTGCTGATTATTATATTTAAAAAAATTAATAATGGCAGAGGAATCTCAAAGTAACTGTTACTTCCAGCGGGAAAAAATTAAAATGATTAAATTTTTCGACAGGGGTGTATCGAACGCCGAAATAAGGTATAGGCTAAATTCACCTAGCATTGCTGTTGCTACAGTAGTTAAAAACTAAAATAAAGTTCTTAGTGAATTGAAAAGAGGAATTGAAAACAGGAAAGATTCTGTATTCTGTATAGCGGTGAACATGGGTCTGTTAAATGGAGGTCTCACTCTACTAATTTAGTAGAATATTATATCGAATCATATTCCAACACTTAACGAACCACTGAAATGAAACTTTATCTACTCAGTAGTGGATCCTGAGAGTGTGAAAGAAGTGGGAAGGGCTATTCTCCATAAATCACAGCACAAAAATAAATGAATAATAAAATAACAAAAATGAATTTCGGTCAAATAAAACTGTATATTTTTGAATAATATAACTAATACAGATTTTAAAGCATTTTGATTGTGACTACAATAATAATAATAATAATAATAATAATATATAATAAGAAATGTATACTTTATATATATATATATATATATATATATATTGTTTTATGAAAAAATTGAATGACTAGAACCGAGATTTAAGTAAAAAAGGTTTTAATATAAACACACTACTAGTTTCGGCCTGTAAGAGCCTTCTTCAGGTGACATTATAAAAGAAAAAACACTAAACATTGAGGGTTAAAAGACTATGAACAACATAGTCTTTATACATAATTAGCATGAAAACAACGTTTTCGTGCTAATTATGTATAATTAGCATGAAACACTACTAGTTTCGGCCTATAATTAGGCCGAAACTAGTAGTGTGTTTATATTAAAACCTTTTTACTTAAATCTCGGTTCTAGTCATTCAATTTTTTCATAAAACTATGTATGTTAACCGAGTCAATGATCATTCTGTCATACATATATATATATATATATAATAAGAAATGTTGGAAAAAACTTAACAAGTACTTGTCACCTCAAAACAAGAAATAATAAAAAAAAAAATGCCAAAGTGGATTCGACGCTGCATTTAATAAAGCACACCAATATAATCTACTACCTTTCGAGTTAGTATACGAAAGGGAAAATTATCTTATTAAGCTGCCTGTTGTAAGGAGGGGGAAAAACGTTCATAGTGGTGCCATCTTGTGTCTAAAAATCAAATAAATTAGGAACATTCAAAAGCTGTTGAATTCAAGCCTGAGCTACCGTATTTCCCCGAAAATAAGACCTAACCGGAAAATAAGCCCTAGCATGATTTTTCAGGATGCTCGTAATATTGTATAAGCCCTACACCAAAAATAAGCCTCAGTTAAGATCGTCAGCCAGACGGACGCATTTAGTACGTCCGTTGTAACACACAACGGACGTATTGAATTATAAAATAATAACATTAATATATAATTAAATATAAATAAATAATATTATTGACATTAATGCTTAAAATAAATAATAATATCAATTATAATTAAGTATTTGTAAATACCCAAGTGGGCGCCTTTGGACGAGAGGTAAACGCCTACGTAAACAGATGAACTCGAGACTTATTGCCGAATGACTAATCGGACATGAAGAAATGTAGATTGTTCTACATGAAAAAATAAGACATCCCCTGAAAATAAGCCCTAATGCGTCGTTTGGAGCAAAAATTAATATAAGACCCGGTCTTATTTTCAGGGAAACACGGTATTAATAAAGCTTTAACCTTTAACTAATAATCAAAAAGTATCAGACATTTAAAAACATGCTATTTCTGTTTTATTATGCGAATGAATCAGTGAATCAGAAGAATGAATGAAAAAATTATTACTCAGCTCATTATTAATTAAATCAACTTCTTTTAAGGAATATCGCATGAAAAGTGAGCCAAGTATGCAGGCGGCTCGTTACAATTCTGAAAGCACCCACTTTGCTAATATGATTTTTATTAATTACTTACTTGTTTCTGGTGTTGGCTGAATTTCAGAGGAAAATTTATATTCTCAGCAAACGAAACAACCAAGAAGCCTTTCTGAGGTGCAGCCAACTTCATACTTGGCCCACTTTTTACATGGGCTGTTTTCGTGAGATTACTTTTTTTTAGATGAATTAATTTTAACTAATTAATTAACTAATTTCGTTTGCTAAAGCAAGCAAAAGAATAATTTGGTTCAATCGTTTCGAAACTGTCAAGGACACACACATACACAATGTTCGAGGATGGTCTGAATAGTTCTCGGACTCGACCATAGATGACAACACTATCGGCAAGATTTTTTTCTAAGTTGGTACATCTGTCATAAGCATTGTTGTGAAATTGCAAGTCATTCTATCAAGTAGTTTGTTTCATACAGCTGTCTGAAGCAAAAGTGTTGTCTGTATCCCTTGAAATGGATAAAACTGAGTATCGTGCGGTTATAAAATTCTTTCTAAAAGAAGGTTTAACGCCAAAGGAAATTCATTCGAAGTTCATAAAAGTTTATGGGCACTCTTCTTCTTCGTTTTCGACAAAAGAAAAGTTTAGCGCCAATGAAGACAAAGTCGGTTCAATCAGCAGGAAAGGTCGTGGCATCGGCATTTTGTTTATTAATTATCTTGAAAAGGGTAAAACAATAACCGGGGAATAATATTCCGATCTTTTAACCAGACTAGACGAAAAAATTCATGAGAAAAGATCCGGTTTGCAGAAGAAAAAATCATCCTTCATCAGGACAATACACCTGCCACAAAGGTGTTTTGGCAATGGGAAAATTAAGAGATATGCACTATAAATTCCCTTTGACTTCTATCTCTTCCCAAAACTAAAAATCTTCCTCGCTGGTCAGCGTTTTTCTTCGAATCGACTGCAGCTGTATAGGAGTATTTTGAAGATCTTATTGAGAACCACTACATACATGGACGGGATAATGGCACTGGAGCATCGCTGGAATAAATGTATTAATCTTAAGGGAGATTATGTTGAATAATAAAAATAATTTTGAAATTATCAATTCGTTTTTCATTGTTAGGTCGAGAACTTTTCAGACCACACTCGTAAGTAACAACTCATTATGAATTTGTTGGAATTTCCACCGCAGACACACACACACATATATATATATATATATATATATATATATATATATATATATTAAATTATACAAAGAGACACTGAAAAATTATTAAAATAAACTCACTCTAAAAATTATAACAATGTATTAATGTAAGATAGAATTTAGATGGGAAAATAATTGTTTGTTTAGTGGCATAAAAACTTATTCGATTCGATTCTAGTCACAGTTTAGAGGAAACTTTACTGAATATTTTCTTTTAGCGGAGTTCTCAAGATTTAGGGACTGGTAAGTAGGCAGGTGTTGTCCATTCGAAACTCGGTAGAAATTCAGTTTTAATTCCGCATCTCCGAAAAACTGACAGTAAAATACACCCATGATCTTAAAAAATAATCCTAGTTAGAATTAGGAATACAAAATGGCGGCAATTGTTAGGACAGAAATTAACTCAAAGGGCAAGGCTAAAGAGTACTGCCTTACACTCTTGGTTACAAGAAAGACCATCCTTTTTTTTCTTTTTTTTTGTAAGTAATTATTTTATTTTCGATAGATAACTGAAGATTATGTAACTTTCGACACTTGTAACTTTTATAACGTATTTTGGGTTCGAAACTGATCTCTGTCACTTCTCAAATTCGAGGTAAAAATATTCTGAGAATTTATTTATTTACAGAAGGAATACGAACAAAGGAAATAAAATGTCTGCTGGGAGGAAATGGAAACAGAAAACATGTTACTTAAACTGTTCCTCGGAACGCTAGGGGCCCGCAAGTCCCAGAGCATACAGACATTTATAAGTTGTATTAGATGTAGTTTCTAAAAAATAAATAAATAAAAATTCAATAAATGCGGAAAATAATATTTGGTGAAGGTACGTGTGTGTGTGTGTGTGTGTGTGTGTGTGTGTGTGTGTGTGTGTGTGTGTGTGTGTGTGTGTGTGTGTGTGTGTGTGTGTGTGTGTGTGTGTGTGTGTGTGTGTGTGTGTGTAAACAGACTTTCTTGTTGCTAGGGGACGTGACTCGCCAGTTATTACGTCTCAGTGAAGGCGTTAATATTATTGTAATTATTTCTTACGTTTATTTATTAATTAATGGAAACAGCATGAGTTAGATTTTTTTTTTACTAAACAATAGTTTTTAATTAAAATATTTAAAAAACTGTTCATTGTCATAATTTCTTTCCCTATATATATAAAACGGATTTTGCTCCATTCTTTAAATATATTTACTTGATTATGTAGTCAATCCTTTATTTCAACATTACGTACAACTCACAAGATATGCTTGGGATTTCTGCATCGTAACCGTTGACGTTTTATGACTGGTTCGGTATTTTTCATTGCTTGGCGCTTGTAATAGAAATATCCAAAATAGTAACATAAAAACCGGAGCTATAAAACCTTTTAGTGACCTTTTAAAATTATCAATTAACTGCAGTATGGAAATTTGATAAGTAATTAATGTTCATAATTGCTGATGAATCCACAGGGACCATCCTAAAATTCAACTACATTGTCTCCATCCACTTGTATCCCAAAGATTACCTGCTTATAATAAGGTGTGGTCAGTTTGAGACTGGAATTGTGAAATCAGATGTAAATAACCACTTAGAGCAACAGGAGTCTTTCTTTTCTTTTTTTTTTAAACTGCGAAAACTAGTCCGAGAAGAGAAATAGATGCTCTCTCTCTCTCTCTCTCTCAACAGATCTGAAAGCAGATTTTTAGAGAGAGAGAGAGAAAGAGAGAGAGATGTTTCTAGGACAACACAGGGCTGTTTGCAGTACTGAACGCTATAGGAACTGCCAGATAAATAAGAGGAATGCGGTTTACTATGGACAGGATTTGATAAAAACGAAAGAGAGACATTGATGCATAGGAGGAAGTGCACCAATGACAGAATCTCGGTCACACACCTACATTCCATTAGTAGGAAAGTACGAAGAAGCAAAGCCGTCCACTTTGACTTATAATGCGCTCAGTTACAAAAGACAGAACAAAAATCGTAGGATGAAGATTCACCGACCAGGGCTTTATGTTAGCTGTATTCGGGAATGGTGATGATGGTCTAAAGATGAATGAGGAAACTTTTAGAATAAGTCGAACATAAGTTAAGACTTCCAAGATGTAGAATAAATACTTGCAGAATAGGAATACGCTCAGATGCAAAATACGGGTTAGTTTCACAATTCATATTTTGAATACCGTTAGAAATATATGCTGGGTTTCTACTGTATGTTTAGCATATCCTTTTAAAGAGGATTCACCATTCATTATTTATTATTATTATTATTATTATTATTATTATTATTATTATTATTATTATTATTATTATTATTATTATAGGGGTACACCATGGAGTCCTAGGACTCATCGTGGAGACCCAAACTATCCACACAATATTTATCTATCAAATCTCTTATTATCTATCAAACCTTTCAATAACCAAGTAATTCTATAAGCCACATTGGACACCTTAGTAATATGCGGACGAAACTTCAGCTCTCTACCCACCAATACCCTCAAATTACTAGCTTAATCAATTTCCAGGTGTATATAGTTCCATCAAAGTGGTACACAATTTGTAATATTTAATCCCAAAATGCATAACTTTTTTTACCCATACTGCCAGCTTATTTAAATCATCCGGCAAGCTCTCTACATCAGTTTGGTTAATTATTGCGCTACCCAAGTTGGCATCATCAGCAAACAACTGAATATCTCCCTTAACATTATTTCCTCTATCATTTATGTACATTTATTTACATTGCATGTAAGCAGATAAAATGAAAATGAGAATCCAGAGTCCTTGCCTTGGACAAACATACAGTGCTTTGGCTTCTTCAAGTGTCTCTTGAACATGGTAGCATTTGAGTGGGTGATCATTCGCCATCTGATAGTCCAGCTAGCACTCCTTTCCTTTCTTTAAGAAGGCATGCATTGCGACTTGATAGAAAATACAATGCTTATTAATAATTTGAACGCAAGGAAAATGACAACCATAGTTTCGAATAGTTATTAGTAATTATTTAATAATTAAATTAACATTAGTAATTAAAAGTAATTATTACTATGTGACACGTCCAAGGACTGATTGGGGATGTATTCCACACCACACACAACCGTCTTCGCCATTTAATCCACAATCTTCACATTACGCCACTATCTACACGCTACATCATCTACGGCACTCTAACAGTGTTTCTGCGTGTGTTCCCCGATCTATTTGCCTATATTTTACAACAATTCAATGCGTGATTTGCCGAGTAGATGCTAAGTGGATCCACGACTATTCTCTGCAAAGTATAGCATTTATTGGACGACTGAAAAAATAGGCTGATAACTGCTGATTCATATTTTATCTTCATATTTATTTATTTTTAAAATAAATGACAACTTATGACTGAAAAAATCTATATAGTTTGGGATAATTTGCAACAATGTCCTCAAATTTGTGTGTATATTCTCGATGAATCATTCTTTTGATGGAGGATAACTCTTGCTGTTTTGGCTATAAATAATTTTTTTTTTTAGCTCACTAAGTTCTCTAATATCATAGAATTACTACATTATTGTAGCACTCATGCGAAAATAATCGCAGTGCGTTTCTCAGGAAACACAGTTTCTTGAGTACTACGTTAATTTTTAAACTCCCCGAAATCAAATCCACAATGCCATATATCACTGGTGTGAATTTTTTTTTTTTTTTCATTCTTTGAAGTCACTTTGCAATTTGCAGCAGTCCACTGTTAGCTGATATCCATTTTTTTATGGGTTTTCTATATCCAAACGGATTTGAATTTTATCTGTTCATTTTAAATTCTGATGGCCGAACACGCTGCAATTTCGCATCGACTTTTTATACTCGAACTACTTTGCAAAGTAGTTCGAAATAAATACTTGCAAGTATTTATTTCTAGAAGTAAATAGTGTGCAAACAGGATCAGTATACTTCTTTTCTGTGTGGTACATTGGCTTTTATGAATACAAGTTAAATAAGCAAATTCGCTCATCATATCCTCCTCTGTCTGATTTGCATCACGTTATTTCAGACAAACCGATTTTTAGCTTCCCATCTATTTGGTTGATTTACTTTGAAGCAGAACGATTGTCTGTCTTTTTGGGGGTCTAAAACAACATCACTGAACTTCTGATGGTGACACATTACTGGTGTTTACCAAACTATGTCATTCGAAATGCGTTCGGATATTTACTCTCCTGTAACTGTCGTCGCTATATGGTTTTTTTAAAAAAAAAAAAAAAACATCACGCAAAAAAAGCGAGGTGACCACTACCTGGTACAAGTCGATTTTAACTTTGGGGTCAGCCACATAACTGACTCACATAACGTACGTGTTATTTCTGTTAGTGCCTTAAATGTATCCGCAATCACTGCTGAGAATAATCATATTTTACATTTCCCACGTTACTCTTGTCGGAAACATTACAGTGTGATCAATAACAAAGTTCGTTCGATACAATGTGACACGGTCGCCATTCTTAGTGGACACTGACTGTGTTATTCAGAAGGAGACTGTGGAGCGTGTTTCTGCTCATTTAATTTGAAACTTCGGCTTTACCAAAGATGATAATACCAAATTCTAGCCACTTAAATTGTGATTCCAATTTCATTACAGATACTATTTAAGAAAATTTTGAGGTTTATGCAACTCAAATGAGAGAACTGATATCCACCTTCTCATAAAAGTAGTTCACAGCCTTTCTTAAAAAAAAAAAAAATAATATAAAATAAATCAATTCACTTAGGAGGAATAACAAGTTTTTTCCCCTTCTCCTGCTTCTTCTTCTTCTTTCTTTCTACGATATATACTGCTCTCATTTTAGATTATTCCAATAATACAAAATTTCCCCAGATCTAAAATTTATCATCGATAAAGCAACGATGTTCTTAGTCTAGAAAGACCGGAATTTGAATCCCATTTAGGACACGATGAAACTTTTTAACGACTTTTCAACTAAAGGTGAATTATTGGTCTCGTACGGAAGTGGCAGGATGAAATTCGACATTATTTTCATCCCGAAGTTATTATAAAAAAAAAATAATAAGTTAAATGAATTTTGGGATGGGAAGATAATTCAAAAAAGCATCCCTAATAGGCTGTTGTACAAAACCCACACAGATAACTGATTTTGAGATATTTCGCAGCCTGTCTATATTGACAGTCACTTCTTGAGTGATAAGTTCTCAAATTAGGCCAATTAACGCTAAAAATAAAGAAATAAAAATACTTCTATTTTTGTTTAAAAAAAAACACTGCCAAGTCTAAAAACATTCCCACATCAGTTGCATATCTACAATTTTTCTGCTTCCTATATCATTCTTTCATTTTGGTCCCTTTGAGATATGACCATTTCTGACAGTGAAAATGTTTGTTGGTCCTCATAGAGTTAGTTTTCCTTGGCCCACAGGTTGTCTTCTTCGCCCTCCACATTACGGGAGAATTTTGCTACTGTTATCAATATTTCAGAGATGCCTCCACTGTGCTAGTTTCTGAAAGACTATGAGATACATATGAAAATTAAACAACTCTCTCCGTGTTTGACATTTTCCTGCATTGCAAATAAGCAACGTTTACTGAACCATAGTCGTAAATTCTCTTTTCTCCCGACTGTAATTCTAAGGAGCACATTAAATGGAGTTAGAGAGACTCGCTTTTAAGTTACAACTGCAATAATCCAAATACGTATTCTTGCACTTGTTTATGTTATTTGTTAGTTGGTTTTATTTTTGAAAGTGGAGGATTCACTACCTTATGAAGATATTTAATCCTCTATGGATGGAATATCATGAAAATAAAAACCTGAATATGTGATAAACAAATTTAGTTCTGTCAGTACAAAATAATAATAATAAAAAAATAATTATAAGTAACTACGGGTTTAAGTAATGAAAAAGGAAAAATAAAGACTTCGCTGATTAACACAACAATGCTTCGATTGCGGGTTAAGTGACATTCTCACTTAGCCTGCAAGCGAAGCATTGTAGGTTAAGTGACATTCTCAAAGTGGATACACGAAACATGGTTGGTTAAACGGCAAGAAATTGCCGTTGATACAGCAAATTAAGTATTATTGACGCTGACATCATGTGAAGTTTCAAGTACTGTTGACGTTCCCATGGTTGAGTATTGGGTGCCACGCGCTGTTAATGCTGGATGCAGTCATTGCCATTATTTCGATTCTGTAAGTCCACCAAATGGTTAGACTTACCTAACGAAATTAGGTATCGCGATATGATAAAATTCACCTCTAACATTTGGAACTGACTGCATCAGTCGAGGTAGATAACGTCATTGAGCGACTGTGTGCTTCTTGTCAAATGCATGCATTCTCAGGCTAATTTGCCACTTTTCAGGAATTCTGTAACGTATTTGCATGCCTCAAACTGCTTAAATAGAGATACAGGGTAGCCAACTCGCCCTCGATTGAAACAGGACCGTAAAATAGTTTCTCCTATTTGCGTAAATCGTAGTAGTCTTTCGAAGCAAGGGATGACTTCCATCAACAACGGCATGGGGATGCTAGGTTTCAAGAAGGTAGGTCAAACATTAACGAAGTTAAATTCTCTGTAAGTAGTATTTATAAATTTTATCTATAGTTTATTTACAAATTATAAAATTAGAGGTGCTGTTATACAGTATGGTGAGAAAGAGAGAAAAAAAAACAATACTGAATAACTACAACGATGTATGTTATGGAGTAGGTCATCGAAGTTCAGTATTTTTTTTTCCACTCGCCAAACGGCACGAATTTGTACAATACATTCAATCATTTATCATTTCTATATCTACATATCGTTTCTTTTTTGCGCTACATTTCGCAGTCCCGAGTTTCTAGGGTCTATTAAAGAGTATTTAACAAACTTTTTATGGTAAATATTCATTATAACTGACTGTTTTCAGTTTTACCAGAATTTGTACTGGAGGAATGAGACACAGAGAATTCGCATGTCTCATTTCTGTAATGATTTACTTTCTAAAGAGGATAAAAATCGGTTAAAGACAACTAATTCACACAGGAGATGAGAAGCTTTCATTCATCACTGAAGACCAAAAAATCAGTCACGCCACTATCCACAAGTATAAGTGATTTATGTTGACTGAAGGATGTCGCCCATATAGCGTATCCAACTTACTGCTAGCTAAGCTAGGGTTGCCAGACTCTTTATTTCAAAAGACAGTCCTTTGTTTTAGACAAAGTGTCCTTGTCCTTTATTGAAACGAGATAGGACGCAATTTGACCTTTATTTTCATTTTTCAGTGCCTGTGCCTCGAAATGGCAGTGGTGGATTTCCGTACAAATTTCAAATATTTTCAAGGTCATTTCGTATGTTTTTTTTTTTTTTTTTTCAGTTCTGGAGACTTCGACAAATTCAGAAATGATTTTTAGTGTACAGAACTCAGAGTAAAGGGATGAGCGAAATAGATGTTCAGTGTCATTCACGGAAAGCGAAGTAATGTTATTATTACCATTATTGTTATTATTATGTGAGACCTCCAGGAAACCAAGGAGTCATCACCGGAGGGCACTCTACTTCGATAAATACCTCTCATCCTCTCCACTACTACTTTATTCTCCTACGACGACACTATTACCATCACCGCCATCTTCATCATCAACAAGTTTTTTTTTTTGTTTTTTTTTGTCTGTAAATTGAGCGTGTTCTGAAGTCCGATTTGTCTGTACGCGGGGGATGAAAACCCGAGTTTCCGGGAGGGAAAACCCTGCTACCACAGTATGAGATCGGCTAACTCACTTTCAATTGAAAAAGCCCATATAAGGATTCCCCTCGTCAAACGTGGATCGAACCCAGGTCTTTTCCAAAAGAATGGCGCAATGTTCGGCTGTTCTTCCAATTGCGTTACGGAGGTACCTAAACGTTCTACTTCACTTTTAAAGATAATTGTTTAGATTTTTCTGAGAAAATCTAAAATTGCGAAATACGCATCAGAATGCATAATACAATTACTTTTTTTCTACTTTATGCTGTCGCATGTACTCCAATCGTTTATTATTATCAATGAAGAGCTTTCTAGAATTGTTTATTAATATTCCGCATGCACGCACGCGCACACACGCACACACAATGTTGTTTTCTGTGTTTACACTATTTGTATTTTATCGTTGTCTTGTCTCCTGTACGTATTCAGTTCAGACGATAGTTTTCACTGCTTTCCTCTCTTCGGAAATACAGGTTTTGATAAACGATAGCAAGGAGTAAAATATCCTACTAGATATTGTGGAAAACTGTTGAAGCGACTAATGCTTCCCTGATAACAGCTTCCAAACGCTGAGTCACCTGCTAGATGTAAACAAACCTTATAATTGCCGTGGAGAGAGTGAAGCCATTTTAGCACATCCATCTTGCTATTCAAAACACACATACACACATATGTATGTGTGTTTTGAATAGCAAGATGTACACTATGTTGACAAAAATATTTGGACACCTTACATGGCATGCAATTTTCACATCCTACGACGGGCAATTATTCATGGAGTGTCTGTGTAAGTCTGGTAATAAAAGGTAGGATGTGCTGCATGTTTTGCACTGTACTAGATTTCAAAATACCACGTTCGGCTGAACTAACAGACTTCCAACGCGAGATGGTAGTTGAGTATCACATCAATGGTCTTTCTGTCCGTCACATTGCTGTCCGTTTAAATATACCGAAATCCACCGTTGCTTATGTCATTCGTAAATGTAAAATTGATGATGCAGCCACAGCACGAAAACGCCGTGGGAAGTCACCGACACTCATTGACCAAGATTGACAAACTCTCTCTCGGAAAGGTCGAGCATCCCACACGTCATCAGCGGCGGACCTCGCAGTCAACTTGGAAAATGCTGCAGGGACATCTGTCAGTACAAAAACTGTCTGCAGAGAGTTTGCATGCCTTAGGTTACCATGGCAGAGCTGCTGCGAACAAGCCACACATTAATCCCTCAACGCCAAACACGTTTGGACCGGTGTCTTTCACACCATTTCTGGACCGTAGATGACTGGAAAAGGGAGTCCCCAATGTTTCCCTCTGATGGTCATGTTTGGATCTGGAGATTACCCGGAGAACGGTTCCCGCAGGACTGCATCATTCCAGCTGTCAAATTTGGTGGAAGCTCGGTAATGGATGGAGCTCGGTCCATTGGTGGACGTGCCCAATACCATGACGTCTGATGGCTACCTGGATATCCTGGTCAACCATGCTTCCGACGATATGGAAGTACTTCGGCAGTAACCCTTGCATATTTCAGCACGATAATGCTGCCCAGTGTGTCCGAGACTGGTTTCCTCAAAAGAACGTGAAGTTTTGGACTGGTCGGCTCAGAGTCCAGATCTCAACCCCATCGCGAACTTCTTTGGAATGACAGCGGTCAGTATCAGCAATAGGGTTAGCTTTGCGCGAGAAATGGAAGAATATTCCTGTTGGCACCTTACAGAAATTGGTTGAAAGCACTCCCCGAAGGGTAGTTGTTGTTATTCAGGCCAAAGGTGGTCCCAACTCGTTACGCGAAATGTAATTAAAACGTATTTTATGGCCAAACTAGGTGTCTACTTTCGTCAACACTGTGTATATATGTATATATATAGATACGTGCTTTTTACTTATATGCATTACCAAATTCATACTACAAAAAATCACTATGCGCTTTGGTTTATTAGTGGGTAATCATTATCAATAGCCATTTTCTGTCCACTGCTGGACGAAGGCCTCCCCCAAAGTCTTCATTCACTCATATCTTGAGCCTTTCTACGCCACCGAGTTACTGCCATCTCTTTAATCGCATCGCACCGTCTCTTTGGTGTTCCTTTAGCTCTCTTTCCATCTCTAGGATACCATTCTGATATCAGCTTCGTCCATTTTTCAATGTTACTTTTATTTATTTTTTTTTTTTGCAGAATCACCTGCTCATTGCAATTTGAATGGCTGCTGTAATGTGTCTCACCCTAGTCTTGAGCACTGAACCAAGTGTTGCGCTTTCTATCTAGAATGGTAATATGGAAAGATCATTATCCTATCGGTAATTTTATTTTATTTTTTTTAATCAGAGTCCATGTTTCATTTCCATGCGTCATGATTGTCGGATATTTTTCTTTTAAGGCAGATTGGGTGGTTTCCTTTGAGTGCTTCACGGTGTTTTCCAAAGGCTAGCCAACCAAGTTGAATTCTAAGCATAATTTCTTCTTTACAGTGATTCTCCCCTGTGATCTTTTGTCCTAAGTAAACATAGGAGGTTACTATATCAATTTCCTGGGTTTCTTTCGTATTGGCTTTTTGGTAATGTATTATACATTATTTTTGTTTTGTCTTTGTTTATATTAGATGATAAGTTTCCAAAAGTGATTTGAGAAGATTTTTTTATTTTACTTAAAAATCCAAGCCTTACACATTAAGAAGGGATAGCAGCTCGTTCAGAGCAGGTTCGTCCATGTCATAGGCGTTATGCGAACCCGCACCCCTTTAGTAAACAATTACAGGTAACCCTCGTATAACGCGGATGTTAGGTTCCACAGAAATGCCACGTTATATAAATCGCGTTTTGGGACTCAAATCACATAGAAAAAGTGCGGTTATGTTCCGAAATCGTGTTTTTTTTTAATTATATAAACAACAATGACATATCCAACAAAAAAATATTTTAATTTAATTCAGGTAATTCACGTAAGTTAAGAAAACAAACTATGAAACAAAATACATAGTATAACCTTATAAAAATACAAATTGTACGTAAACTTCATTGCACATAATACATAAATGTTTTAGGCAAAATAAAATAAAGTGCATATTTTAATCGTCATCAGTCTTCAAAACGAACATTTCGTAGATGCTCTTTATTTACGTGGGGCCGGACGTCATCATCACTTGAAATCTCTTGGACATCATTTGTGTAATTCTCATTACATACTCCGACTGGTTTATTATCAAGAAGTCAGTAATACGACCTTCCTAACCACCATGCTGTAATTTTTTTATTAAGTTCATAATATGGAGCTAAACAAATATCCAGTTGTCTCCTGAATTTTCCGGAGGGCTCCATTGAGGGATCATTATCCGTAAAATAACGTCCTAACTTTCTATCCAAGTCCAATCCGTCTGCTAATTTCTTTAAACTGAATTCCTTAACAGATTCATCACAATCAGAATCTTCGGCAGAACTTTCCCCGCCATTTGGTTCGACGTTATCTATTAATTGTACCAGTTCCTCCTAATTTAAATCTGTTTCCCCATCAATTAATTCACTAATTTCGTTTTCAACCATATCGCGAAAAGTGGCCATTACTATAAAAATATTTTTTTTTACATAAAAAAAGCATTACATATTGTATGTAACTCATCAGAAAATAAAGTGCTCAGCTTGAGATTAACACACTCATGATTTTTAATGCGCTTTCTTGGTAGAAAACGAAGACAACTTTCAACAATAAACACTTTATACGGTAAACAATTGACGTACATGCGTGCTAAAGAGCATTTTCCTTAATCGCTACTTATAACTACATGCGCGATACGAGCAGATGCAAATTTAACGAATATAAAATTTGATTTTTAATTCGTGCGGTGAAAAAAAATATATAAAAAGATAAAGGGTTACTATAATTTGTAGACTGTGTTTTTATCGAAACCGCGTTGTATAAGTACCGCGTTATACGAGGGTTACCTGTATAGATGTTTACCAACTGAGCTACCAAGGCAGGCTAATATGATGTGTTATCTCACTAATGGCAATTGTTTGCTTTGTTTTCATTACTAAATATTTTGTTTACCTTCACGTCGTACTAAAATACCGATAACGCAGAACAGCTGCAGGATAATACACAGTAATTAAAGTTTGATGTGTGTGTGTGGGGGGGGGGGTAATTAAAGAAAATACAATATATGCAGTGAATACTTGAAAACTCACTATCGAAATTTAAATAATTTTTTGCCGTTACTCTTAAAATGCATATTTTAAGTAGCGTTTACAATCTAACATTTCTATGAAAAAAACAGAGTAAAAAGAATCGTTTTGAAATGATAGAACAAAGTAAGAAATATCCCATTTCTTTGTAGTGGCGCTGGCCTATTGAATCTTTTTCAAAACGTTCACTTTCAGAACGGGTTTACGAAAGCATGAAGCTACCATCTTAATGATATTGCATCATTTTATTATTTTTATTTTTTATAATAAATCCAACCTCTATAGAGAGATTAGGCGAAACTGCTAGTCATCGCAAGCGAGTTGCAGTGTAACTGTACTCTCGCTGCGGTACAGCTAGTAATTTGATTTCCGATAAGGTATTTCCTCACACACCTATGCGGGGTACGTTTGCATTATTTATTTTGGATACCAGCCAACTTCATATACACTGTATGTGTGTCAGTCAGGTGGTACGTATGTTGCAAGAGTCTTCCGTTACATGGGTGATTTATTGGAATATTCACATGTGCGTTTTGAAGTGAAAGCAGAAAAAAAAAAAGCTTTCCATTCAGTTGTAAACAATGTACATATACCATATTCGTGTAATCGATACACCTTGCTTGTTTTTGGCAGTAAAAATTCTTTTATGCAGTCACGAAAGCTGTTTGTAGGATACCAAGTTTATTTTTATATTGGCCATTTGAAGAAATCCATCCGCAGAATACAAAGGGTCAGTGGAATGAAAAGTACGGCGTATTCTACAAGATGCAGAATATATCTCAATGACACACATTTTTTAACAGCTAATCTCCCATACGAAAGCTATTTCGCAAAATACCAAATATCTAAAACGGCAATGGACTGTTCATAACCAAGTGGCTCAAAAAAAAAAAAAAAAAAAAAACGTTTGAACCAGCCTACCCCAAAAGTACAATAACAACGTAGACTGATTTAAGACGGACGTAATCTGCTTTCATGTTTCCATGATAATAAGATTTGTTTCAGCTTGAAAGATGGCAGTGAATGTTTTCGCTGTCGTCCGAAAGATTGCGTTAATAACGATATTTTATTTTTATTATTATTATTACGTGACAGCTCCAAGGACTCATTGCGGGAAGGCACTATATTCCACTCCGCTACACACACATATAACCATCTCCCCTACTACTTATCAACGCCATCTACTATAATAAAATACGTTTGATAAAATATGTTGGATTTACTGTATAGAATTAACACGCCGCGTAAGTATTCGTCTTCTGCTGACCTCAGAATACCTGCTGTTGTGCTACGGGAATAGAAGCTCAAGTTCTTTCAAAAGTCATAGTTCAAACTCTAGATCATACAAATTAATTTACGAGTGTGTGCTGGAAAAGGTGTGATAATCACCATGAAGGATTGAGGTAGAACAATTTACCTTACACGTAATTCTACATATTCCCCACGAAGTGTTATACATTTGTTACAACGCCGCTGCATCATTTGCAACTCGGAGAAAACACTCTTTCCTTTGTTGCGCATACCAGTCCTCAGCTGCAGATAAGACTTCATCATCTGTGGTAAATTTTGCTCTTTCAAGTGTTTCTTTAAATTTGGGAATAAGAAATAGTCAGATGGGGCCAGGTCTGGCGAATAGGGTGGGTGAGGCAGACATTGAAAGCCCAAGTTGTGTATTGTCTGTTGGGTTTCATGAGCAGTCCTTCTGTACCTCCTTCAATTCCTTCAGAGCAGTTGAATAAACTGCTGCTGTAACAATTTCACCTTTTTTTAGGTACTTGGTAAGAATTACACCATTCCAAAAGACAATGACAAGAACCTTCCCTGCTGACTTTTAGGTTCAGAACTTTTTTGACCGTGGGGAACCCTTGTGTCTCCACTCCATTCACCAACTGTTGTTTGGTCTCAGAGTCACAGTAACGAAGCCATTTTCATCAACAGTCACAATATGAGCCAAAAACTGCACCTGATTTCTCAAAATGACCAAAATGCATCGAGATGGTAGCATGTGTTCTCTCTTTTGGTCGGCATTCAAACATTTGGGGACCCACTTCGCTGAGAGCTTCTGCATGTCCAGATGTTGGTAAATGACGACCCAACTCGTTCTGGATATCCCCCAGAGTCTTTGCAATGTTTTTGGCTGGTATTCGTCTATCATCAAGGATCATGGCATGCATCGATTCACAGCGCTCATCACAGGTGTGATCGCTGTGAAGGTCTTTCTGACCTGGGGGCATCTGTTGTGTCAGGATGCCCAGTTTTAAACTTGGTTACTCATCTGGCAACTGTTGACTTTGCTGAGGCATAGTCCCCTAACGTCTCACACAAAGTTTGGTGAATCTCAGTTGTGGCCTTTTCTTGCAGCACGAAAAATATGAGGAAGGCCGACACCTCTGTGTCTTCGAATTTCTTCAAAACCTCTGACATGTCTTCTTATATATCTGGTTTCATTATTATTATTTTATTATTATTATTTCGTGACACCTCCAAGGAGTCCAAAGACTCATCGAAGGGCACCTACTCTACAGCTCTCTGTTTCCATCATCTACACCAACGCCATCTACTGCTCACCACCACCATCACCAGTATTTTCTGTCTGTAAATTGCGTGTGTCCTAAAGGCCAATTTGTTTGTATGCGGGAAGAAAAACCTGAGTTTCCAGGAGAAAAAGCCCGCTAACCTACCCTCAATTGAAAAATCCCATATAAAGGTTCCTCCCATCACGACGAGAATCGAACTTAGGCATTTTCCAATCGAAGGGCACAACGTATCGTTGTTCGTCCAATTGCGCTACGGAGGCAATCTTAAAAGAAAAAGAAATTATTACAATTTGATGAAACATGGGAGTTAAAGAGTTTTAAAATATGTTCCTTCTTGTGGGTTTATCAGTTGCTTTAATATCATTTTTGTTCTAGGAGTTTATCAGAACTTTTCATCTCCCCCCCCCCCCCATCATAACTTCAATGGAACGTAAGTAGACATACAGATGTTATTTCCGTTGGGAAATACACACCCTATGTAACACACCCCATATATCTATGGAACGTTTTCTTGTTCTTTATACATAAAGCGAATTACTAATCACTGCCTAAACAGGCATCTCGTAGCGTTTTTGGAAGACCTGGATTCGAATCCTCGAGAAAAAATTTTCCCAAACTTTCAGTACCCACACATCCCTTTTAAAATTTATTAACACCGGAGTACCCTCTTTCAGGCGAAGGCAATTTGGGAAAAATTATAATAAGATTTTATTCAATATCAATTTTTTAAACATCTGTGCTATAATATAAATGTTTCCTGTTGGTGATTTAATTATTAAATACATTTTAATTATACAAATCTAATATACACACAATAGAAACAAAAACGATGAAATTTAAAATTTTAATAATAAAGTTTATGAGATAAATGAAACTGTTATTATGAATTGTAATAAATTGTGACTGAAATTCTGTATTTGTTATTTTTAGCTGTCGACCAATTTGCATCAAACTTTTAATGTAAACAGTTCGAACCACGCGGTTGAAACGCTATCATGTCGCCAACCACGCTGCCCGAGCGGGAATCACTGATACATGCCAAGAGACACATTTTGTTTAAGACTTACTTTAATTATGGAAAAATAAATTATGGAATAGACCTGCGCTTATCTGCACAAAAAAAAAAAAAAAAGAAAAGTAAAGTAAAGTAAAAAAAAAAAAGTGTCTCGTATCCCTCCCTTCCCAAAAGACCTTTCGCGTACCCGTGGAGATACACGTACAGTATTACACCTAAGAAAACATTGCTCTAGGACGCCAAGAAGCATTTATAAGGCCTTTTGTCAGCTGATGAATTAGCTACTCATGCAATCCTAAGTCATAAAGAACAGCAAAGTAAAGAGCTATCAATCTCTCTTAGCTGTCTTCCAGGTATGCTGCACTTCTAAAAATAACGAATCCAAATTGGATAAGTTATCTATATTAACCAAAACAGCATGCCAGCGCTCAACTCAGATAATTAAAAAGGAGTAATTATTAGTTAATTAATTAATGAAAGATTTAATTTCTATCCAACTAGCACTTATCCAGTTAACTTTTATCCTGTTAGTACTGCAAATTATGTTGACTTATCACGCAACAGCCTAAGGTATATTACTGATTCTAATAATATATTACTTAGTGTTCCTACCTGCACATATTTTTTTGTCTCAGCTACTTCCTTCTGCAGTAATTATGTGGTATAATCATTAAGCACGATTTATTTAATTGTTTATTACATAAATTCCTTAAATCATTTTCTAATGAGCCTATTATTTAAAAACACAGCTTTGAATAAGCACGAAAGCAAAGGTTGTTTTCTAAATAGCTTATTAGTTTTTATTAAACAAGCAGACAGGAAGTTACGATAGCTTTTCAACTCAGTGTCGCCCTCTGCCGGGATGTCGACTCAGAATTATATTATTGCTGTGACGAGGGAATAATTATTTATTATCTTGCATAGTGTTGTTTCCCAAAGTGTCGTACATGTACTCCTGGAAATACGCGAAAGGTCTTCGGGGGGGGGGGGGAGTACGAAGTACTTTTTTTTTTAATTGTGGTTACTTTTTTTTCCTTTTATATTTCAATCGCCATATTGTCGTAGATAAGCGTAAGTCTATTCCGTAATTAAGTTTCCCATATAAAAAGCATAAAAGCAGTTTTTAACAATGAGTTTCTTGACATCTATCAACTGACCCCCGTTAGATGGCGTCTGGTGACGTCACGATCGTATTCTATCTGCGTAATCCGAACTGTTTGTATTAAAAGTTTATATTCAAACAGTTCGAGCCACGCATCGGAACTCGCCGCTAAATTTCATTTATCATTTCACTTTTTTTTTTGTTCTTCATTATATTAATTTTAGTTACGAATCCAAATTAATATTGGATTCGTAGCTAAAATATATTCAATAATTTTTTGGGAAAAAAAAAAGTTTCACACGTTTGTAATTTATTATAACACAAAATGTTAAAAAAAATACATTTATAAGTATTCATACTTGAATGAAATATTCAACTTCTCCCAAATTGATGAATGGAAAACACTGATCTAGCAGATAATTTCGCGTTGTTTTTTTTTTTTCAGGCAATGTATCTTAAAATAAGCGTGTTCTGAAGGGTGTCTATGTTTTTGTTTTGAAAGTGAAAAAACAAACAAACAAACAAAAAAAAAAACAGAGGGCTTCCTCAGCAAAAGATCCTGCTATCTCCTTTTGAACCTAAGTATTTCCAACCATTAGACAGTCAGCTAATCAACTATATACTGAAGATAGTCTTATTAAAATAGAGGATCCACCTTCATGTTTGGGAAAAAGGGGAGAGTGATAATTTCTTATATTAGTGGTGAACTTGCAAATCTCAGTCCTTTTGGAAAAAAACTCGATGTAGCTTAAAATTATCAAAGCGCTTTACATCGATTTTTACATAGGTCAAGTGCCATGAGAATTGTAAATAACCTTGTTTGTTTCTATGTATATTTTGCAAAATATTAATGTAGTTAACCCTGTGAATGTATTTACTGTTTTAACGTCAAAAACAAAGGCAATGCTTTCCCAGGGGAACTTTGTATATGTATATAGTTATGTGTGAGAGCACAGGAAAAGTTGCTTACTAGATTTGTATATAAGAATTGCTTACTGCGCTAACACCTTTAAAGATAGTATCTAAGAGTGCCGCTAGGTTTAGAGAAGTTTCCGCTGCCCCGAAAGGAGAAGCAAAGTATCAAAGAGGTCCACTAGTTTTAGAGATAAGTTTCGGAGGAGAACAAAGAGCGAGTTAAACATAAAAGAAGATAAAAGAGTCATGCCGAATTCTTTGGGGTTTACTACCCTTAGTGCAAGGTCGCGAGATCGCAAAATAAAAAAGACTGAGCCAAGCATAAGGGGTTTCCTGGTTCTTGCAGTCGCAAGAGACGAGGCTTCCTAGTTCCAGTTGCTGCCAAAGAGGAGCTTCCAGGCCAGAGAGAGAGCTTCCAGACGTTGCCGAAGAAGGAAAGGCTTCTAGACGCCAGAGAGAGGGATCCTGGTTGAGAGTTGGTGGTAGTTTCAGTTTCTAGGAGGTGGCAGTTCGAGCTATTGGAGACGGCAGTCGTCCAGGCATTTTCGGCGAGCCAAAGCAGAGGAGAAAAGGCGATGTAAATTACACGAGACAGCTTCGCTCGGAAGTTTTTCTTTTCGCCGTGGGAGAACAACCTTTTTCAGGAGCTGAATGAGTACCGCAGTCCACAACCCGCTATTTTCCCGGTGAGATATTACTGAAGCCAGACATTCCTGAGGAAGCTCAAGATCTGAGATGAAAGAATTGCCTTAGAACTTTTTGTGCAAGACTTTTGACTGAATATTGAATTTTGACGATAATGAATGAATTTCAACGATAATGAATGCCTTTGTAAGTTCCATACTTTTGTACAATTCTTCTTATAGTGTGTTATAGAAAAACTTTTAAGAATTTGGTTAATAGCAGTAAGAAGTGTCATTAAGAGAATCGATTGGCATGTTGGAAGTTGATATAAAAATTGTAAAGATAACTTAACAGGGAGTTAGCTAACCTCTTTGCAAGTAAACTGGAAGTTTAATAAGTTGAATTTGTAAGCAGAGAGTAAATAAGATTGTGAGTTAAAGAAGTTAATTAGTGTTAAAGTAAAAAGGTTCTAATTTATGCTAAAGATTTTATAAATGGATAGAGAAAGCAATCTCCCTGTTTTTTAATTCATGTATAATTTGTAAATAAATGTGTTTTAATTATTTGTTAAAAGAGTGCTGCCTGATCTTTTATTTTACAACTGCACTGTTCTTAAATAAATCGGACTTGTGAGCGGGAAAATAATTTAAGGCAATAAAAGTGCAGTTCAGTTACTTACGAACCACGACTGTTAAAGGAAACATTGATAAAAGAAACTTCGCTCGTGAGAGAGAGAGAGAGGAGGGAGGGAAATCTACCAGAAGTTTTATTTAGTCTTATTCCAATTAAATGATATATTGGTGGCGCAGTCTGACAAATAAATTTCCAGTATTAATAGGCATTCGACTAGTAAATACGGAAGGTGGATAATCACAGTATGCAGTAGAGTAAATGAGAAAGGAGAAGAGAGAAAAAGCGCTTTAGAGTAAAGCTATAAAGAATTAGGAATAGAATAAAGAGGAATAGAGTAATGATAAAGAGATATTACATATATAGGCAGAAAAAATAATACATCAACGCAGACATGTCACGTTAGTGAGACAATTTGGTTTGTTTGTCTTTGCTCAGTTGTTTGTACGGTCTGAGCAGAAGTCTCATGAGGCTTACATAAATAAATAGCAAACTAATTTATTATTTATTTATGTGAGTCTCATTTGGAAAGTGACAAGGCATTAGTATACTAATGCCTTGTCACTTTCCAAAGCGAGTGAGCGATCAATTTTTTGGAAATTGGTAAGCAGCCGGCCTCCATATTTAAACATCTCAGCAACTCTGCTGCATGCTAAGTGAAACGCACGTTCTTAATTCTAACTGATATTCTTTGGTGTATACTTGCGATGTTCTACGGTCCATTTTACTGAGTCTGAGAGTTTTAATTCAGATTTTCATCCAGGAGAGAAGCTTTATTAACTACACAAAAGACTGATTCTGAACTTCATTCTGGAATGGACTGAAAATAGGTCTAGAAAAAGTTCTAGTTTTTAACTGGAATCCTTACTATAAGTGTTTCTGCTTTATTTCTGAAGTTCTGAAAGTTATCACAAGACTTTCTTTTTTTCTTTTTTTTCTTTTTTAATGT
The DNA here is from genome assembly GCF_054136105.1 of Typopeltis vanoorti. NCBI lineage: Eukaryota > Metazoa > Arthropoda > Arachnida > Uropygi > Thelyphonidae > Typopeltis > Typopeltis vanoorti. The sequence continues at coordinate 115,352,720 of NC_143561.1, read as the reverse complement.
GAATACCACTGATGAAGACTGTAAACCGATAGTACATTAGTACTGCGGGTCAGCTAAACTTAAAAATCTCGATTTTTAATTTTAATTTGTATACATCCTTTCTTCAAACACAATACACAATACGTTAATAAACATTATTACATAAAATAACCCAAAACTGTTATTTGTTTTGGTTTCATTACTGTATTCTTCCCAACCCGCTAACTCATGTAGAGGATTTCTGTATATATGCTGTCATTGACTATGCAGCTCAGGTGGCAAGTTCACCCTTCTAGTTGCTTCACTATATATCTGTCTGTTACTAACCATTCTATTCTCTTTCACTATACTGATCTACTGATCACTGAAAGTATCTCTCATTCATGTCCTAAGTGCAAAGTATCCCTTTTACATTCTGCGTTACAGAGGCAGAACTTCGTGATTCTCTTACTGTGATGCGGATATTAAAATAGGTTTAAAATTTTTATAGGCATTTGTTGGATTCTGAACGCTGGGTGAATAGCGGGAGAATTCTGAACGCTGGTCTCTTTTTCAGTGGTGCGGAATCCATTTCGATTATAAAAAACAAGCTGTGCAAAGTTTTATGTACCCAGCTAGAGAAGAATGTTTAACTTGGTAACTGTTGGAGTATCATACAGTGGGATGTTCGTAATCATAAACTAGCTGTTCCAAAAAGAAGGGCTTGGGGTCGATTACTGATGAGCTGGTGTACTGGTCTAACCCTCTCCACCCATATCATTGGATGCGTATGCCACTTTGATATTTTATTCAATTTAAAACAGCTACTATTTTTAAGGGGATGCTGGGCATAGCTTTCTCATAACCTTGCTCGTGAATCACACACATGTTTTGGAGATGAAATTCACAAGACAACTGCAAATAATACACCCGAACAATCCGCCTTTCACATTTAATACTAATCGAGACCATTCCGACTAATGGCAGACTCGAACTACCAATAAGACATTGATATCGCAATCGAACCTATTCGCAAATGTGTTGGAGTACTGCACACAACCTCAACGAGGTTGTGCACAGTACCTCTTCCGTCACCGAGGTCTTTCTAACTTATGGGCATCGTTAGCCATCGAGAATTCCCTTTAAATGGAATTCGTCAATTGGAATCTCGTTTTGGACTCGAAGAACTGTATATATATATATATATATTCCATAACTTCAAATAACAAGGGTATCCGAACAATTATTGAAAGATTGTGTGTAGGTATCTACCAATAATTGTCCCGACACCCTTGTTATTTTAAGTTATGGAACATTCCAGGTTTATTGATAACATAAAAACCGGTGTACAGATAGTAGGAAGCAGTATTTCATCACAGCAGTTGAATACAAGTGGTATGGCAACGCGACGTGAACTCGCGTATGCCACTTTGATATTTTATTCAATTTAAAACAGCTACTATTTTTAAGGGGGTGCTGGGCATAGCTTTCTCATAACCTTGCTCGTGAATCACACACATGTTTTGGAGATGAAATTCACAAGACAACTGCAAATAATACACCCGAACAATCCGCCTTTCACATTTAATACTAATCGAGACTCGAAGTCACTGATTAATACTAATCAGAGACTTCGAGAAAGGTGTCATCGTGAGCTGTCACATTGATGGCATGTCCATACGTGCCATTGGCGCTCAACTGGAGCATCCAAACTCAACGGTTGGCAATGTGATCAACAAAAAGAGACGTTCTGGCATCACTAATGTAGGAAAACACCCAGGGCAGCCAACGAAAATGTCAGTCATTTTCGTTGAGACAGGAGGGTGTTTAAACGGGTGGCACGCAAAAACCAGCTACAATTGAAACAAACCATCCATGGTGAGTTCCAGAGCACCAGTAACACCATGGTGAGCACTAAATACTGTACAAAAAGAACTCCATTTACTGGGTTTCCACGGAAGAGCAGCGGCACACAAGCCGAACATCACAATAATGAACAAGGCTCAATAGAATAGAAAACAATATATATATATATATATATATATATATATATATATATATATATATATATATATATATATATATATATATATATATATATATATATATATATATATATATATATATATATATATATATATATATTCTGTTGTTTTTATATTTCAATCAGTTGTACAGAGAAAATGCCATAATCTTATGCTAATACATAAATTTGCTTCTATCATGACTGTTCCCTATCTGATTCTCTTCTTCAGTGGATATAAGTTTTAATTATTAATATAGAATATAATTTTTGATATACCTATTACATAAAAATTGCGTAATATTTGACTTTTGTGAAGATGGAGAAGTCAAATACCAAATAGCCTTGCTTGTGAATAACTAGTTATTGAGTTCATCTAGGAATTGTAAATGATAATGAAAAATAAATTATTTTACTTATATTACAAATATACCTAAATTCCCGAGAAACAAGAAACTGCTTTTTCATTTTGATTCGGTATAAAAAAGGGTTTTGCCAAAAATTAAATAAATGAAAAAATATAATCTTATAATATAAATATAAAAAATATTTTTAAAGTAATGTCAAAGTTAGGAGTCGGAAAATTCATAGCTCGCCGAATGAAAGAAAACAAACAAACAAAAAACTATTTTCACCTTTTTGAATAAATGCTCACGGATATACGTATCTATACGATCTTTCAATGATCATTTGCCATGCGAACAGGCGATTTGTTTCTTACTACACAATAATGCTCAAGTCTCTTATGGCATATATATTGCAATGCAAGCAATATTTAAAATATGCAAATCAAAACGCAAACCATCCCTCTAGATACGAAGAATTACGTATTAACGACAGTGGAACCGAATGAGTATATTGGTTGTTTGATGTTTAGCCAAATCAACTGTCAGAACGATTCTAAAGAATTCAAACGAGATACTGTTAAATCACGACTCCATCAGTTGTTATAAATATAACTCGTGACAGCAATAAACGTTTGCTGAAGATAAGCTACATAAGCAGTGGGATGATCACATAGTGCTTCAAAATAACTTAAGCCAATGTACACTGTATCATCATTGTGAAGGCTAGAGATATCTTTATCTACAGCAAACCAATAAGAATAATAGCGTTGCAGTATCATTCAACTCATGGCGCAGGCTGGCCACTACCATTCACTTGTATCAGCTAATTAAGAGTCTTGAGGAATGTAGAAGTGAAATTATGAAATAATTTACTTTACATACCTCACAATAAAATTATATTTCCTCCGTTAAGAACAATGCTTCGAATTGCCTGATCTAGTGTCCTTTCTTCTTCATTCTTCTTCAAGTGTCATCTCCTAGAAGGAGGTTGGCAACCATGTCACGGAACCTTTTTCTTTCTTTTGCTGCTCTGGAACATTTTTGGTAATTCAAGCGAGTCCAGTCCTTAATGTCTTCGAACCACATTCTCCTGGGTCTACCTCTCCCTCTTTTTCATTCCAATTTCCCTTCTAATATTAATTTCTGAATGCCTTCTTGTCTGGTTAGATGTCCAAAATATTTAAGTTTTCGCTCTTTAATTATTTTCATAAATGTTCTTTTCATTTTTGCTTTCTTTAAAACATCTTCGTTTTTCATTTTCTCCATGGTATTTTCAACATTCCTCTGATGGTCCACATTTCGAAAGCTTCTAATTTTTTCTCTGCTTCTTTATTTAGAGTCCAAGTTTCACTGTTGTAGAGAAGGCTTGACCAGATATAGCATGTTATTAATCTTTTTTCTTGTGTCTATATTAATGCCTCTGGATGTTAGAACAGTTTTCATATCAGTAAAGGCTTTTCTTGCTCTCTATTCTCTTTTTATTTCTTTAAGGGAATTTCCTCTGTCTGTAAACATTTGTCCCAAATATATAAAAGACTGAACCTGTTCAATTTTCTTTTTGTTAACAGTTATGTTCAGTTTCTTATTTATTGGTTCTTTTGATATAATCATGCACTTTGTTTTCTTTAGGTTAATAATTAGTCCCATATCAAAGCTTCTGTTGTAAATTTCTGTGATTAAGTTTTGAAGATCATCTTCAGATTCAGCTATAAGGACTGTGTCATTTGCATACCTGAAGTTGTTGAAATTCCTACCTCCGACTTTTACACCCTTCAGTTCTGAAATATTTTTAAAAACTTGCTCACTATATATATTGTACAGTAAGGGTGATAAGACACATCCTTGCCTTACTCCTTTTTTGATTTCAAAGTTGCCAGAATATGTATTTTTATATCTTATTGAGGCCATTTGATTCCAGTATATATTTGTAGTTATACGTAGATCTTTTCCTTTTAACCCATTATTCTCTAGGATATGTATTAATTTCTTGTGATCTATTGAATCAAATGCTTTGGTGTAATCAATAAAACAAAGATATATGCTAATGAAGGGGATACAAATCCTTTGATGTTTATCTACCAGTAAGCGAAACTCTAAGAATTAGGACTAAGATCTATGATTTCATACCGAAAAACTATCGGCAAATCCAAGTGTAAGTAACCACTTGGATTAACCTTTTGGCTTTTATTCAAAGATATATGCTTTTCTGGTTGTCAAGGCATCTTTCACATAATTTTATTCAAATTGAAGATTCTTTCTCTTGTACCTTTGTCTTTTTGAAAACCTGATTGAGTGTCTTCTATTTCTACTGACTAAGTGTCTTCTATTTCTACTGACTAAGTGCCTTTTATTCTTTCTAGGATTATTCTCAGTAGTAATTTTGTAACATGGCTTGTTAAACTTATTAGTCTATATTCTGAACATTCAAAAGTTCTTGGAATTTTGGGAATAGTGACAAAGATGGATTTCCTTAGATCATCAAGGATGTTTCCTGAATCATAGATGTTATTAAAAAGAACCTCTTTAGGTCATTAAGTGTGTTTTCATTTACTTTCTTTAACAATTCAATAGAGATCTGATCAGGGCCTGGTGTTTTACCTGTTTTCATTTGACTTAGAGCGTATTCTCTTTCTTCATATGTAATTGGTTCACCATCTATATTTTGTATATCTGATGCATCTGTGCGATCAGAGTCAAACAGTTCTTTTCCATATTCTTTCCATCTTTTTATGATATTTTGTGTCTCTAGTAGCATTTTTCCATTTTGATCTTTTATACAAGGATTATGGTTGAAATTTTTCTTTTCATTTGTCAGGGCTTGGATTGATTTATGCATTTCTTTACTATTGTGTTTCTTGTCCATTTCCTCTATTTCTTTACATTTTTCATTTAGCCACTTGTCTTTAGCCTTCCTGCATTCATTATTTTTAAATGTATAATGTATATAATGTATTAAAATGTATATAAAAATTCAAAACAAACAAACAAAAACAGTAATTAAACTGCTTTACATTATTATTAAATCTTTATTTATTCTAATGGTTATATGGACGAGAACTTATAATTACAACGAAATCTGTACAGCTTAAAAGCAAAGAAAACTGGATGTGTGATACATAATTATGCATTCGTTTCCTTTTGTACACAAACGGCTACAAACTTTATAGGTTTCCTAAAAGACGAGACACAGGTATGCCTGTGGTCGTACTCCTGAAAAACATTTCCTCAACAACCACCGAGGAGATGCTTCGTAACGAAGGTAATACTAAGAGTGTCCTACCAAATGTGCCTGGAACCTGAGCACGGGATCTTGCCATGTACTGCTCCATTGCTGTCTGAGCTTGTTCTAGCATAGTCTCCACTTGGGAAGGTGATGTAATCACTTTACTGCAATCTGGAATTAAGATCCAAATATTAAGATCAACAAAGCAAAACAAAATGTCAAAATAACTATTTTAAAACATGTACAGCTCAGATAAAAAAAAATATTTAAAAAAAGTAAAAGCGAACAAGTTCGTTTGGATTATATTGGCTTGGATTATGTTGTTGGCTTGGATCTCTATTATTCTATTGACTTCTATATCAAGCTGTTGTTGCAACTTAGCACATTTCGCTGTGTACACATCAGTAAATGCCTCAATGTTTTGTTCTGTGACATCTATTAGCGTTATGTACCTTAGAATGGAAAAATGACCAGAGAAATCTCTCCAGCAAACAACAGAATAAATGGGTGTTGCTCATCATCTAGCCGTGAAAACATGGTTTCCATGGGTTGATTCCATACAGTAATGCATCAAATAGTCAGAAATGCTGGTAGATCTATGTTAATCGCATCTGATAGGAAACACTATATTTTCTTTGCTGATAAAGCTGCATTAATACAGCTATGTGAAAAAAATTATGAAGACGGGAGATTATTATTATTATTATTACGTGACACCTCCAAGGATGGGTCAGTGAGGGAGAGACTAGTTCAAAGAATGGATTTACTGGAATATGAACCCCTCAGTTTCGTTTCAAGTTGATCCACACCAGTGACTGTTATCGCATCCTTTTTTCTTAATAGAGAAACTGTTTCCAACAGCTGTTTATTTTCATGCAAATATGCTCTATCGCTCGAGTGGATCTTATTTGCATTCCTCCTACCTCTACACAGCAAATGAAACTGAATTCCGCAAACTAAACACAACACCGTGAATGGGTGAGGAGGAATCACTTGTTTGTTGTAAAAGTTAGCTACTTTCTTTGAGTGAAAATCGTGGTTCTATCCCTGTTAACTTACGACGTGTCATTTTGATACGGGCAGTAATTCTCCCTTCTATGCTGTTTTTATGCAATATTAGAGATTGCTGAAAAACAAATGCTGCGAGGTCAAATTAATTATTTATGTCTGTTAATTGGGTGGGTTCTTCTGGCCGGTTTACCTATTTTACGGAATGAAATAAAAAAACAGAGTTCAGTAGAAAATGTTGGCCGAGTGGGTAGCGTATCCGCTCTGCAATCGGCTGCGGGTTCGAATTTCGTCGTGAGCATGGATGATTGTGATTGTCTTTAGGTGGGAGATGAATTTCATCCCTCGCTGTGAGAACACAACCCTACTTATTGGAGTCCCGAAGTGGCATCAAAAAGTTCCATCTTTGGTCTCTAGATTAGGGTTACCGCATCTAGACACCACGCTAAAATTAATAGAAAAATACAGAAAAGCTTATCCTTAGCTCACATAGCACTAATGCACTATACGTTTACAATCTTTATAGTAAACGGGATTCAAACGAAAGTCTTCCTATCAAAGAGCATCATTCTTACCAACTGAGGATTGATATCGTTCTGCCAATAGATGAAGTAATAAATATTAGGCGAATAAAATACTACTATGGCACTGGAATCATGAAAACGTGACATCTCGTCCAGCTAAATCACTTTATTTATTTATTATTACGTGATCTCTCCAGGTAGTCCAAAGACTCATCGAGGGAGCGCACCTACTTTACAACTTACTACTTTCCACCAACTACAACGAACCGCAACTACCAACGCCATCATCATCTACACCGATGCCATCTACCGCCCACCACCACTAGTATTTTCACAGATTATCACAAACATCCATGCCCATGGTGGGATTCGAACCCGCAACCTTTTGGCTGAAGAGTGAGTACGGTAACCACTCGGCCATCCAGGCCGGCAATTTGTGAAAACTCATTGAAAATTCAATTGAAAACAGTTAATCAAAAGGCAGTTTATCGAATAGCAATTCGCAACTCATGGAGCAACAATTGACTTCGAAAAGCCAGTTCATCGAATAAAGAATTCACCGAACAATGATTTGTCGAACGACAATTCATCGCACCGTGAAAGCAATTGATCGAAGAAAACAGTTCAATGATAATATTCGATGAATTCCTTCCATAATTCACAAAACAGTTACTTTCTTGTTAAACATTATTTTTAAAATTTTGGTAACATCACCAAAGGTGCAGATAACATAGTAGGAGATCATCAAGACTTTAATATTTATTTTCTTGTACTCTACTTCAGAAGATTATTCTCTGATGTGTACGTGTTGATTTATAGGCTAGACCGTGATTTATCATGAAATATCAACTTGTTTTACAAATTGATCGAAACTATATTAAACAAATTTTAATATAGATCATAACAGAAAATAAATAAACAGTTCTATCCTACCAGAGTGTAATAATAATAATAATAATAATAATAATAAGCTAATGCCTTTTGTTCACTTATAGGGAGTAGGCGATGCCTTTTACCTTATCTAGCTTTTGGAGAGTGAGTGAGTAGTTTTAATCTCCACAGGTAGCCAATCAGAGAAAGCTGGCCCATGACTATCACTAATTATAGGCGGCAACCGATGAAGAGACCGGAAAGCACGTGCTGCCATCTCTTGGTACCTAACCCTAACAAGACATGTTACTATCTGAAATAACGTGGGTTCTACAGTCGATTTTCTTGAGTTAACGGGACGAAAAACCCGAGTTTTCGTGAGAAAAAGCCCGCTCACCTTTGCCAGAGATAGACTTACTCAGTTCGGTCGAAGAAAGGCTTAGAAAACTTTCCTTCATTCGGCAACCAGACTTGAACTATAAGTCTATTTTCGGGCGATCTGGCGCAGAGGATGCAAGCATCGCTTCAACTGAGCTACACAGGCTTCAGAGTATAATATCAATTCGAAAAAAAAAAAAAAAAAAAAAAATGAACTGATTGTAACCAAAATTGAACAGCGCAGAGTTATTGCAATAACTCTGCTCTGTAAAAATAGCCAGATTGAAAATTGGAACGGCTGAACAAATTTTTATAAGGATTTCATTGATCAGACGAATAGACGACACAGAATAGGGTGTTAAACTGAGAGGGACGCCATGAAAATATGACTTCACATTCAAATTATCAATCAAACAAAATAGAAATCCACAACTTCAGAATGCAGGTTGAAATAGAGATGATACCCTTTTGATTCGGAATGATATCGTGTCTATTACATATTAAATCCCCCTCTGGAACGTGAGGAACCTAAATTTATGAGTTCAACTGAAGTTCAGTGAACTAGCCGCATGGAGATATATGGCGTGAATTTAACTGTCTTTTTCATTCTACAGGTCGGTCCATCAGTTCCCTCGATTGACCATATAAATGGTGCTCCTACATATCTCTGGATTCCAGTTACCGCCGACTGGCTTGCTTTTCCTTGCGGCGAAAACGTTCTGTAAATTTCCAACTGCATTAAGGAGAAAATTGGAAACTGCGTTGTACTTCGAAATAAATGAGCAAAAGCGCAGGCAATTGTAAAACTAGTATTACAAATGAATTGAAGGGATGAATTTTGCTATGGATATCCTATGCTTTTTTTTTTTTTTTTTTGCGTGAGGGTACAAGAAATGAAATACCCAAAGCATGCTCTGTCTACTATTGCTTCATCGCTAAGAATACAGAGGTTGAATTTAAAGAAAAGGAAAGAATGTGTTATAATAAGCATACCTTTGCGACATAAGATGATCGTTTCCAAAAGAGTGCGCTCCACTGGATCGAGTTGTAATGACTGGCATTGGGTGATCGCCGCTTGGATTCGTCTCCTCACTGATTCTTGATCTATCTGTAGTGTGTAATAATATTCAAATGATGATAGATAAGTGCTATCTGCTTATATAGTTATCATTTATAAATTATTTAGTGTATTATTTTTTCTAGTATTGGAGAACAGGGAATACAATATGAAACGCAACCAGTGTTATACAATATAATGAACAAAGTATAGAAAATAAAATGAGATATATTTTGCACATTAATTATGTAAAAGTCGTAAGTTTATTCACAATGATATCTAAAGACGATTCAGCTGCCACTTCAGCTTTGGCGACCTAAAGTATCCTCATTGATTCATTAAATCAGCAATCTTCTACCATTTCTTACCATCTCTAATTTACACGGTATGTTGGAGGAGAAGATAAACCAATGGTCAATTAACATTGATTATTGTAGGGTCTCAACTCCATTAGACATGCTCCATTGGTTGCATAATTATCGGAGACTAAATGCACTTATTTGACATGTAACGTTTGTATATCCCACAGGTACAGTACCTTATTAAAATAATTTGTTATTGTTAGTTGAAATTTACTTCTGTTTTGTAAATGCGTGTGCCTCCAGACCAGTGGCACAGTGCAACAGTATTGTGCATCAGTGTTACAGTAGCGGACAATATTCACTACATTCATTGGTTTTGGTTTAATATTTTTGGTTTTGATGTTCTGATCTGTTAACTGTCTCTACAATGTTTACTGATAGTGTTGTGCGTTTAATAGTGTAAACAAGTTGACATTCGCGGTGGGTTATTCATTTTGTGTAGCTATAAAATAAATACATCTTGAAGAAAACTTTCAAAAATATGTACTTTTTCTCAGAATACATCCATGACTCAAAGACAAATTGCCAATGAATGCAGTGATGGTTTGGGTACTATTAATGCGATTTTAAGGGATTTAGGTTACGGAAACAGGTACCTTTTCACCTGACAGAAAAGGAAGTGGGCGAAAAAGAAAAATCTCTTACTTAAGATCGTTTACTAGTTAAGAAAAACAAAATGAATCTAAGATTGTCTACTGTAGACTTAGAGAATTGGCAGCTAGAGGAATTAATGTTTCTGACATGACATGACAGTTCGTTGAAGATTGTTGGAAGCAAGAAGAACTGACTAACCACAGAACAAAAAAGAAACAAAACTGTTGACGAAAAAGAAGCTCCAGTAGGCAAAAGTGTACAAAGGTTGGATTGTTGATCATATTCTCAAATGAGGGCCATTTCTTTGTCCAAAAAAATGGAAATTCTTTGTACCCTATGTTCGCAAATCAGCGGCTGAGGAGACTTCCCCTACCCACCTTCAACAAGCTCCTAAACAAACACCCAGCTAAAAAGATGTTCTGGGCACATATTCGCAATCTGTCCTCATAATCTAAATCTCATAATCCATATATAATCTTTGTAACTCTTCTTTGCACCCTTTCCACAGTTTCTTTATCCCCTTGGAACCCAGGAGACCAAATCTGCGCACAATAATCCAGGTGTGTGGTCTTATCAAAGCCTTATAAAGAGGCAAAATGACATCGTTATCCTTACACGACAAGGTTCGCTTCAACATAGCAATTATCTTCTGAGTTGTATTTGCAACTTTTGCTATGTGACCTTTGAACTTTAAATTCTTATCCGCCAATACACCAAGATCCCTTGCCTCTTCAGTTTCTTGTAGCATAAAATGCCGCTGGAACTCTAATCACGCCGAAGTGCATAGCTTTACGATTCACGGACAATTCATCGCGTAGACAATTATATAACGGTTGCGGTTATAATTTTATAAATATTAATAACCCATCAACAGAATCTGTAGTATCAAAGTAAGAAAGAATATTTATACCAATTTAAGACGAAACAGAAATTAGGAAACTCACCAATCAATAAAATATTACTTTCACTGTATAAGAATAAAAAATATTATGAAAATCTAAATAAATAATGCATAGATCTCTCCCTCTTTTACTTTCACGGTGTCGAGGGTTTCTATTCCTTATAACCGCAACCGTTATACGAGGATAAGGTGGTTGGCTTATGCCTCCCAGTGTACCCCTTGTCTGCAGAAGCGTTACGTTCTCAAGGCCGGTTTGCCTGCTTGCGGGAGGAAAAATCCCATATAAACTGAGAAGAAAAACCCTGCAGTCCTCACCACCGGCAAACTTGGCTATGTCTGAGAAAGATCCTAAGCTCCTCATGTCAGCGACGGGAATCGAACCCAAGACACTCCTTTCCCAGGCATATGGTTGTGAAGCGGCTAACAGCGCGGACTAATGCATAGATACATATATAAAAGATATTTCATATTTGACGTCCGTAGAGGCCTTATGGTCACTGCCGTACCTCACATGGTTTTGGAAATGATGTCTTCTGCTAAAATAAGTGGTAGGGTCGCAGATTCTCTTTCCACACAAAGTTTGAAAAGGGAATCTGCGTAGGACAATCACAAACATCCATGCCCATGGCGGGATTCGAACCCCATGCAATATCATTTCAGTTTTCTAACGAATAACATTTTCATCGAATTTTTTCAGCAATCAATAGTTTGCGCGATGAATTTTCTTCACGATGATTTTTCCCAGCGATGAATTGTCCGGACACGTAACTTTACACTTACTAACATTAAACCGATAGCCATTTTCGTTTGCCCAAATTTCCAGTCTATTCAAATCATTTTGTGATTGCTGAATATCAGTAGCATCCCTGATTGCCCTGCCTATCTTGACATCATTGGCAAACAATCGCACATCTTATGTTAGACCCTACCTGATGTCATTAATGTATAGATTGAACAGTAATGGCCCAAGAACGAACCCAGAGGTACATACACCACTGGTCACCTTAAATCTGGCAGATTCACACCGACTGTATACCAATTTTGAATATCTGTCTCTCAACCATCCCCTGATCCAAGGCAAGAGATTATATTCCAATACCATATTCTCCAGTTTATGCAACAGCCTTTCGTGTGGAATCCTATCAAATGCCTTAGAAAAATCCAACATTATCATAGTGTATCCATTCCCTTTATCCAACTCGGCCGTAACATTGTTATAAAATATGAGCAAATTGCTAAAACATGACCTTCGTTTAGTAAACCCATGCTGTTCCTTGTAGAGTATAGCATGTTTGTCTGCCCATTTCGGTATGCGAGTTCTTACCAACTTCTCGAAAATCTTCACTACCACACCAGTGATACTGACAGGTTGGTAGTTAGACATATCAGTTTTTGCACCACCCTTGTGCAATGGAACTATCATACATTCCTTCCATTCCTGTGGTATCATTCCTGAGCTGAGACTCAAGTTATATAAATGTGTGAAAGGCCTAGCCAATCCGGCTGAACATTCCTTTAGCAAACGGACTGATATTCCATCTGTCCCTGTAGACAAATTCTTATCCAGGTTATGCAACAGCTCTTCGACTTCATTTTCATAAACCTCTAACTCTTAGCAAAGTGAGCACTCATTAACTGAACAATCTCCTTAGCTTCCGACACTCATGTACCATCTGCATTCAATAAAGTTATTCTTCCACATTTCATTCTCTCTTTTGCTTGGGGCATGATAATAAAATTCTTTTGGATTTCCTTTAGCTTGAATGGCCAATTTCTTTTCATATTTCGTTTTAGCTTTCTTCACAATATTAGTTACTTTTCTGGCCTGAGCTTTATATATTTCATAACTCCTCTCGCTCTTATTCTCACGATAGTCTTTCCACATCATCTTCTTCTTGTAGATCTCTTGCTTAATAAGGTTGCACATGCATTTCACTCCCAGCCTATTTATTCTTCGAACACTAGGGATACATGGAGATACCGCCTCATTCAAGCACTTTTTCAAAGATTCCCATGCATCGCTGACATTTTTCCCATTCAGTAACTGATACCATGGGACCAAAGATAGTGTTATCCTAAGCTGATCATAATTACGTATAATTGCGTATGTATATATATATATATATATATATATATATATATATATATTGAATCACAATAGATTGATGATATCATCAGATTTGCTATATATATATATATATATATACCCAATCCATTTCCACTTCAGATATTTCACTCTTCCTATGATGTCAGACACTTTGGTTTGATTTCTTATCCACATATTCCTTTTATGATCCAGTCTTGTGATACCAAGCATACTGTTGTTTTTACTTTTTGAATTTCCTGTGCATTCAGTGTCCATGTTTCACAGCCATATGTCAATATAGGAAGAATACATTGGTTTAAAACTTTTCTCTTCAGGCCTAATGCTAGTTGGCTTTTGAATATTGAATGGAATTTTCCAAATGCTTTCCACCCAAGCACCGTGCGTCTTTTAATTTCATCCTTATTTAGTTTCATTGATATCTGTTCTAAGTAATGATCCACTTGTTTATTTTCGCCATTATTGATTTTTATTATTTCTGGTTTGACATAGCTATTGAACATAACTTGGATCTTCTTTAGTTTTATCTTTATTCCAGCTGTTTTGCTAGCAATTTGGAGTCTTGGATATGAGTCTGTAATTCATTAGCAGTTGAAGTAAAGATAACTATGTCATCTGCAAAGCGTAAATGGCTTAAATAGCTTCCATTTCATTTATCTTCAGACCTTTCCTTTCCCAATCAAGAAGTTTGAATATTTCTTCTAGGTATGCTGTGAATAATTTCGGAGATATTGTGTCACCCTGTCTTATACCTCTCTGTATTTTCACAGCAGAGATGTTTCCATTGAAATGAATTGCTGCTGTGGCATTGGTGTATGCTGATTTGATGGTCCTGACGTATGGCTCCTCTACTTGTTGGTTTCGTAGTGCTTTAAGTATTGCACAAGTTTAAATGAATCAAAAGCTTTCTTATAGTCATAAAACCAAGACATAGTGGTAATAGATATTCATTACACCGTTCAATAATCTGTTGTCCAACTTGAATATGGTCCATTGTACTAAATTCACTTCGAAAGCCTGCCTGTTCTTTTGGTTGTGCTAGGTCCAGAGTTGCACAAAGCCTATGAGCTAAGACTTTTGTAAATACTTTGTAAACCACTGATAGTAGACTGATAGGCCGGTAGTTCGCCAAGTCTTCTACCTCACCTTTTTTATGCAGCAGTAGGATAGCCTTCTTCCATGTTTTTGGTACATAATTTTTCTTCAGGTATAAAGTAAATGGTTTTGCTGAGAGTTTGTAAATCATTTCTCAACCTGCTTTTAGGAGTTCAGCTATAACTTCATTCTCACCTGCAGCTTTTCCATTTTGCAAGCTTTGGATGCACCGCATAACATCTGGTAGAATCTGTGGTACTTCAGCTATTTCGTAGTTGTCTTCTTCATTTAATTCATCATCATGATATAATACTGAGTAAAATTCTTCAATTCTTTTTGCAATAGCATTTTTTGAGACTACGGTTGGTTTCAATTGTTTATAGTTTCTTCAGAAATTTTGTCTTGTTTCTGTTCGGTGGCACGAGCTATTTCAAGTGAGTATTGTAAAAGATTTGGGATAATAATTTCATTACTTTCTGATGGATCAGCATTGTCATCTATAATAAGATTTCTAAATCTATTGTTTAGTTCAAGTTGGAATATATCTTTTTTAATGTTGTATACATCTATGTTTTGCTTTGATCTTCGAAACATTTTCTTCTTTCTTTTTGGCAATTTATTTGAATCTGTTTATTATCAGTATAATGTAATGCATACTAAGGCAAGTGATTTGAAGTGATTAGACTATAAAAGGTAAAAAACTTTCTATATTTTTCTCTCATCCTGCGATTTTTATTAAGAAGGTCAAGCACCTTTGGACTACTTGTATTTGAGATATATATGACTTCTGCATTTCTTCAACCTTGGTATCTCTCCCCGGTCTGGCTCCCACTGAAGAAACCTCAATAAAGGTCGAAACTGGTCTGGGTAGTGGCCTTCCCATTATGCATTACGTTATATACGCCTGAAGGGGGTGTTTTGCATTATGGTCAGTGGCGGCTCGTGACTTGAAATCGTGGGGGTGCTGCAACTTTCGAAATATACATACACACTGTAAGTACAGTGTATACGTGTTTGGATAAAATATCAAAATTATGGTAAAAATTTAAAAAAAAATAAACATGAAAAAATATTGTTTATTATCGATAAAATTATACAGTTTAGTATAATTCAAAATTACTTAAAAATAAAATCTATTATCATAACCCCAATAATGTTCTAAAATTGCCAAATATATATTTAAAGAGACGGAGTAAACATGATACAGCACTACGAACACTCTACTACTGCTGCAAACTGCATATAAACAACAGTGAAACTGCGCGACGGACAGTGCAGCATTACGCTAATAGCTCGCATCTCACAATGACGTGCATATGCTTGAGCGCGTAGCAATATGACACTGTGGTAAATACAGTGCTGCTAGCGTCCTTCGCCCTCCTAAGTGCTACAAGATGGATTTTTATTATTTTTTATACAAAATAAGAGAATTGTATAGGATTGTTGATGAAAAATTAAATATTACAAGCAAATATAAATAAATTAATAAATATGTTTATATATCGAGAAAAATTGGAGGTGCTGCAGTTCCGCAGTGCCTGTGCACGAGCCGCCCCTGATTATGGTATACAGACTAAGGCAAGTGATATGAAATCATTAGCCTCTATATACAAGTAGCCCAGACGTGAATATATTTCACGCACAAAACTTTATTTTGTTTACTTGGGAAAAGGATTAAACCAAGTATAAAAAATTTCTTAGCATCTTTAACACACACACACACACACGCGCACACACACACACACACACACACACACACACATATATATATATATATATATATATATATATATATATATATATATATATATATATATATATATATATATATATGGGAATAAATTTTTAACTTGGGTATATTGTATATTAGGATAACCAAGCAATTTTATATGCTTGGTTATTTTAGCTCCTAATCCCAAGTATGCAAACAATTAAGTTTGCGCCTGAAACAAAGTTCAAGTCTAAAGATGGTACAACACCAGGGCAACTCATTGTAAAGGTGGTTAAAGCTTTGATCACTATTCTTAGTATTTTCCCATAATGTAAAGCACATCTCACTAGAAGATGTATACTGCAATGCATTATGGGTGGGGTCACTACCCAGACCGGTTTCGACCTTTTTTGAGGTCTCCTCAGTGAGTAGCTAGACCCTAAATACCAAGGTTTTAGTAATACAAAGCCTTATCAACTTTACCTATATAAGTTGCAACAAGGTGTATTAAGTTTTAATAAAAATCTCTGGAGGAGATATTGATGGGAATAAATTTTTAACTTGGTGTTGTACCATCTTTAGACTTGAACTTTGTTTCAGGCGCAAACTTAATTGTTTGCATACTTGGGATTAGGAGCTAAAATAACCAAGCATATAAAATTGCTTGGTTATCCTAATATACAATATACCCAAGTTAAAAATTTATTCCCATCAATATCTCCTCCAGAGATTTTTATTAAAACTTAATACACCTTGTTGCAACTTATATAGGTAAAGTTGATAAGGCTTTGTATTACTAAAACCTTGGTATTTAGGGTCTAGCTACTCACTGAGGAGACCTCAAAAAAGGTCGAAACCGGTCTGGGTAGTGACCCCACCCATAATGCATTGCAGTATACATCTTCTAGTGAGATGTGCTTTACATTATGGGAAAATACTAAGAATAGTGATCAAAGCTTTAACCACCTTTACAATGAGTTGCCCTGGTGTTGTACCATCTTTAGACTTGAACTTTGTTTCAGGCGCAAACTTAATTGTTTGCATACTTGGGATTAGGAGCTAAAATAACCAAGCATATAAAATTGCTTGGTTATCCTAATATATATATATATGTACCAATTTTAATTATATATATAATTATTATAATTATATAATATAATTATATAAATTATATGTACCAATATTAAATATTCCCTATCATAGTGTTCTTCTCAGATGCATTGTCTAGAAAGAACCTCCCATTTGGGTTTGAGTCGATTATGTCATTAGTCTGAGAAGTAGATACTGTATCACATTCGAGATAGCTTGTCCATTTTGACCTTGGCTGCAACAGCCGTCAAATTTTATCAATTCCATTTGTTTACGAGGAGTATTTGGCCAATGCGCTGATCAGACGTCTTGGGACTCAGCTTACTAAGTAAGGCAAATACCCATGAAAGAAAGCAGATTCTCCCGCTGCAAGAAACGAAAAAAAAAAAAAGAAAGAAAAGGAAGAAAGAAAAAAAAAGGACATATAATAACATAGGAAAGATTCATCCCTAGTCCTCGAATACTCTAATAGCACTGGAAGGAATGAGCAAGAAGTAAACAACCAAATAAACAAAGAAAAATAGGGTACCGTCTACCGATAATAGATATATATTACATAAGGAAGGCATAGTCCGGCCAGGTACTTCGGGTTTGCCAATCCAGTACTCAATCAAATTTACAGAGCGCTTGTAGCCGAAAATCACTACTGCACTATAAATTAAAAATTATACACCTTATAATGAACGCCATTGTAAGATGAAATTAATGAATTACGTGAATAAGGGAATCCCCGGCGTTTGTAGTTCTGATGCATGTGATCTCTGCTATCAGCGCAGTCACTCTACACCCCAAGCGCATTTCCTTCCCTCGCATCGCCCGCGCCTGTGTACACAGCCAATGAAACATTAATTTAATGCGCGAAAAACTTGGCCGTTTTAAACGAGCGCAAGATTTTGCGTTTGTAAGCTTTTTTTTGTGCTTCTTATCAATACCTTTGAAATAAAACATATGAATAAGCGTATATTTACTAATATTCATGATGCGCCGAAAAACGCAGGAAGCAAAATTTGTGAACCAACATCAATGTGTGATTTTTTCCATTAAAATATAAAAAATAACAAAAAGAAATAATAAATAATAAAAAGTAAATAAGTAAATACGTTTCTTTTAAGATAAAAAAAATATCTACTTAGTCTTAGAAGGCCTCCCCCCCCCCAAAAAAAAAAAAAAAATCTTGACTCTCATCTTTAAAATGCCATCCCCGAACGGGAATTCTTATGCGTAATATAATGAGAATATATCATAGGAATTTTTTTTTTAATATTAAAAAAAAAACGCCATAGCGAAACTGTAAGCATACTGCAGCAATATAGCTCATACAGTACTTAAGTTATAATTTGGCAATTCGAATCGAAAGAGGTATAATGACTTCCGTTAAATCAAGTATGAATGCACTAGGTATTTTACCTGAAATAAAATCACGTATACTGTACACTAGTTTCGCTTCAGTTTGTAAATTTGTAGGACAGTATGCCAGACGATACCATCCCCTTAAATAAACGTTGTAGAAGTTTCCAATAGAAGATGCACAATAGAATTACAATCTGCTATGGGTTAGAAATTTCACGCGCATTTCTAAACTATAACCATGTTATAGTTTTCTGATTTCTAAATGCGAATGATCCCTGAAATTTTAACACGAATTATTTGCTTATCATATAATTCAACGAAGTTATAAGAACTATCCGTTATTATTTTATAACTAAGTAAAGACGATTGAAAACTTACGAAAATACAAACCTTCGGCTTGAATTTTTGAAGCAACAACCTTCTCAATACCTGACTTATGTTTGAAGGTTATGTGTTTCTTCCAATTGAATTCTCGATCGGTGTTTAAATCGTAATTACTGAGGAAAGCTATGTTAAACATACCAAGCAATTTTATAAGCTAGGTTTTTAATCCTTTTTCCCAAGTAAGCAAACAGATAAGTAAGTCAAGCTTGCGGCTGCAAGTAGTGCAACACTAGGCAACTCGTTGTAAAGGTGGAGTAAGCTCTGATCACTTTCCTTAGAATTTTCCCTAATGCAAAGCACATTTCCTTGCAGAGATGTATGATGCTATTCATTAAGGTAATGGTCACTACCCAGACCGGTTTCGACCTTTATTGAGGTCCCATAAGTGGGAGCCAGACCTAAAAAATGCCAAGGGTGAAGTAATCCAGAGCTTATAAATTTACCTAAACAAGTTTCCATAAGGTGCTTTGACCTCATATATATATCATCGTATATAGCCAAAAACAAAATGCAGGCTGCCAGTTCGAATTCCCTTCCCCTGATCCCGCATGAATGTTGGGGAATGTCTTGAGATAGAAAATGAATTTCATCGCCCACTGTGAGACTACGGCTTGTTTATTGGAAGGCTACAGTGCTCTAGACCTTAGCTGGCTCACGGTAATAATGCACAACAGAATTACAATCTGCTATGGCAGTGTTTCTCAAACTTCACATATCCGTGTACCCCTTCCTAAATTTTCATTATTGCAAAGTCACCCCTTATCAAAATGATCATCATCATCATCATCATACGAATCAAGGATTTAGGCCTAGTATGGCCTGTTCCGGCCTTAGAAGTCATCGTTGAATCGTTTAAGAGGACGTCCTGGTTTTCTTTTTCCTAATGGCTTGTACTTTAAGGCTTGTTTTGGTATATTTATTATTTTTATTTTATATATTTTATTTATTTATTATTATTATCAAAATGATAATAATAATAATAAATAAATAAAATAAAAAAAGCATATTTCGTTGTAAATGTCTATCTTATCTGAATTTAGATGTACATGTAAACAAAAAAAAATATGCTTTATTTTTAATAGAACAAAATTGATTCATATAATTACTTTTTTTATCAGTCGCTCGTACGCTCTTCGTGTTGTTGCTGGCTCACAGCGTACGTTCATATACGAAGCTGAACGAAGATTCACGAGAGTGATCGCCCGCGAATTTTGGAAACTATGAAGCAGTTATCACAAATTGAGTTGGAGAATTCATACATAATATATAATTTATTGAGAAATGTATACGTTTAAGATAATTCTTTTTTTCTTAATAAAGATTCCATGCATTAATGATGCATTTCCGAAAATTGTCACGTACCCCCTGAAGACCTTTCACGTACCCCCGGGGATACGCATACCACATTTTGAGAAACACTGTGATATGGGTTAGATCAGGGCTGTCCAAAGCACTGCCCGCTGGCGCCTGCGGCCCGCGATGCGATTTTGTGCGGCCCGCCTTTGGGTTTTAATTTTCACGAACGAAAAAATAAAATAACAATTTGAATCGAGTGCATATTAGGTATTTTAATTATCACTGATCGATAATCTCGATGTTAGTAATTTTATTTGGTGTTTCTACGTCAATTGGTCGATTGGTAGAGCCTCTGCTACTAATGGCTCAGCAAAAAGTTAAGCAAGTTTGAGTGCGGTTAGTAGTTGGAAGGGAATCGTTCGATGCTGTTGACACACTCTCCCTCGATGAGTCTTTGGACTCCCTGGAGGTGTGACATAATAATAATATACCCACGTGATTTTCAACACTGGTCGAGTTCATTTGTTCAGCTGTCCAGGTTGTGTCGCTGCTGCACCAAATTACTAGATGCTCATTGTGATGCGGCCCTCTGATAAATATATATATATTTTTTTAATGCAGCCCTCGGATTACCTAAGGTAGATTATCATAAAGAAAAAAAGAAAAAGTACAATCTACGTAATGAAATCCACGCAGTTATTGCAACGTACAGAACGGATAGACTATGGTATAAACATACTTTACGAGTACGAATATTACAAATAAGTGAAGTGCTAAATATAGACTCTATAAATAAAATAAAGTTATTAAAACTAAAGACTGTCTTTTATTTTAAAACTCTCGAGCTTATAGCAGCGGCACCTACCTTGACGTCGGAGTTTAAGTGCTTAGCCACAGCCAAGATGTCAACTGGCCAATAAGCTGCTTGCAGCATGAAAAGCTCCGCCCATACCTCTTCCAGAATGGTGTTTTGATCCTCCTCATTTAGTACTTGAAAGAGCTCATTGGTCCGCGCCCTACGAACGCTCACAAACAAGATATGGGCTGCAATTTCATGGAAAAGATCGTCTGCTCGAACGGAAGGACCAGTTGTGGAGGATGAAGACGCAGAAGCAGATTCTAAATTTGAAACAAAGAAATAAAATAATATTAAATAAATGAAAGCATAAGTAATATCTAATTCGGCAATTCTGAAGACAATGTTTGGTATGAACTTGGCAAAATATTGTTCTTATAAGCCGTCAACTGTTAACGCTCCAAATATAAATTGAAAAAAAAAAAAAAAAAAAATTAAATTATACTTCTTATTTAAAAATACAGTTTAAAACATCACTTCACATTAAACGAACGTAAAGGAAGTTCCGAACTACTATACCTGGCTAAATTTCAGGTAAGAAACCACACACACACACACACACATAGTATTAAAAACCATGCAGAGTTTTTAATACAGCAATCCCTCGATGCTACTAATGCGTTCTTTAAAACAGGCGCATTAATAGAAAACGCACTAATCGAATATAATAACCTATGGCAAAATGTATAATTCGTTCCTCAGATTTCTTTTTTGACCCTTAATTTTTTTTATAAAAGAATTAGAGTATGTCTTAGGGTCTAGTTAAAGGAAAGCCATGACGCTGAAAGACAATAAAGCATATTCAGAATATAAATTTATTATTCTACTTCTTAACAAAGAATTGAGCTAACGTAGTTTGGCGGTATTTTATTTCTTTTTTTCATACAACCGACGGTATTTCCCTATTGCCTCTTCTGCAAATTTTACTGCTTCTCTCTTCACCAGGGTCAGTTTCTAAGCATTGCTGCTTAAAACCTTCGATTGTACGAAAAATATTTTCAAATTGTTTCCGTGAAATCTCTTTTGGCTGACTATGAGGTGGTTAAATTTTCTTCATATTCTTCGGGATCTTCCCGCTGTGCATCTAAATTTAGCAGGTCGGAATCACTCATTTCTTCAGAATGAGATTTAATTAATTCTTTGACGTTATCATTGAAGGGGAGAAAGAACTGAAGGACGTATGAATTGGTCGCCAACACGCGAAATCACGTGCTTTATAGATAAAATTTCCCAACTATTATAAAAGCAAAATAGTTACCACTTTAAAAATTACAATGAGCATAAAAGAGAAGTTAATTTTCCGATGTGTAATAATAAACAACTCATCCTAGAAGATAGATTGATTACCCTATTATCGGAATGGATTCTCCTTTTTGTGACATGCGCAGAGTGTCGAAGGGTCTCGAATCTGTGGGTGTACTATAGCAGACGACAGAAATTTTGGCAGTAAAAATTTGGAATATAGTGTACATGGAAGTAGTATAGTGTACGATAACTTCGTAAAATGTTTTAAATCGGTAACTAAATTATTTCATTCTGGTGAGTGATTTTTTAAAATAGTTAGCCATAAAAATGTACAGATAGAAAATTTTTAAAATCTGTAGCATTTATTTTTAAGATGTATATAGGCGCACTAATCGAATTTGGGTATCGAAAAAAAATGACGCACTAATCGAAGCGCATTAATCGAGGGTTTACTGTACTGTATATACGTTTAATGCGACAATGCAACATTAACGTTTAATACGACACTTTTTAGTACCACTATTAAAAATACGTTTTGTTACATTAAAAAGAAAAAAAATCATTCACTTTAATATATACTCGAGTGTTATTAGATCTCGGTAGCTTACTCGGTATAGACGATGCTTCTTGATTTCCATCCAGACCTAACAAGTTCGAATCCGTCTAGAACACGAAGAACATTTATCAGGGCTTGAATTTTAACTGAAGGTGAGTTAACTGGTTTCTTATAGACTTGGCAATATTTACAGCCATAGCAAACAACAAGTCGTGAAAGATCACTGAATCTAAGACGAAAGGGAAGATAGGATTTAAATATTAAAAAAATGAGAATTTTCAATAGCCTTATTTATGGTTTCTTATCGGTTTATATTCTGCAAGAACGCTAACATTTATCATATAAGTTACCAATATTGCAGGATAAAAATTAAAATCTCCTTATTAGTAAGTAGAGGGGTGGGGTGTAAGAAAATCAGTCCAAGAATGAAATTTTGTTTCACTGTTTCAACTTTAGTTAGACTGTAGCTTGGAAATAAAGCAATGAGTATTAATTCTATTAATTTCATATTGCTGTAGTAGTATTTTTTTTTATTTTCGATGACATATTACTCAGAAAATAGTTATTACAATGCATATTTTAACCGTATAGTAACCTTTTTGACAATGTTTTTGGTACCACAATTCTATATTGCAGAACTGTCGTGAGCTCGATTCTAGTCGCCAAATATTATTTTTTAAGCCGGTTTTCGAGTTTGTCGATCATTAGCACAAGTAAATAAGATCTCTTCTCCACTCACGTTTTAAGCCTAGCATCTCAGAAAAAAAAAAAAAAAAAAAAAAACCAGGGTTCACGATCATCAGCTGGTGGTAGTTGTTTGTACTCTCTTACGTCCTCCCCAATACTTAAGAATCGTCGATAGCTATGAGCTCAGCTATTGGTGCCTGCATAGAGTAGAGACTGGCTGCCCACCAATTTTCAGAAATGCTTAAAGCTAAAAGAGTTCATTCAACCTGCTTAATTTGTGGGATAAAAATGGGTTAGGCGATTTGTTTTATGTTTTGTTTGTATTGTTGGCAAAATGTTAATTTTTTTTAATTTATGTAAACGAAGAAACTGAATCATTTAGTGTTTACAAGTTAGTAATACAGAGCACGAAAATTTTTCAGACCTTTCTCTAAAGAGTGACAGAATCGATTTTTATTGAAAGTAGCCTCATATGAAGCAGTTGCTCCTGTGGCCTAATGGATAAGGCATTGGCCTCTGGAGCCAAATACTGTGGGTTCAAGTCCCTCCAGGGCCGAAGCGATGTTTTAAAAGCCGCCGTAGCACAATTGGAAGAATAGCGGAACATTGCGCCCTTCGATTGGAAAAGAACTAGGTTCGATTTTCGTCGTGACGAGAGGGATCCTTATATGGGCTTTTTCACTTGAAGATGAGTTAGCCGATCTCATACGGTGGTAGCAGGGTTTTTCGCTCCCGGAAACTCGGATTTTTCATTCCACATACAGACAAATCGGCCTTCAGAACACACGCAATTTACAGACAAAAAGTACTGTTGTTGATGATGGGCGATAGATGGCGTTGATGGTAGTTGGAGAATTAAGTAGTGAGATTAGCGAAGTAGAGTAGTGTGCCCTCCCACGATGAGTCCATGGACTCCCTGGAGGTGTCACGTAATAATAATAATAATAATAATGAAAGCTCTAGTTGTCCTTATACTAAAAGGCAAGAATATAAAGACTTTATATTTGAAGGAATATCATAACGGAATATCTTTTTATCGATATTCCGTTATGAGCTATAGCATGCTGAGCCTTTGTAAAGTACATATATCGCCTCTATAAAATATAAAGAATTTTTCCTTCACTTTCTTGGTGGGAAAATATATGTATCATCTATGGTTGATTTTTTATTTTTATTTTTAATGTTTCGCATTCCAAATTCCTTAAACAAAGTGATAAGTTCATGCTTGAAGGTTACACCAGCTTTTTATCTCCTTCTGTAACTAATACGCAGCTCTTAGAAACAAGAACATTGTGTATCGAGGAACAATCACAATCTCAAGCTCAGATACATAGTTTCAAAGTTTCCCACATGTTTGAAGTCTTCAAATTTATCACTGTAAAACGGAGCGGATCATGACTGCCTTCGCACAAACTCCGGTTTCTTGAATTATCTTTTCCCCACTATTAACATTGAGAGTAGAAATTAGCTATATCAAAAGGATGATCGCACTTCAAGACGATTTTCACATAGTCTGCATCTTCGTCATCTCTGTGAATGCGAGTTCTCATTGTTCTTCATGAGATTCAAATGCGGCAGTTTCAATTCCAGAATAGTTTCAATAACTTCATTAATTTCATTTCTTGTAAACAAACCAGTAACATATTTAATAACAACACTCTAAGTCAGTCTTTGGTTATGCATAAGGCCATCTGATAATTTCTTTAATTAATTAAAGCTTCCAACATATAGGTGTGAATCGTGGACTCTATTCCAAAAAGAAGATAATAGGTTAAGGATTTTTGAAAGGAGAATAATGAGAAAAATTTATGGACCAATTAAAGAGAAGAACATATTGTTAGATTTATTAAGACACAAAGAATAGCATAGATAGGCCACTTAGAAAGGATGGAGGAAAGTAGAGAAGTTAAATATATATATATATAAATGGAAAATAGCGTAATTGGACAAAGAAGAAGAGGAAGACCTAAAAAGAAACGGTTAGATAAGGTTGAGAAAGACACTGGAATTCTTAAAGTTAAGAATTTGAAAAGCACTATATATATATATATATATATATATATATATATAGTGGTTGCGAAATATTTCGCATCGATAAACATCGTCTGTTCGTCTGACTTTTATAAACATTCAATAAATTCGTCAGAGAAATAAAGTTACAAATATATAACAAGCATAAAGAAACATAATATAACTTGAATTCTCTGGGCGTAGTATACAGTATTCCTTCATAAGGCCGAACATGGATGCGAAATATTTTATCAGTTTGTTAAAAGTTTGCTTTATTTGACTGAACAGACTTAGCTGTAGCTAAGTCTGTTCAGTCAAATTAAGTAGTCACATTAACAGTAGAGCCTCTGTAGAGGCTCTAGTGTTAAAAATCTAATAGCTATACAAGTACTTTTGCTATTTTAAATTTTCTTGAAGATAGTATTTCAAAAATAACTTTGTAATAAGCATTATTACATGCTAGAAAATCCCAAATCGAAAACGAAGATATTTTTGAACAAAAATTATTTAAGTTTTAAAATAAAAAGTAATTAAAATTAATTAACAGATAAGTTTGTTAAGTAAACTGCGCCAAGATTAAATCTCTAGCTAAATCACAATAATCAACAAATAATAAATAAAATAACACTACATCAAAACTGAGCGGACATATCAAACGTAATGTGGCGCTAATATTGTTTTATGTTTCTTTATGCTTGTTATATATTTGTAACTTTATTTCTCTGACGAATTTATTGAATGTTTATAAAAGTCAGACGAACAGACGATGTTTATCGATGAAGTCTTACGTCAGAGTGCTCTGTGGTTATTGGCTTTATTTCTAATTTTTGTATCATACTTGTGTCTAAGCACTTCGTAAAATTTTCAAGTGGAATGGTTTCAATTATAAATATACCTTCACGATGCGCGGTAAAAAAAAAAAAAAATCTTGTAAGAGGACTGATTAATTATTTGGCATGATTATTTGACTCAGACATAAGGTAAGCTGTATTAATGGATTAGACTGTAATTATTTTCTCAGACAATTTTCAAGTATTCAATCAGATATTACTTAAAATTATCAGAAAACATTATTAAATTAGAAGAGACAAGTCTTTGAACCAGTGTATATCACATATAGAGATATACATGGAGAAAACTAGTTGTTGATATAATAACTACAAATTTCGATAAAATTAGTTGAGTGGTAATCATATTAATATTAATTTCGGTGGCGGTATTATAACAAAATATGCTTATTTAAACATCTGCAGTAATCAAAATTCACACAGAACACTAGGAAAGCTCATTATGAATTTTATTTAATGCTGTACTGCTTTCGTGGCGCCATTTTCGTTTGTTTACATTATTTATATATGCAGTCTGCTCTCTTGACGCCATTTTTGTTTGTTTACATTATATATAGCGGTAAGTGGAGTGGGGGGGGGGGGCTCATTTCATGCTTTCTAGTTCTGTTTTTGAATGTATAGATCTGCTGCATGCCAATCGATATTCCGTTATGAAAAATGCCAACGAAAAAGCAATTTTACGTTATTGTTTTTAGGTAATCTTTGATTTAAAAACGATTTGATGTCTCTTGCAACTATAATATAAGTCTTACCTGTTATTACCTATAATATAAGCCTTACCTGTTATTAAACCTTAAAAAAAGCGTTTAGCATCTATTTATACATTACAATACACTATTGTTTTGATTACACAGGACAGATAAGCTATAATTTTAGTATTGTAATAAGTTTTTAAAGTCTCAGTATACCTAACAAAACTTGCATCATCTAACTATCTTAAATTGTATGCAATGAAAACTGTTCAACCCTAAACCAGCCTTATTTCAATTGACTTTGTTTGCTGATATTATTAATTTTGAGTTCAGAAAGGGGCCCTGCTTAGATTATTTTTTTATAATTTTAGAATTAAAATTAAAAAAGTAAATAAACTTAAAGAAATATAAAATTTCTGATGTACAATGCACAGGAAATATATGCTGCAAGCATATAATAATAATAATAATTAATAATAATAATAATATTTTTTTTTGTGGAATGATATTATGAAATGATTTTGGAATTTCCGAACATATTCATTGTTCTATTGAACCACTACTTTTTGATTGGTAAAGTGTGTGTGTGTGTGTGTGTGTGTGTGGAGAGAGAAAGAGATCAGCGCCTAATATGTTTAATTTGTATATATAAAAAAAATAGAGTTAAGAGTCACATTAATTGACGGATTTCACAAGAGGAGTCCGAAGCTTGCGCGTGATTCCCCTCGCACTTCTTCATTTTAATTTAATATTTTTGTTTTATTTTTTTTAATTTATAAAAAAAAGTATTTTATTTATTTATTTATATATATATTTATTTATTTATATATATATATATATATATATATATGTTAAAGATACCAAGTAATTTTATACCAAGTAATTTTAAACCTGGTTTTACTCCATTTCCCAAGTAAGCAAACAGACTAAAAGTCAAAATACTTTCTACATATATATATATATATATATATATATATATACACAACTTTCGGGAGTCAAGTTTACGTAAAAAATAGAATTGCCATATATAGTAACTTTTAAAAATCCGGTTACTCAAGCTTTAATGGACATGATATACTGCAAAACTTCCACACACTCAGTTTTAATTATACTCGATAAAAAGCTCTTTTAATAGGGTTTATCTTAATGACAAAATCAGGTTTAAACCGTTAAAAAAAGAAGAGGTCTGAAAGACATTCTCATAATAATTTTATTGTACTATGAAACCTGTGGAAAATTCATGACAAACACGCGTAATAACCACAGTAATAAGTTTTAATAAGTAAATATTTCATCCTAAGTATCATAGGACATCGTCAGTAATGGGATTGTAAGGGAATCCCATTACAATCCATTGTAATCATGCGCCCTAACTGTATGTTATTCCTGGTATTGTTTGAATTAACTATACTGACGATGTCCTATGATACTTAGGATGAAATATTTACTTATTAAAACTTATTACTGTGGTTATTACGTGTGTTTGTTTAGTTATTCTCATAATAATGTTTGCACTTTTTGCGGATGGACACACTACTAGTCTAAAAAACGTTTCCTGAGAGGCCAAAGCTTGAAGTACTTTTCAACATTGCAGGTTCCCTTCACGAGAAGTTTATTTCTAGTTCTTTCGTGTTTGTAATTCTAATATACTTGAAGAATTTACACCAAATTATATTTCACACCAAGTGAAACTATGATAACAGAAACTCGTCCAATATCCCAAGTAAATGGTATTTCGAATAGATGAAAAATATACACCTATACAGTATAAGTTCTATAAGAAAGAAGGTAAAAACAAAGCTGCCTTGTCTTTCTCTCTATCACCTATCCTTTCTTTATGCACATATTTCTGTTTAATTAGCTGTTTATTACTTGAATTCTAATAGCATGCCAGACATGGGTCGTTATCTCAATGTCGCGCGAATCACATAATGTGTTTTATTGCTGTATATAAATTGAAATATTATGAACTATCTGCTTATTTCGACTTACCCTAAACTATTTGTACATATACCAGGCCAAACATTTTGCAAAAAATAAATAGTACTTTGATATTGATTAAATATTTTCATTAAGCTGTTGCTGTTGTTTTGGAATTAAAACCGCTAAGGCTCTATGAGCCTGATTTATTTTAATGCAATGAACATAAGTGTTAGTCTTGTATTATGTCTGTTAATTGCATATGTGGTTTGCCTGTTTTGCTAGGGATGAAAAACCCTACCATCCCTGTATAGTCTTTGCGAATATTCCTTTGTCTAGAATTATGAATTGGTCACCCCATGGAAGGAATAAAAGAAGACCAAGGGCTACGCTCAGAGGGAGTTGCTGACAAATATAAACGCCTGCAACAAATAAACTAAACCAGCTAATCATTGTGTTATTATAAAACGATACTCACCTGAAAGGTTAACTACATTCTCACAAATGCATTCTGCAGTTCAATTATGAATTACACTAATCTTATTTCTGAGTTGTCAACTCTGAGTGTTCCTTATAGGAAATATAGATGGGACCAACCACTTCATTTAAAGTCGAATCACTCATCTTAATTCCACTTACTATTCTCTTTTGTCCATTTTAAACATGTTGCACTCATTTTTTTTTTTTTTTTTTTACAAAATGAGTATTTATTTATTTATTTTAATTTACCTAATAGAATGACAGAAATTTCAGTATTAGCGCTATATTAACATTCTAACGATATATAGTTCTCATTTGTTAAAATCAATTTTACGCTCTCTGCATTGTTTGGATTCTAAATTCGATTCGCAAAGGTTTTTTTTTTTTACTGATCACACGAAATATATTTGCATTTTATTTAACGATAAAATTGCTATACTAACTCAATCCGTACCTCTTAGTTTACCTGCAGCAGGAGTAGCGGGTGCAATTGCTGAACAAGGAAAGTACTGACTCTGAGGGTTGATCTCGAGCGTTCTTTGAGGAATAACTCTGCGAAATGCGCTATACGATGTGTGCTCGACTCCATCACTACTTGCAATTATAGCACTGTGTCTGTCTATATCTGCAGTTCCTACGTGGTTGGAACGCTGAGATCCAGTGCAAAATGCTGACGGAAGAAGAAACGGCTGGGGAATAAAATAGGGAGGAGACATCATAGTATTTCCATTGGATAGCGAAGTTATTCTGTAAATCCCTTGCGATATTGACAGAGGAGGCGAATCTCTGATCGTTTTTTCTTTATTTACCCTCACTGATTCGGAACTGCTGGGTTTCGTTTTTTTGTTTTTTCTTGGTCCACGCTCCTCTTGTACAGCTAAAACAACAGACAAGTGTAAAGTGAGTATTAATATTATAAGGTAAAAGTGAAACAGTGATATAAATATTACATAACTGGAAGAAACACGGGATAAGCAGAAAAGAAAGCAAAACCTTTAGTATGCATCGGACATCAGACACTTCATCAATCTACAAGAAAAGCGCACACGCAAACACACACAATTTTTAATTGTCTAACTAATTTTTTTCTTCTGCTATGTGGTAGATCTCCCTCACACACACGTATATGAAAATATAGAAAGTGAACCTGTATTAAAAAAAACTTTATATTGTATATAGCACGCAATTTTTTTTCACTACGCGAACAGAACCGTACATGTTTTTTTTTTATTTTATAGAAAAATATATTATAAAATATGCATCATTAATATTCTTGAATTCTAATTCCCCCCCCCCCCACCGCCCTGCTTCACCGCAAAAAACTACCTACTGATGTTATTCGCCTAGAGTAAAATCGATTGGCATTATTCATGGAATGCTTACGAAGTGATCCTTAAACAAGTAAAGGTAAAGATGTCTCATTAAATATGTGCGAGCCAAGAAGTTACGAAAAATTAACAAGTTGTTTTGAAATTTTGGCCGAAGCAACTGCAGCTATAAATGGCCAGCGTATTAAAACTGTAAATTGCATTCGTTTTTCTGTTTTGAATGATGAAAAATCTGAGTTTCCGGAAAACATTTCCACTTCCGTTTGCGACCATCTAACCGATAACCGACTTTCAGTTGCAAGAGCCTTGTAGATCTTCGCCTCCTGAGGTACGACAGCTCCGAAAATTAACAACTAACCTCTGGCAAGTAGCTTGTATAGAAAATTTCAACTGCAGCTAGTTATTCGAGTCACTTTGACAGTGTCGATTCTTGGAATATAGTATGGTCGATATCATTTAGTTCAAATGACTGTCATTATTTTGAGCTGCGTTAGGAGCGAACCGTCTACCCACCCCTCCTCCTCTTACTAAAAGCTTCTTGAATGCTTATTGGCTCACTCTTAATAAACAGAAGCAGTGATGAGCGCTCTCCGCTTCCCCCGCTCACATTTATGAGAATATCGTATGGTAATTCTCACCTAAAAAAGCAATTCTCCTACTCATTGTGATGATGATCATAATACCTTGTTTTTTTTTTTTAAGTTCGTACTTACATGAAAAATAAATAAATAAAAACATTGAACAATTTCAGTATAAATTGGTTTGTTGCAACCGCAGTTAACCGCCAGCTAAACAGCTGACAAGACAAAGCCCGAGAAAGAAGTGTTTCCCCTTGCCCCTTTTTTGGACAGCTCTGGGTTCCGTCTCAACTCGAATGAACCTTTAAAATAACTTTTTAATTGAAGATAAGTTTTCGGTCTAATACATGGATTAAATTGGTTTTTCTTCTCCAAAAGAGGGAGCAAATTGGCTGGAGAAACACATATCCCCCGCATTTGTAGCCTTGATTGCTTCGATTGTAGTGTGTGATTCTAGCCAAATCAACTTAATCCAAAAAACATTTGCTAAAGTTTGTATACTACAATACAATATATATAAAATATAAATATATAAATTATGTTATGAATATAAAAATAAAAAATATATATATAATATATATATTGTATTACTGTTTAAACAGTGACTGGTTAACCAAAATGTAAGTCAAATATTAGTAAAAAGTGACCTAAGGAATTCCTTCATATTCTTCTAGTAACAACAAGATTACAAACAATAATAATAAAATGGTGAGCTTCGAAAGCTGATATAGCAAGAATCATTCAATATCACAAATTCTTATCGCCATAATTTTGGTTTGTCTAATTTTTCCATTAAAATGATCGATTAAAACAAAAATTGAATTGATTCCAAATTTTAATACAAATCCTAAATAGCAAGTTCATTAAATTTCATATATCCCATCATTTTGAATCGTTTTGTACGCAGTCCGAAAAAAAAAAAAAAGCTTTCATCAAATAGCTTTGAACCTAATATAACAAGCATACATCACGTGATGAAGCTCTTATTTTCATATCTCAGAGTTTGGAATTGCTCACAATTGAATCAAAGTTAATTGTTCTTGTTCCATCAATTTAGCGAATATTGCCATGGAAACTCTTTTGAAGACGAAAATATCGAATTTTGCCAGTAAAAAATGATTCGTTGAAACCGCAGTTAAATTTCACCCATCCTGAGCGGAGTTATTGCTCCATACAATTCCGAAAACGACTGACTCCCCCCCCCCACCATTTTCTCAGTAAACTGATTCCCCACCCCCCCACCCACCCTTTTCTCATTAAAACAACAGATCCAATAAGACAGCACATTTATCTAAGCATTACTAATAAAGAAAGATCAATTCAAAAGTCTAGCATGCATATTTACGGATAGGTGAGAAGAAATGAATGTACGGTAATTGGTCTTATGCATTTTGCGAAACGATTTTGTTTTTTAAACACTTTATTATGTATTAAATTACATATATGTAATGTAAAATTTTGATACTACACTTTCTTTCATGTAATTGAAGAACAGCTTCTGATTCTAATTAATATCATTATAAATGTGCATAATGTGCATTGATATAACAGAATAATTAATATATTACACAAGAAAACACGATTGCATGTTTAAAGTTCATTTTTTTTTCAAAGTTTGACACAATATGACGATACAGAGTATGTACAATATATATATACAATTGACACATAATATTTTCTCTTTAATACAAGCATACAGTAAATAATAATAATAATAACATTTTAACGGAGGGTAACAATAGAGTGCTTGGTACCATGTGCTACAACTGCGCCCTCTAATGACTTTTAATAATAATGTTTTTATTCCATTATATTTTCATATGTTACATCGTAATATTACTACTACTACTACTACTAATAATAATAATAATAACAACAATAATAATAATAACAAGTTTCGTAATAGCATTCTTATATTATGGCATCATTTATCAGAACGATAGAATCTGCAGCTGTTTTTAGGTGCGTTTCACAAAATGTGAAAGGGAAAAACATGCAGAAATTATATGTTGTTAAGTTTCTCTGGCTTGATGAAATTTAGTAATTAGGTACGTAAGAAGTATACAAGGATATATGTATGCAGTTCGGTTTCGATTAAAATCGGATCATTTTAAAATAAAAATAAATTTCACTAGCTTAATGGAATTGATTGAATTTTGGTATTTAGGATCGCTTTTCGTTTTAGGTTATTCAATTCCGATGCTACCAAAACACATGCCTTTTTTTCTCGCAAATAAAAATCTCAGTTCACCTTTTCTTGCCTTTCATAACAGCCAGATTGCTAGGTCACATCAGATTTCTCTCTTAGTGGACTTACGTTTACTTCCGCCTTTCTTGGTACAAACGCATTACATCAATAGTGTTTTAGCCTCTAAAAACCTTGTCATTCTTTTTCTGCTTAAGATGCTTTTTGAGCTACTAACCGGTATAAAAATCCAATCCGCTAAACTTTAAAACACTATTCTGATGTTTAGGATGGCGTATGAAAAATATTCTTGATACTGTTGAGAAGCGGGTGTTCGACTATTCTTTCTCATGACGGAATCGAATTATTCACTATCTCACAGACACTCTGTTTCTGACATTTCTTTTCCTCAGGTATTTCCATCGGCGCTAATTACTGAACATGTATCATTCTCGCACTTACGACTAACCCGTGTAACACAAGCAGAGGCGTCTCAATATTTTTTTACTTTTCGGAGCTACAGAACCTGTTTCTTTTTTTTCATTCGCTCTTTTTCTGTCGCTAACCTCAAACCACTGACAGTAGATAATATTATCCATTCTTCTTTTTCTTCTTCTTTATGCGACAAACCCTGTAATGCTCAAACCCTCTGAGCTTCAAGATTTTCCGTAATGAAAGGCCCAAATATCATTACTAATGAAGTTAACAACCTTGTGAACTTTAATGCTACAAAAACACAATCCTATCTTGTCCTCATAAGAAAGATCTTCTTTACTTTCCCTTATCTTGGGTAATACTCAGATTTCCAGGCCAGATCACATTTCTCTTCTTGGACTGACTTACATCCAGTGGTGAGCCTTATAGCTCACCACTGGATGTAAGTCAGTCCAAGAAGAGAAATTTGAGAAAAATTTAACAAAGGGCTTGCGCGAGCTCCTTATAGAGCTCGCGCGAGCCCTTTGTTAAATTTTTCTCGAATTTGCGAGCCCCTTTTTCTTCTTGTTTAATAATCTTGTAGAACTAGAAAATACCACCGTGGAATGTATACATGCTACTATAATTGCTACTTTAAATTCATATGGATTTTCTGATAACCATTTAAAAAATCATCTCATTGCATTTTGTTCTGATGTAGTGTAATGTTAGGGAAAAAAATCAGGTATTGCAAACTTCTACAAAAATTTCCCAACATTTTGATTTGGCATTGCGTAGCTCATCGTTTACAATCAGCATTAGACGATTCGATAAAAAACATTAAAGAAATAAATCATTTCGAAATATTTATGGATAAATTATATGCTTTTTATCATCAATCACCAAAAAAATCAACGAGAATTAAATACGATTGCGAAAGACCTTGGTATCGAAATTTTAAAGATTGGCCGTGTGTTTGGACCACGATGGGCAGCTTGCAGTTTACGAACGGCTCTTGCTGCTTGGAGAAATTACCCAGCTTTATGCAAGCATTTTGCATCGAATTGATAAATATAAGGGCTTTTTAAACCGACTCCTCAATTTGGAATTTTTAAAAGCCCTATCAATCATTAATTGATTGATATCCTACAGGAATTATCATATCTGTGAGACACTCTACAAAGTCTCAATATAAGTATTATAAGGGCTAAGTTAGCCCCCCTTTTTTTTTTGCTCGACGATGCGAGCCCTTTGTTAAAATTTCCATAGCTCACTACTGCTTACACCGCTTTCCTTTCATTTCCTTTTACAAACGTGCATCATCTTTTCACCCTAAAAAAAAAAAGCTTTGTGTCTTTTCTCCGAAGACAGTACTTAACTGCTAACATCATGTAAGAATATAGCTCCTATATTTGAGGTGTATCAACGACCTTCCTAAAATGCGTGATGCTTTCTAAGGTGATAGCAGTCTGATTAATAGTTGATGCTCCTTCTCTCTTCTTAAGAACCGACCCAGTCGATTTCTGATAAAATCATCTCTTTCTGCCTTACGCCTTTTCTACAGATATTTTCAAGTCAACTTCTCATCCTTTTATTCCATCTATCTCTGTTCTTTGGAATATCCTCATACTGTTTCTCCCGGCCACTGTGGCCTCTAAATTAATAAGATTATTAATAAATAATAAGCAACAACTCTACAGATACTCTTTCTCCTTAACGTTCTCCCTTCCCCCAACAAACCAGTTGGGGAAAGAAAGATCGTTAAGTTGCTACTAATGCCGTTAGTTGTACTACTGGTTTTGCAACTCTTATGTGATGTAATAGTAATATTAATGATAATCATTCTCTAGAACAGCATTTATTAATAAGTGCAACCTCTAGTTGCTAAAGAAGCATACAATGTACAGTATATAGGGGCTTCTTTCCAAACTAATAATTTCTACTTACGAGCTAATAAATTGCGACCCAATTCATTGAAAGAACACAAAACCTTGATCTTATGAACATTTTACGATACTCATCGATACATTAATACGTTTAACAATGGAAAAAAGCAAATTTTCAGTTTACGAGCATTCAATATACAACACGTTCTTTCTCTCAATAAATTCACCTTATTTTATGACTGCAAATGATTTTTTACTTGTTGTGTTATGTATCATAGATATATTGTTAGGCTCAGTCCCAAATTTCGAATTTCAATGAAATTCGTTCAGCCAGAGTACAGAAATAATTTGTTTTTGATGAACACGAATATTATTACTAATTGTGTCATCTTATGATTATTTTATTTGATCTTTTTCTTACTTTTTCTTCCTGGACTGCCATCTTTACGCCCAGCAAATTAAAACAAAGTTTTGAGAACATTTCTAATGGAAGCAGATTTCTGATTCTGAAGACAGCTCGAATGTTACTGTATATTTAATAAAATATCTACCCAGGGAGAAGAAATAACTTGCATGTGAATTTTCAACAATTGAAAATTCAACTCTGTGCAGTTTTAAACTATATTGTAATTAGGCAGTCATGAGTCTGCCCACGCGCTTTGTATATTTGGTCATGCACGGGGAATAATACAGTAAGGTTCAGTCTTCGTATCAATACTGTACTGTTTTCTTGTTTTCACGATAAAAGGTTATTTTCTTTTTTTCGCTATATTTGATCACTTTTATTAACCCAATGCTTGGAAATTATTATAATAATTTCATTATGTCCTGATCAAATTTTACTACGTAATTTTAGTAAGTAATTTTAGTACGTAAGAATCTTGTTAAAATTTGGTGTCATTTCAAACTTAGTTTCATTTGGACCAGTTCAGTAGCCAACTTTGATAAAACAAAATTATGTCTGCAGTGTACGAGTATACGAAATGCCAAAAAAAGGTTTTAAGTTGAAATGTTTTGATAGTGAATAGCATCACCATACAATAATGAAAATGCGTCTTTTTATGACTGTTCCGATCATTGCCTTACTGTGCTGCCGCATAAACTTAATTATGCGGCAGCACAGTAAGGCATAAAGTGATTTCTAGTGTGAATTGGTCGAAATCCAGCTTAATACATTTGAAAGTAATTACAGAAATACCGACGAAGGAAGGCTATTCTAAAGATTAGAAACAGAAAAAGAGGGTGAAGTAGACTTCTTTTACACCCGTTGAAAGAAACATAAACACACCTATATTTTTATGCCGATCCCACTTACGAAAAATGCATAGTGCATTGTACCCTGGTGGGCTAAGATATATATTTTAATTTATTTATCTTTGTAATATTTTTTATTTATTTTTTTACATAATCCAGAAATCCTGCTCTAGAAATACGAAGCATGGAACTTTTTCAAACCACTTGAAGCCTCCAATGAGCTGAGAAGTGGTCTCGCACCTGTCTAAAATTCACGTTATTTAAGAAATCATTGATAACGTCAGGTTTATAAAATACAGAAAATTCTAGTTTCGCATTGCACGACCAGCAGTGAAAACTAACTGCTAGGTGTGAGTTACGCATAATAGTAGCTGTCACATTTTATCGGTCTCGAATCGTAGCTGGTTTATTAAATTTCAGCCTTCGTTTTCTCCACGCCAAAAGATGAATGACAAGGAAGACAAGTTTGAAATGTTGTTGAGATAAATTCCAGTTGTGTTGTGATGTTGTTTTGCTGAAAGAAATATGGATCATTAATGTAGATGCTAGGTTGTGCGTCCAGATGGCCTAGTATGGTCCATCTCATGAAACCAATATAAGACTATTGTTCACTTGTATGGCACAGTGTATGGTCTTAAACTGTCCGTGTAGTTCCAAAAAAATCCGATGCCATTCATTTCTCAAGAAAAGAATTGTTTAGGTGAGATTTTATTTATCTGTATTTTAGGTTTAAATTATGGCCTTTAAAATGTTACCATTTGTTTTTTTTTTTTATTTTATTTACCATTAATTTATAAGAAGCAACAAAGTGAAAGTTAGAAGAGGAAAATGACGTTTTTTTTTTTTTTTCTTAATTCCTAGTGATCCTACAGAAAACATGGCAAAAAAGCTATTTTTAGGAAATTAGCAAATTTTGGAAATCGTATCCCAATTTTAGTGGCAATCCAATCTATGAAAGGTTGGTAACATGAAGCATTTGATTATCATAGGTGGACTAAATAGTAGGTAAACCCGAAACTATGTTCTAGAAACAAACATGACATTTTTTAAGAGCCAGTTTTGATCTTCAGTATACAGACTGGTGGTAGACTCACACAGAGTGATGGAAATCAGCCATTACTTATTCACAAACTTCTGTCCCCCCACCACACACACACACATGCGCGCGCGCAGAGGTAAAGATGTGACATGCTATGTAATCATTACATTTTGTATTTCTTAATCCGGATCTAGTTAAAGCGACTTTAAACTTTAAATAGCAAACAACCTCAGTATGATTTGATACTACCCAACAATAAGCGATTGATTAGAGTTAGAAATGATCATCCCTTAGGTTGCGAACACCTTTATTGCATATAAGTGTACGCAGTATGCATAATTTGGCAAAGTATGGAAAAAATGAAAGAAAAGAAAAGTTTTGTAAATCGTATGCTATATGTCCTATCTTAAGTACTGAATTTTTTTTTTTTTTTAAACATAAGTCGTTTCGGCCCTACCATCCTGACTTATTATGACCAGTTACACGCTGTCAGGCTTGCAGCGCACTGCACCCGACATACCAGCTTGTCACTTAATACGGTTTTTAATCCTTTATAATATCTGCATATATACAGTTAACCTTATCTCCTGTTCAGACATGCATTTTTTTTTTTTTACATGACACTGTTTCAACCAATTCAGACCTTTAATAAACAAAGTGCTGGTCTCACCACAAAGGGATGAAAATATTGCACTACAACTAAAAAAAATAATTACTTCAATTAGGAATATCATGGTAGAATTACTAATTAAGCAACTTATTGATCTTCTTACGAGACGTTCCTCATCCCATTAGTTTTCTCTTTGTTACAGCACTTCAGACTTCCAATAAGCAAAGCCGATCCGACAAGTGAGGTTAGTTGTGAAGTGACCCCTTCACAGTGGTCACTTAAGATCGCTTAACACGATAGTAAACCTGTGTGTATGGAGTATTTATATTCGAAAATAAAAATGGATTCTTCATTAAAGAGCAGCTGTATTTATTTCTGCGCTTGTTGAAATTAAATTCAAAGAGGTGTAAATAAGATTGCTGTTATTGAAACCTACTCTAACGGTTTCTTATTAGCAAACTTCGTCAAAGCGCTACTACAGACAAAAAAAGTCTTTTTGCGACTGTAAGTTGTTTTTAACATGTCCTTGTTTGATAATCGGCATTAAGACTATTTGAGTTTCTCGCTAGTCTTCAAAAAAAAGCGGAAGTTCTTGTCAACTGTGATATTGCCGGGGTTGGAGGAACTACGGTGATGACCCATTCATCAGACACTGGGTGGTAGCTTGTAACAGCGGTAGTGTTTAATCACGCTGACGGCAGGTGGGCGTGCAATCAGGAAGACACCATTTAATTGAGCGTGTAATCTGCCACTTAATGGAACTCTTTTTTTTCTTTTTTTTTCGTGCCTTTAGTAGTGTGCTGAACTGTCCTGTCATTATATCCCTCCCTTCACTCTACTGAGCTAAAGGACCCGCTGTTTGTGCGGTGAAAGCCGTCTTCTCCATTATTGTGTGACACTGCACAGCGCACGTGAAACAACGTTCAATCAACGACCTCCTCTCCAATGTGGCAATGAGATGTGCCATTAGTCATTTGATGCCCTTACAAGAGCGACGCTCAGAATATGTGAGCACTCTTACGAAGCATACCTATTCAGTTACTTTGGGTTACGTGTCGCGCACGTGCCGGGGCACAAGAATACACTCCAGGAGTTTCCATTGTCACCGTCATCAAGGACAGAACTTCGCTAAAAGCTTCCTTCCCCCGTCATCAAACCACACGCTCTTTGCATATCCATGATTTCTCTTGCAGTTGTAAAATCATGCATCTTCCAGTTTTGTCTCTTGTGAAGACAGACGAATATAAAACCAATACCATTTTCTTTCTCTCTTTTTTTCACTTATTCCTGCTTTTTTTTCGCAACCCTTTGTTTTCATTATTTTTTGCTCCTTTTTCTTTTGCATTTGCCATTTCACATTTTCCATTGTTTGACTATGCTGAGATTCCTCTCTCCCCCTACTTTTTTTTAATGGAAAATTAAATTGCTTTTATTATGTCTTCAACTTATTCACTTTTCTGTTTTGGCTGTTAGGTATGTACAATTAATGAAGGAATTAAATACGGGTTGAAAATAAAGTCTCTCAGCCACCGCTAAAAAAAAGTCGGACTCTTGTCATTGCCATCAGCAAGAGTGAAATATAGCAATGAATACGCGACCGTCTTCTCTAAAATAGGATGTCGCAACGATGAAAGATAAATGAAACTTTCTGGAGAGAACTGAGTTTTTATTTATTTATATAATGGGAGACAAATTGACTACATAACGATTTTGTCGGGAATGTTCTTTCGTTTTATCCATATGCCTGCCATATAGAGAGGAAGATAATTGGGTGTGTATGTGTTTTACGGTAAAGATTTATAACACGATCACAAGTCTTTATTGTACAAATAATAGACTTGATTATGAGTGCTGCTGGAGAAGTCACTGACGAGAGTGATTACCTTCTGTTCAGAGCCTCCGTAGCTCAGTCGGTATAGACGAAGCCCTTTGATCGGAAAGACCTGGGTTCGATTCCCTTCCATGACGTGAGGAACCTTTATCCGGTCTCTTTCAACTAAACGTGAGTTATCAGGTCTCATACTGAGTTCAAGTTCCCCTGGAACTTGAACTCAGTTTGTTGATTGGAGACTAGAAACACTGTCCACTCAGCCAATCTGCTGTGTTTGGTTAGTGACAGAAATTTTATAGTGTGGGAATGCTTATCCTGCTTTGAGCAGTTTTATACTGTTCTCTGGAAACGATCTAGTTGATTATCAGCATCACTATGAACATGGAATACTGGGTTTGAATGGACAGCTGAGAGTTTCACAAACATCTTATATTTACAAACTTCATTAGACTGTCGGGTTACATTTGGCCGCGATTATAGATGCGATTCTTGGAGATTTATCTCATCTTGTAAAACTCGTTGGTTGGTACCGATTGAGTTACGGAATCTCTATACGAGAGATATACTGATTCTCTCAAAAACGACTTTTTGGTTGAAAATATTTGTATTCAGTGCCCTTCGCAATACGAGAAAGATCTATAATTACAAGAGCTCTGAATTAAAGCCGAGTTAGCCAGTCCCATAGCAGTCCATCCCCCGTAACTCGAGTTTTTCTTATCACAAACAGGCAAATTGACTGCGTAAACAACACACTA
This sequence comes from Typopeltis vanoorti, assembly GCF_054136105.1. Classification (NCBI taxonomy): domain Eukaryota; kingdom Metazoa; phylum Arthropoda; class Arachnida; order Uropygi; family Thelyphonidae; genus Typopeltis; species Typopeltis vanoorti. The sequence goes on along the minus strand of NC_143561.1, from coordinate 115,311,272 downwards.
CGAACATAAATACACAGAAATTACATAATCAGCCAGGACAACCAACATGTGCACTAAAACTACAAACATTCAGAAAAGACGAAATAAGAAGTATCTTTTAAAATCAGCTTTTCAGCAGAATACTCAACTTTCATTGACTATACAAAAATACTTACCATTTCTATTCATATTAACTGCAAAACATTTCTGCAGACGGCAGTACGGACACCAGTTACGACGGGCTTTGTCCACAACGCACGTTCCGGTGCCAGCTATAGCAGAAGAAGAGAGAGAGAGATTACCAGTTACCATATCACATATGTAAATAATTAAGAAATTTCTTAATGTAATTAAATTAAGAAAAACTCGAGTTTTTCTTACCACAAACAGACAAATTGACTGCGTAAACAACACACTACGAACAGAAATACACAGAAATTACATAATCAGCCAGGACAACCAACATGTGCACTAAAACTACAAACATTCAGAAAAGACGAAATATATATATATATATATATATATATATTTAGGGATGGCGCCTAAAGCACCTATTATTATGGGAACAACTCGTTTTCTTTTGCCAGATTCGTTCAACTTCGATTTGCAAGTCGCGATATTTTGTATTTTTTTTTTCATTTTCTTTGTCGTCAATCCGACTATCTCCTGGTACTGATATTTCGATAAACTTAACACCCTTGTTTTCACTTTTTTTTCAACAACTGTGATATCGGGTGTATTACATTCCAAGCTTTTGTCAGTCTGGATTTTGAAATCCCAGAGTATTTTAGCTTTTTCATTCTCAACCACTTTCTGGTGAACTTTATGCTTCAAATGTCTTTAGATACTTCAAACCCATACTTTTTACATAAATGCCAGTGGATTATCTTAGCTACAATATAGTCACTTTTACGGCTCAATTTGTAATATTTTGCTGCATCCACTTGTAATGTGGTCTACTGTTTCTTCCTTTTCTTTGCACAATCTGCATTTACTGTCTTCTTGAATTTTTTGTATTTTTGCCTTCATAACATTGGTTTTAATGGCATATTCTTGTGCTGCAAAAATTACCGATTCTGTTTCTTTCTTTAATGCTCCATTTCTCAACCATTGCCGGGTTAAGTTGCTGTCAGCGCTGTCCTCTATGCTGTGAAGGTATTTTCCATGCAATGCCTTATTTTTTCATCTTTCAGTTCTCACTTTTACTTGGTTGGTTTTGTATTCCAATTTTAAATAAATAAACTCCATTTCCTTACCTCAATGAGAAATTTTTCCGTTGTTTGCTGCAGATAATCATTTAAATTTCGTTTTTCTTCTTCAATAACTTGCTTCACTTGTAATAATCCTCTACCTCCTTTTTTGCGTGATAGATGTAGCCTATCAATGTCACTGCGAGGATTGAGGGCATGGTGCATTGTCATTAATTTTCGAGTTTTTCGGTCGAAATCTTCCATCTCTAGCTGGGCCCATTCAACAATGCCTGCTGATTATCTCAGAACAGGTATGGTCCAGGTATTAATTGCTTTTATCAAATTTACAGCATTAAGCATTGGCTTAAGGAGTTTTCTTAATCGTCTTATGTATTTTGCTCTAGTTCTTTCTTTGATCTTATTTGAGGTTTGTTTTCCTTCTTTGTGAATAGTCAATTTTCAGGAAAAATGACCGTGGTTAACCTTTAAAGGAGTAAACCTTGTTGGTATAGTGAAAAAAATTATTTCATTTTGAAGTAGTCTGTCAAAACACAAGCTGTTTTTATTAAGGAAGTCTAAAACATCATTGTCAGAAGTGATTATCTAGGTTACTTACAATGTATACATTGAAGTTTATGAATTTTATGTATCATGGCGAGATTTGGCTTCCAGTACGTATTTTAACAAAACTACTCGCTGCAAGTTTTGTCCAATTCTGCTGCCATCTTTTTTTTTTTTTTTCGGCACCCATATGGTTCTATTTATCGTTACTCATAAAAAATTTCAATCCCTAGTCTTTTTTCTTCCCATTATTTCATCAGAAGAATCTTGTCCTAATTGGATATAAAAAAGCCACTTCGATTGTTCTGAAGGTTGTTCTTCGGTTTATATTCCTGTTCTGTATTGCCCTTTTATTCTCTCTCTCTCTCTTATTCCATATAATATTTATATTGCAACTTGTAGTTATTTTGTATCCTTTAAATGCCATCCAGTCGCTTTCAATTCAATTCTTTTCTTTCTAAAGTAATGGAGAAATCTAGCTGCTGCCTGGAAATTTCTCAACTAATAAACGATTTTCAGTACCGATTTCCCAACTGTTGGGCTTCAGAGGATCATATTTATGTTACCTCTTTTAGAGCAATAGCATGTAAAAGTTTTAAGGAACTCGAGGAGTTGCTGTTGGCATCTCGAAACCATTTGATATCTGGGTCTCATATCTGACTTCTGCATCTTGGTTACCAGCTAACTGTCTGGTCTCGCATTATGTTGTAGTTGGACCTCTATACTCAAATTTTGCAACTAATGCTGCGATTCCACAGGGTTCTGTACTCTCCTCCTTCTGTATATATCAGTGATCTTCTCCATTTTATTTAAATCTACCTGGCTTTGCTGATAACAGTACATTGCATTTTCCTTTTTTGGTAAATCTTAAAAACCGCCAGTTTTCGGAATATCTACATTTGCATTTATAAGAACCTTTTAAGTGAAGGTCAGTTAACCAGTCTCATACAAAGATAATCGGACTTTTTCCTCTTGGAAAGTAGGACTTTTCGTCATACATATCTGTTGGAGAGCATGCGCAGTTAACAGACTTAACATACTAGCTCGTTACTGCCTTGGATGCTTTTCTCCAGTCCTATTTTGCCAAAACCCCAAATAAGTTGTCTATAAGAAGGGTTTAGAAGCATTTAGATTTCGATTTACAGTTCTGAAGATTACAGTTTTCCTAAGAAGAGATAACTCTAATCTCGTAGAAAGTTTTTTTCACTTGGTTATAAATTAAATTAAATTTGCTAAGAAATTATATTCTTGTTTAATCCTTTATCCAAGTGTAAGCAACAAACTTTGGGTGTAAATTTGTGAAGATACTTCACTCACAAAATTTTTGTTGCTTAAAGGATTAAACAAGAATATAATTTCTTGACAACTTCGACCCTAATATTCGACTTTTCTGACCATCAACATATTATAAGTATTTGCTTCTCAGCACCCAGCGATTTTTTTTTTCTTTCGCTCAAGCATTACTGTAACTCTGAAGAACTGGAAATCACGAACTACCAAATTACCGAATATTCACTGAATCACCACATTTGAAGTAGTGCCCCTTAGAGCTTCCTAAATATCTTAATCATGTACGGAAGTGACAATACTTTTTTAAATGACTGGCATTCTCCAAACCCCTGGCATTATCTGTCACTCCTTACATTTTTTTTTTTGTTTATTTTAGAAATATTTTCCCCCATTGTTAATCAGAATTAGCATCGGTAATTCCTCGGATGATGATGAACAGCTTATTTTTCTACCCACTGCAGGGTGTAGGCCTCTCCCATTCAGGGAGGTTTGGGTCTACTACTCCCATAGTGACCCAGTCCATATTGGGAGAGTGTATCTATACGTGGGTGTATGAAGGTGGAAGGCAATCACAAACATCGAAGCCTACGCGGGATTCGAACCCGCAGCCTCTTTGCGGGAGAGCGGATACGCTAACCACTCGGCCAACCAGGCCGGCGGTGATTCCTATCTTCTCCCCTAATTCTGTTAATACACGTGCAGCAGCTACTTAACACCTTTCCACAGTTTAATTGCAAACTCACAGAATAAATATTGCTTCTTCTTCGTTCATTTGATCCATTGCTGCCTTTCGGAATACCCTACTTCTTATTTATTTCCCAAAGAATACAATCTTAAGGACTTGAAATTGTTAACCTAGTTATTTTTGAAGTAGGCAGAATTTGAAGACAACTTCTGTCCATTCAGGTTAGATGTATAGCTTGATGTAAAACACCCCCTGTGTGTAACTTTCATAGAAATATTGTATCAAGTCACATAAAGTGATAATCAAAATTGCAACATTCTAACAAAAAAAAAAATGCCATTGGTTCACTGACTTGCTGACATAGTTACTCTGCGGGTTGAACTGGTAGCAATGTTGAAGCATCAGGAGAAATAAAAACACTCAATTCTGAACTTATATTGACCTTGATAAGAATTAAGTCTACTGCTTAAATATGATTTTATATTTACTAAAAATGAATTTTATATTTAATAAAAATGAAAAAAGAATAATACGGAATGCCAAAAGAACATAACAGTTACGAACAGTATATGAGAGTGGCATGTATTCAGACATTTTGATGAAAGTGATGAATAGCCCACATTTATTCGCAAAAAGAAATGTGGGCTATTTGTTTTGTGAGATCGATGCTACATTATAAGTAATTGTATTCTTGTAATAATTAACTTAATAAACAATAGTTTTGAGACCAACATCTTCTTTGAATAATTTCTAACCTTTCCTTTAGTATATTGGAGACCCCATATTAATTACGTTCCTCAAGATGTAGATATATGGTTGAGTAAGATTATTTTTATAGTATTAATTAATTCATTACAGTAATTTTTAATTAATATATTGAAAACATTGGCACCTTTATACCTGTAAACACATCTCTGCGTATCTATCTCTCCCGTGGTCCTTTAATGGACCATTGGGTCACTCATGGCTGAGCCATGAATGTCTAATGGGCAGTGAATTAAGACAGATGGCGCCCACTCCTCTTCTGTCGTCGTCTATATATCCTATGGTTGTATCCTGTATGTTCACGGGTCCGGTTTGCCTGATGAAAAATCTCAGGATAAACTGGGGAAAAATCCTGCTATCCATGCCCAAGACCGGCTAACTTGGCTAAGGCTGAGGGAGATCCTTCAGCTCCTCACGTCATCAACGGGAATCGAACCTAGGACACTCCTTCCCCAGGCATATGGTTGCGAAGTGCACAGCCACTAAGCTAACCGCGCTGGTTCTCTGCGTATAATGCCTACCAAAATAATAATATGCCTACCAAATAGTGATACTTTGACAGTAGTAATGAAAAATAATCTTAAGCCAGTAAACCTTTTCAAAGTGCGTCCTAATATTCTTAACTAGTAGCTCATTAAGGGGTCTGACCGCCATAGGATAGTTTGTAGAGTTTGGTAAATTCAAAGATAAGTATAACAGCGCTTTGATGTACAAAGTGCAAGTAAGCTTATATACTTCATCGTATTATTTTATCCATAGGCTAGCGCTTTGCTTTTTTCGTGAAATATGTAAAAACATGCAAATATAAATTTGGAAGCCATTTTTTAAAAATAAGATATTTATGAAAAACGTTTCAATTTTTTGGCTTTCCTTTTCTGCAACTGATTATCTTGAGAAGCCAAGTTAACTGTATGTAATGTAGAAATGCCTTTGTTTATTTTTATGGGAATCCTACTCACGAAAGATTGTAAATGTATTGATCATTAGCACCGCATATAGACTACGGATTACACAACAGGAAAACTTTGCTCTAGAGTAGTGATTTTCAACCTTTTTCTTAACACGGCACACCGAGACTAATTATTAAAATTCTTTTGCACACTAAAAATATATTCTTTTAATTTTTTTGATGATCTGGCAAAAAATAGGCATAGTTTTGATTAATTTACACACACAAGAAGATGGAAGACCAGACACTAATAAATAAATGCCCAAATTACGACATCATTTCTTTCAATTAATTTGTTTTCATAAATCTCGCGGCCCACCTGAAGACCTTTCGCCGCACACCGGTTGAAAATCGCTGCTCTAGAGACTAAACATTGTACTTTTTCAAGAATCTTTAGGCCTCAAGTGCTTACGCATTGGTGGTCTCACACCGGGCGATGAAATTTAATTGTCGTCTAAAGACAATCACAAACATCCATGTGCACAGTGGGATTAAACCCACTCGTTATTGAGGGGGGTGGAAGCACTGTACATTAAGCAACCAGCCGGCGCTTGTATAATGTATTGAGATTTTTCAAACGTAAATTAAAATTGTCGGTGTTGAATTAATGATGTAAAAATGATTTTTATCGACTAAGGCAGTGCTTCCCAAACTTATAAATGTAAAGGTCCATTTGAAAAAATTAAAATATTTCACGGTCCCCATAAAAAAAAAATCGCAATATAGACATATATTATTATAATATTTATTGTATTTATATTCAATACAAAACATACACAGCGAATATTGCAAAAATCACATGCAAATATTACATTTTTAGCATCTTACATACGCATTTGACATGGCACATTATCTTGTATTTTTATATAGATAGATATATTGTTAAGTAGATATAATATCTATTTAATCTTAAAACATTTTAAATTTGTTTTCATTATTTCATTGCGCCCCTCAACAAAACTAACGGCCCCCATATACGGCTTACATAGCTTTGGGAAGCGCTGCACTAAGGCGTAAGTTTTTTCTCCAGATGGAGAAAAAACTTACGCCTTGACCTCCGCAGTAGACTACATGCGGACTCCTGATATCCTACTGATGTGGAAGTCCTCGAATTTTCCCAACTACGCCACTGTTAATTACGATTATTTTTATTCGTCGATCTCTAAATTCCCAATAATCATAAACATAAATAATGAGGAAGAAATAATTGCCATATACCAATGCAGTTGTAAACAATTCCTCGTCTAATGCTCCTCTTAAAGAAACAGCTACATCCGTCGCAGCAATAGACTCCATAATGTTTGCCATACGATTTATCCCCGCAAACTTTACATGGAACTGGAACCGGAAGCGTTCGTCCTGTGGGTGTAAAAAGACACTAGTGTTAGTTGAATAACATCTATAAAAACTATTATTTCAATTAAAAATATTTTATAAGGCAAATGATAAAACTGACGGATAAGTTTTTGACTAGGCCATGTGTGTGGGGAATCCTAGCGGAAAAAGATAGAACCTCAAATTCTAGACTTCGCTGATTTCGTATATTGATCTAAAGAAAACAATGTGGCGCCGAGTAAATAATATTATTCGGTGAGTAAATACACTAAGTAGCTACTTGGGGGAAGGGGGGGGGGGGAGCGCGTGCGTCGGCTAACTGGCCCAAGGGTTTCCTTGCGGTTTGTCCTCAAAGTGATGATAATCGTTTCGCTCGCATGAGAACTGTGACTCTGAGTCACGTAAGTAAATTTGGGCAGCCGGAAGAGAAGGAAGATTAAGAATATCATCTTTCACCCATTAAACTCAGAGAAGTAATTCAATAAACCGACTGCACTCTTTGCTTTCCATTATTTCTTCTTTCTCAAACTTTTTTCCTGCATTCAGTTATTCATGTTTGATTTTAATTGTTTTCCCCACAAAACACGTACACTGTTTGTCTTTTCTATATTTTTCTAAAGTTGTGGAAGAACCGTTTGAAAGAGCACGCGAAACTCAGCCAGCAAGGACGTGTCAATGTCAACGTGAAAATTAGTCAATTCAGCGACTGCTATCGAGTCGCTGAGTTGACTAATTTACTTCTCTCAATGCAACTGAATTTTTTATTCAACCTTTTCTTGTGCCGAGGTGAAAACAAGAAATTCTTAATAGAGATCTTCCTATATGATCTGAAGTATCATTTCGAATAATATCAATAAGTCTAAATAAAAGGCCGAGACCTCAGCTGGTGAATTGATACATGTTGTAATGAAGTAATAGGTTCAGTACTGAAGAACAAACGTGTCAATCTGGACGATAAATGGTTATGTGAGTAGTTAAAACACAGATGGAGAATTTTCAGTGATGCCAAAAGTCTGGCTTGTCGAGAACTTTAGACTACAGATTATTTTGCGGTACCTTTGGGATAGGAAAGAAAACTTTTAGCCGAAATACTTTTATCCGATAATCTACGGATTATGCTGCCAATATCGGCATATATCGCAACACGTTAGTGGCAGCCATTCAAAAGAAATACTCGCGTTTACTGCAGTTATCTGAGGTGCTTTTGCTTTATGGCACGGCTCAGCCACTTGCAGCTGATCCAGTTAAAACCTCCTTGATGCCTTTTTAATGTTTGATTTCTTTTATTAGTTCTCATTATAAGTGAATTTAGTTTATCGTCCCGCGATTACAAATTCTTGAACGTTTCACAGAGACACTTTGAAACAGTGCCATAAAATGGCGAGGCCTGATCTCTCTCTCTCTCTCTCTCTCTCTCTCTCTCTCTCTCTCATACACACACACACACACACACACTAGAAGCCTGTTATAGTTTTGGGGAAATGTCATAATGATGATTGTTATAACCAATTAAACAACGAAATCCTAAACTCTCCCCCCCCCTCCCAAAGAAACAAGCCAACATAGGCACTCGTATTGAGCTTACTTTCCATTACTTACCATTTAGGCAAAATTTAATTTAATTTAGTATTGACGTTTATCTTGTCAAATCATTTGAAATGAAATATACCAGTTTCATGTAGTACTGAAATTAGTAGTTGAATACACTTGGGAGCATTATAGGTATTTCTTTTTTTTTTTTTTTCTTCTGCAAGTATTGCCTATTAGTCATTCAGGTTTCTCTACTTACCTCGTCCACAATAGAAGGGCCAGTTTTTGCTACTTTTACCGTTAATGCTACATCCTTGGAAATATCAAACTCACGTGTCGGAGTGAAGTACCTGAAAAGCACAGTCTCTAACTCTAAATTATCTGAGTTTTTCCAATTTACTTGTCCCCTTCAAGTCTTCGAAAACAGCGAATAATTAAATTAATTTTAATTAATTATTTTGTGGTTTCCCACAAAGTTCAGACGATGACCGAAATGGTCCACACCCCGTAAACCCTTGCCCCAGTTTCCACATAAGGATACCCTTCCCCTTTTCCTCCCCCCCTCTCCCCACAACAAAATAATATATATATATATATATATATATATATATATATATATATATATTATTAATAGTAACCCGGGTTCCCAAACTTATTTCCCGTGTCTCAAGCACATTCCCATGTTCTTTCCCTCTCCCCCCCTCGTTTACACACAACCTTTCAACAAGAGCTTGGATTTAGAAGGCATCTTTAAACCAAAAACAAGGTATGTACATAATTTTTCCACATTTTTTATTCTGCCATAATTGCCTTCTATACTCGCCCATAATGCCCTAAAATATATATATACCGCTTTTGAGTTATGTTAGCCAATGTATTAAATATAAGGGACACTCCTAAACAAAAACAGGCTAAAATAGCAGTTCATTATATTAAATTACTTTTGTTCTTCAGTGCCGTTAAAAAATAATAAAATAAAAACCCTGTCGAATCGCAATGCCCATCAATATAAGCTTTTGACGAAGTACGTTAACATAACAGCATTCTCCAGACAAAATGATGATTTACTTTCTCTCACTCTTTACATATGGTTCACCCTAGAAATGTGCAAACATTTTCACTTGCGGGTTTTTTTCGTTCATTTGTACACGAACAGAATTGAAACATTTTTACATTAAAAACTCATAATAGCAAATTATCACTTTCGTTATACACAAACAATCCTCGAATATTTAACATTGTTACATTGACCGCACACACAATAACACGTATAATATAATAGCAGATTTCTGCATTTCTCATCAGACATTCCACACAACTATGATCCAATTACTATCACGCAAGTAAAACCACTAACCATTGCATCACAATAGGTGCTTACATAGATCTATTTTAAATACGTAGAATCCTCCCTTATACCATATCTCGTAGTTTAATTTCTGTAAGCAGCCCCTTAAAGGGGGTTTAAATACTTCGGGTGTAGTACTTAAACCCCCTTGTTTAAGTATACACCTGAAGGTGTAGTACTTAAACAAGGGTCTGACTTCCTTAAGGACGAAAACTTATCGCATCTATAAATAAAAATCAGCGAATTATGCTATTGTTTACTTTTAACATTAATGTTCGTACAAGAGGCCTTTCCGCCTTTGAACACCAATAAAAATTACACTTAGCCATAAAATAAAATAGTCAGAGAACACACAAAACTGACAAGAATTGACTTTTGAATTGGTATATTGTATAGGTTGTTGGATTATGAGTTATGCCAGTGCAGGGTGGAATTTGGTGGTTTGCGTTTATTATGTATCTTAAAGACCATGCAATTTTTGAATCAGTGCTCTTACCAAATCAGTTCTGAATCCTGCAGCAGTGCATGTAAGACTACAACTGCACGGTAAGCGGTCCCCCCCACACACACACACATTGACAGATATGGAACAGCAGCCAAATGAGACAACGTTTGAAGAGGTATACCGGGAATTCATCAGACTGGGCGAGTTGCTCAACAAACATTGGCCAGGAAAGGTGAAACTTTATGATACGTTTCCCCCGGTAAGTGTCACAGAGGTTGACTCGGAGACTATGGAAAATCAGTCAGAATCGGCAAACCCCACTATTTCTGATTTTCAAGAAGTCCGCGTACGCAAAAAGCGGAGAACAACAGATGAATCTCTCAAAGACAACATAATGGAACAACACAATCAAGTTTCGGACTCCGCTGCTTCTCCCGGAGAAAAGGTGCCTCCGATTATATTACGAGAGAAGCAGAGATGAGCGGCTTTAAGATCAACAATGTCGAACCTACACATTGACTATGTAAAGGCCAAAAATATGGACGATGGAATAAAGATATATCCTACAACGGTGACAGACTATAGGAGACTATCAAAAGAAATGGACAGTAGAGGTATACAGTACCATACCTTTTCGCTCAGCTCGGAGAAAAATTTAAAAGTGGTCCTACATGGCGTCTGTGAAGACATTGATATAGAAGATATAGTTGCTGATCTTAACTTGCAGGATCTACCTCCTGTTAAGGTCAGCTGAATGTTCATGTCTAACAAATCTCCCATGCCGTTAGTCCTCGTAGAGATCCATAACATATATAAAAATATCTACAACTTAAAAACAATCTGTGGGCTCATTGTCATACCAGAGCCACTCCGAAAAAGGGCATCTTCTGGGCAGTGCCATAGGTGTCAAAAGTTTGGTCACGCCCAGAAATTATGTAAAGCTGAATTTCAATGCTTGAAATGTGGGGCAAGCCACCCAATCAATATCTGCACAAAGCCAAAAACCACCCCGGCTAAATGTGCCAACTGCGGTGGCCCCCACCCAGACAACTACAAGGGATGCCTTCAGCACCCAAAAAATAGACGGATGGAAACAGCCAAACAGTCCTCTGCCTCTAGTACAAGAACAGCAGAGGCCCCTGCACCACAGCCGGAGGCTCGGCGTCCAAAGAAGTTATGCTGATGTGGCCCGTACAAACAAATCAGCACCTACAAATCTGACAACTGTTATTACAGCCTCTCTAGCCAACATGCTACAGTACTTCAGTTTGTCAAACCCTTCAGAAACCTCTACCAAAAGATTTCTCCGTGAAACACAGGTAATCCTCACAGCACTCATTTATGAGTAGAAATAAACTCACTCCAGCCTCTTTGCAGATCATTGCATGGAATGCGAATTGCCTAAGAAACAAAATTCTGGAGCTGCAAGAATTCACTAACAGATATCAACCAGATGTTATTTTAATCAGCGAATCTCATCTAAGACCCTCAGATAACCATAAAATAAGGGGTTACTGCCTATACAGATGTGATAGACTGGTTTACAGAGGTGGTGGCACTGCCATCTTCATTAAGAACTACATCAAGCACAATTCTGTGAACAACCCTCCAACCACTAATCTTGAGATCACGGGCGTGGAGGTGTTCACCAGCTCGGCTGGCAGACTAAAAATCTACTCTGCTTACAACCCACCCCTAAAATCTCTATTACACTCTGACCTAAACGCCATCTTATGCATCAGAGAACCCACCATCATAGCCGGGGATCTGAACTCCAAGCACCCTGCATGGAATTGCAGATCCACCAACAAGAACGGCTGCATCCTTTCCAACTGTATAGGATCACACAATGCTGTTGTAGCAGGCCCCACTGAACCAACTCGTCTTAGTACGTTTGGAACTGCGGGCATCCTGAATATAGCTATCCTGCGGGACATTAATCTTCAATACAGCCTAAGATCATTGAATGTGTTGTCATCTGATCACAACCCAATACTACTTCAGATAGGAAGACAAGAATACTTGTCTCCTCCCCCTCACTCCTATATATCGTGGAAAAGGGTGTCGGAAGTGCTCAGGGATAGTATTGACCCTGTTCCTCACATTCGTACAAAAGAGGATATAGAATCTGCAGTTACAAGCCTCTCCCAACTAATTAACTCCTCTGCCATAACGGTAGCCACATTCTACAATTCTGTCCACAAGCCTGGTCGTCTGCCTGAAGACATAATGAACTTGATCAGGGAGAAAAACAGAGCCAGGAAAAGATTTCGTAACACTCGTGCGCGCCACAAGATAAAACAAATCTAAGTAGAATTACTGGGGCTGTGAGAGATGCACTCAAAGCACACAGAGACCATCTATGGGGAGAAAATTTAGCCTCTATCTCGCCTACTGATCACTCTTTATGGAAATTACTAAGAAACATCAAAAACAAAGGCAAATCTCTTCCTCCATTACTCTCTGACCAGGGCCTTGTACACACTGATGCGGACAAGGCAGAGGCTATGGCAAGAAATTTGGAAGAGCAGTGCAAACCTGCATATAGAAATCTAGACTTCAATCACATATATCAAATTCACAGGCATGTCAGACACGTATTAAAACTCCCAGATACCAGTGATGACCATACAATATTGCACCCACATCACTTGTTGAATTATATGATATTATTAAAAAAATAAAGAACAATAAAGCTCCTGAACCAGATGGCATTTCGAATAGGGTGATCAAGCTGTTGCTTCGAAAAGCTGTAGTGCACCTGACCATTATAATTAATGCAATCTGTAGAGCTCACTGTTTTCCTTCCACCTGGAAACTGGCTGGTGTCATCCCTATAAATAAGCCAGGTAAGGACCCACACCTACCGCAAAATTATCGTCCAATCAGTCTCATCTCCAATCTGGGTAAGGTTGCGGAGAAGGTCATCTTCTCACGACTCCAAACCTAACTAAATGACTTAAACATCCTCCCTAAAGAACAGTTTGGTTTTCGGCAACACCATAGTACTACCCAGCAAATCCACAGAATTGTGGAATACATCACCACCAGCTATAACTGGCGCCAGTGCACAGGATAGTTTCCTAGACCTATCCAAAGCATTTGACAAAATATGGCATTTTGGACTCCTACACAAACTTATCTTAGCTGGTACATCACTACAAATGGTTCATCTGATCCATTCATATCTTCAGAACAGATCAATACAAGTCAAAATCAACGGTTCTACCTCATCCCAGCGCCATATCTTTGCTGGAGTGCCGCAGGGATCCCTACTGGCTCCATTGCTGTTTTCTGTATACATGTCGGACATACCACACAATCCGATGTCTTCCATCTTGGCCCTGAATGCAGACGATACAGCAATACTAACCAGATCTCTCAGACCCCACTTCGTTACCAGAAAGCTTCAAGAAAACCTTCTAAAGCTGGAGGGTTGGTTCTCCAAATGGAGATTGGAAGTCACCCCAAAAAAGCTCAGCCATTCTTTTCACGAAAAGGCTAATATCTCCTGCAGGAGATGTATTACTATTCAATACTAAAATTCCCTGACAGACAGAAACAAAATACCTGGGTGTAATTCTCGACAAAAAGCTATCTTTCAACCAACACATCAAGTCTACGTGCGCACAGACATCTAAAGCAATAGCTCAGATTTATCCGCTAATCAACAGAAATAGCAAGCTCGGCAACAGAATCAAATTGCAACTATACCAGATGACGATTCGTCCTATAATCACCTATGCCTCTCCAGCCTGGAGCCATACCTCTAATGCTAACATTATCAAAATACAGCGAGTGCAGAACAGGTGCTTGAGAATGATTCTGAACGCCCCATGGTATGTTAGAAACAATCAACTTCATAGAGATACAAATATTCCCTATATTTTCTCTTTCCTAGAATCCTTAGCATCTAAGTTCTTCCGAGAGATGTCCATACATCCCAACGATTTGATTCAGCAGGCTACTGCATACAAGGCAACAGACATATTCAAACATAAAGGACCAAAAGCTATATTAGCCTCCTATAGCGATGCATAATCTCCATGCCCAATCAGGGCGAGCAAACTGCTCATAAATTTTACCCTCACTGTAACCGCAACAGATAGCGAGGAATATGAAAAGCATCTTGCTTCACCCCTAAAGACGTAAATGTCAATTGTCAAAACTGACAAACTATAGGAATATTCTATCCCTATAATTATCAGAATTAAATTGATATGAAACCAAGTTATTTGGTCATAACTTTACTTGGCCATTGTGCATCAAAAGTTAAGGAAACTGAAATGGATTCAAGAGCACTTCCATACCACAATTAGAACACGTTTCTTTTTGTTGAAAAGAAAACGGTTCATGTTCGTTTAGGACACGGGGACATTCATAAGGTCATTTTACTGAAGGGACTTTTTTAAGGGTTTATTAGCAGTCGGATAAGGCAGGAACTCCCTTCCTGAAAACGACGTGCAGGATCAACTGTTTTGTCGCATCGACGTTTATTTGGCCGTAAATTTGACAGGAGATTTGTCAGCATGAAAACCGTAAAATAGTTATAGTCACAGTGGTAACTAATCGACAGTGAATGATAATTCTGTCTGGAAACATTGCTTATTAATTGTAATCTCAAATGTAAAATAGTATTATGCAATATACCGTCATTCATTGTATGGAGTGTTTACGAACAACAAAGAAAGTTTAGAAGTGAGCACCTGGTTATAATTAAAAAAACGTTACTTCAAAGATTAGAAGCAGTGAAACTTAACGAAGAATAAAAACGAGTTTATAATCTGGTGAATGAAGATGCCATTTTGATAAATGTGCGAATGGATTAAAAATTGAGGTTGTCGTACGTTTTTTGAAAAAATAAAGCAAATGTTGATTAGAAGTACATTTATTCAGCACAAATTGAACGAGGAAAATAAGATATCTTATTTCCCCTTAACTCTCTCTCTCTCTCTCTCTCTCTCTCTTTCTCTCTCTCTCTCTCTCTTTCTCTCTAAGCCGTATCAGCTTTCATTCATCATCTGATAAGATTTCTATTATGAACGATTCCTATTGAGAAAAGATGCAAGGAAAACGACATCACTTGAGAAGTGGTGCAAATAACTAGTTCTTGAAATACTGAGGAAGCTATAAATGCACAATATCGGGGGTGGTGGTGGTGGTGGTGAGGGGAAATAAGCAAGTAAACGTTTCAGAAGTAATAATCCTAAACAATAACAAAGTTGCTTTGTTATTGTTTAGGATTATTCATGAAAGTTGACGTAATCAGCCCGGGTTATTATGTTCTATTTATCATCCTCTCCCGCCATTTCTGAAGTAATTAAAAAAATCCTATTTATTGACTGGCTCACTCATCTTTAGTTGGAAGTTCTGAGAAACTTTATTGAATCTTCGACTTTGATTCCAATCCAGATCTTTTGAGCAAAAGCGCAGGTATTGCTTTATTGCGCTATGTTACTCGTGTGTGTGTGTGTGTGTGTGTGTGTGTGTGTGTGTGTGTGTGTGTGTGTGTGTGTGTGTGTGTGTGTGTGTGTGTGTGTGTGTGTGTGTGTGTGTGTGTGTGTGTGTGTGTGTGTGTGTCGTTATTTCTTTCATTTATAGAAAGAGAATCACATAAGTTTCTGACGCAAAGTAACTAATTGAAATTATTATATAAACTAAGAATTCAGATTACGATTCTAACAGAGATACATTTTACTTGTATAGGTGTCAATACCAAGTCCCCTTAACGAAAATGAAATATAAAAGTTTTTTTTTTTTTTTTAATTCTTCAGAGATACCAAAAGTGATTTTTTGTATCATGAAAATGCAAACTTCACTGTATAGCTCAGATGGATTTATATGCAAATCAGTTTTGCCGAAATTGAAGAGAGACTGAAAAATTATAAATAAAACTAAATAAACTATGGATTTAATTCGTTGATGAGATTTCCATTAAAAAAAATAAATGTCGCTTTGACTACGTTATGATAGCGTTTTATTTTTCAACTGAAGAAAGGAATTTGTTCATTTTATTCTGTTCCTATTATCAACCCTTGCTGTAAAGCATCTTTTTCTGTAAAAAATCTTCTGTTATATCGTAATGTAGCGGATTTCTTTGTAAAATAGTGGGATGCGAAACAAGCTGTGCATTTTATTCTTCTGGAAGATGCATTCAACTTAGTTTAGCATCGTTTAGTTTAAATCTTGTATGTTGTTGAATGAGTTTCAATGAATAACTCTTGAAAGTGTTATGTTATTGTGAAAACACAGTAACCTGATTTTGTGCGTCGAAAAATATATTGGTTTATGTTTTAGGTGCTATTTGACAGCCCTTTCAGTTTGTGTAGTAATGTGCGAAATATTAAATAATTTAAAAGTACATTTGAATGCCACTTTCCTTCTATCCTGTTATGTGGAAAACCAACAGAAGAATGGATGATTGTTAAATGTGCAGAGTTTGCTTGCTAAAACGATAAATCATTATTGATTTGGACTGGTTTTCCAGAAACTGCAGTGCGAAACTCGTTTTAGGCGGAGCTCCTTAGCCCTCACTAAGTTGGAGTAGAATCGAACTTAGACTTTCTTCTGGCGGCCTAAAGCTATGGATGCAAACCTCTTTATCCCTGTGAAAATGACGTTTGCATCCATAACATCTCCAATTTAGGAGGGCTAAAGGTGCTCAATCTACACGCTTTGGAATAAAACGCGCTAGAGGATTTATTTATCAGCTAAAATGGTTATCTTTATCATTGAGTTTCCCTTTTACACGACTGAATCCAATTAAGTTAATGAAAAGTTGCGAAGTATTTATTGATAATTAGAGTGAACACGCAAAATCTAAAGCAAAATACGCCATGTAAAATAAAATTCTACCTTTTGGACTACCTATTCTCCTTACTCGGAGAATTGAGCCCAAAAGGCTCAGTTCTCCGAGTAAGGCGAGTTGAAACGAATCCCTGAATTCTGTCTGTAAGACAGAATTCAGGGATTTGCGTAAGACGACTAAACGTTATTTGTATAATATTAAAAGATATAATTTTTTGTGTTCCCACCCACGAAAGGTCATTAGTAAACTTATAGTACATTTTGTAACGGTGATGGACTACTTTACTACAAAATATATTAAAATGTGGGCTAAAACTTCCTCTCTGTCTCAATCTGAATTTTATTTTATTTTATTTTATTTTTTTGTTCCGTAGTTACATATTCTTCCTTACGTGAGATGTATTGGTTCGAAGAGCATCATCACTATGAACACTGAAGCAGGCCTACCATTAATTTGTAAGGCGGTTAAAAATCATTATACAGTCGCTCTATTGGCTTTTTACGGTGTTTGGAAATATTGTATTTTAGTTCTAGTTTCAGAGGATCGACGTTATGCAAATCACAAGAGCAATTATTCTAATTGTATGAAAGTTGTTGGAACACCTCATGATCTGTTTGAAAAAGTTTTCCGGACAGTTTGGGCTGGGCATCACGAGAAGGTTGTTCTCTTCGAAAATTCTGATGTAATGTTATCCCTGCATCGTTTACTTTTTTTTGAAACTGAGAATATCGAAAATACAATAAAAATACCCAAAGACGACCCTCCTCCAGAGAACTAAATTTTGCATGCGAGAATTCCTGACAGACATTTTCACTTTTTTTTTTAATTAAATCACTAGGTACCTATACTACTGGATTTTAAGGAAACTGTTGTTTCCGTTAAAACAGTGGTGTAGTATCATGAAATCACTGAATAATATTTTTTCATCGTGTGTTTTCTTCTGGCAGGTTTGTCTGTTTTGCGGAATGCAAACACCTGAGTTTCTAGAGGAAAAACCCCTTCCACTTTAATAATAATAATAAAAGTCCTTGACGTCCTAGACGAGATTCCAACATCTGACTATCACCAATAATAAGCGCCTAGGAATACTAGATCAAGATGGTAGTTCTTGTTACCAGTACATGTACCTCTGTTGTCCGAGTACCAATTGAGCTAAATTAATTTTTATAAATAAATGACACTAACTTCTGTTTAGCATTAATACCTGCAAATTAATTTTTCTTCCGAACCTAGGCCTAACATCTTAACTATCGTATTATTCATTTTGTGTCTTTCTTCGTCAAGGATTTTTTCTGCAGAGCTAGAATAATATATATATATACCATGCGTCTATCAGTGATAATAGGACTTAAATATTAATATTAATCCCCTTCCATCACATAACAGCTATTTGTACATGACGTTCACTAGTCTCGTTCACTAATAGATCGAAGGATCTATTATAGCATAGAAACTTTGCTTCATATGAAGTCAATATTGAGTAAAGAGAAGGCAGATAAGCTTATTTCCAACAGTCTTTTTCTCTTTTCTTTTTATTCAGATGTGTTTGTATTCTTCGTCCTATTTGAACGTTTTTCGAGTGAGAGGGTTGCGTAAAATCCTGAACTCCCGGGAGCAAGCTGTAAACACTTACTGCGTATATACTGTGAACTAAGGGTTACATAAGTAATCTAGAAACTAAATATAGTATATTTTTTTCAAGTAACTTGAAGCTTCCGATAAGTAGGGTGGTGGTCTTGTATCATGAAATAAAATCCTCTAGCACTCAAAGACATTCACGACATTCCCATTTATCCAACATGGAGACCGAGTAAAACCTTCAGATAAAATGCACTAACAAAACCCCAGAGGAAGCCATCACTGTCGACTGGCAGAGAAGCCAGTAAGTATCACAGGAGTGAAGTTATTACAATAGCGAAAATAATATTGTTACCCCTGTATAATAATCCTTACCATATACACTAAAAGTTCACAGAAAAGCATTCATATCATTTTACAACAAACCATCTCTACAACTGAAGTATTATCAAAAATCGAAGGATCTACCTCAAGTGATATGTTGGGATTCTTGTCCATAGTGATATATGTTGAGAAATATTATTTATAACGCTATTAACCATTCACGATTACTTTTTTTACAAAAAGATATTTAGAAGCTATCAATACTTTTTATTTGTAATCTTAACAATATGAATACTTTTAAATATATCAAGAAAATTAACTAATTACGACGGTATTTTTAATATCTTAAGTGTAGTTAAAATTTTTAACTGTTCATTTACACACCAGCAAGATTTGATTGATTTTTATTAATAATATGGAGGATAAGGTTTCTTTCCCAGGAACTTTGTTTATCTTCCCGAAAAACTTCCCGATTAGCCAGAGAATGCACGCAATTAATAGACATAACATACCGGTCTGATGGTTGCAGTTACATTTATAGTAATTTTCAAAACAATACCACTTGAAGAATGTATGCTAACTTCATTATAAAGTTGAAGTTAACACATTCTTAAAACGTGGCGTTATAATTTGTAATATATGACAATAAATATGTATTATATATTATATATAATACATATTTATTGTCATATCATTTATTTTAAAGAAACCACATAGAAAAGTGAGATTTCTCTGAAAATGCGTACATACATACGTTTTTAATAAATAATCTTTTGTCAGACAGTTTTTTGAAATAATCCATTTATTGTATAAAACTAGAAAATTTTGATTTTAAGGTTTTTAATCGGCGAATCAGCAGAAAGAGTAGGCTAAACGTCTTCCAGTTATCTGTTCTTTGCGTTTTCATCTCTTGAACAGCTTAAATGGATGATGATTTAGAGTATGGTAGATCATCATTAAAATCCAAATTTCGAAATGTTATTAATATTATTTCAGGGAGAATAACGTGAATAATTTCAGTTTGGTATAGCTCATCATAATATAGGGTATTAAAAGAAATTGGAATGAACAGAGTACTAAGAAGTAGTATAACAAGTATAAAAAAAAAGACAGAATAATGTATCATTGTGCATTTCGATATGAAAATACGTTGAGATTTCACAGGTATTCTAAATTTTGGAAGTTTTATTAACGTATTTATTCATCGCCGTTTTGTGCTGTATATCCTTAAGTGGTGTCACCTCTATTTTGATATTCTAATACAAGTACTTGATATATGAGTAATGTTTAATAAACAACTTTCTTCCATATCGATTTATTATTTCTGTGGTCTCTGATTTGAGCAGCTATTACGTTTTGAACTTCTAAAAACTCATAATTGCATCAGCCAGGAATGCTAAAGTGGTTGTTTTAAAAGCATTCCCAATTACATCCTCACTTTTCTTGTTCTTCTCTGAGCCTTTTTGCCTGAATCAAGCTAATTTGCTAATCTTACACTCGCACTGTTTATGTCACTATGCTATGCTAGACCAGCTCTGAACATTATTAATCGAAGTCTTTTCTGATAGCTTTGTTATTATGACGCTGAAAGTAATGAAAGTGGTTCTACACTTTTCGAAAGATTATCAACAATAATTGCAGTTAAAGAGACCTGCTTTAAACATAAATTCTTCACCATATTATCAGTAGAATAGATAATTCGCAGACAAATCATATAGAAAATTGCATGATCACTTGTTTTAGAGCATATCCCCGGTATACATGCTAGCTACATGGTATTACAAAGTACTACGTTGCTTGCTGGCATTTTAAAAAATATATATTTATTATTAATCACATTTATATATTGAAATATGCAAACTTCTGCTCAAAATGGACACATATACGGTACAAATACGTATGTTTGTCTTTTAACATATTTTACAGATTCACCGGCAGTTCATTCTCATCCATAATTACGGAAGTTTATTAACTTATGAAAAATTATATGGACACGATTTCATTCGTTTCTCTCTCTCTCTCTCTCTCTCTCTCTCTCTCTCTCTCTTTCATCAGATCTGATGAGAGAGAGAAAGAGAGAGACAGAGACAGAGGCATATTATACGAACAAATCACTGTCACTGACAACATCAGTTACACTGTCAGCTGAGAGAATTGCTCGGATTAACTTTAAAAGAGTTTAAACCGAAGTATGCCGTTCAGATTGGAATCACCGATTATCGTGATTAATCCACAATGGATATGGTGTGCTGTGTAATTTGAACGCGTTATCTTCTTGCGCTTAATTTCCAGGATGATGGGAGAAAGTTTGTCTTTTCGGGTAAGGTAAGTTAGTCGGATACGACAGGTTTTGTTTTACTGTTGCTAAATAGATCATGGAAGCCCATGCATGGATAACTAAATAACAATATTATACAAATTAAGTGGATATTGAATCCAACATTATTTACAAGCCGAATATAGAAACTCTAAGATAGAGACTCTAAGAGTTTCATGCCGAATATATAGAAACTATAAAAGTTTCGGTGGATCCAAGCATAAGCCAACACCTGGTTCAGGCTAGAGCGACTCGTAGTAAAGGTGGAGTAAGTTCTGATCACTATCCTAGTATTTTCCATATTGTAAAGCACATCTCCTATATAATCAGCATGAAACTCTTAGAGTCTCTATATTAGAGTTTCTATATTCGGCTTGGAAATAATGTTGGATTCAATATCCACTTAATTTGTATAATTTTTCATCGCCGAAGTGAAGCCTATTTGGCTCTTTATTTATATCTCAGTAATTCTTGGTGCACCTTTTGGCAACTCGTATGGTAAAGAATAACTTCTGCATCACTACAACCGCAGTATTTACATCTGGGTCTACCTACTCACTGATGAGACCTCAACAAAGGTCGAAACCAGTCTGGGTAGTAACCCTCCCTCCATAATGTATAGCGTCATACATGTCCGTAAGGAGATGTGCTTTACATTATAGAAAATACTAAGGATAGTGATTAGAACTTACTCCACCTTTACTACGAGTTGCCTCAGCCTGAACCAGGTGTTGGCTTACGCCTTGGATCCGCCGAAGGGAGACCACAGGGATATCCGAAACTGGCGTCCAATCTCCCTAATTAATACCGATTGCGAAATCATTTCTAAAGTTATAGCAAACCGAATAAAGCCAACACTGCCTGAGGTTATTGGCCAACATCAAACGTGCTCTGTCCCAGGAAGATCAATACATGATAACCTCCATTTAATAAGGGATCTCATCCACATCACAAACAGCCAACATGAAAACCTAGCACTCGTCAGCCTTGATCAGGAGAAGGCTTTCGACAGGGTAGAGCACGAGTACCTTTATGAAGTTCTAAAGGCATTTGGCTATGGTCCTCTCATCATTGAAACAGTGCAATTGCTTTACAGAGATGCACACTTCTGTTTAAAAATAAACAACTCGTGCTTTGTCATACTCTCGAGGGATCAAGCAAGGATGTCCCCTCTCCGGTCAATTATACACACTGGCCATAGAACCCTTCTTAAAAAGAGTACATGACACCATCATCTCCAAACGAACCAGCATAATAGAGCCACATCAAAACATTACCCTATCAGCATATGCCGATGACGTCACTGTAATAGTCCGAAATGAAGAAGAAATGACAGTAACCGAGAAAGCACACAGACTATATGCACAAGCCTCAGGGGCCAAATTAAATTCTGCAAAAACCACGAGCTTCTGGTCAGACAGATGGAAATCTAGAAATGATTCTCCGATCGAATGTACCTGGTCAAGCGAAGGACAAAGATACTTAGGTGTGCACCTTTGCAACACCAAAATATATAACACACTGAACTGGACGCAGCTGCACAACCATTTTAAACAGGTGCTAGGTAAATGGAACAGCGTTCGTTCCATGTCTTCACTTAGAGGAAGAGTACTAATAGTTAACCAGATGGCTGCGAGTGTCTTATGGCATACCCTCAAAGTACTCACACCTCCTGAAGAATTTCTCTACCACATTCAAAAGGAAATCAAACGTTTCCTCTGGAACAAAACTCACTGGACAACATACCCTCAACTCTGCAAGCCACTCAGCAAGGGAGGTCAAGGCCTGATTTCCCTTGAAAACAAGATTAGATCCTTTAGGATAATCCTCCTCCTAAAGACACTTCAATGCAATCACACTTATGTAACCACCTTCGATTACATCACGAAATCATCCACCAGAGGACTTATACTTTCCACAATCCTCCAAATGGCCAGTCCAGCACCATCTCCTCCTAAACTACCTCATTTTTACAATGATGCCGCCAGTGATGGAAAAACACAGGACTTCATCACACACTTACAGGATCAACAGAGTCAGCTGTACTTACAGAGCTACTATTTTCGAACAGAAACATCACAAGTCTCACAACTGGCCAGCCTTTTCTTTTCCCTAGATGGAACTGGGCAGGAATAAGAGTCATAGGGGACTTTCTAACCCACACCCTAAAGTGGAAAGCATTCACAAGCCTACCAATGAAGAATCCCAAAACTGAAAAGCAATATCAACAGCTGCAAGCCTCCATTATAAAAGCCTATCCAGATATTGCTACACCTCAGGAAATCCGTATTCCTTCTAGAAACTGCTCGGGGCCAATATTTCACCTTGTACAATCTGAAGCCTCACTTCCAATTCTTCCCTCCAACTACAAGAAAATATACCACTTCCTCATGTCAGTGTCTCCATCCTCACCCTTCTTATATTCATCCTTAACACTCTCATCAACAAGGCTGCATATGCCACTCAGTTTTCAGTGAGATCTGCCATATAAATCAAAGTGTGCCAAACCAGATTCCGACATACAGTGGAGACTATGGCATAACATCTTGCCAACTCCTTCTAAGCTCTACAAATTTCAGCTAAGAGAAACGGATCTGTGTCTTTTCTGTGACGTTTCAGGTACCTTGGAACACACATATCTAACCTGTCCCGCAAACAAAGTGATAATCACCTATGCCCTGAATACTGCCTCTAACACCTGTATCTAGGCACACAGCCAAGAAGATTACTGGAATTTAGTCCACACAGAAGAAAACAGACACAGAACATGCAATTTCCTCTTCATATGCGCTAAGGCCGTCATCTGCAGCTTCTATCTAAAACAGACAAGAAATAACCAGCACCCATCCATCACTGAAACTGCACAAACCCTCATGTATATCCTCCGTCGGAAACTAAAATGCAGGCTTTTATTGGAACTTGAATACTTCAAAGAAACAAGAACTGTCGCGAAATTCATAGAGGAGTGGAATCCAACTGGTGCCCTCTTCTGGATTGACGACGACAATACGCTTCATCTGAAAGATAACTCAGACTGAAACTGAACTGTAAATATTGAATTCATTTATTGCATTCTATTGTATACCCGAAAGGAAAATGTTTTCTTTCTCTGTAATATATATACTTATATACTTACAATTATGTAAATAGTCCTTTTTACCTATCGTCTAATGCATATGTTAACAAGTTAAATATAAAAAAAATCTATCTATCTATCCTATATATATTCGGCGCGAAACTCTTAGAGTTTCCATATTCGGCTTGGAAATAATGTTGGATTCATTATCCACTTAATTTGTATAATTTTTCATCGCCGAAGTGAAGCCTATTTGGCTCTTTATATCTCAGTAAATAACAATAGATACGAGCATGATGTGTTTTCCAAAAATTGCTATGTAGTAATTATGATGCATGAAAAATGGCATATCATCGCGCAGTATCGACACTTAAGCGTTACATTAGTTGAGACTCTTTCGTTGTGTAGTAGAAGTTTTAGGACTAACGCAATTAAAGTCTGATCAACTGTGTAACTAGTAACAGAGATTTGTGATAAAAAAAAAAATGCTATCAGAAATATCTTCATGCTTTACGTCGCCGTTTTCTTTTTCATACGCTGTTATCTTGATTTCAGGTTGGGAAACCCTTATGAAGCAATACACATCGTATTCGTAAATTCCCCACTTGTATACTTTTAAGAAATTCACTGTCGCGCATAAAACGTCAAAACAGACATAAAACAAGTTCTTTAGGTGAGGGAAGAAACCCCTCTACGGTGATGATTTTCATCACGCAGTATGCCACCACCTGAATAGAGGAAAGTCCTCGGAGCATGGTTATCAGTTAATAATTCAAAAAGGTCTTATAATCTCCTGTGGGTGGAGTTTAAAAAAAACTATCCGTTTCTGTCTATTTAACAGTACAAACTAAGCAATAACATTTTATGTATTCGTCTATTCGATGCTATTTCCTTCGTAATTAATATTGAAAACAAGTCTCGTGCACCTCTCGAATAGCTTCCTTGTTTTCCCAATAATTCTGTTATATCAGTAGTGCTTGACTAAGGCCTTATTAATATAATAAGACCGAATCTAGATCCTCCTTGGTTCTTTCCCCCTTCGGTTCCCAAATGGTAAATGTCACAACATATTTTACATTATACAGAGTAGCCAATATCCAGGAATAGGCGAATACCGGATTAACTTCACTGCATTTTTGTTATGAATAATCATAACAAAAACGTAATCCATAAGTATTTGTAATTTATAACGTTTCACGGATAACTAACACGTTTAAAACGCATCCTGGATTGGGTGATACTACGAGGGCGGTGCTGAAAAGTTGTGATAATCACCATGAAAGAATTGAGACAGAACCATGTTCTAGGTCAGGGATCGGCAGCGTTTTCAAACTCGCGGGTCACATTGAACTTTTATTTTTAATAATCGGACCACAAGCGTTTAATTAAGAGAAAATAGTGAATGAAAAAAAAAAATACTTAAGTTATCAATTTTTATTATGTCAATCTTAAAAAACACAGAAATATTTAAAGTACGAGATATGAAACAAGCATGAAAATGAAACAGAATGAAAAATTATTATCACTTAAAAACAAAGTAATATAGTGTATCCATCACAATATGTACTTATGTCTCCCTGCTTAATGTGACTTTTGTGATTGTTTTCCCTTAGCCAGATTATCTAGATCCACTTTATAACCTGAGGTGCAAATTCGAATCGAAGCATGCAAATGTTCATCAGTCAGTCGAGAAGAAATTAAATTTTATTTTTTCTAAAACTTATGGCAGAAAATGCTTATTCGCAAATGTAGGTGCTTACAAATGCGACTATCATCTTCTTTGCGAAACTGATTAATCCTTCAAATTTTGTTTTGGTAAGCATCGATCAATGTCGATATTAAAAGCATTCAAACATAATCGCATTTCGATGCTATTGTTTATGAAAATCCACAGATCTTGTTGAAAATTCTTTGTAAATCTTCAATAATACCAGCAAAAGTGTCCTTTTGTTGGTATTTCCAAGTTGCACGGGAGATATCACGAAGTATAGGTATAAAATTATTTTTAATTTATTATTTATTCATATTATAAAATGCATTTTTTAAATAATTCAAATACGGGACACATGCCATGTAAGTATGGTCAACCTTTTAATGCACGTTTGGACCGCATGTGGCCCGCGGGCTACCGGTTGCCGACCCCTGTTCTAGGTGTTTAATTAGAACTTTCATCCCCTCCTCCATCCCTTGCATAATAGAAAATTACATTATTGGAATTATTCACCATGGCCTATGTTGAGTTTAGTTTCATTATTTCCTGTTTTTAAATAAAGAATTCCATTTTTTTAAAAAATTACAACTGATCTGCGAGAGGTTGGAAACCGATACATTTGGTATCGTGAAGGGTTTAGAAAATCAAAGAACGCTCTAGAATCCGAATAAGTCAGCTAAGGTTTTCAATAAGCAGAGCGGTAGTCTTACACCAACCAGTAATCAACCACATGACACGCATTCCCTCACAAAAAAGTTGAGATCTTTAAACTGCAATGTGTGCCCAGTATTATCAAAATCAACCTATACGATGGAATTTAATATTATATTATGAGAACAAAGCTATTGGTTTTGCGCTTCATTCCTTTGATAAGTTGTGAATTTTAAAAATATTATTGATTACTAAAGCAAACTTTCATGCCCTGACATCCTTTCCATTACTTACGGATAAGGTGGATTATGCTGAGTATTATTATCAACATGATTTTTCTGTCTTAGCAAAACTGTGTATCGAAAAATATACTATGATGGGATGAAAAAAAAAATTAGCTCGACTACATACCATATATATTGAAAAAAAAAAACAGATATTAATATGTGTGTCATATTAATGAGATAACTTTATTTCAGGTGTGTTGTATGTGGGCCATAGTAAATTTACAAAATAGCTAACCCTCTCGTTAAATGTGCCTTTTCGGGAAATTGTCTGAAAATCTGAAAATTCAAGATAAATTTCTTTGAAAATCCATAATCGGTACGATAAAACAGAGATGTTTCGAATTCCTACCTCTAATTTTAAAGACTAACCTAATGGTTTATAGTGTAAATTAATATTGTAACTTCAGAAATAAAAGACTAAACGTGAAGTTTTAAAATATGATTGATTACTAAACAGGCAACACTATATTAGTACCATTATAGCCTTTAACCTGAAACTTAGCATCGAAAGAGGTATCACATATTAATATACAGATGCCACATTAAAAGAGATAACTTTTATGCTGATATATTTTATTAAACATACATTACTTGTCCTTTCTAAGATAACGTTTAATTGACATTTCTATGACGAAAGAAATTGCCTTTTTTGATCATCTTATCTCGTTGTACCAAGTGACTTAATGTCACATAGTAAAGTTGTGGCACATTGGCAACATTAAAAGTCGGTAAGCAAAGAGTAAACATAAATTCTCTTTTAAGAGCTTTGAAACTAAAGGCAGTTGTTCAAAGATAATCAAATAACTCAGCGGTACTATGCTATACTATATTTAGCAATAGATGTGAGAACGCTCTAACGTCCAAGAGCAAAACCGCATTGGCTTCTTGTTTCCATTTCTTAAAATGATCCGGTACTGTCCTGATGGCAGTTAAAAACATTAACTGCCAGCAGGACATTAGAAAATTGCGTTTTTCCTACTTGGAAGTAAACATTAATCATCTAAGTTTTTATTAACACTAACATCGTATTTGTTTATAAAACCTTTCGGCCATAAATGAGGATTGTAAATTTTGCCGCAGTCAAAAAGATTTCCAGTTTGATTTCCAGTTTGTTCAGTATTTAACTTTATGCGGGCACAAAGCAAAAGACAAAATATTAATTTAATGCACCCCTATGCAGCAAGGGAGACTGATACCCGATATTAATTTAGTCTACATGCACATATATATGTACTGTATATATAATCACTTCGCGATTTCTATGAACAAAAATAAGATCAAGTGGTATTCTCAAAGAGGAGTTTACAGGATTCGTTATGAGAGCGATGCTTCTTTTTTTTCCGATAAATAAGTTATTACTGCTACTATATAGTCTCTCAAATTACTCTCTCTGCACCACGTATATAATAACCTGCAATCTGGTGTTTATGTCTCTAATACTTCATTCATAAAATTTAAGTTTTGAGCAACAAATTTAATCCATGAAACGAAAGCTATTTCGTGAATTAATCTACATGCAAAAAAGTGATTTGTTTCGTTATTTAACCTGCTACTAAGGCTAATATTTTATATTTAGCACACGAATACTACTTACCCATTTCTTGAAGCTTTCCTGGTAGTGCTGCAAGCCTTTCTCTCCACCGGCAACAGCATATGACACACCTAAGTTTCTGGGGGAGGTCTCCATGAGGATGCTCACCGAGTCACCACTCTTGTTAAAGATCAGCATACCGAAGGCAGCCAACGACTCCTCTTCACGAGTCGTGATTGGACGAAAGTCTCCTACACAGAAGTGCCCTGAGATTGCGGTAACACCGGAGGCGGAGCTCAACAATCAGGTAAGTACATGTATCTTCCTACCGATTATCCGCAATGAATTACGCAATCATTTACCTCCCTCACCCTAAGCGAGAGAGTAATTCGCTCACCTTTTGGAAGATTAGCATTTTCGATTTCTGGTTATTCCTTCCTTAAGAAAGGATCACCGTACGAAGAGCGAAAGTGCATCGCAGCTACCGCGTGTTTAAACAGCCTTTTTCCATCCATCAGACTGTTAATCGTATGTTGTCGATCGTGAGGAAAATACACCATCGATTTCAGCACGTGTCATACTGTTAGAGGCACGTGTCCATCATTTAATGCATTAAACATGCAGCAGATCGGTCATGATAAAGCAGAATGAATTATTTTGGTAGACACTGCAGTGGCTTTAACAAAAACTGACATCTGATTCGTAGCCTGTTGCGCTTCTGTATGTTTGTAGATGATTCGCCAGTTCTAAAACCGCGCTTGTCCATTGCTGATAAAATACGGCTTACAAATATGATTATCTTCTATCGTAACTGATCCATCATTTGACATTGTCCGTAAGGATCTTCAGCTAAGTGTTTTCTCTAGTTCAGCCGTACCTTGCACAGCATATAAGTGACCACATTTATTTTAGAATGAATAGCTTTATCCGTTATTATTTTTGAGTCCTTAATTTGTATAAATTTTTGTCATTTATTGTGCACTCCCTTTAGCATACTAAAAAGCAGTTTTACCCTTACTTTTCGTATGCAACAATAATGTTCACAGATCCAACTGTCAGAGATATAGAAGAGTGTGCTGTCACCAATCTAGCGAAATTGTCCACCACCATAGTACTTGTTAAGTATAGAGCCGAAAGGTTTCAATTTGATATAAGTAAGATATCAAAATAGAGGATATTATGAATCCATCCATATTTTATAGACAAATATAGAAAGTGATTTAAAACTTTTGAAATTTACCGGAGTTTATCCCAATTGAGAGATTTTAAGTGTCTATTTACTTCCCCAACAGTGAACGCATTTTCGTATGCAACATTAATGTTTACAGATCCAACTGTCAGAGATGCAGAAGAGTGTGCTGTCACCGATCTAACAGAAACTGTCCACGCCCAGAATACTTGTTAAAGGGTTGCTTCTTAACTTATTGTGAAAACCATCTCCGAAAAATCGTAGGATATATTCTTTGTTATCAAAACCGGCATAAAAATTGATTTTATAATGAATTTTATTCGGAAAGCTTTCAGTAAAGTAGTTTGTTAGCAGTATGGCAGAAAAGAAATAAAGAAATAAATACTCAGTTATCTATATTAATTATACACTGAAGATTGAATAAAATGGTCATAACAACTTCGTACATTTTTGGAAGGTTAAAAAACTTAAAATGATTTTGATTGTCGCTGATGCGAGTTGTTACTTGCTTGCAAATACTGTTCGAGTTCATCTTACTCAAAAATATGCTTTTAAATTAAAGGTTGGAGAGAAAGAAGAGGAAATCGGCCATATTTAGCACTTTAGAGGAGTAATCTTACAAGAAAAACTTGATGATGCTCATCTTTGTTTACAATATGCATACTGAAGATGAAGAAACATGCTTCTATAAATTTTCTTCTTAGTAATCTCTCGTACACACCTGATAAACAAGGTTTCAAACTTTTTCTTGAAGAATCTGATTCCAGTAATATTTATACAGTTTTGTTTAAATCTGCAACGGTTACATTTATTCATCCTTTAGCGAATCATAGAAGGGTTGTAAGTTCTGTTCGCTACAAACTTGATATTAACTAGGTCTACCTACTCACTGATGAGACCTCAATGAAGGTCGAAACCGGTCTGGATAGTGACCTTCTCTCATGATGTTGAACAGAAATACAGCTCCTAGGAGCTAAGTTCACATTATGGGTAAATATCAAGAATAGTGATCGGAGCTTGCTCCACCTTAGACATGAGTTGCCTCAGCTTGCACTACCTTTAGGGTCAGTTGCTGCAGTATCCAGGTATTTGCTTACGCTTGGAATCGCCGAACTTTATATAGTTTCTACTATATTCGGCATGAAACTCTTTGAGTTTCTTATTCGGCTAAGAAACGATAAGGGATGTAATATCTTCCCTTATCGTTAACTTAAACATCATCGTGAGTTTATTCTTTTTTTCTCATTCCAAAAATAATTCGGAATGTTCAAGAAAATAAATTTCAAAACAATTGCAATTTAAAGAAAATCGCTGATTATTTTTTTTCTGTATCTTAACCTTCAAAGGTTTGATGGTTTTATTTATTTATTTATTTTTCTCCTCCAAAGAAGAAATAATGAACCTCGTAAAATCATAATTATCTTTAACTAATTACCAGGTTCACGGTTTAAAACATTTTGAACCTGGCCCATTCTAAACAAAAACAATCGAATACTGTTACCTTGTGCCTGATTAAAAAAAAGTTGTCCATAAAAAATATGCAAGAAAATAAACTTAAAAGATTGTAAAGAGTTACTGAGCCATGCTGACTTTAATTTTTTTTCCCCACTGCACAAGTTTCCAAAATTCAGGATGTTAAGCGCTGTCATGTATGGAGGGAGGGGACTTGGTATTAAATAAATGAAGGGTTATTGTAGGTTAGACTCACAGGAACATCATTTTTAGTGAGAGGTCGTATAACTGATATTGCATATGATCTGTACCTGTAGAGTAAGCTTGTTATTAATAGTAATTTTATTATTAATGATTTAATTTATTTTGTTGAAATACTCTTATTGCTAATGGCTATGTTTATTTAATTCTTTGAGCCCATCAAGAACGTTCCGCTCTTGAGGGTTAAATTAATATTCTAATCGATATTATTATATTTCTATATTATATTACTATATTATATTATTATATATATTCTGATCTTGCATCGGATTTGCTGCTAATGATCACGTGAAGCATTTTATACGCCTGCGCTTACATATCAAATACGTAAAAGCAGTGGATCCAGTTTGGCATTATGTATTACTTATTGCATAATTTCGTACGCGATTTCTTACCAGTCGATGCAAAAAATGTAAAAAGGAATGTTTGCCTTTTTTGCATTTCTAGGAATTATACCAATTTCATACACCATACCTTGTATTTCTTCACATTTACCCATGTTTATTATTTTGAACTTTGTAATTTGATGTTCTGGTAGTCATGTTGTCACCCTTAATTTTCGTTTAACACTAATTTAAGTTTGTTATTCGATTCAATTTACTACATGTTTTGTTTCTTTGTGTTTTTACTTTTTATTAACATCAAACTTTTACTTTGTATCGTATTGTTTCTAAACGAAAGGAGAAAAGTAATTGTATTACGCAGTCCCGTTATATAGTGAACAAATCACCAGATTATAAGTTTTATTGTTTTTATTATTATTACTACACAGTAAGCAAAGTATTTCTATTTAGTTTAGGCACTCTGTTTAATTACGCACCAGGTTTTGAGATCAGGGCTTGTATGAATTTTGCTGATATTAAACAAGCAATGATTTTCAGATATAACATTCTTATTTCTATACTGCTGAATAATTTTAAGGAATGTTCACAGGAATATTTCATATCTGTGAATTATGAGTAAAATTTCAAAAATAAAGAAAGAACTGAAAGAAATAAGATCAAGAATGATTACAATAAAACAAAGCAGCTTTATTCGGTGATTAGAAACAAACAAACAAAAAAACAATCAAGTAAAATGAATTAAGCCATACATCGAGAGAGAGAGAGAGAGAGAGCTAATAAAATTGCCAATGAACTATCAGATATCTACATAAAATCCCAAGTTCACTTAAGATAGTACAGAATGCAAGAGGAAATGAAACTAAATAGCCTTTGCTTCCAGAAAGCAGTTAAATTAACATGCGAAAATCATAAGGTGAAAGCATTTGTACATGCTAATTGAGGAAAATGGTCGTTCGTTGTCGTATTCCTCTTTAGTCTGTCGGCCGGCTCACGTTAGATTTTCAGTAGTCGAGCAATTCGGTATCTGATTGACTTTCATAGCATAACTACACACGACACAAATAAGGATTAATATCAATGTTTCCATGGAAAATAAATTAAGGCTTGGAAGGAGTGTTACGATTATTGTGTATATAGAGAGCAGTAATCGTAATACCCCTTCCAAGCCTTATGGGAGGCTTGGAAGGGGTGTTGATGGGAAAAATTCATTTTTTATCCCATCAGTATTGTCTCCAATGTTACTCTAATATCATGAAAATACGGAATGAAAGCGGCTGTGTGAATATTCAAAAGTGTCGTATCGCGTCACTGTCACTTTATTTTTTTTACTAGGGGGGATACGCCCCCTTCCCCCCCCGTGTTCCGGACTTATAGGCTGGTTCTCCTTGAATTCTGATGACTCGAATTTTGAAGACTCGACACTCATGGTATCCCCTGAGTTTCAAAACGTTTAAAAAAAACGTGACATAAAAAGGCTTATCATTTTATATATACATATAGGGTAGATTTATTTTTTGGATGTTTTAAATTCAGAACCGAAAAATAAATATATTCATAGCTACACGTATTTTATGTTCAAGTCATTTATTATAATTTTTCTTAAGCTTATGGATTAATTAGCCCTAAATATAGTAAAGTTTGTTGTCAACACCATTTCTGTAATTAATATAATAAATTTCATTATGTTGATTAATTCATTTACGACGTTTCAAATACATTGATACTCGCTATTATTGATAGTATCCTATCTAAGGTATGGTGGGATGCTGATCTCATGTTGCTGTGGCAGGGTTAATTAGCACACAAAATACTAACACTTTATTAATACACGCAATATTCTGGACTCATAGCCTTTGTGGCTCTGACCGTAGTTATAAAAAAAAGAAAACTAAATCAATGATAATATTAAGAAATTGTCTATTTTCTGCTCAAGCTAATCATTTATTCAAATAGATTTAAATCAAAGTTCAGGTTGCTTGACAGATTTTAAAAGCAAACATTGCAAATAACCTCATGATTATATTTCGCCCATTTCGTGGTGGTGTCGTTAATACAAATGTAGAAAACGATTATTCCAACGACTTATGCATAAGCTTAATCTTAATTAATAGAAAACATTACGGAAATATTTTGATACAAGCACATCAATGTGTCGGGGGGGGGGATTGTATTTTTCTATGGTTTTCGTTATTGGTTTTTCGTTTCGTTCTTTCGGTATGTTTTCATTTATCTTTTTATCTAGCATTGTATAACCCGTTCTTCTTTTCATATATTTCATTTCAGCTCCAATGATCCTTTTCTTATCTCTTTCTCTTATTTTCTTATCTCTTTCCCTTACTTCACCGCCATATAATAATGTTGGCTTTGATAATATATTAACTAGATTCTTAATCTGCTTTTTTTGGTAACTATTGTTGACTTTAATGTTTTGTTTATTATTCCATTTACTTTGAAGAATTTTTAATTTTTATTTTGTTAGAAATGTCTAAATCTTCATTATAACTTCATTTATAGCCCAAATAATTATAACCGTTGAATTATTCGATTATTTTATTGCTTAGTGCTCTTTTAGTTCGGATGGGAATTTTTCCTTTGAATAGCATAGTTTTTTTTTTTCCTTGAGAGATAGGCATATTATATTGTTTTATTATTAAATTCAATTCATGCACAGTTTTTTGTAGATTGACCTCGGTTGTTCCAAATATCACTTGGTCATCTGCTGCGAAAAGGATGATATCTAAGGTAAAATTATTTTCTATTCGAATTTCTTTTTTGTTAATTAACTTCCATTCTTTGATTATTTCATTCATATACTATATTCCAAATAATATTGGAGAAAGGGAACATCCTTTTCTAAGACCTTCAAATGTTTTGGTTCTGTTCTCACCACTTTTTATTGTTTTCTCATATAGACTGTGGCGTGGTTTCAATAAATTTAGAGGCAAGTTTTTTTGTTTTTTTTAGTGTATTCAAGAGTATATACCTATCTTGTCAAAAGCTTTTTTATAATCTATGAATGATAGATGTGTTTCTAAGTTGTATTCTCTTATTTTCTTAATTAGTTAGTAGTTTGAGGGTGACTATAGAATCTATGCATAATCTTCTTTTTCTAAAGCCATTCTGTTCTTCATTTGTTGTTCACAGTTATTCGTACTTCCTTTTTTTTAAAGATAGAAATCACAGTTACATGGTTGGGTATTCTTCCAGTGTTATATACGAGTAATATGTTTATTGATAACTACTGTTGAGGACACCTAGTTGTGTCATGAAAATGACCATAACTAGGTCCAAATACTTTTGTCAACATAGTGTATAATCAGTGCCAGATTTTTCCGTTCCTCTTCTATTTCCTCTTTCCATTCTATTTCTTTTAAGTATTTATCGATGCTTTCTTTTTTTTTTTTTTTCATTTATCATAATAGATTTATTTTATGTGCATGTTCATTACCATTTGATTTTCTTTTCTTTACCCGTTTTGGTGGTATTGTTATATTTCCAATTACCAAATGATGATCTGAATCAGTATTGTAACCTCTGCTTTTTTCCATTTTTATTAAGACAGTTTTCTTCGCAGTTACCTTCACAAATGGTATTGACTCATTACCGATTGTTGCATTTTTGTCACCTGCTATGAATATAAAATCATTTCGGTCTACTGTATTTTATTTAATGTAATATCCTGTAATGACTTATGAAATTCTTCACTTTGTTCATCTTCACATTCTACCGGGGCATACTCCTATAATTGTTAGATGACCTTGTTTTTCGTTTTTATTCTTATTTAAATTAAGGGGTTATTAAATCCCACATTGTTTCAAAACCGAATAAGAAACTCAAAGATCGTAATCAAAGAGTTTCTTGCCGAATATAGTAAACTATAAAAGTATCGGCGACTACTAGCTTAAGCTAAAGCACGTAGTACAAAGTACGTAGTACAAACTAAGGCAACTCGCTGCAAAGGTGGGGAAATTTCTGATCGCTATCTTAGTATTTTCCATAATGTAAAACCCATCTCCCAGGAGATGTATAATGCGATCAGTTCTCCACCTTTGCAACGTGGAGCTTTAGCTTACGCTAGTAGTCGCCGATACTTTTATAGTTTACTATATTCGGTAAGAAACTCTTTGATTCCGATCTTTGAGTTTTTTATTCGGTTTTGAAACAATGTGGGATTTAATATCCCCTTAATTTAAATAATGTTTACATCGCCGAAATGAAGCCTATTGGCTCTTTATTTATATTATATTTAAGTTTTTATTCTTGTTTCTAACAATCTTTCGCTCGAATAGTTGTAATTTTCTTTCCAATATTTCTTTATCCATATCATTACTCCTGATTTTGCTCTCTCTTCTCTTCTCTTCCAACTCCGCAATATATCTATATATAATGTTCTGATTATTTTGTTCCTCTTAATTTCTTTTTTGTTTCAATGATCATTGCTAAATCAACCTTTGCCTTCTTTAGTTCTGCATCTAGTTCTTCTTTGTATGTTGTACTCTGAATATTCCAGGTAGCAACTCTGATTTTTCCGTCGATCTGTTTTCGGACACCATTATTCAGTCCTGGGTATTTATTCAAAAGGATTGTGCGATGAACTTTTGCGAGAAACATTTGAGTAATGTGATTCCCTCAAGTTGGTTACCAGTGAAGACGAGGTAAGTCTGATGGTAGAGTTGCCACCTTGGCCTCCATACCGGCACTAGGAAAGGCATTTTGTCCAATCCAGATGTTATGGCTATGCTGCCAATACTCGATCGTTCGGTCTGTTTATTTCAGGCTGCGCCATGTGGAGATTGGATGTGACATTTGGTCGGAAGAGAATACATGCTGCGCCTTTTACCTTTAAAAGCCAAAAAGCAATAAAGTGATACTTCAGTACTAAAAATTTAGTTTCCTTTTCAGAAACAGTAGTGCATATTTGTTATGAGAGCCAGTCGGAGAAAGTTGCAAAGCTTTAATCTCAACAGCGTGGCGTGTTAAAGGTTTAGATAATCCTGGAACTTTGATCTAGATACTAAATATGGTGATTTTTCCAAGGACATCCGGACCTCCAATAACCAAAGTGATGGTCGTCTCATACCGGGTGGTAAAAAATGTCTACCGCCTAAAGACACACAAGCATATCACAGAGGCATTCACCTCCACAGCCTGTTTTGTAAAACACGGCGACGTTATCCACTCAGCCAACCAGGCCTGTAGTCAGTATAGCCGAGGTTCAGTATAGCCGCTAATTGTCAAGGTAATCTTAATTAGTAGTATTATGTATTATTATTAGTGTTATTATACTGCATATGCTTCTCTGGTCGGTTTTTTCACCTGCGGAGTTAAAACTCGAATTTCTTCCAGTAAAGAAAACAAAAACAACCCTACGTAATTGGGACAAAAATCAACTTGACGGTCGAAAACAAACAAATAAAAAAAAGACCCATTCTGAACAAAAACAAAAATTAAACACATTGCTTTCGTCTTTCCCTTAAGGTGTTAGGCTCAGTGGTCCGTCAAGATCAAGTAACTGGCTTCATATAAATCTAACTAATGCTTTCAAGGGGCAATCAAGTCCATCTTGACGTCTCTCAGTTCTGTTTTGCGGGATAAAAAATTTCTGCATCCCGTATGAGACTGGCTAACTCACCTTCAGTTGAATAGATCTTATAAAGATTCTTGTTATCATAGACGAGATTTCAATGGCGGTCTTTTCCATCGAAGAACGTCATCGTTATCAAGTGAGCTAAGAAGGCTCTTAAAGGATCACTTAAAGAATATTTTGAAATGACAAAGAAAGCGTAAATTTGTATACAGTGGTAAAAAATATTAAACAACTGTTTCAAGAAATCTCAGAATGCAGTCCGAACATGCCAGAGTAAAAGAGCGTTTCGGGTATTATTCTTCTCATCAGAAGACACGGAAATAAGTTGAATATTTATTTTTTTATTTATATGTAAACCCTTTTCTATGTTTTTTTTCCTTCTTAGGCAGTCTTTTAAGAACTATTTAAGATTTTTTTTAATTCTGTATTTAACAGTTTTCAATGTTAGTAAAACTTATTATTACTATTATTATTATATACAAACACCTCTTGGAGTCAAGACTCATCAAGGGAGGCAATAGTAAGACGACATTGATACCATCAGAGATAATGTTTATCATATCTCATCTTAAACTAGTTCAATGTTTGCGCACTCACCATCTCATTTGGCAATAAAATCCACTCACCAACCATTCTCCATGCAAAAAAGTCATGTCGCACTCTCTTAACCACCACACCTTTATACAACTTCCAAAAATGACCTCTTGTCTCTATCCCCTTCCATCCTTCAACCCTTTGAAAAATATCCTCGGTATCTATTTGATAAGCACCCTTTAACAATTTATGTCTCAATCATATCCCCCCCACCTCTTCCACCTATTGACTAGAGCCTGTAATTTAGATTTTCTCAACCTCTCTTCATAGTCAGTATTCCACAATCCAGATACTGCTTTTGTTATTCGCCTCTGAACTTTTTCCACAGCTTGCTTTTCACCTAGGAATGCAGGTGACCAAATCGATGCCCAGTAGCCCAGATGTAGTCTATTCAAAGCCTTGTACAGCGGAATGACCACATCCTTATCTCTACTTGTCAGTGTTCTTCTTAACATACTGGCATTTCTTTGTGCTGTTTTATCACCTTTGCAATATGTCCTTTGAACTTCAATTCTTTATCAACCAATATACCAAGATCCCTCGCTTCCTCCGCTTCCTGTAATACAACGTGTCCAATATGATACACAGCTTTACTTCTTTGAGATCCAATAAATATCTTACATTGACTGGTGTTAAATTGACATCCCTACTTGTTAGCTCACATAGCCACTTTATTCAAATCGCTCTGAAGCACCAGTACCTCTGCATAATTCCTAATAACTTTTCCGAGCTTAGTATCATCCGCAAACAGCTGAATATCAGCTTGCACACCACTCGCAATATCCACAGAGGAGAGTTACCAGGATTCCACTGGTAACTCTCCTCCTGAGCCATAGCACCTTTATACACCACCGTTTGATATCGATTAGAAAGCCAGTTTGCTATCCAGTTAACCAACTGATTTTCCAATCCCATTTGCCTTAGCTTATGCACCAGTTTATTATGTGGCAGCCTGTCAAATGCCTTTGTAAAATCCAGAAGTATCTCTGTATTGCATATTCCAGAGTAAATCATCCCTATCCAGAAGTATAGTCACCTTATTATAAAATGTAAGTAAATTTGTAAAACAAGAACTTCCTTTAACATATACAGAATCTATATAGAATCCTTTCTGTATAGAGTCCTTTCCTTTCCCATCCAATCCTGTATTCTATTCCTAACCAATCTCTCAAGACCTTAACAGCCGCTCCAGAAATGCAAACTGGTCTGTAATTTGAAACAGTCGTTTCAAATTACAAACATCTTTTTAACTTTTAAAATTTTAAATTTAAAGGTTATAAGGTTATTATTATTATTTTACAAATTATTATTTTATTCACATAATTGATACACAGTCAAAACAAGATATCATTTAAACAACAATTCGACTGGTGATACAGAACAATTCAGATTCTACCCAAGAATCTTAGAATAGTCCGTCAGGTAGCGTCGTAAAATATGGACTGTTCCAAGTAATGGCTGTTTTTTGTAGGTCACTTCTTTGATATTTAATTGCTGTAAATAGTTGGATAGCTTCTTTGAAGTTGCAACAAGTGCATCGATAACTATTGGGATGACTTTGGCGTGTTTAAGCTACAGCCGGCCAACTTCGATTGCCAGATCTCGATATTTAGTAATTTTTTCCAGTTCTTTGTTGTTAATGTTGTTATCACTGGTACAGCGATGTCAATAATCCAAACCTGTCGATGTTCGATAATTGTGATGTCAGGTCTATTGTGTTTCAAATGCCGATCAGTTTGTATTCTAAAGTCCCAGAGAATTTTTGCTGTTTCGTTTTCCAATACTGTCTCTATTTTATGCTACCACCAGTTATCAGAAGTAGAAAAGCCATATTATTTGCATACATGGAAATGAATTATTTTGGCCACTTGATCATGGCGGTATTTATAATCAGTTTGCGATATCTTGCTGCAGGCGCTGATTTTCTACAGTCTCATCTTTCTGATCGTATAGTCTGCATTTGCTGTTATTATTGATGTTCAAAATTTTTGCTTTGATTGTATTAGTTTGTAATGCCTATTCTTGAGCTGTTAGAATAAATCCTTCTATTTCTTTTTTGAATATATCCATATTGTGGCCATTGCCATATCTTGTTCACGTCAATTTTGTCCTCAGTATCTCGAAGAAATTGGCCATGCAAGGGTTTATTTTTCCAGCGCACACATCGGTTATTTTGTTGTTCCTTTTTGTAATCGGATTTGTTTCCTGTTGCTTTTAGAAGGCCCTTTTGTGTAATTGCTTGAAACACTGGCTCAGAGCTATTGTCGACGTAACTTCTTAAACTAATTTCTTCTTCTTCCACAGTCTGTCTCACTGGCAGTAGACCCCGTCCACCTATTCTCCTTGGTAGGTACAACCAGTCAACATCACTTCGTGGATGTAATGCATGATGCATAGTCATTCATTTTCTTGTTTTGCGGTCCAGTTTGACCAGGTCTTGTTTTGTCCAATCTATTATGCCAGCTGTGTATCTGATCACTGGCATAGCCCAAGAATTCATTACTCTAATTGCGATAATAATAATAATAAATTATTATTATTATCTCATCTCATCTTTCTTTCCCTCTTTTACCTTGTGGTGTCGAGGGTTTATTAATCATCGGACCTCAAATCGTTCACAGGATAAGGTGGTCAGCCCTACGCCCCGGTGTATCCTATGTCCGTAGTGTTGAGTTCTCGAGGCCGGTTTGCCTGCTTTGCGGGATGAAAAACCCCAGGATAAACTAGGGAAAACCCTACTGTTCACGCCCAAGACCGGCTAACTTGGCTATAGCTGAGGAAGATCCTTGAGCTCCTCACGTCACTGACGGGAATCAAACCTAGGACACTCCTTCCCCAGGCATATGGTTGCGAAGCGCATAGCCACTAGGCTTATTATTATTATTATTAAGAATTAGTAGAAGTATTATTGTTCTGTTAAGTTTCTAGCTAACTAATGTTCAGTTACATTTTTAATGCATCTTTTGTGCAGTTCGAGAGGTAGTTGCTTTTAGTAATGACATTTGAAAGGGTAAGTATCAGAGCAAATAACATAATAAATGAACCGATTAATTATTTATTGGCTGTAAAAATGGCTGTGTTCGTACAAATGCAGGAGTAGTAGGTGAACAGCATTGCCCAACAACTGTTGATTCGCTGTCGATTTTTAGGAACTTTTAATAGTGAAGAGCAGAACGAAGAGAAAAGAAGGGTGGAAGAGGGAAAAGAAGGGGGATGATTGCCTTTGCTTTGATCCCCCGAATGACAATTACTAAGGTAGCCACATACGTTACCCAACTTTCAATCACTTCACGGAGAACGACGCAGTTCAATCAGATGAGGAGTCCATCAAATATTCATAAGACAACTTCGCTTTAAGAGAGTTTTGCGTGTTAGCTTCTTCTCAGCACAAAAGGGGCACACATGATGCTCGCAGGAAATAGCACTCTGCACCTGCCCAACGTGCACTTTGGAGATGACAGGCGGGAAGCGTGCGTTACGTGCCGGCGGCATAGAGTTTCACGCCATTGCTAGACGAAGCCGCTTGTTAATGTCTCTCCATGCTGCCCTTAGTAGCGGGTTTTCTGATAAAGGAGTGCTATCAATTATTGACAACAATACTAGTGGCGGAGACAGACGTAGCGGACCTCATTCGATCGGTTGTAATAGAGTATAATGTCAGTAAATGATGGGGCATTCTGGTAGCACACATAAGCAATCATAATAACAGCTTAGGTTATCAAATCTCTGTGCGATCTCAACACTACATCGTATGTGAATGGCGTTGCACATTACTCGGAACTTTATTCTTTCCCCCTTCCCCACATGCAGCGCTTTTTATTTTTTTTTTCTTCTTTCTTCTATTGAGACTGCCAGGTACCTGTTACTACGAATTTGACCCTAAGTTCTGAAACATCATGCACAATCCTATACTTTATTTATGCTTTCGCAAACAGTATTAAATCTTATATAAGCGAAGTTAATACTCTGGTTTCCCATTTGAACTTTGCTTTCAAGCGATTTATATTCGCCCTGTGTAAATGGTAATTGAATACTGCATTGAAAATTGGAAGTCTGAAGTACACTCAGAACTCTCTAACTCGAATTTTAGGAAGAAAGAAAAATAAAGAAAACTTTGAGTTTAAGAAAGATAAACAACGAAACAAAAAAGATTTTTTACATCCTATTATGCCCAAATGAAATATGTATATGAAGATTAAACTAACTAGAATTTTTGTTTATTTAATGAAATGTATTTAATATGTTAATCTAACATTGACGTCGCTGTTTACTGAAAGCCTTGTGGCTGGGATTGGAACTGGAGACCTCTGATATGAGAGTTCTGAGAAAGATTAGTGAACAAATGGCATCAATGGCAATATGATATTAAAAATGAGAATATTAGGAAAGAGCTTGCCATAGTTAACATTCAGGAATGTATTAGTAGGGCTAATGGGAGATGAAAGGCTAGCAAATCAGGCGTTCTTTGTTAGGATGTCAGGAAAAAGACCCATGGGAAAACCTAAGATTTAGTTGGATTGATACAGCAAAAAAGTGCCTTAGAAGACAGAAATATAAGATCTGGTAACGATGGAGCTTAATAGATAATAGATTAATTTGTTATCCTGTCTACCTTCTGAGAACATATATATATATATATATATATATATATATGTGATATTTGATTATGATGATTGTGATGATAATAATGGTAATAATAAGAAAAAGAATAACGGCATTACTGGATAAGTTAATATTTCACGATGGTAACTGAAAGACAACTTGACTGGTAATACAGAATCATAACTGAGTTGCGTCAGTCAGAGTGTTGATTAATATCTGTCGTTTGGGTTGTTTTGATTTCGATTGTGGGAATAAGTAATAATAATCTAAAAAAAAAAAAAGCTGACATCAGACTACTGCACAAATCTGTGTTGTTTGTGCAGTTGTATTTGCACTTAATGCTGCTCTTGGGTTAATATGATGAAAAACATCTTGCACTATCTAAGCTTTAATTATATTTGTTCGTAACAGCACAGGACTATCTTCCTCTTCCTCATCATCGCTTCTACGAGGTACTTAGCGCCCATTACGACCTTCCAAGTATTCTTGGATTTCGTAACCGCAACTCTAGGATAAGGTGATTATTCCCATACATATAAGCATACTTTGTGTGTAAATTCCCTCAGTTCTCCTGTCTCGCTTGCCTGATGAAAACCCGAGTCTGTGGGAGAAAAATTCCGACAACTTCCACATGAAACCTGATAATTCACCTTCAGCTAAAAATTGCTGGTAAAGGTTCTTTTCGACCTACAGGATTCGAACCTAGATCTTTCTGACCGAGAGAGAGCATCGTCGAACTTGACTGAGATCTGGAGACTCAACAGGTGATTATTCTAACAACACGGATACAGTATTACGTTAAAATATTCACTAGAGCGATTAGTCGAAATAGATGAAGTCGAATATACAAATGTATGTTATAAATTGATAT
The DNA here is from genome assembly GCF_054136105.1 of Typopeltis vanoorti. Taxonomy (NCBI): domain Eukaryota; kingdom Metazoa; phylum Arthropoda; class Arachnida; order Uropygi; family Thelyphonidae; genus Typopeltis; species Typopeltis vanoorti. The sequence continues at coordinate 115,268,012 of NC_143561.1, read as the reverse complement.
TTATAACATACAGTTCTATGTTAGACCTATGTAATCATAAGCTTCAATTTTGTTTTATCAGTAAAACATTACATTTCAATTATGCAAGTACCCAAAGTAAACTGTAGTGAGCCTCATGACTACTGGAGAAAAAATTAATTAGATCTTTTTTTACATTAAATATCTGTGCATCAAACCTTTTTTTTTTTAAAGACTTGAAATAATTTGCGGAAATGCTCCACTTTCTTATTGATTAATGGTGGCATTATGGCCTTCTGTTAACAAATTACAAATCTCACAATCCATTGTTATTATAAAACTGAATTCCGGAGGAAAACCCTAATCATCTTCGTATAAAACAGGCTAACTCACCATCAGTTGAAAAGTCCTGATCAAGGTTCGCGTTCTAAACTGGACTCGAACCAGGTCTTTCTTATCAAAGAGTATCGGTGAAACCGACTGAGCTGTGGTTGGTCCCACAGAATACGCAAAATTAACACGACGACTAGACTAAGGGGTTAGATAATCTGGAAATTCTGTTCAAGAGACCCACCAAACATGGAACTTTTCAAGCCACTTAAGGTTACCAATAACCAAACTTGTGGTCTCACACTGAGAAGTGAATCTACCATCTAAAATATATCAAAATCTGTTAATAGACTTTTGATTCACACATCAGTATCATTTCAGTTGATTCATTTGAAGACCGGAAATAAATCAATTCACAGAGATATTCGTCATGAATAAATAAACTGGTTTGTTCATCCCATTCATAGCTGAGTATAATTTATCTATGTTCTCTGGTGTGTTTCTCTCTATTGATTAAAAGTAAGGATGAAACATTTGAGTTTCATCCTTACTTCCAATTTTAAAAAAATAGTCATTGTACACGTTTTCGTTTTAACGGGAATTTAAGTGAGGTCATTCTAACTGACAGAATTACAAAAGCTGTTAATCTAATCTCAATAATAGTTGAAAAGACGCAATTTTTTTTTTTCCAAGCACCTATAGAAGAAAGAAGACACTGGTGAGAGAACTACGTAAGCATTTCTTTATTTTTTTATTTATTTTACATCTTTTGTCAAGTATGTGGATAAATGGACAAGTTATAATTCCTACTGTGTAGATCATAAATGCCAATTTAAAAGCTCTCTAAGCAAAACTAGAAATGCACTATAAACTATGAAAATTTGGCGACATGAATCTGCACTAGTGCAGATTTAATAAACGAATAAAAGAATTAAAAAGAAAAAAAGACATGGGTGACTCAAGAAATTCCCAGATTACACATCAAACAGAACAAGTGAGTTTCTGTCATTGGTCTACTGACAAAAAAAAAAAAAAAAAAAAGAAGAAATTATGGCACTGACAACCAAAACGCTAAACAGGAAATCGTATATGCTTTGGTTTCTGAAATTAAAAAGCATACGGACTTCTTGCTGTATGGAATGACGGTCGAATCCTATAAGGCTCGCGGAAAGTGGATGACGGCTTCTATAAGGAATTAATACAAACGTGGTAGTTGTTGTTCTCATCCGAGAACTACTACGACAAAATGCATTGAAATAAAATAATGCTTAAAGAAAACTGCTGGTGAAATTAAGGTTAACTTTAAATAAAAACATATCGAAGCTATGTGGCACCTTAATATAGACAATAATCTAAACAGTGGACATAGAAACAAAACGAGGCCTATAATTATTGTGAAATAGTTAAAGAACTCCTTTAGCCCTAATTAACTCTTCAGTGACAAGTACACAGTCGAACTTGATCTTTTCAGAGAGATTAATAAAATTAGTTTAATTCTTTATCCAAGTGTGAGCAAACAAAGTTTGCACCTGAAGTATCTTCAGGACTAGGGTAAGGTGATACAACACCAGGAAAACTCGTTGCAAAGGTGGAGAAAGATACCAACACTCCTATCTCAGTATCTCCTATAATGCAAAACACATTTCCTTGCGGATATGTCTAATGTTATGCATTAAGGGAAGGGCCACTACCCAGACTAGTTTCGACCTTTATTGAGGTCTCTCAGAGAGATATTTTCAAAGAGACTATGGACACACTTCTGTCCATAGCGCACCTAATTGGAAATCTAGATCATCTAACAAGATATATTCTACCAATATCTCTGAGCTCAAGATGGCAACCTTTTCAGGAGAAGAAACAGTATCAGCAAAATATATCAGATCAATGCTCAGAGGGTTTTTGTAAACTCTGAGGAAACACTGAGAGATAAAATTGACTTGCGAGCAAAGCTAGTTGATGAAAATAGCAAATATTTATCATCAGCCTTTCTAAAAATGAATTCAGAAAATCCCCAAACTACCAAAATTTTAGGATGTACTTACATTAATACTATTATTACATACACCTTCAGGGAGTCCACGAACTCCCGAGGAAGGGCACCAGTTCTACAACTCTCTCTCTCTCCACCAATCCACCAACTAGAATCTACCGCCCACCAACACCACTGGTATTTTCACAGACAATCACAAACATCCATGCCCACAGAGGAATTCGAACCCGCAGCCTTTTGGCTGGAGAGCGGATACGCTAACCACTGAACGAACGAGGCCGGCATCAATATCACCATTGTTAATGGATATATTACTGTTGTATTGCAATGAATTACTGTTGATGACTGATATGTTTCCATTTTAATCCAGCAACCCAAGAAGGTATACTAGAGCTCATACTATTTTAAACAATAATATATAGAGTCCGGGATTATGATATGGCTGCATTTCTATAGTTTCAGTGTGTTAAGAGCTATAAGTCTTTCGGCCTTTCACGTGTGGATCACGTATATACAAAAGGTTGTCTGCTGTACTCTCCTCCACATATGCATATTAAAATCATTGACGGAGTTCGGATAACTATCTGTGATTTTCTAAGTGAGGAGATAACCGCCCACTATTTTCCAAAAGTTAATTAGGAATAAACGTCCTGGCCTATTCCTCTGGGATATAAAAGACATTAGCAGATTTATTTATCTAAAACAAATCCGTTGTCATTTATTCCTCATAGGGAGTTAGATAGGACGCTAATTAATTGGTCAGGTAAGGCTAAAAAGGTAGGGCGTTTTAGTCTTATCTAATTATTGGAGACTGATGGGCAGTCAATCTTCACAATAACCAATGAGATAGCTGGCCCAAAAACTACGAATAACTTTAAATGGCATCCAGTGAAGAGAGGGAGACAATTTCCGCCATCTCGTGGTTCCTCTCCCTAACGAAATACACTATTGTTTGAAAAATTGTTGGTTCCATGGTCTATTTTTAGGTTTACAGGACAAAAATCCGAATTTCCAGGAAAAAAAAAATCCGCTTGCTCATGCCAGAAATCGACTGAGGTTCGAACTTAATTGGAGAAATATTTTGAAAAAGATCCTCTAGTCATACTAGAATCTAACTGAGAACAGCCTTTCTTTGGATGATCTAGCGTTGCCGACACATACATATATTTTCATAACAACAAGGAGACGTGTTGCTTTATCAACACATCCCTGTTTACTTACATCCTACAGACTTCCCCAGGAGAATGATCTCTAAGTGAATATAAGTGATTATGCCATTCGATCTGAAAGACTTGGGTTAAAATTATTGTCTATGACGCAAAGTATTTTATCTTTATACTTTCATCGGTTGAAGTTAGCTGTTCTCGTGTGGAAATAAAATCTTTAAAAAATGATTAAATCGTTTTTCTCTTGAAAATCTAGGGCTTTCATCCCGCAAAACAGATAAACTGACCAAAAATACACACCACTGACAGATCTCAGCCTATGTGGAATTAACCATCCTGTCAGAGCAATCAGTAGGCTTACTATATTGCCAAGTGACCTTACAGAATCAATCAGTTTCTTAGATTTACTATTGAGATCTAAGGTTTGGCTCTTATTTTCAAATTCATTTTTTCCTTCAGCAATATTTGCATTGTCTACAGTTAATGACAGCTGAAATGTGGTCGACTTTTTAAATCTTTCGATGTATTTATCTTTTCAATTGGATAACGTGCATCTTGAATCACCATGTCTTTGCTACCACTAATACTTGACAACTTCAAGCAGATATACTTAACTCCTCATGTACTGACATCTTGCGACATTATTTATATGGATTTCCCGAGTTCATTCTAAGCTTACTTTCCACTGTACAAATTTCCAGGATTCCAGCTCAGATTGAAGTACTTCATTGCTTGAATCTCTTTGTTGGGAAATGTGCAACTGCCGCAGTCTGAATAAAAGTTTCGACACGAATCAGAGTTGTTGTGCTCATAAACAATGATACAACCTAATTTTCGAAGAAGCTGACAAAGAGCGAGATAATGTTAAAACAGACAACAATAAGAAATATAAATCTGCAAACGCCTTTTATTTTCAATAAAGGAAGTAGTCAAAGCGTATTGGCTCTATCAACTTCTGGAGACTCAGGGGGATGTTCAATCTCCACCAATAGTCAATCAGAGATAGCTGGCCCAAGATTATCACAAATTATTCATGGCATCCACTGAAGAGAGGCCGCTGACAAGTGCCACCATCCAGGGGCACATGTGTAGTGTCCGGTGCCTGTGTGCAAAACTTTAGTTGGCGCCCCTATACCCCTCCCCCAATAAAAAAACACTTTATAAAAAACACGTTATTTTTAATATTTGATGCGAATAAAGTGAGTATTTTATTTTGAATTTTATCTCCTAAATATGAGGGCATATTTTTAAAGTCAGGATCATTAGCTACACGTCGCGTGTGTTCCGATATAAAATGATCAAACTTTTCTAACATCTCAATGCATTTTAAAAAATTGCCATGGTTGCGATCGTAAAGTTTATTACTTTTATCACGAAGAGCTAGATTTTGTTTGCCTGAAAACTACTACAAAAATTATTCTTTTTATAACTTCATACCAACGCTTCCTTTCATTATCGAAAACTGTTTGTTGCAAATGATCAATGCAAGTTTTATTTTTTAAGGATGTAATTAATTCTGTCCATTTTTTGTAATTGTTCAAATGATTTAAATTTTTCTCATAACGATTCAGGTACATTGCATGATGTTGCCTATATTCTACTGATAACAGCAGAATATAGAATAAAGTTAAAAAACTGCAGCAGATTTTCTTATATATGTTTAGAGCAAATGCGAGTTTGAACAAGATTAAACAAATTCAAACGCGCTTCATCCTGTAAACAGTAAACTCACGCTAGTTCAAGTTTTTACTTGTTTACGCTAAACTACTTGTTAGAACTAGGATCAGAATAAAATAAGAACCTAAGGAATAATAACAAATAAGTGATTATAAATAAATTGTTTAAGACAAATCTATAAAATATAAGTAAAATTTAACCAAAAATGTAATTTATTTTGATATAATTAACGAATAATATTTTTTTAAAGTATTTCCTCCTGGCTTGAAATCTTTTGGCGCCTGTGTGCGTCGCACACATTGCACATAATGCCGGCGCGTCCCTGCCACCATCTCTAATCCCTAATCATATCACTGTTTATTGTTCTAAAATAGTGTGGATTGGTTCTACGGACGATTTTCTTGAGATTACGAGACGAAAAATTCAGTTTCCAGGAGAAACCCCCGCTTACCTGTGCAAGAGATAGACTAATGTGGGAACCGGTCGAAACAAAAAGGCTTAGTAGGCGACAAGAATTAAACTTAGGACGCTCTTTTATCGGGCGGCTTAGCATTGTGGATGCATACACTACTTCTGCTAAGCTGCACTATATATTATTTATTTGTATGCTTTCTGTAAAATTTCTATATACACTTTTATAGTTTAATTAACCTATTTTGTATTCTGTATAATTCTTTTAACTGCACAAATTTTTAATTCCCACTTAACAATAATTTCCCATCTGCATATTTTGTGTCCTGCTGCAGGTTAGACTGTCCACATCTTCGTTTTCCTACTCTTCATGCATGTACATATTAGCCCATGTTCAGTAGACGTTTTTCTACACGACAATGACTAATAGACCAGTCGAAAATATATAATAATGGTGGTTGTGACAAAATATGTTGCATATCCTAGCTAAGCTTCACAAATTTAGACCGCAAGAATGAGATGTTTCCTTCCTGCTAAGCTCCAGAAATTTTGGAATATACAGTACCGTGTATACTAGTCTGTCCTGAAAACAAAGTGACTATCTCATCTTCTGAGCACTACCTCTAGCACGTCTATTCGCTGACGCTGGTAAGAAGAATATCAGTGTGTAATTCACAGAAAATAAATGACAGGTGAGTCAGTATATGTAACTTCGTCATTTTTTGGAAGACTCAATTACAGCTTTTACCTTTAATAGACAAAAGTTAACTGCATACACCCTTTAAAGTCCAGGCAATACCCTATTCTATATATGTAAGAATCTGCTCCAAATTCTTCCTTTACTATCATCATCATCATCATCATCACCATCATCAGAGAGAGAGAGAGAGAGAGGGGAAATCTAGTCCCATTTATCAATAGTAGAAACCAAATCTTGCCCTTCGCCGAACTGGACAATACATGGACATTTTTTTTCATTCAGCTAAATAATCATCAAGCACTGCACATTCTGGCCACTGAATTAGAAACTTCTATATAATAAAATGGTTTCAGTATAGCATGCGTCAATCACTACCGATTCTCTTCAATTTCTTGCACATAAATTGGTGAAATATGGGTTGGGAGCAGCCTTCATTTAAATGCCTCGGTCAGTTGCTGCACACAGGAAATTCTGTTTGCCCATACAACACTTCTCACACCACGACAATGTCGTTCCTGACAGACTCCTACAGCTATGCCTCTTAGACAAGCAATGTGGGTAATTTTTCACTGATTGAACACCCTGGATATCTCATCTTTTGAGAAACTACCAATCTATTCTGTTGTTTTCAATTTGTGGCTCCAGCCATACGGACACCCAGAACAAGCCCTTTATAAGTCTCCAAAAGATTGTTTGTTTTTTTGCCATTGTGATAAATACTATTGGAGATTACTACTATCTTAGTTGGGTTGTGTGTACAACATTCTTAGTTGGGTTGTGTGACGCACATGACCAAGTATTTTACATATTCGCTGCACAAGTGGTGTTTACATATATCTGCATAAAGGTTTCTAATTCAGTGGCCGATATGTGTATCTTGTCTCAAGGAAAACATATCCTTTCTTCTTCTTCTTCTTCTTCTACTTATGTAACTATTTTCTACTCTATATTTTTTAATTTTCAAATCAGAAAAATCAGCTAATGCTTTTTATTCCCGTATAGGCAGTAGGCGAGGCCATTTTAGCCCTATCTAACTTTTTTTTTTTGGACACTGAGTGGGCACTTCAATTTCTGCTGGTAGCCAATCAGAGATAGTTGGCCCAAGGCTATCACTAATTAGCGTGCAGTGAAGAGACGGCTAACAAGTGCTGCCATCTCATGTTACCTAACCCTAACACAATATTTTTAATGTCTGAAAATAATTTGGGTTCTACAGTTGATTTTCTTGAGTTTACGGGAAGAAAAGCCCGAGTTAGAAAAAGCATTAGCTGATATTAGCATGCAACCATTTTTTATTGTCCAGTGCAGCAGCATACCGAGGATTTTAGAGCTCTTGACAAATTCGTAGCTAAGCGCCTATTTTCGATAATTGTTTAAATATCCCGCTACTGGCACCCTTCTGACACCAAAGCCCTTAGCAACTGTCCCAATCTCAAAGAATTTCTCCATACTTCTCTCATAAGTCCAGTTTTGGGTATATTAAGCGCTTTAAAACAGGCATTAATGCACTTCGGTAATAACATAAATGGTTGCATGCTAAAAATAATATAAACACAAAAATGAAGGAAGCTTCAGCTGCTAGTGTTACAGAACCACAAAGAAACTTTTATGACAAGCGTGTCCTTAGATTCTTAACAGCACTAAATCTAATAGGTCATACAAATTGAATATAGAAAAATGAAAATAAATAAATAGTTCCTCTAACGTCATTTTTTCCAAAAATTAGTCCTTAATCCAAACTAACTTTAGCGATCTGCATGTAGGTGTTATGCACTCATCAGCCATTACTGATAGCTTAAGATTATCAATGAATCATGTTATCAGTATAAAAACTCCTGACGGGAATTCAATCTCAACCGTTAGCTAATGACAAATAGTTGCTCAAGACTATCACTAATTTTAACGGCCTCTGATGAAGATAGTATGGCAAGTAAGTGCCGCTATCTCTCATATCTTAACAGAATATAATTTGTTTTGAAATTGTGTGAGTTATATGGGTTCATTCAGCTGCGCAATTAAAAATCGCAATTTTTAGAGAGAGAGAGAAAAACCATGCATCCACTTCAAAACATCGACTAACTACCGACAGTCTAAAAATGCTTCTGTACTTTGTAACTAGAACCGAACCTATAATGGTGTGTATTCATTCTATCTACAGTACTTGAAAGCAATATTTGAACACAGGCAACTAAAACATCGTAGAAAATGTAAGTCTGTAGTATAAAAGATTCCACAAATGTGTAATCATTTATACTACAGACCTATTCGCCATAATCTCTCCCAGGAGAGATTATGGCGAATAGTTGCTATACTATCTCTTGGCTTTAACTCTAAGAGGTATATGTCTGAAATATTGTCAGTTCTGTGATTCTTTATGAACTTGTAGAGTCAAAATCCGAGTTTCCGATGGGAATTATTATTAGCCATTTTTCTCCACCCTCAATTAGAAGAGAGAGAGAGATACACACACACACACACACACACAGAATCAATATCCAATACATTAAAAACATTTCCGAGCTCATAAAGAAGCTTAATATTTCTACAGGTTTCAAGCATATAAATTAAATTAGCTCACTGATACATCTCCAATAGAAAAAATACACTTCTTTGAAAAATATCCCACTTCTTTGTATAAAAGATCCACAACTCTGGAAATGACCGAAGATAAGTCTGGTAAAAGTTCCTTTAATTGGCAATTAAAATCGAACATCTACTGTTTTTCTTCACTCAGTCTAACACCGAACACTTATACTTCATTGTAGACAGTTGAAAAAGCATTTAATTAAATCAGATTAAATACAAACATTTCGATTCACGTATCGTGGATAATAGTCAGTTTAAAATTAAAAAAAAAAACCAGTAACTGCTTTGTTCTCTTATGCGGAGTAAGCCGTTTTATCTCTATCTAATTTTTGGAGACAGAGTGGACAATTCACATCTCCACTGGTATCCAAACAGGAATAGCTAACATCAGCTAATCGCTAATTGTATCCGATGAAGAGAGGCGGCTGACACGTACCACCATCTAGTGGTCCCTAATTCTTACACTGTATTAGTTGTCTGAAATGGTGTGGATTCTAGTCTCGATTCTCTTAAATTTACGGAACGAAAAACCCGAGTTTCCAAAATAAAAACGCGCTTGTCAGTGCCAGAGATCGACAAACTTGGGAGCCGGTCAAAGAAAGGCTTAGAAAAAGTTCCTCTAGGTCAGCGACTAGAACCGAACCTAGGTCATTGTTTGGTTTTCCTAACGCTAAAGAGTGTAAATAAACCCCCCTTCCACTAAGTTACATAGGCTCTATCGTTAGTGCAATACAGTTGTAAATTAAAAAATATGAAACAACAATGAAAGTATATGAAGAATGGAATCTCTTCTTATATGCAATCACGATACAACCGACACTGCTAGGATGAGTTTGGACGATGCACAAGTACTTCAAAACTTTCTCTAAAGAGGCGCTCATATTTATGGAACATCTATGTCGTAATTTGGCGTTATTACAAACGGTTATCTGACGAGTATTCGTAATCCCATGGTCTGCGAAACCCGATTTAATCCGGTATTTTTAGGAAATCTAGGCTTAGTGTTCATAATGGCATATAGAAACAGATTGGGCTGTTTGTTTAAAGTAAAATAACTTGCAGTTGGATGGGACTGAATAGACTTCAGGTAGCAGTAGAGATGGAAATTTTTCTTTTGGAGATGGTAATATTTTGGAGCACGGAAATGTTTTTAATATACTGGATCCTTAGAAGAGAATTAGAAGAGAGGACACTGTGTCCTCTCTTCTAATTAAGGGTGGATGGTTCTAATGGTTCGTAACTTCTCTACTGCTTTGGAGTTGTAACCGTCGAGAATGGAAATTGAAATTTCTTTCTAAAGTGGATCATATGAATAACAAATAATATGTGGTCTCGAGAGAAGGCATTTAATAATTCCATATTTTTGTAAACGATGGTGATTGAAGTCTGATGGATATATCAACTCGAAAAGGATGCTTTATGAAAAACAGATGTTGATGGATAATTATCTTTTTTTTTCTGCTGTTCTTCGTCTGATCTACTTCAAAAAGAACTGTAACATCTGAATGAAAGAGCTAAGGATAGTTAGTTCCACCAGGGCTTATAGCATGCATGTTTCAACAGATATTACACCTTTGACCATTCCGTATCCCTAGTAAGAAGTATCATGCACTTTCCACGTAGTTTTGAGATTTTATTCCTGACGATGTCTCTTTGACAGAGTCAAATATATGATCTAATAAAGTGATACTTCATATACTGTATTCATTCCTCAATGCTGTATTCATTCTATTAAACCTTATGAGTTTAAAAACTACATAAGACTCAGTACTAGACTGTTTTTAAACACTATAGTATTTAGGCTTATGTGCTGAACAGACCATATTTTTGAGGCAACTCCAACAGCAGTGCGGTCCACTTCTGAAGAATATCATGCTATGAATTATTCAGAAAATCAGCTAACACCTTTTATTCCCTTACAGTGATTTTAAACACTATTTAAACACTATCTGACTTTTGGAGACGGAGTGGACAATTAAATTTCCAACATAGCCAATCAGAGATAGTGGCCCATGTCTATCACTAATTATAGGCGGCAAGGTTGTTTTAACTCTATCTACTTTTGAAGTCTGATGAGCGGTTCAATCTCCACCAAGAGTCTATCAGAGATAGTTGACCAAAGACTATCGCTAATTATACATGGTATCAGGTGAAGAGAGACGGCTGACATGTTGACCATTGCCACTTTAGTCTATATTCCTAACACTATATTTATTGTCTTAACCAGTGTGGTTTCTACGGTAGATTTTCTTGAATTTACTGTACGAAAATCCCGAATTTCCGCGAGAAAAATGTCGCTTGCCCATGCCAGAGATCGACTAACTCCGGAACCGGTCGTATAAAGGCCTAGAAAAGCTCCTCTAGTTGGCTAGTAGAATCGAACAGAGAACGCCCTTTTTTTCGGGAGGTAGACTCACATGCCACTTCCACTGAACTACACAGGCTATCTTACTTACTGAACTTTGACATCAATTTTGTCAAAACTTTTATCATTTGTACTCCTTGACTTGTAAGAGCCTCAATCGAATCTTAGTTATCCAGTCTAATAAACCAGTTATCAGCTAACACCTTTTTGTTCCCGCATAGGGAGTAGGCAAGGCCCTCTTAGCCCTATCTAACTTTTGGAGACTGAGTGGGCAGTTCAATCTCCACTGGTAGCCAATCAGAGATAGCTGGCCCAAAGCTATCACTAATTAATCGGTTAGTGAAGAAGACAGCTAACAAGTGCCGCCATCTCGTTGTCGCTAATCCTAATACAATATTTTTAATGTCTGAAAATAGTGTGGATTCGACGGCCGATTTTCTTGCGTTTCCGGGAGGAAAACCCGCTTTCCCAGAGATCGACTAACTCGGGAACTGGTCGAGAAAAGGCTAAGAAAATGTTCCTCTAGTCGGCGACTAGATTCGAATCCAAGTCTTTCGTCTGCGGTCAAACGGCGTAGAGTGCAAACGCCACTTCTACTGAACTACACAGGCTCTCCTTTTCTTTTTCCTGCAAAAGAAAAACTGGCTAGATATGACACACAGTATCATATTTATTTTTTATTAAGTGATACAATAATCGGCAAAATTTGCAACTGTGCTGTTTGGCTACTAGTGGAGGATGTTTAATGTACAGGAATATTTTGGGATACATTATGTAGTGTAGTATAATGAGGGTGGTCTCCCATCATGAGTTTCTTAGGACTTCATGGAGGTTCCACTTGGTAATCAAAATTTTATGTTCTTTACTTTCTAATATAACTAAATTGTGTAAGTACACCCTTTGTTAAAAAAAAAAAAAACCGAACTTTTCGAAAATAGAAGAAACCAGTGGCACCACATGTATCTTTTTGTTTTCGAACGCGGCAACCTTCATTAGTCAACTGTTTAACATTTGTTTCATTAGAAGCCGAGTTATTATTATTATTATTATTATTATTATTCCTGACACCTTCAAGGAGTTCGAAGACTCATCGCGGGAGGACACCTACAACTGTTTCAACTGATACAACTGTCTCAACCACTACACCGAGTCTCTACTACGAATTATCCCAATCAACGCCATCTACGGCCCACCTCCACCACCACAACTAGTATTTTTTGTCTGTAACTTGCGTGTGTTCTGAAGGGCCGATTTGTCTGTGTGGGAGATGAAAAACCCGCATACAAAGTGCCAAGAGGGACAGTGTGTTTTGACGAACGGTCGGAAAATGAGTTTCAAACAGAGAGCTGCGATTGACTTACTGTTGTGTTAAACTTGGTAAAAGTATTACCGAAACGTATCAAATGCTTCAAAAAGCATACGGTGATGAATGCTTATCCCGTACTCAAGTTTACGAGTGGTTTAAGCGATTTCAAAGTGGTCGTGAGACGCTTGAGGACGACAAAAAGCCGTTCGTCAAAACACACTGTCACTCTTGGCACTATAACTCGGCTTCTAATGAAACAAATGTCACAAACAGTTGACACAACACTAATGAAGGCTTTCGACAATGAAAAGATCCAACAAGTGGCGCCACTAGTTTCTTCTATTTTCGAAAAGTTCGGTTTCTTTTTGACAGAGGGTGTAATTTCCTTTCCCTGAAGGAAATAGCCGAAACTTTTATTTTTATATATAATAAATAAAGCTAACGAAAGTTTACCCGCGAGGGATAAACTGGCTAGACACACAATTACCAACAACAAAAACAACAACAACAGAAGTTTAGGGATCGATTGTGTAGTGTAGTGTAATGTAATGTAGCATAGTCTTCCCCCCCCCTCTGCTGTGTTTTCCAAGGAATACAATTTACAGTCATTTAAATCAAATGTAAACAAGTTCCTCCTCTCCCAACTCATTACCCATACACTGTAATAATGTACTGTAGTTAATCAACCAACCTCTTGTGTACCAGTGGCGGCTGGTGAAAGTTTTAAGTGGGGGTGCTGCATATACAAAATAAAAAATAAAATAAATTCTTTTTTTCCTAATCAGTAACCAATTTATTAATAAATAAATTATTATATTAAAAAATTGCTTTATTAAAAATATTTCACCTTCACCATGAACAAACACCAATAATAAAAGTTTATCTCACAATAATAAAGGTGGCATGCATACGATTTATCTGTAAGCAACACTGCCCAAACGAGCAGTGTCGGAATCACTTGTAACGTGCAATCACAAGCGCAAACAAATATCGGCGAGTCGAGCTGCAGTTGGCTGAACGTGATAATTCCGGCACTGCGTTAGATCGCAGTACATTTCTTTCGTAATCTAAAGCGTTAATTGAACAATTCTAATTATTAACTATTCAATCAATGTCAAAACATAAGCTGTAACGTTTAAAATGTTGTATTGCATTTATGTAATGTTGTAAGCATTGTTATTATTTATAAACACGAACAAAATTTAATTTTTTCATTTCATTTTTTCCTTGGGGATACTGCAGTGTCGCAGTGCTTATGTACGAGCCGCCACTGATGGGCACAATACTCCATGAGTGTCTTGGGTAATAATAATAAGTGTAGAGTGGTCCTCCATGAGGAGTCTCCTGGTTCTACGTGATAATCATAATTTATTTTATCACACCTCCACGGAGTCCAAAGACTCATCGAGGGGAGGCATCAACTCTACAGCTTTTCGTATCACTACTTTACCAACCTTCATCATCTAACACCAACGCCATCTACCGCCGACTACCACCACTAGCGATTTCGCAGACAATCACAAACATCCATGCCAACGCCTAATTCGAACCCGCAGCCTTTTGGCTGGAGAGCGGTACGCTAACCACTCGGCCAACGTTTTTTTACTTTCTAACGCTGTATAGCTAAATTGTCTGAGGTCTTTTCTTTCTCTGAAACAAATAAGTAAATTTTTATTTATTTTAATTAATTAATTTATTTATTTTTATTAAGTAATACAATAACATAATAAATATAAATACGATATGTTCATCAAGCCCTATCGGCAGAATTTCCAACTGTGCTGTTTGGCCACTAGTAGAGGATGTTTAGTACGCAGGAGCTTTCGTACGATCAGAAGATTCATTGAAATAAAAACAAAAAGGAAAGTTCATGTAACGTGTTGTGAAAAAGCAACGTAAAGCGTAATTAGTTTTCTTGTTTTTCACTGAAAATGTTCAGTCCTCGAGTTCGGTTAAAAATTACCCAAACGTTACGGGACATATACCGGTTACATTACGTTCACTGTCATGCTTATTGCAGTCTCATTCCAAAGTGCTATAAGTATAGTGGCACTTTACGAGGTATATTAGCCTCGAAACTTTGCGAATGTCGCAGTGTTACTACTTGGTCACCCCTTGCATCGGCATTCAACAGCAGACAGGAAAAGGAACTTCAGTTTGATTTATTTCAAGAAAAGACAGTATGCCGATTTTTGCAAAGCTTCATCTGTGCATTATTGATATGAACATAGTTAACTTGCTAATGATTATTATAGAACTAATTAAAAGAAACACGTATTAACCACAGTGAAAATTATTTAATTGTAAATATTTCATCTTTTAGGATGAAATATTTACAATTAAATAATTTTCACTGTGGTTAATACGTGTGTTTCTTTTAATTATGATCGCACCACAGGTTTCGTTATTTAAAAAAAAAATTATATTATAGAACTTTTCATATGAATGATTGGTTACTTTTATCTGTATTTTGATATATTATGAATGAACACAAAAATACTACTGAATATAGCAAAATTTATATACTGAAACGAAACGCTCAAATGCAGTGCGTGTGTGTGTGTGTGGTGGGGGGCGCTTACATAAATGAGCTTTGGCCTGTTAGTGGCTTTGTTTGGCGTCTCGATTCTGGAGATTGCTGCATCATGGAGAATTTTGCGGGTTAATTGTCCATTAATATGATATCCACTGCTAAACAAAATGCACTTATTTTAACTTTATAATAAAGTTATATTTCTATTTTTGACTGCAACAAATAAATAAAACCCCACAATATAAACAGAGACATTAATAACCAATTTATCTGCACCCAGTTATGAAAGTCTCGCACAGCTTTTCCACCTCGTTTGTTAGCATATGGATGAATCAGAAATAATACACAAGATGCATGGATGGTTTAGTGGGTTTATCTTAAAGGGTCTTAATTTTAGATGATATAGGCAGAAGAGCATAGTGTAGTTTTCATATGATTACTGCCAAATTAATAGTCCAAATTCTTGAACAGAATATAGCCAAGTTTTGACAGATATTGCACTGTTAGTATCCAAAGGAACATTATTCATTAAAATAGGCTGCCCAAAAAAAAAAAAAAAAAAAAAAAAAAAAATTAACCAAAATGTAACAAAATGCTGCTTTCTATGAAATGGTGTTATTTTCACTTTATGAAAATATATTCTTGGTTAGCATATCCGTGAAAATATTTTCACGCATATGCTAACCACTGGGCCAACCATAAGGTGTTCATTCTAAGAAGGTTAAAGAAATTTGTTATCTCAAGAAGAGAATTGGCCAGAGATTTTGGTGTTGTCAAAATTAAAACCACTGTTCCTATTTCCTATGCCTGAGGTACATCTGAAAAGATAGCCAATTAGGAACTCTGATCCGCTCTCCTTAGGATAAACTCCATCCCCTGACATATCCTGGAGTGTATGAAGTTCCATGCAACTGTGACTTGGCTTACTATGGACAGACAGGAAGATCTGTTAACATCTGCTTTGGAGGACAAAGGTGGAAATAAACAAATGTGTTTTATAGAATTCATATTGCAGTCTAATGGAATAATTTACAGCACAACAGAGAAATAATTAAACAAGTGTAATTGATTGTTTCTTATGTGTTTTTGCAAGTGTTGTTACAATTTGACCTTGTATTCTTGATGTCTCTTTGACTGAGATGAAATATTGAAATCAGTTAAACTTGTTAATTATTTTTCTTTATGCTGTAAATTATTCCATTAAAGTGCAACAAGAATGTAATCCAGCACATAAGCCTAAAGACTTGTGTTTATAGAAGTCGTTATAGGTCAACAGGATTATTTTTAGAGAGTCAGCCATGGTTATGACTCATTCTTCTAACTTGAAAAAATATGGTTGCATTAATTTCCCAAAACTTTGAGAGACTTTTTTTTTTTTTTTTTTTAAATCAACTAAATAGCTGTAATACTTATTTTTTACAACATTAGAGGTTGCCAAATTAGGACTCGAGATCTTTTGTAAATTACAATTTGAATTGTTTCACTTCTTTCACAGTGAATTGTTTCATTGTTGCATGTTAACTGTAATATGCAATGTGCTGAAGATGCTGATTTGAAATCCAGTGAACTATAAGCCAGTTAATAAACATCTTTTTTATAATTTAGTTGATTTGCTGTTGTAATATCCTTAAAATAAGTTACGAAAGATGTCGTTTAAGTTACAGCATATGGTGTTGTTTGATTTTGATGGTATATATCGGAACACAGAATTATAAGTAAATAATTATTTATTGACTTATTGCTGATATTTCGTTGCATCTTCAGAGCACAAAAACACAGTTTGTTACAGTATGCCAGACTACAACAACAACAAGGGACTAGTTTAACAAAATTGTAGCAACAACACAAAGACTGAAGTCCTAATTAGGCACTCTCTATCTAAAAATTTATATTTGTAAGAATAATTGTAAGGTTTTAATGGTATAACACACTACTAGTTTTGACTTTTGACAGCCTTCTTCAGGTGTCTTTTTAAAAATAGGAAACAGCAATAAAACACTGAAGTTTAAAAAACTGAGAAACACAGGAAAAAATTGCAGTACATAATTAACATGAAAAAACGTTGTAGTTATATTTAAGTTGTTCTTTCAATCGTGGCATTGTTTGGTGAGTGCATGCTTGCAGTCTCTCATGAACGCCAGTACTGAACAACAGCAGAATGGCTATCTGGGAGGTTGTAGCTCAAATTGTTATTTAAATGTTTATGATTAAGGATGATTTCTCTGGACCCCACAATTTTTCTTTCAAACTCATCATGGCAACGAAAAATGTTTTTGGATCTATCCCAGCAGACTGTGAATGATCCTGATGTTCATCATCGGGATTGTTCGAGAAAAGAACATGACTAGACAAGGCACTGCCGCATGTTCTTTTGTAAGAGATGTCTCTCTTATGCTTCTCTATACATAATTCAATAGATTTATCTGTTTGACCAAAATAAGGGATATTACAGTCACACCATATCTTGTACATGCCAGGATATTTCAGATTATGATGATGAGGCTTCGGATGGCTTACTAGAGAGCGGATTTTTGGAAGTGTAGTAAATAAAGTCCTGATGTTGTATTTCTTAAGAACTCGAGCTAAATTTTGAGAAACTGAACTGATGTATGGGATAGAGATATTACCCTTAATATTGGTTATTTCTTCAGTGCGGTGGCTAGGAGGATCTAGAAGGAATTTTTTAATTGTTCTATCAGAATATCCATTTTGTCTAAAGATATATGAGAGGTAATTAATTTCGTTTTGTAGTTCATCCAGGTCATTTAGAAGAGAGCGTGCTCTATGTCCTAAGGTAGAAAGTTGCAAGTTTTTGTGGAGGAAAATGATGGGACTGACTATGAGATATCTATTAATGTGTGTAAGTTTTCTATACATTGAAATTCTAAATTTTCCAGAGCAGCGGGACAGTTTTATATCCAGGAAAGATAGGGATTTGTCATATTCAAGTTCAGCTGTCAATTTTTAATATTAGGATGTTGATTATTGAGATGATCAAGAAAATCCATGAGAGAATTGTGGCCGTGGCTCCAAATAATAAAAATGTCATCCACATAATGTTTCCAAAGTTTAGGTTTAAACGAGAAGGATGATATAGCTTTTGTTTCAAAATCCTCTAAATAAATGTTTGCAAGAATAGGGGATAAAGGATTGCCCATCGCTAGACCTTGGTTTTGTTTATAGATGGTGTCTTGATATTGAAAGTAACCAGACTTAATGCAATGGGTCAGTAAAGCAAACTTTTTTTGGATAATTTGTCTTTTAGTAATATCAGTACTTCTTCCGTAGGGACATTTGTAAATAAGGAAACTATGTCAAAACTAGCTATGATGTCATTCTCGTTGATAGTTATATCCTTAATGTGTGATACAAAGTCCATGGTGTTGTTGATGAAAGATGAAGACTTGTTAGAAAAACATTTGAGGTATTTAGCAAGATGTTTAGAAAGTTTGAGAATCATTACCTTCCATAATTGGACGAAGAGAGATGTTTTCCTTGTGGATTTTAGGAACTCCATAAATATGGGATAAGCGGATAAAGAGAGCATAGAGAAAGGCGAATGTTGTTGCGAGAGAGTTGTTGTTTTTAATAAATTGTTGGTGCGATTTTGTAGTTCTCGAGTTGGATCTTCCTGAAGTATTGAATAGGTATTATTTTCAAGCAATTGAAGCATCTTATTATGGTAATCTTCAGAACTGAGGACAACTGTAGCATTGCCTTTATCTGCCGGTAATATTATTATATCTCTGTTGTTTTTTAGGCTTTTTATAGCCTGTCATTCAGCTGAAGAAATGTTATCTGTTGGAGGTTTTGCATTATTAATAATGCATATGGATTCAATACGTAGAAGTTTAGCATCTTGAGTAGGTAGGAATGAAGTGGCCTTTTCTATTTTGGCAAGGAGAGATTCTTTAGGAATAAATCTTGGCAAAGGAATAAAATTTAGACCTGCTGAGAATGCTTTTTTTGGTAATATATATATGTATGTATATATATATATTGTAGCAATAACACAAAGACTAAAGTCCAAAAAAAAAAAAATGAGAGAGAAAGCAGGTACTAGTTATGTCTTAAGATGACTGTCTCCCAAATCTTAGGCAAATTTATACAGCCATATTTGTTGAAATTCGGAGTATGTTTCCGGGCTTCTGTTGCTTCTAAGAACAATCTCTCTGACTTGTAAAAGTTTCTGTGCAGTACTTTTGTTTTCTTTCAGTTGATCCTGTGTGCAGGGGTATCCAAAAATTAAACAACATGAATGACGAACACATAAGCCTTTCTACAAGTTACAGCATATGGGTTTGGATATCAGGTTAGAATTGGATTGGATTGGCTCACTGATAGGTATCAGAGTTGTGTATAAGGAACAGTATCAAGGATAAAGGTTACTAGTGGGGTTCCTCAGGGCTCAGTATTGGGACCCGCATTGTTTAACCCAGGGTTTCTCAAACTTTGTTAGGTGTTCCGCAAGAAGTCTGGAATTTCATTTTAGTTTTCTAAGCATTTTTCATGAATAAATATTTTATAGTAGAAATATTCTGAGGAGAATAATATTCGTAAATATGTCGAAAAGCTCAGACCCAGAACACCTAATGACATCTGTGTATCGTTAATTTTCACACATCGAAACCTTTTAACATTTGGGAAAGGGAATACCGCTGTTTATGACATAAAAATTGCCTGCAAGAGGATTATAACAATGGGTGGCATCTCCTCTGTTCCCAAAACTGAAGGAAATGACATATGTGTAGCAAATAGTGACTAAGCGGCATATTTTTAAACATGGAAATATTCATGAATTATCGTTAATTTTCACACATTGAAATCTTTCAACAATTGGGAAAGAATACCACTGTTTATGACCGATCATAAAAATGGCCTGCAAGCCGATTACAATAATGGGCGCCGTGTTCTCAAAACTGAATGAAATAACATCTGTGTTGCAAATGTCAGTGACCAATCAGCAAGGAAGTATAAAGAACATTTTTCCACTGAAATTAAAGATCAAGGTAGTCTGTATCCGGTTCTCAAATCTATTAATACTGAATACTTTCTTCACAAATTCGCATTGCAGTATGTAAGTGCTTGTTCTGAAACCGGAGTGCCATGATTTTTTAAAAGTAATAGGAAAACAGATTTAAATTCTAATATGATTAAGAGACAAGGCACTTTGTTTAATTTTAATATTAAGAAATCTCTTGTTGAAGGTGTTTGTGACGGAACAGATAGTGAGTCATCTACCTCAAGCCTACAAAGATCTCCAGGATGTACAAAAGGAGGGGAAAACTATCAGCACACAGGGGAAAAAGTCTGCATTCACTTGTAAGTACTTATAATATAAATTTTTGGTGATCAGAATAGGATATGTCAATGAAAATCAGCACAAATTAATTTAATGATGGTTTAATTGATGTTTAATTAATTATTATTAATATTTAATTATTAATTAATAATAAAAATCAGCTAAATTACCAATTAATTATTAATTAATACATTACAAAATAACCAAGGTGTTCCGTGAAAATTTCAGGATTTGTGAAGTGTTCCATCATAGAAAAAGTTTGAGAAACCCTGGTTTAACCTTTACATCAGTGATACTGTCAATGGATTGCAGAGAGATATTCAGTTTTTTGCAGATGATGTGAAGCTGGGAAAGATATTAGTAATAGTGCCAATGTAGTAGCCCTTCAGGATTATTTGAATAAGCTGGACAGACAGGCAGACAAAATGGAAGGGAGAAGGGTGTCAGTTTAATGCAACTAAATGTAAGGTCTAGAAATTTGGAATCTATTGGTGAGAAGCTGTATGCAATGTTATAGAAACTGTATTATATTAAGTGGAAGAGGCAAGGGACCTTGGGGTGTTTAGAAATTTGAAATTTAAAGGACATATTGCAAAAGTAGTGAAGGCAATTCACAGAATAACTTAAATACTGAAAAGGACTTTGACCAACAGAGATAGAAAAGTGATGATTGCATTGTATTACACCCTTATCAGACCACATCTGGATTATTGTGCTCCAAGTTTGTCTCCAGTATTTTAAGGAGATAAATTAACCTTGGGTGGCGGGTGCAAAGACAGATAACAAAAATGACATCAGAACTGTACAATGTTAGCTATGAGGATAGACTAAGGATATGCAGACTGTAGAGTTTGGTTGATAGATAAAGGAGAGGTGATATGATCAAGGTATTTAAACTCTTGAGGGGTAGTTAAAGGATCGACACTAGGGAGTTCTTTCACATAGAAGATCAAAAGGAAAAGGAAGATCAAGGGGCCATCCATGGAAGTTACAAATCGAAGTGGTAGAGGGTGAAGAATGGCTTTTTTTTTCTTAGGGTGTTTAGATTGTAGAATGCATTCCTTGATAGGATGATGAGAGCACAAACAGTGGATGAGTTTAAGGAATTGGTATGATAGACTGTGCTGTTTAAGATGAGCATTCCACGATTGTTTGTATACACATAACCAATAATATCATGTTTTATTGTAATGAAACAATGATCAAAACTCTTATTAGAATTTTATCAGTTATTGAAACTGTCACAATAAAAAAATGTTGCATAGATATAAAAAAATAAAAAAATGGTGCATAGCTAATAATTTGCCAAGGAGATTAAAAACCTGGCCAAGCCACTGGAAGAAAAGTAGGTGATGTTACATGTAAAGAAGTTACCTGTAAATAAAATCTCTGGCATGCTCTCCCACAAGTTGTTAGAGGTGTCACATAATAATAATAATAATAATAATTTTTTTTAGATTGAAGTTTTTCTTTGTGTTTTACTAGGGACTGTTTGGATATGAAGAACTCATTGATCCTCATGGCTTTTATCTCCTAAAAGAAAATGCTGAGATGAAAACCCAAGCATTGGTAAATGAAGCTTTAAGTCCATGCCGTTCTAGGAAAATGGTCCAGATATTTGATGAACTGTCAGATACTCTGTGCAAAGTTGCAGATCTGGTAAGTGACATTTTTTAAATAATATATTTCTTCTTAAGTGTAGCTGCTGTTTTGTTAATTGTTAATATTATGACTTCATGATATGAAATTTATATCTGCCTCTAGCAAAAATTCTTATTTCAACCTGTTGTTAAATACAGTAAGTTTATTACATGTCTGTAGTCAAGTTAATAATAGAAAAGTCTCAGTATAATATGGTTTTCTTTTTTTTTCCCACAGGAAGTAGCACTTGGGTAAATAATATTGTAGATTTATCAATTTCACCTTATTAATAAACAACATACAATGGTGGTTAATCTTAACATGGAGAGATCCACTGCGGAATGAGTGGCAGAATTTTTGTTGATCACTTCAGAGACCTCCACATAGTGAAGTTAAGTGTTAATAACCATGTCCACTAATTTTGCAAAAACTGGGATGAGAGTAATTGGAAAAGTAGTTTAATGGTCATATTTTCTCACTTTTTTGAAATGGATTGAATATAGCCTTGTTTCTTGCTACAGGGTAAGGTCATTGTAAAAATATTGGATGTGTGTTATTCTGAAGCACAAACTTTCAAGCTCCAGAATTTACCAGGATATTTTTACAACTTATAAAAACTTTGTGTTTTTACATGAAAACTGGAGAAAAAGATATCTTTGAAGTATGGAGTAATTACTTCGAAAAATCGCTAAATGAAACAAGCAGTGACAGCACAGTGGTAAAAAAATACTGAACAGGGATGCAGTCAGGAATACATATCCATACTTGAAGTAGGAGAAACCATCAAAGTCCTGAAATGTGGAAAGACAGCAGGAGTAGATGATATTTGGCCAGAAATGCTCAAGTATGGAGGTATAAAAGTCTTACATTGGCTGCACTGCATAGTTCAGAAGGCCTGGACAGAGGGATGAATTCCTGATGATTGGAGTAGAGCTCTCATAGTACCAATATATAAAAAGGGAAATAAGTGGCTGACTGAATAGTTTGGAAGGCCTGGACAGAGGGACAAATTCTGAATGATTGGAGTAGAGCTCTTGTAGTACCCATATATAAAAAGGAAAATAAAACTGAATGTGAGAATTACAGAGGTATTTCTCTACTGAATGTTCATGGTAAGATTTATGCCAGTATACTTAAGAAACGGTTGAGAAGGATTGTGAAAGAGAAGCATGGTGAAGAACAAGCTAGATTCAGGCCAAATAGAGGCTGCCAGGATCAGATGTTCACTTTACAACAAATAGTTAAGAAGTCATGGAAATATAACAAAGATCTGTATTTAAGTTTTGTAGATCTGGAAAAAGCATATGACAAGGTGCCAAGGAAGAAGGCTATTCAAAACACTACAGTTATATGGTGTCAAATATCGTTTGATATTTGACACCATACAACATTATATCAAACGGTACTTAGTCTTTATTTGAGTTGTAAGTCAGCAGTTAGAATTGAAGTACAGGGAGATGGTTTAATGTAAAATCTGGTGTCAGACAAGGATGTACATTATCCCCTCTGTTATTCATTATCTATATGGATCACATTATGAAGGAAAGTGCCATTAAACCTGATATCAAAATTGGAAATGTTAATCTCAGCTCTGCTTTATGCAGACATGTTATACTTCTAAATAAATCTGCTACAAGTCTGCAAGATTCCTGACTAAATTGAATAACTGTTGTAATATATATGGTATGAAGGTCAGCAATAACAAGACAAAGCCAATGAAAATATCAAGTGCATTGTGAATGGAGAACCTATAGAACAAGTAAAACATTTCAGCTACTTAGGCACGATCTTTAGTGAAGATAGTAAATTAAATATGGAAATAGACAACAGAATTAACAAAACTGGTATGGTAGGAAGTCAGTTGAATTAATTTATATTTGGAATAAGAGAGAAATTAGTCAAAACACTAAATTAGCTGTATACAAGACAGTCTTCAAACCAATTTTAACTTATGGATATGAGAACTGGATCAGAAGTAAAACACTTGACCAAAGACTAGAAACCACAGATATGAGAGTTCTGAGAAAGATTACGTGCATGAACAGATATCATCAATGGTAGTATCATATTAAAAATGAGGATATTATAAAAGAACTTGACATTGTCAGCATCCAGGAATGCATTAACAGAGCTAATCTCAGGTGGTATGATCACTTTAAACAGAATGGGAGAAGAAGGATTAGCAAAACAAGTGGTCTCTGCCAGTTTGGCAGAAAAAAAGACCCAGAGGTTGACCAAGATATAGGTGGATTGATACAGTAAAAAGTGACTTAGAAGATAGAAATATAATATCTGATTATGTTAGAGTCTTGACAGGTAACAAACTGATCTGGAGAAAAATTATAGATAGGAAGTTAGTAATGATGTAAATTTTTCATGTAGTACTATCATATCTTGTACATCCCTTGAGGGTACATGGCAGGAATTTGATAATGATGTTTTTACAACTAGAAAATTCATTGATAATATTCAAGCTATTTAATATTATTGTGGTCTTTCTGGTGAATGACCAAAGATGGCATATAGTGGGCTCTTTTTGGTATAGTGGTAATGATTTACTTTGGTCACCTGTGCAGAAGCTAGAGGAAGAAGAATGGTGTCAGGGGCAGTTGGCTTTATTTTTGGGAATTGGTATGCTGGTACAGTTTATACATGAAAGAGGTGAAAGTAGGATTAGTAGAAGTTGCATGCTGTGGCTTTCTCAATGGTCTAAAAGGCATGACTGCATCTGAGCTAGATGCAAATTTTATACATTTTGCTCTTTCAGAGTTGGACTTATTGGTTTCTTGCATCACTGGTGAACTTCAGTGCTGCTGAGTACAAAACAGGAGTTTTGTATGCTGAATTTTTTTGCTAGGTTTAGCATTGAAAAATCGAAGTTTGGATGGTGGGCTGGGATTTTATGTGTTATGGGAAATAAAAAACCTTTATTCTAGCAAAAGTTATTTTGGTTTGCATTTGAAGATAACTGAAATACTTTCAATCTCACTGATCAACTGCCGAGTTGGTCATTGAAATTGAAAAAAAGGGAATACCAGTTTCAGTTGTTGGGAAAAGATGATCTCACTGTTTGATGATAACCTACAGAAAATCAAGCTTTAGAGATAAACATTCAAAGAGATCAGGGTGATTATCTGACATTGGAGAATAATAAGTGCAGCAAATGCAACAGATTGTGTGCCAGAGAAGATTTAAAAGAGAGAATTCTGTTTGGCATTCTGTGGCATAAGATCTCAGCTTTGATCAATACAGAAGTATCATTGTTGTGACACAGTACCAGGTGGACAGTGATGGGCTTTGCTATCAGTTTAGATATTTCTAGAAATAGCAGGTTGGGTTTAGATGGAAAGATTGAAGGAGCACAAGCCATGGAAAGATTTGGAGAAACTAGTGCAGCTGAGTGTATTACTTTCTGTGAAGTATACTCTTTGACCATTTTCAAGATGAACTATGAGATCTATGATGGTTGGATGGTGCTCATGAATATCAAAACATAAAATCTGCCAAACGGCTTCAGAGGTACTGATCTATCGTCTGCTTTGGTATGGATCTACTTCGCTACGTTCATTTTGCAAACAAATTGTTGCTTGGTCTGAGCCCATGTTAATATACATATTTGATGGCCAGAACTGCAAATTTCAACATTTATGTGTGCATTAAAAGTTCACAACAAAACCGAGTTATAAGACACTATATGATGATTATCAATTTCAAAAGTTCCTTGGCTGTTGTGTGTAGTAGCAATTCAGCCACTATTGGAAGGAGCGCGTTGATGATATCGTGAATACCCATCCTCATCTGTTTGAGTTTCATTAAGAAATTATCTTGGATATCTCTTTGTGCACTTTCATACATGGT
The DNA here is from genome assembly GCF_054136105.1 of Typopeltis vanoorti. Classification (NCBI taxonomy): domain Eukaryota; kingdom Metazoa; phylum Arthropoda; class Arachnida; order Uropygi; family Thelyphonidae; genus Typopeltis; species Typopeltis vanoorti. The sequence goes on along the minus strand of NC_143561.1, from coordinate 115,242,189 downwards.
GAGTTTTGATGAACAGGTCCGCATGAACCATGTATCATATGTTTTGTTGTGATATCAAACAGTTCTTTGTCACATTGAGAAGGTATCTCGTTGCTTATAATGAAATTGATTTCATGATTCCTGATTTCCTTCAAGTCAAATCAATATGTAAGCTTGTAGCAATCCCGTTTTTAACCATTCTACTTACTACATATAGCACTTCCATGTTCCAAAAATCTTGCATTGTGATGCGATTCATCAATTTCGTCAGCTTACCAGTGAAAAATTCTTGCAATGATGTCGTGCCTGTCATAGGTCTTGTTACTCAATAGAAAATTTTCAAAAATCTCTGGCTAATTACTGTTGCATGTGAAAGTAATGAAAAGGTCAGCTTCAATTTATCTTGAGTCTTTTCATAGAAATAATGGGGGTTTCCCACGAGAGAAGGCAATATTTGCATTTGGCCAATGTTTAAGGCATTTTCATCAGTGCACAATGCATCATGGAGATGTATATCATTTTCTACTCGAAGTTTACTTTGGTTTAAATATATGTATGTGAGACGCTCAGACTCAGTTTTAGCATATGCGTCAACCAAGTATTTGATTGATGAGTTGACCATATCTATGTAGTGGATTTAAATTTTCCATCCATACCATCATGTGATATGTATAAAAATTCAAAATTGGGATACGACACCAAATACGACTCCACTTCCTGGGTTCATTTGTGGTAATTCAATGCAATATCTCATATACCTGTTTCAGTCTGTTATCACAGCCATGTAAGATTGTCTTTGTGCCTAAATTCTTGCCGAGTAATGATAGCCGCTACTTCATTAACTTTGAACACATTGAATCTGCCTGCATGATATCCTGTCAGTACTCAGTTTGTATGTATTAATTTTGCAGTCTTAGTTCTTGTACATTATTAGCATTCTCTATGGCTGACTTAAAAGTTTGTGTGTGTATATATATAAATCAAATTATATGTGTAAATATCAAATGCAATTTTTGAGTTCAACCCTCTGATCTGTCTACAATGGAAAGCTGATTGTTCGTGTAGGTTTTGAAAGAAATAAATTTGTAAAAATTTATGATCATTTGGTTCGACTGTGCTTAAGGGTCAAAGCTGTATAACTGAGAGGAGACCTTCACATAGCCTTTAAAGGAATGCGGAGAACCGACCAGGGCTTCTGACCTAATGTCCAATCCTCACCTTCTCGTGGTGCACCCTGTTGGGTATTTACTTGGATACTGAACGGACGAGGATGGGCTGGCAATTTGGGATTTAGCCGACCAAATTGTATTCTTATTGGTTAAACCAAAATATAGAATGATGGTACAACATGACAAAATTTCATGCCGGCTGGGGCGTCGCCCGGTTAAACAAGGCCCCCGTTGTTTTCGCCAGGGAACCAGGGCGAACAGCGAAAAGTCAGCTACTGGAACAAATTCTAAAATAAACCCCAACTCAACATCACCAGAGTTAAAGATCGGTACTATCAACGTAAGAAACCTGAATGGCAAAGAAATGGAGCTAGCTGAGGAATTAGATAAGTACCAGATAGACATAATAGGGGTGACTGAAACAAAAAAAGACCAAAACTTGTGAGATCTTTCTGAGCAATAAATACAAAATGTTATATTCAGGCAATGACAATCAAGGAAAAGAAGGAGTAGCCATAGTATTCAACACAAAATATGAGGCTAATCTTCTTGAATGGCAGTCAGTCTCAAGTAGAGTAATGTGGGCAAATATGAGAATGGGGAACTGGACAGTGAGACTTATTTGTGTACCTATGGTCCCACAGAAGGTTCTACTAAGGTAGAAGTGGAGGAATTTTTTGATGCTTTAGAAAAATCAACTGACACAATGAAAAATGAAAAGTTGGTCCTTGTTGGGGATCTAAATAGCAGAGTAGGAAATAATTGTGAGACATACAAAAATATTTTGGGAAAATTTGGAGAAAAGAGCAAAGCTAATAATAATGGCAAATATCTGTTGGATTTCTGCTCAGGACATGGACTGGTTATTGCTAACACCATGTTCCAACATAAAAATGTGCACAAATTCATATGGAGAGCAGAGGCTAGGAATAAGAAAAGTCTCATTGACTATGTTATTGTTGATAGTGATGTTTTCTCCCTGGTGCAGGACACCAGAGTGTACAGAGGATTTGAAATTGGAAGTGATCACTATTTAGTCTTAAGCAGGATAAAATTGAATTTCATATTGAAAAGAATAACATGTAAGAAAGTTTTAAAGCGAATAAAAGTTGAGCAGCTCTCAGATGTGAGCTGTAGACTAAAATACACAAAGATTATTGAAGAAAAAATGAAAGAGTTTGAGAACAGGAATCAAACCTTGGAGATTCAGTGGCAAACTCTGAAGAAAACATTGATTGATTCTGCCAGAGAGGCATGTGGTGAGGTTGTTTGTAAGGATAAAAAAATCAGAACTCCCTGGTGGACACAGGAGGTTAAAGAGGCAGTGAAGGAAAAGAAGAAAGCATACCAAAAGTTCCTGTCAAATAAGTCAGCTTGTGCTCTTAGAGAATATAGAGACAAATGCAAGAATGCTAAACACTGTGTAAAACTAGCTAAACAAAAGTCATGGGAGGACTTTGGCAAGAATATGGAAAATAAATATCAAGAACGTGGCAAAATATTCTGGAGGTTGTTGAAGAAGCTTAAGAATGGAGGAAAGAGTGCTATAAAAGGAATTAGAGATGATAAAGGTGACATGAAAACGGGAGAAAAAGATATCCTTGAAGTATATGAAGATATCCTTAATATAAGGCATCAAGTTAGGGTTAGGGATAATGGGGGTCTTAAATTCATGTACACTAATACTAGGAGTATTAGGAACAAGAAGGAAGAGTTTTTGGCCATGGTTGGCACTTCCAGACCACAGATTATAGGTATTAGTGAAACATGGCTGACTGTAGATGATATAACTAGTGGGATTGAATGTGATGGGTATAGTGTGTTCAGGAATGACAGAGAGAATAAAATGGGGGGAGGAGTATTGTTGATGATAGCTGATGAGCTACAGCCAAGGAGAATAGAAGTTGAATTGCAAGATAGAGAAAAGAGCACATTTGAGGCCATTTGGTGTGAGATTGTGGCTAGCAGAACTAAATATACAATTGGGTGCTGCTATAGACCAGGTGATGGAAAAGATGGTGGTGACAGTATGCACAAGCAAATAGAAGAAATGGGTGGAAGGAGGGTGATTATTATGGGAGATTTCAACTATGGTCGCATTGATTGGAGTGAGGAGAGGACACACGGGAGGAAGGAACTGGATTTTATGCGGTTATTAAGGGATAACTATCTGCGACAGCATGTAATGGAAAATACTAGGGGTCAGAGAGTGCTTGACCTAGTAATTACATCTGAGGATTTGGCTGTAACAAATATGACCACATTGCCACCAATCGGTGAGAGTGATCATAGGGTCTTGACTTGGGAGGTGGCTAAAGGTGTAGAATTTTCAATTAAGACAGGGTACATATGGAATTATCGGGCTGGAAAGTATGACAAGCTTAGGAGTTTGATTGGCTCAGTGCCATGGCATGTACAACTGCAAGGACTAGAAGTTGATAGTGCATGGGAGGTAGTTAAGAAGTGCTTGCATGAAGCAATGGCTGACTGTATACCTAGAGTCCAAATAATAAATCAAGTAGGGGTTAAATGGATGAATAACACCATTAAGCTTGAGTTGCAAAAAAAGAAACAACTATGGAGGGAATTTAAGGAGAAGGGTGACCGGCAGGCACATGAACGGTATAAAGCGCAGGCCAGAAGGGTGACGAGTGTGGTAAGAATAGCAAAAAAGGATTACGAAAGAACATTGGCCATGCAGGCTAAAGAGAATCCTAAACAGTTTTTTAGATATGTAGCAAGTAAAAGGAAAAATGTACATGGCAGATTGATTTTGAAGAATGCCGATGGTAGGGAGGTAACTGAATCAGTTGAGATAGTTGAGTTACTGAGTGAGCACTTTGCAAAAGTATATCATCCAGGTGGTGACATTGCAGAAACGAATAAACCAGTCGATTATACGGGAATTGTGGTTAATGAAGTGGAGGTGAGTAGCCTATTGCATAACCTCAATGTCAATACATCTGTGGGATTGGATGGTATACCAGCTCGTGTTGTACGAGAAGCAGCTAAAGAATTGTCAGTACCCTTGACCATTTTGTTTAATTTGAGTCTCGGGTCTGGGTTAGTCCCGAGCGGGTGGAAAGAAGGGAAAATAGTTCCACTGCATAAAGGTGGTTCCAAGACTGCTGTTGTAAATTACCGACCGATTAGCATATCAGGAATCATTGTCAAGGTCTTAGAGAAATTAGTCAAGAAAAGAATACAGGATTGGATAGATGAAAATGGGATATTGTATGGGGGACAACATGGTTTTGTGAAGGGTAGATCATGCCTGAGTAACTTGCTTACGTTTTATAACACAGTGACGGCTGAACTGGATAGGGGTAATGGGTTTACAGTGATACTACTGGACCTTGCCAAGGCCTTTGATAGGATACCACATGGAACCCTAATCAGTAAACTGGAGCAGATGGGTATAGATATAGGGTTGGTGAGATGGATAAGAGGGTGGTTGAAGGAGAGATATCAAAGAGTGGTTTATTCAGGAGTGGAGTCTAAAAGACGTCTTGTGACTAGTGGAGTGCCACAGGGCTCTGTTCTTGGACCACTGCTTTTCAATTTGTTCATCAATGATATTGGAAAGGATCTGAGAGGAAGTGTTCACTTGTTTGCTGATGATGCAAAGTTGGGTAGAGCAATTGTGAGTGCACAGGATGTCAAAATTTTACAGGATGATTTGGATAGTTTGGAGGACTGGGCTAGTAAAAATGGATGTCAATTTAATGTGGCAAAGTGTAAGGTTATGCACTTTGGGGTGAAAAGAATAGCAGCAGTATATCGCATTGGTGGAACCGTACGCCAGGAGATTGATGAGGCCAGGGATTTGGGAGTGTTGGTGGATAGGGAGTTGAAGTTTAGGGGGCACATTGCAAAAGTAACTAAAACAGCTCACCAAATCACTTGGCTTCTGAAAAATACTTTAACATGCAGAGACGAACAAGTTGTTGTTCCTCTGTATCGAGCCTTGATAAGACCCCATCTGGACTTCTATGCCCATCTATGGGCACCAGGGTTTCTTCGTGATGGGGAGGAAGTGGAGAGGGTCCAGAGACGAGTGACCAAGATGATAGCAGGTCTGTGGAATGAACCTTATGAGAATAGGTTGAAGATTTGTGGGTTGCAGAAATTGGACGATAGGCGAAGGAGGGGTGATATGATTGAGACATTCAAATTACTGAACGGTTTTTATAAGATTGATCCAGAAGATATTTTTGAAAATATGACTGGTGGTGGGAGGACTAGGGGCCATGCATGGAAGCTGGGCAAGAGCGTGGTTGACAAGGGTGTTAGAGCTAGGTTCTTCACTTGGAGAGTGGTAAATGAGTGGAATAAGCTTCCAGAGTCTGTTGTGGGTGCTACGACCGTGAATGAGTTCAAGGCAAGGTATGATAGATACTGTGTGAATGTTGAATAGTTGTTCTTGACATGATGTTAGGGCCTCCCTCGATGAGTCTGTCGACTCCTTGGAGTTTCCCGGAACAATAATAATAATAATAATAATTGAAGTATGGAGTAATTACTTTGAAAAACTGCTAAATGAAACAAGCAGTGATGACAGCACAGTGGTAGAAAACACTGACCAGGCATGCAGTCAGGAATACATATCCATACTTGAAGTAGAAAAAGCTATCAAAGGCTTGAAATGTGGAAAGGCAGCAGGAGTAGATGATATTCGACCAGAAATGCTGAAGTATGGTGGTATAAGAGTCTTACAGTGGCTGCACTGCATAGTTCAGAAAGCCTGGGCAGAGGGACGAATTCCCGATGATTGGAGTAGAGCTCTCATAGTACCCATATATAAAAAGGGAAATAAAACTGCATGTGAGAATTACAGAGGTATTTCCCTACTGAGTGTTCCTGGCAAGATCTATGCAAGTATACTTGAGAAACGGTTGAGAAAAATTGTGGAAGAAAAGCTTGGTGAAGAACAAGCTGGATTCAGGCCAAATAGAGGCTGTCAGGATCAGATCTTCACTTTACGACAAATAGTCGAGAAAGCATGGGAATATAACAAAGATCTGTATTTAAGTTTTGTCGATCTGGAAAAGGCATATGACAAGGTGCCAAGAGAGAAGCTATTCAATACGCTGCAGTTATATGGTGTCAATGGGGGATTATATCAAGCAATACTTAGTCTTTATTTGAGTTGTAAGTCAGCAGTTAGAATTGAAGGAAGTACAAGAAGATGGTTTAATGTTAAATCTGGTGTGAGACAAGGATGTACATTATCCCCTCTGTTATTCATTATCTATATGGATCAAATTATGAAGGAAAGTGGTATTAAACATGATATCAAAATTGGAGATGTTAATGTCAGCTCTTTGCTTTATGCAGATGATGTTATACTTCTAAATAAATCCGCTACAAGTCTGCAAGATTCTCTGACTAAATTGAAATGCTCTTGTAATAGATATGGTATGAAGGTCAGCAATAAAAAGACAAAGACAATGAAAATAGGCAGAATCATTGAAAATGTCAACTGTGTTGTGAATGGAGAACCTGTGGAACAAGTAAAACATTTCAGCTATTTAGGCACGATTTTTACTGAAGATGGTAAATTAAATATAGAAATAGACAACAGAATCAGCAAAGCTGGTATGGTGGGAAGTCAATTGAATAAATTCATATGGAATAAGAGAGAAATTAGTCAGAACACTAAATTAGCTGTATACAAGACAGTGTTCAAACCAATTTTAACTTATGGATCTGAGAGCTGGGTCAGAAGTAAAACACTTGACCAAAGACTAGAGACTTCAGATATGAGAGTCCTGAGAAAGATTATAGGCGTGAACAGATGGCATCAATGGCAGTATCATATTAAAAACGAGGATATTAGGAAAGAACTTGACATTGTCAGCATCCAGGAATTCATTAGCAGAGCTAATCTCAGGTGGTATGGTCACTTAAACAGAATGGGCGAGGAAAGATTAGCAAAACAAGTGTTCTCTACCAGGTTGGCAGGAAAACGATCGAGAGGAAGACCAAGATATAGGTGGATTGATACGGTACAAAGTGCTTTAGACGATAGAAATATAAGATCTGATAATAATGGAGTGTTGACAAGTAACAGACTGATTTGGAGGAAAATTATAGATAGGAAATTAATAATGATGTAATTTTTTTCATGTAGTACTATCATATCCTGTACACCCCTTGAGGGTACATGCAGGAATTTGATGATGATGGTTCGACTGGCAACAAACTCCCAGCCAAATAGTACACTTGACCTTGCACCTTGAAAGTAAGCATGAACCCTTTCAACTATTTGCTTTGCACCAAATGATGTCATTTGAAATGCAGAATTGTAAGCTCAGATAGTTTCACTAAATTGATGAGACCATGGATGTTCCATTGTAATGAGTAATGGTTCAGGAGGAACTGTGATTTCATTTAGTTTCACCTTTCCATTCAGACAACATATTCTGGGAGATTCATGTCTGTATTTAAGTGTGGTACGGTGCTGACATTCCACAGTCATAGTACCAATCACAACTTTTAAATCAGTGGAGTATCGTATATTACAATTGTAAGAGAAAGCAGACTGTTCCTTATTATTCCAAAAAATCTTCTTCAGTTTCACTTTGTGTATTAGTCTCATATGTCTTGCTGTAGCAGTCAAGTGACTTATAGAACTTATATAAAATAAAATACTTACTAATAATTATAAAAACTATTAAAAATCTACTAATAAACATAACAAAAGAACTTAATATCATAATATCTAACAATAGAATTTAAATATAATAAAATTTCAACAATATCTGATCACAGGTAATAACAAAAGAACTCTAACAATAGAATTTAACAATATGTAAAAAAATGGTCATGGCCAGATATTGTTAAACCTCAGGGAGGGAGGTAAATAAAAATTAATCACTGCTCCATAATCTGGAGGTGTACGTCGATGAAAATGCACATAAACCATCTTTGGAACTTCCTCTGTCTATTGGTGAAGAAATCATCAAAATCAGTCAGTTCATCTGGAGTACTGTTTTCACTGCCAAGCACTTCTGTCTCTTCAATACCACTCTCCTGATCCTTCACTTCATGTCTTACTTCTGTTCTCTTGCTTGCATCATACACTGCACTTTCATCTAGCAACAGTTTCTCCAATTCACTTACTCCAAAGCCATTCAGACTGAACATATTAAGTTTGTTAAATTCAATTCTTCCCTCAAATAAATGCCAAACATCCACAAACTGTGCTTACTTCTCCTCACTCAGCTCTGCTATCATGCCATTCATGATTCTGGCTCTCTGTCTCAACTCATCATTGTCATACCTCAGCATCACACTGACAACCTTTCCCACTATACTATTATCTTTCACTCTCCTTAATAACTTTCTGATATTTGCTTTTACATTTCCTTATGCCCATTTAAATCTATGATTTACTATATATTACTATAGTAAATATATAGTAAATCTATATCTATCTATCTATCTATCTATCTACCTATTGCACGTGCATTCATACCGCTCCTGCCTTCCCCCACCTTTTATACGTTTATCCGAAAGGAAGGACTTATTATTTTATATAGGTATATTCTCCAAGCCGAGAGCTATCTACTCATACTAGTCATGTAAGCGTAAGTGTAGTGATAAGTGATTTATGACAGTTTTCTTCTCCTGCTGTACGAGTTGGTATATATCTTCAATTTGGACGCCATAATTCCTTCTCGGACACCTGCACCCCTCACCTGAGGCTATAGCCGGCGAAGGATTACCCGCCATGGCAACTGCACATTCATGTACTACCAAGGATTTAGCAATTCAAAGACCCCCTACGACTTCAGACCCGGAAGGAAGAGCAAAGTTCACCGGAGCTATGTACATGGAAAACAGGTCAGTCAATTCAAAATCTTATGCTAATGTTGTATCTAATGGAAATATCCTATCGTCCCCCAAAACACTGATCTCACACACGAACGCCTCATCAGCCAGCAATAAACCGATTAATGCAAAAATAACTACCACTGTTACGAACGTCATTTCCCGAGAAAATGGGATTGTTATTTTCGCCACCAAAGAAAACATCCCATTAGAAGATTATCTGATGGCGATCGCCAAAATTGTGCCCGCAAAAAACATTACTGACGCTTCCCGCGTAGCTGGAACCGTGCAGGTATATTTTAGCCATATCTCATGGGCACAAACGGTACTGCAAAAAGGAATCGATATTGGTGATTATCACTTCGAAGCAGCCCCAATAGCACTGGCCCCAACAAAAGTAACAGTATCAAATGTTCCCCCTGAAATTCCTCATCAACTCATCAGATCCATGTTATCAAGATACGGTTCGGTCACAGGAAAAATACGCACATTGTCAGCAGCCACGAAGAAGCCCGAATTTGCCCATGTCAAAAGCTTTCGAAGGCAGGCATTAATGCATTTTCCAAACAACGACGCACTACACGACCTCCCAAAATTAATCAACACTGACATAAACGGAATAACCTATACTTTCTACTTATCTTCCTCATCACAGTGCTTCTTCTGTCATGAAGATGGTCACATTAGGAAACAATGCTCCTATATTACCAACAGTTCATCAACAAACATCCCAGCCCAGAATAGTAAACCAGTTGAACAGAATAACGTCTCACATGAAGAAAATCAAAGCATAGGAAAAAGTAAACCAAAAATTCTCTCCTCATCACAAACTTCAGAGGAAAGAAAATCCCGAACTGAAAAAGACAACGCTCACGTCGCTCTTGAACGCCTGCCAAGTAATGAGATCCAAGGCTCAGAAAACGAAGTCTCACAACACGAAAACACCGATCCTCCCAACAGAGATGACAAGGACGAACTAATTAAAAGCAATCCCCAGACCCAGCAACCAGAATCACTAACTCAGCCTCCCACTAATTCAAAACCTCACCCTATAGAAGAAACTACTCAAAATGGCCTTTCTCCACCTGCAGCCAGCCAAGGAGAAACAGAGTTCCCAGATGATGAGGAAACTGTATTTCCACATGACGACCTAGAAGAAGAGGAAGCTGAGGGCGAACTTCCTCACACTGAGGGTCCCCTAACCATGAAGCAGCTGTCATCCTTCATACAGAAAGTGCGAGGTTCTCCTCACAAACTAACTATAGCCCTTAAATACACCACAAGAATCCCGGAACTAATATCTCAACTTCAGGACCTACACTCGAAACTGAAATGTAAAAAGAGCAGAGCAGAGGTTAACAGGAGTAAGCGAATCTACTACCTAATTAATGGTCTACAAACACAGTACCAGGACCAATATTAGATTAAACTTACAATCAAACTTTCATAAATCATAATGTCTATAAGCCTTTTCTCTCTCAATGCAAGAGGATGTGCCTCTGCTCTACGCAACAGAATAGTCTTTGACCAGGTACAAAAATATCATATAGACCTAATACTAATGCAAGAAACAAACATCAACTCCTCATCCAATTTATCCAGAAGATGGGCAGAGTGGCCTTATGACTTACAGCACTCTGCAACCCAACAACATCATGGAGCAGGAGTTAGCTTAGGTGTACATCATAGATCTCCCTACAAACTAAAAGTGATTGCTGATATACCAGGATATGCCTTGTATGCTCACATAATAGCACCCAACCATAATACCCTGCATGTGTTCAACATCTACATACCACAGCAGGATGCTCTGGCATCACAAATCCTGGATTTGGTTCAAAACCATCTGTCTAGTATAGACCAAGAACATGTCATAATAGCTGGAGACTTTAATTGCACTCTTGACCAAGAAAAAGACAGACTTCAGTGTGCTGAACATCGTAGCCAATTAATAAACAAACTTCAAACACTGGTAAACGATAATGAACTCATCGACGTCTTCCGGCATCAACATCCTGATAAGAAATCCTACACATGGAGGTCAGCAATCACAGCGACAAATAGGCCACTCTACCAAGCACGACTGGACAGATACTACATTTCCAAACATACCTTGCCTCTCGTCAGAAACATCTCACACATCCCTTCCTACATTTCAGATCATTGTTTCGTCAAGCTGCAACTTTCATTATCCTTGGAAGCATCCAAATCAGGAAGTGCCTACTGGATCTTCAACAATACTCTCCTGAAAGATCCAGATTATATAATAAACACTCAGGCTTTAATAACCAACCTCACTCACTCGAAAGTGGATACAGAACCAATGAAAACATGGTGGCCCCACCTAAAATAACGAATAAAATCCTTTACGCAGATCTACAGTCACCAGAAAAATCAACAGAAGAACATTAGAATCAGACAACTTGAAGAACAGCTCAAGTATCTCCCAGAAGAAAGCCCTGAACATCATTCTGCCTTCCAAGCCATGCAAAGACAGGCAGAATTATCGGCAAAAGGTGCCCTACTTAGATCGCGGCATACACAAATAAATCTTTCAGAAGCCCCCACAAAATATTTTTTCTCTTTGGAAAAAAAATGCCAGGCAGCAAATTCCATCTCTGCTATCAGACTTCAAGATGACAGCATCACAGAAGATCCAAGAAAAATCACCTCTGAAATCCTACAATACTACAAGAATGCATACAGCACTGCAGGAACATCCCATCATGCCATTCACGAAATACTGAAAGAAACAAAAAAAATCTCTGCAACAGATCGGAACCACTTAGAAAAGAAAATCACGCTACATGAACTGAAAACCGCATGCACACCCTTGCCAAAGAACAAATCTCCTGGTCTTGATGCTCTCACGTCAGAGTTTTTCCAAGTCTTCTGGAATCAACTCGGACCACTTCTCCTCGAAACACTGCAAGAAGCCTACATCAATGGCCTCCCACAATCCGTCACGACCTCAGTAGCACGATTGATACCAAAGAAGGGAGACCACACGGATATCCGAAACTGGCGTCCAATCTCCCTAATTAATACCGATTGCAAAATAATTTCCAAAGTTATAGCAAACCGAATAAAGCCAACACTGCCTGAAGTTATTGGCCAACATCAAACGTACTCTGTCCCAGGAAGATCAATACATGATAACCTCCATTTAATAAGAGACCTCATCCACATCGCAAACAGCCAACATGAAGACCTAGCACTCGTCAGCCTTGATCAGGAGAAGACTTTCGACAGGGTAGAGCACGAATACCTTTATGAAGTTCTAAAGGCATTTGGCTATGGTCCTCTCATCATTGAAACAGTGCAATTGCTTTACAGAGATGCACACTTCTGTTTAAAAATCAACAACAGGCTCACTCGCACTTTGTCATACTCTCGAGGGATCAAGCAAGGATGTCCCCTCTCTGGTCAATTATACACACTGGCCATAGAACCCTTCTTAAAAAGAATACACGAAACCATCATCTCCAAACGAACCAGAATAATAGAACCACATCAAAAAATTACCTTATCAGCATATGCTGATGACTTCACTGTAATAGTACGAAATGAAGAAGAAATGACAGTAACCGAGGAAGCACAAAAGACTATATGCACAAGCCTCAGGGGCTAAATTAAATTCTGCCAAAACCATGGGCTTGTGGTCAGGCAGATGGAAGTCTAGAAATGATTCTCCGATCGAATGTACCTGGTCAAGCGAAGGACAAAGATACTTAGGTGTGCACCTTGGCAACACCAAAATATATAACACACTGAACTGGACACAGCTGCACAATCGTTTTAAACAGGTGCTAGGTAAATGGAACAGCGTTCCTTCCATGTCTTCACTTAGAGGAAGAGTACTAATAGTTAACCAGATGGCTGCGAGTGTCTTATGGCATACCCTCAAAGTACTCACACCTCCTGAAGAATTTCTCTACCACATTCAAAAGGAAATCAAACGTTTCCTCTGGAAAAAAACTCACTGGACAACATACCCTCAACTCTGCAAGCCACTCAGCAAGGGAGGTCAAGGCCTGATTTCCCTTGAAAACAAGATTCGATCCTTCAGGATAATCCTCCTCCTAAAGACACTTCAATGCAATCACACTTATGTAACCACCTTCGATTACATCACGAAAGCATCCACCAGAGGACTTACACTTTCCACAATCCTCCGAATGGCCAGTCCTGCACCATCTCCTCCTAAACTACCTCCTTTTTACAAAGATGCTCTACAGCGATGGAAAAACACAGGACTCCATCACACACTCACAGGATCAACAGAGTCAGCTGTACTTACAGAACCACTATTTTCAAAGAAAAACATCACAAGTCCCACAACTGGCCAGCCTTTTCTTTTCCCTACATGGAACTGGGCAGGAATAAGAGTCATAGAAGACCTCCTAACCCACACCCTAAAGTGGAAAGCATTCACAAGCCTACCAATGAATAACCCAAAAACTGAAAAGCAATATCAACAGTTGCAAGCCTCCATTATAAAAGCCTATCCAGATATCGCTACACCTCAGGAAATCCGTATTCCTTCTAGAAACTGCTCGGAGCCAATATTTCATCTTGTACAATCTGAAGCCTCACTTCCAATTCATCCCTCCAACTACAAGAAAATATACCACTTCCTCATGTCAGTGTCCCCATCCTCACCACTCTTATATTCAGCCTTAACACTCTCATCTACAAGGCTGCATATACCACACAGTTTTCAGTGGGATCTGCCATATAAATCAAAATGTGCCAAACCAGATTCCGAAATACAGTGGACACTATGGCATAACATCTTGCCAACTCCTTCAAAGCTCTACAAATTTAAGCTAAGAGAAACAGATCTGTGTCCATTCTGTGACGTTTCAGGCACCTTGGAACACACATATCTAACCTGCCCTGCAAACAAAGTGATAATCACCTATGCCCTGAATACCGCCTCTAGCACCTGTAACTACACACACACAGCCAAGAAGACTACTGGAATTTAGTCCACACAGAAGAAAACAGACACAGAACATGCAATTTCATCTTCATCTGCGCTAAGGCCGTCATCTACTGCTTTTACCTAAAACAGACAAGAAGTAACCAGCACCCATCCATCACTGAAACTGCACAAACCCTCATGCACATCCTCCGTCGGAAACTAAAAAGCAGGCTGCTATTGGAACTTGAGCACTTCAAAGAAACAAGAACTGTCGCGAAATTCCTAGAGGAGTGGAATCCAACTGGTACCCTCTTCTGGATTGACGACGACAATGTGCTTCATCTGTATGATAACTCAGACTGAAACTGAACTGTTAATTTTGAATATTCATTTATATCTCTATTGTACACCCGAAAGGAAAATGTTTTTCTTTCTCTGTAAATATATACTTATAATATGTAAATAGTCATTGTTGCCTATCGTGTAATGTTTATTTTAACAAGTTAAATAAAAAAAATAAAAAAATAAAAAAAAAAAAAATAAAAAAAAAAAAAAAATATATATATATATATATATATATATATATATGGGGTGCTTAAGGGTCAAAGCTGTATAACTGAGAGGAGACCTCCACATAGCCTTTAAAGGAATGCGGAGAACCGACCAGGGCTTCTGACCTAATGTCCAATCCTCACCTTCTCGTGGTGCACCCTGTTGGGTATCTACTTTGATACTGAACGAACGAGGATTGGCTGGCAATTTGGGATTTAGCCGACCAAATTGTATTCTTATTGGTTAAACCAAAATAAAAAATGATGGTACAACATGACAAAATTTCATGCCGGCTGGGGCGTCGCCCGGTTAAACATGGCCCCCGTTGTTTTCGCCAGGGAACCAGGGCGAACAGCGAAAAGTCAGCTACTGGAACAAATCTGAAAACAAACCCCAACTCAACATCACCAGAGTTAAAGATCAGTACTATCAATGTAAGAAGCCTGAATGGCAAAGAAATGGAGCTAGCTGAGGAATTAGATAAGTACCAGATCGACATAATAGGGGTGACTGAAACAAAAAAGACCAAAACTGGTGAGATCTTTCTGAGCAATAAATACAAAATGTTATATTCAGGCAATAACAATCAAGGAAATGAAGGAGTAGCCATAGTATTCAACACAAAATACGAGGCTAATCTTCTTGAATGGCAGTCAGTCTCAAGTAGAGTAATGTGGGCAAATATGAGAATGGGGAACTGGACAATGAGACTTATTTGTGCCTATGGTCCCACAGAAGGTTCTACTCTGGTAGAAGTGGAGGAATTTTTTGAGGCTTTAGAAAAAGCAACTGACACAATGAAAAATGAAAAGTTGGTCCTTGTTGGGGATCTAAATAGTAGAGTAGGAAATGATTGTGAGACATACAAAAATATTTTGGGAAAATTTGGAGAAAAGAGCAAAGCTAATAATAATGGCAAATATCTGTTGGATTTCTGCTAAGGACATGGACTGGTTATTACTAACACCATGTTCCAACATAAAAATGTGCACAAATTCACATGGAGAGAAGAGGCTAGGAATAAGAAAAGTCTCATTGACTATGTTATTGTTGATAGTGATGTTTTCTCCCTGGTGCAGGACACCAGAGTGTACAGAGGATTTGAAATTGGAAGTGATCACTATTTAGTCTTGAGCAGGATAAAATTGAATTTCATATTGAAAAGAATAACATGTAAGAAAGTTTTAAAGCGAATAAAAGTTGAGCAGCTCTCAGATGTAAACTGTAGACTAAAATATAGAAATATTATTGAAAAGAAAATGAAAGAGTTTGAGAACAGGAATCAAACCTTGGAGATTCAGTGGCAAACTCTGAAGGAAACATTGATTGATTCTGCCAGAGAGGCATGTGGTGAGGTTGTGTGCAAAGATAAAAAAATCAGAACTCCCTGGTGGACACAGGAAGTTAAAGAGGCAGTGAAGGAAAAGAAGAAAGCATATCAAAAGTTCCTGGCAAATAAGTCAGCTTTTACTCTTACAGAATACAGAGACAAATGTAAGAAAGCTAAACAGTGTGTAAAACTAGCTAAACAAAAGTCATGGGAGGACTTTGGCAAGAATATAGAAAATAAATATCAAGAAGGTGGCAAAATATTCTGGAGGTTGTTGAAGAAGCTTAGGAATGGAGGAAAGAGTGCTGTAAAAGGAATTAGAGATGATAAAGGTGAAATGAAAACAGGAGAAAAAGATATCCTTGAAGTATGGAGTAATTACTTTGAAAAACTGCTAAATGAAACAAGCAGTGATGACAGCACAGTGATAAAAAACACTGACCAGGCATGCAGTCAGGAATACATATCCATACTTGAAGTAGAAAAAGCCATGAAAGGCTTGAAATGTGAAAAGGCAGCAGGAGTAGATGATATTCGACCAGAAATGCTGAAGTATGGTGGTATAAGAGTCTTACAGTGGCTGCACTGCATAGTTCAGAAAGCCTGGACAGAGGGACGAATTCCCGATGATTGGAGTAGAGCTCTCATAGTACCCATATATAAAAAGGGAAATAAAACCGAATGTGAGAATTACAGAGGTATTTCCCTACTGAGTGTTCCTGGCAAGATCTATGCAAGTATACTTGAGAAACGGTTGAGAAGAATTGTGGAAGAAAAGCTTGGTGAAGAACAAGCTGGATTCAGGCCAAATAGAGGCTGTCAGGATCAGATCTTCACTTTACGACAAATAGTCGAGAAAGCATGGGAATATAACAAAGATCTGTATTTAAGTTTTGTCGATTTGGAAAAGGCATATGACAAGGTGCCAAGAGAGAAGCTATTCAATAAGCTGCAGTTATATGGTGTCAATGGGGCATTATATCAAGCAATACTTAGTCTTTATTTGAGTTGTGAGTCAGCAGTTAGAATTGAAGGAAGTACAGGAAGATGGTTTAATGTTAAATCTGGTGTGAGACAAGGATGTACATTATCCCCTCTGTTATTCATTATCTATATGGATCACATTATGAAGGAATGTGGTATTAAACCTGATATCAAAATTGGAGATGTTAATGTCAGCTCTTTGCTTTATGCGGATGATGTTATACTTCTAAATAAATCTGCTACAAGTCTGCAAGATTCTCTGACTAAATTGAATAGCTGTTGTAATAGATATGGTATGAAGGTCAGCAATAAAAAGACAAAGACAATGAAAATAGGCAGAATCATTGAAAATGTCAACTGTGTTGTGAATGGAGAACCTGTGGAACAAGTAAAACATTTCAGCTACTTAGGCACAATTTTTACTGAAGATGGTAAACTAAATATAGAAATAGACAACAGAATCAGCAAAGCTGGTATCGTGGGAAGTCAGTTGAATAAATTCATATGGAATAAGAAAGAAATTAGTCGGAACACTAAATTAGCTGTATACAAGACTGTGTTCAAACCAATTTTAACTTATGGATCTGAGAGCTGGGTCAGAAGTAAAACACTTGACCAAAGACTAGAGACCGCAGATATGAGAGTCCTGAGAAAGATTAGAGGCGTGAACAGATGGCATCAATGGCAATATCATATTAAAAATGAGGATATTAGGAAAGAACTTGACATTGTCAGCATCCAGTAATGCGTTAGCAGAGCTAATCTCAGATGGTATGGTCACTTAAATAGAATGGGAGAGGAACGATTAGCAAAACAAGTGTTCTCTGCCAGGTTGGCAGGAAAACGACCCAGAGGAAGACCAAGATATAGGTGGATTGATACGGTACAAAGTGCCTTAGACGATAGAAATATAAGATCTGATAATGTTGGAGTCTTGACAAGTAACAGACTGATTTGGAGGAAAATTGTAGATAGGAAGTTAGTAATGATGTAATTTTTTCATGTAGTACTGTCATATCCTGTACACCCCTTGAGGGTACATGGCAGGAATTTGATGATGATGATGATGATGATGATGATATATATATAGATATATATATATATATATATATATATATATTTGTAATGAGATTGACTCAGTTTATGAACATGTTGAATAATTTTAATGATTTAAAACACCGAGATAATTAAAAATAAAAGTTTCATAAGGACACAACTAGTTTTGTTGGTAAGCCAACTTCATCAGGTGTCAAAGGTATATATACAAAAAGACCAACAGAAAACATTGCACACAACAACAAGCTTTCAAAAAAATGTAGTTAAGTTTGAATTGGGGACTGCACTTCAATTTTATCTCCATTTATTTATATATATACAGGGTGTTCGGGATAAATTTGACAGTTTCGTAAGGAAAAAGAAAATCTTCTTTGTATCTATTAAATTTAATGAATTGACAAAAAAACATTACAGGCAGAGTTAATTACAATACTATCAACAAGATTTACTCAAAATAACCACCATTAGCATCAATCACAGCTTCAATTCTGCTTCGGAACCTCGAACAAGCTGATGCTACAGTCTCCCTGGGAAGGGCCGCAAAAACTGTTTTAATTTTATCCATTAACTGGGCTTTTGTATTACTGGAAGTGCGATTGGTGTCTTTTTCAACTGCGCCCCATACAAAATAATCCATGGGGTTAAGGTCTGGGGAGTTTGGAGGCCAAACATTTGGACTGGTGAAGTCGTAGAAATTTTCAGACAACCATTTTTGACTTTTCCCAGAGGTGTGGCAAGGGGCCGAATCCTGCTGCCATACATACGGCCTACCATTGGCTACCCTTGTTATCCAGGGCTTGACTACAGTTAGCAACTCCACGAACAAAGCCCGAATTCCAATGCCAGGGTTCTTCAACACCTGTTCCTGCAGATTTGCGAGGAATTCTGCTGTACGAACGCAATCAGATCGTCTGCTAGGGATCTTTCTTGCTACATCCTCGTAGTCACCATTGCAAGTCTCTAGTTCATGCCTGATTGTTTTTACTGTATTCAGGGAGCATTGGGCAGCAGTCGTAATATCCTTATTTTGATGGCGGGCACGAATCATCATGATACAAGTTATTCTCTTCCATGATTCAGGTGGGTTCCAGCTATCCATCCTTTCTGACATCTTGTATATGAATGAAGAAGGGTCCAAACTTTTAAATGAAGAGAAGTGTGTGTTAATACATGTAACTTACGGAAAAATATAATTAATTATAAATATGTCAAATTTATCCCGAACACCCTGTATATATATATATATATATATATATATATAAAGCTAACCAGGAATACTAATATTATTAGTATTCCTGGTTAGTTATATATATAAAGCTAACCAGGAATACTGATAATATTAAAATTTCAATCTTCAGGAAACCAACACATACAGATAGATATCTTCACCACACGTCCTCTCACCACTACTCAGCATAGAAATATGGTATTA
Source organism: Typopeltis vanoorti (assembly GCF_054136105.1). NCBI lineage: Eukaryota > Metazoa > Arthropoda > Arachnida > Uropygi > Thelyphonidae > Typopeltis > Typopeltis vanoorti. The sequence continues at coordinate 115,222,924 of NC_143561.1, read as the reverse complement.
CATCTACTCTTGCGCATCAGACGACGAACTTCAAAATGAACTTAATTTCCTCAAAAGGACCTTTATCAATAATGGTTTCTCTCCAAAAAGTATTGAAAAACTTCTATTTCACCGTCGTCAACAAACCAGTGAAGATTCTACTACCCCCCCCAGAGCTTACATCTCCTTACCTTACATCAGTTCCCTCTCCCCCAAACTGGCAAGAATATTAAAAAAGTTCACCATCAAAATGTGCTTCTCTACTTCACCAAAACTCTGTTCTATCCTTAGTCAGCCTAAAGAAAAACATCACCATCTTCAGTTCCAGGAGTATACAGAATTATTTATAGTTGTGGTAAACCATATTACAGACACTAATAACTGATAACTGATAAATCTATCTTTCTCCATCTTGAAGAGCACAAAAGAGACATCTCTTATCATAGAATCCGAGTGAGCGCCCTCACCAGCCACATCTTGTTCTCTGTGAACTCTGATGCCAACAGCAAATAGACTGGAATTTAACTTCTAATATTCACAAATGTTACGATGAACATGAAAGATGTATCCTGGAATCGAAAGAAATCACCCGTGATTCTACCCACATGAATAGCAATCTTAGTTACAATTTTCCAGACTCTCATAGCTCTGCTATTCAGTATTGGCATTCTCGCGAGATCACATGCACTCATATAAATGGAGATAGAACTGAAGCACGGTCTCCAATTCGAACTTAACTGCAGTTTTTGAAAGCTCTGTTGTTGCGTGTTTCTGTCGGTCTTTTTGTATATACCTTTGTGCTTTGACACCTGATGAAGTTGGCTTACCAACGAAACTAGTTGTGTCCTTATTAAACATTTATTCTTAATTATCTCGGTGTTTTAAGTCATTAAAATTATTCAACATGTTCATAAACCGAGTCAATCTGCATACATATACACATATATAGATAGATAGATAGATATAGATTATTATAGTTATATATAGTAAATCATAGATTTAAGTGGGCATAAGGAAATGCAAAAGCGAATATCAGGTTATTAAGGAGAGTGAAAGATAATAGTATAGTGGGAAAGGTTGTCAGTGTGATGCTGAGGTATGACAATGATGAGTTGAGACAGAGAGCCAGAATCATGAATGGCATGATAGCAGAGCTGAGTGAGGAGAAGTAAGCACAGTTTGTGGATGTTTGGCATGTATTTGAGGGAAGAATTGAATTTAACAGACTTAATATGTTCAGTCTGAATGGCTTTGGAGTAAGTGAATTGGAGAAACTGTTGCTAGATGAAAGTGCAGTGTATGATGCAAGCAAGAGATCAGAACTAAGAGATGAAGTGAAAGATCAGGAGAGTGGTATTGAAGAGACAGAAGTGCTTGGCAATGAAAACAGTAGTACTAGGTCAGGGATGAAGAGAGAACAGGAATGCAAGAGTAACAGGAAAACGAGGGAAGCCTGGGTGGACATGGAGACATGGCATAGGGACAGTGGATGTTGGAAGTAGTAGTAGTGAATGTATGTATGGCGATGATCAGTATAGAAATGGAATAGATTGGAATGCGAGTGGGGAAGTTGAGACTGAGCAGATATATGTGATAAAGGTGATTGGGCTAGGGCAAGTGTGGTGGGGAAATCACAACCAACAAGTGGCTTGGATAGGACTGGCTATAGACCTGAAAGTGAACTGCTGTGCTTATTTACAAATGCCAGAAGTATCAGAAATAAGGGAGATGAAATAGTTTCACTGATTTCCCCCAAAATTGTTGGAATAAGTGAAACATGGTGGAATGCAGATGATATCCTAACGGGAATTGAACAAAAAGGGAGGGGGAGTGCTGCTAATGATATCAGGGGAATTATGTCCACATAAGTGAAACATGAAAGAGGGAAATAGTAGCAGTGTGGTGTGAGGTGGAGGTTGACAGGAAGACATATTTAGTTGGATGTTGCTATAGGCCAGTGAATGTGGAGGGTGGGGGGGGATGAAGAAATGTATAAACAACTTGGATTAGTGAACAAATGAAGGGTGATTGTTATAGGCAATTTTGATTTATGATAATATAGATTGGAATGAAGAGATAGCATCTGCGAATTAGGAAAATGAGTTTTGAGAGATAACTATCTCAGGCAGCACGTAAAGGAGGGCATGCAAGGATCGAGAGTTTTAGATCTGATAATTTCATCTGAGAATGTAATTGGGAGTGGGGTTTTGCACTTTCCTCCAGTTTGGTGAGAGTGATCATGAATTGATCATCTGGGTTGTGGCTAGTCAGATGCAAACTTCTGTGAGGTAGGATATATGTGGAAGTAGAAGGCTGATGATTATGACAAGCTTAGGAGACAGATTGGAGCTATAGCATGGAATGAGGAGCTGAGTGATAACGAATAAATGCTGTTTGGGAACTAAAAGAAATGCATAACAGCTTCAATGTGTGAATGTATTCTGAAAGCCAAAGGCTGAATAAGGTAGATGTAAAATGGTTGAATGAGGGGATTAAGCATGAAATCTGGAAGAGGTACTTTAGAGGCAGTACAAGATGAATAATGGTAATAATTAGTTACATGAAAAGTATAACGAACAAGCCAGAAGAGTGACTTAGTAAGGACAACAAAAGTGCACTATGAGCAGAAATTAGCAAATTGGGCAAAGAAAAATCCTGGAGATTTTTTTCCAATATGTGGCAAGTTGAAGGAAGAATGATTAAAGGAAGAAAGATGATGTTAATGGATGACAATGATAGAATGGAAACTGCTGCAGAAGACATTGTTCAGGTATTCAATAATCAGGGTAGTTCATACTCATCAGGGTAAAATCATGAGAACATAGGAGATGATGGCTTAATTGTGAGTGAGCAGGAGGTATTGGAGGAAATAAATAACCTCGATGTTAATAAAGCGATAGGATTTGATGACATATCACCACACATCTTAAGGGAATGTTCCAGGGAATTGGCATGCCTGTTTAATAAGAGTCTTTCGACAGCACAGGTTCCAAAGGAGTGGAAAGAATGTAAAATTGTTCCACTGCATAAAGATAGTGATAAGGCTGTAGCTCCTAAATATAGGCCAATCTGTATATCTGGAGTTGTGGTGAAGGTACTAGAGAGAACTAGGATACAGAAATGGGTTGATGACAGCAGTAGTCTCTGTGGTTGTCAGCATGGGTTGTTAAAGGGGATCATGTTTTACTAACTAACTTATGTACTATAACAAGATGACCAATGTCTTGGACAAGGGAGATGCATATATATGGTAATATACTTCGAATTTGTAAACGCTTTTGATAGACTGCCATGTGACAAGCTGTTAAATGAATTGAAATGGATGGGATTGGGTAACAGACTTTTGAGTTTGATTGGTGACTGGCTGTCAGATAAGTATCAGAAAATTGTATATGGGCATGCAGTATCTTGAAAGAGGAAGGTCACTAGTGGTGTGCTGTATGGTCAGTTTTGGCACCATTGTTTCAGTTTGTATATTAATGATATTGGGATGGGGTTGACTGGTGGTATGCAGCTGTTTGCAGACGATGCAGAATTTGGGAGAGCCAAGCAGATGTTTTATAGCCTTACAGGAGGACTTGAATAGATTGCATGAATAGGCAGGTAAGTGGAACTGTATAAAGCCTTGATCAGGCATCATATAGATTATTGTGCACAGATTTGGTCACTGAGTTTTCATGGTGACAAGGATATGTTAGAAAGGGTCCAGAGAAGATTCCCAAAATGGTCGGTTGTTTTTGAAATGTGGAATACAAGGGCAGATTGAGAGATTGTAAATTGCAAAGCCGCATGAATAGGGAGGGGGGAATACTTTTCTGCATAATGTTTGTCTGCTCCCTATATAAATAGTTAATGAAAGGAAAGCTAATTAATCATTGGCAAGAAGCACTGATAAAGTGCATTCATTTCTCAAGTGAAGTGCTTGCACATCAGCAGTATGACCTCTGCTGTCCTTGTACTAATAAACCAGCTAGCCACTCATCCACAGTTAATAATGTACAACATGTTTACAACCTTTCATGGGTCATGCTAAAAAAAAGCTCTCTAAAAATCCTCAGCTTACCACAAAGTTAAGTGGTAATTTGTGAATTAATGACTATGTATTAACAGTTCCCTCTATTTCAAACAGGCATTGTTTCTGCTGCTTGCATTTTTTAAATACTGTCATCGTTACTGGTCATCAGAATAGATATTACCATATTTACTCACATATAACTCGCCCTCGCGTATATCTTACACTCCTGATTTTACTTGACGTAGAAAGAAATTAAAAAGTTTTGCATATAGTTCGCACATGAAACAAGTTTAAAACTTTAAGAAATAGAAAGTGAATGTTATGGCAGTTTCAGATATTTTGGAATTCGGTTTAAGAAAATCAGCCTTTCAGCTCAACAATCCTCGCCTTGCCTTTGTTGTTGAGTCACATGATCTTTTGTTAATACTGCACCAATCATATGCATAGAGATGTAAGCAACCAGTAGAGAAAATGTTTGAGTGAGAACATTGACTTCTACTCAATCTTGGATTGTGCAAGGGTGGATTAAGACTCAATCATTAGAACTGTGCAACTGGATCACATTGGATAATGGCAATGATATGGAGGAACCTGACGTGCAGAAATAGAGAGGTTATGATTCCATTGTATAAGGCCTTGATCATATGAATTATTGTGCCCAGATTTGGTCACTGCGTTTCATGGTGACAAGGATATATTGGAAAGGATCCAGAGAAGATTCCATAGACCACTGACTACCTCTGTGAATGTGGAGTACAAGGACAGATTGAGAGAATGTAAGTTGCAGAAACTCGTGAATAGAGGAAGAGGGTGGGGGAATATGATTGAGACATATAAGCTAGTCAGGGGTTGTTATCGGATTGACATGGAAGAGATTTTATAGAATGGGAGAGGGGAGTAGAACAAGAGGTCATTGCTGGAAGGAATATAAGGAGAGTGTGAACAGAGGAGTGAGGCATAAGTTCTTTGCATGGAGATTGGTTGGTGAGTGGAATGTATTGCCTGAGTGTGTTATTGGTATAGACACATTGAATCAGTTTAAGGCACAGTTGAATGAGCATTGTTCAATAGTGTGTACCTCCCACGATAAGTCGCTGACTCCATGGAGGTCAGATGTTAATAATAAAAGGTGAGTGGCAATTGCATTGATAATTAAAATTTAAATACGTTCGTTTTATTAATGTGACAAATATAAATTATAATGAACACTAAGGATTTAATTATAAACATCAATTTAGTTTTTTTCTGAAAAACATTAGTTTCTGAAAATCCATGAATATATCTTGCATCATGATTTTTTAACTTTAATTCATCATCATCAAATTCCTGCCATGTACCCTCAAGAGGTGTACAGGATATGATAGTACTCTACATGAAAAAAATTACATCATTATTAATTTCCTATCTACAATTTTCCTCCAAATCAGTCTGTTACTTGTCAACACAACATTATCAGATCTTATATTTCTATCGTCTAAAGCACTTTCGTATCAAACCACCTATATCTTGGTCTTCCTCTGGGTCGTTTTGCTGCCAACCTGGCAGAGAACACTTGTTTTGCTAATCTTTCTTTGCCCATTCTGTTTAAGTGACCATACCACCTGAGATTAGCACTGCTAACGCATTCCTGGATGCTGACAATGTCAAGTTCTTTCCTAATATCCTCGTTTTTAATATGATACTGCCATTGATGCCATCTGTTCACACCTATAATCTTTCTCAGGAATCTCATATCTGCGGTCTCTAGTCTTTGGTCAAGTGTTTTACTTCTGACCCAGCTCTCAGATCCATAAGTTAAAACTGGTTTGAACACTGTCTTGTATATATACAGCTAATTTAGTGTTCCGACTAATTTCTCTCTTATTCCATATGAATTTATTCAGTTGACTTCCCACCATACCAGCTTTGCTGATTCTGTTGTCTATTTCTATATTTAATTTACCATCTTCAGTAAAAATCGTGCCTAAATAGCTGAAATGTTTTACTTGTTCCACAGGTTCTCCATTCACAACACAGTTGACATTTTCAATGATTCTGCCTATTTTCGTTGTCTTTGTCTTTTTATTGCTGACCTTCATACCATATCTATTACAACAGCTATTCAATTTAGTCATAGAATCTTGCAGACTTGTAGCAGATTTATTTAGAAGTATAACATCATCCGCATAAAGCAAAGAGCTGACATTAACATCTCCAATTTTGATATCATGTTTAATATCACTTTCCTTCATAATGTGATCCATATAGATAATGAATAACAGAGGGGATAATGTACATCCTTGTCTCACACCAGATTTAACATTAAACCATCTTCTTGTACTTCCTTCAATTCTAACTGCTGACTTACAACTCAAATAAAGACTAAGTATTGCTTGATATAATCCCCCATTGACACCATATAACTGCAGCGTATTGAATAGCTTCTCTCTTGGCACCTTGTCATATGCCTTTTCCAGATCGATAAAACTTAAATACAGATCTTTGTTATATTCCCATGCTTTCTCGACTATTTGTCGTAAAGTGAAGATCTGATCCTGACAGCCTCTATTTGGCCTGAATCCAGCTTGTTCTTCACCAAGCTTTTCTTCCACAATTTTTCTCAACCGTTTCTCAACTATACTTGCATAGATTTTGCCAGTAACACTCAGTACGGAAATACCTCTGTAATTCTCACATTCAGTTTTATTTCCCTTTTCATATATGGGTACTATGAGAGCTCTACTCCAATCATCGGGAATTCATCCCTCTGTCCAGGCTTTCTGAACTATGCAGTGCAGCCATTGTAAGACTCTTATACCACCATACTTCAGCATTTCTGGTAGAATATCATCTACTCCTGCTGCCTTTCCACATTTCAAGCCTTTGATGGCTTTTTCTACTTCAAGTATGGATATGTATTCCTGATTGCATGCCTGGTCAGTGTTTTTTACCACAGTGCTGTCATCACTGCTTGTTTCATTTAGCAGTTTTTCAAAGTAATTACTCCATGCTTCAAGGATATCTTTTTCTCCCGTTTTCATGTCACCTCTATCATCTCTAATTCCTTTTATAGCACTCTTTCCTCCATTCTTAAGCTTCTTCAACAACCTCCAGAATATTTTACCACCTTCTTGATATTTATTTTCTATATTCTTGCCAAAGTCCTTCCATGACTTTTGTTTAGCTAGTTTTACACAGTGTTTAGCATTCTTGCATTTTTCTCTATATTCTCTAAGAGCACAAGCTGACTTATTTGACAGGAACTTTTGGTATGCTTTCTTCTTTTCCTTCACTGCTTCTTTAACTTCCTGTGTCCACCAGGGAGTTCTGATTTTTTTATCCTTACAGACAACCTGACCACATGCCTCTCTGGCAGAATCAATCAATGTTTTCTTCAGAATTTGCCACTGTATCTCCAAAGTTTGATTCCTGTTCTCAAACTCTTTCATTTTTTCTTCAATAATCTTTGTGTATTTTAGTCTACAGCTCACATCTGAGAGCTGCTCAACTTTTATTCGCTTTAAAACTTTCTTACATGTTATTCTTTTCGATATGAAATTCAATTTTATCCTGCTTAAGACTAAATAGTGATCACTTCCAATTTCAAATCCTCTGTACACTCTGGTGTCCTGCACCAGGGAGAAAACATCACTATCAACAATAACATAGTCAATGAGACTTTCCTTATTCCTAGCCTCTTCTCTCCATGTGAATTTGTGCACATTTTTATGTTGGAACATGGTGTTAGTAATAACCAGTCCATGTCCTGAGCAGAAATCCAACAGATATTTGCCATTATTATTAGCTTTGCTCTTTTCTCCAAATTTTCCCAAAATATTTTTGTATGTCTCACAATTATTTCCTACTCTGTTATTTAGATCCCCAACAAGGACCAACTTTTCATTTTTCATTGTGTCAGTTGCTTTTTTCTAAAGCCTCAAAAAATTCCTCCACTTCTACCTTAGTAGAACCTTCTGTGGGACCATAGGCACAAATAAGTCTCATTGTCCAGTTCCCCATTCTCATATTTGCCCACATTACTCTACTTGAGACTGACTGCCATTCAAGAAGATTAGCCTCGTATTTTGTGTTGAATACTATGGCTACTCCTTCTTTTCCTTGATTGTCATTGCCTGAATATAACATTTTGTATTTATTGCTCAGAAAGATCTCACAAGTTTTGGTCTTTTTTGTTTCAGTCACCCCTATTATGTCTATCTGGTACTTATCTAATTCCTCAGCTAGCTCCATTTCTTTGCCATTCAGGTTTCTTACGTTGATAGTACCGATCTTTAACTCTGGTGATGTTGAGTTGGGGTTTATTTTAGAATTTGTTCCAGTAGCTGACTTTTCGCTGTTCGCCCTGGTTCCCTGGCAAAAACAACGGGGGCCTTGTTTAACCGGGCGACGCTCCAGCCGGCATGAAATTTTGTCAAGTTGTACCATCATTCTATATTTTGGTTTAACCAATAAGAATACAATTTGGTCGGCTAAATCCCAAATTGCCAGCCCATCCTCGTCCGTTCAGTATCCAAGTAGATACCCAACAGGGTGCACCACGAGAAGGTGAGGATTGGACATTAGGTCAGAAGCCCTACTCGATTCTCCGCATTCCTTTAAAGGCTATGTGGAGGTCTCCTCTCAGTTATACAGCTTTGACCCTTAAGCAAGTGCAAGTTATATTTTCAAGTAAATATGGTAGTAATTCTTCCACCCTTCTAAGCTGGTTAAAACATGTACACTTTTTTTTTTTTTTGGTAGAACTTTTTCCTTATAAATTTGTTAAAGAGTTTAATATGCAGGCATTCAAATCTAGTGTTAACAGAGATTTTCATCCTACAAAACAGGCAAACCAGCTAGAAGAACATACAGTTTACTGACATAAAGATGGGATATAGAAGTGATATATTTGATTAATGGAGACTATTTGAATGGACAAAGGAATTTATTATTAGATTTAAATATTAATTGCTAACTTACCAGCTAACTATGTAAATGTTGCAATTTATTCTGCAAATTAATACCATTACAACATTGCTATTTATTTTGTTCGAGGAACTTCAGTTTCTAGATTGTCATGTTATGGCATTTGACTTTCGTTTTATCGAATACTATATTCAATAAATTCACTGTACCTAAATTAACTGAAAGTAGCAGTCAAATGCCCATAGACACAATAGTGAAACTCCACCACAGCAGACATTCCACAAAAACTATTCCCATAGTCTAGCTTTGGTAAGATTCATCTATAACGAATGGGACTGATAGCTTGGAATAAGACATCAGTAAAAGTTGATATACCTAGTAGTAGTAGTACCTGTAATATGAAGTCCATTTATAAGAATTTTTTGCAGGAATATTTTTCTATATTTTAGCACTCTTGTTAGAATTATGTAATGAGCATTGTTTCATTATTTCACTATAACAAGTTTAGATTTTTGCAGTTGCATAAGTACTCGGCAAGTATATTTTCACTTTATTTTGTAAATGAATTATTTCTCATAATTACCTCAAATTATATCTGGTAACATAGCATAATCATGATTTTCAGAATACATGATTTCATCAGGTATTTTGTCATGTTTCACTAGCTGCTTAGGATGATCGTCATTAGTCACTATCAAGACCATCATCAAAGAGAAGTAAATCTGGAGGGGAGGAAGAAAGTGTAGTGACAGTTTCTTTGTAGAGAACTAATAACTGTTTGGTTACTTTTTTTGCAGTGAAAGATTTCTTGGAATTTGTCTCTCAGTTTAGTTGTTTGGTGAGAATTCTAACACGGTTTTTGATTGACTTTATTAAAGTCAACATGAAATAATTGTACAGACACTCTTCACCCTTAAAGTTACCTTCTGCAAACTTTACATTACTCAGATTTTGCCTAAGTTGGATTTTAACCCTCCTCACCTATTAATTACACCCTATTGCTTGTTTTTAGTGCATGTCCAGAGAAAATCAAAATCCTAGGGAATTTTTTAGCTATGTGGTCAGTAGGAGGAGAAATGATTGTGGAAGAATGACATTGTGGAATAAAAATGGGAATAGAGTGACTGATGCAGAGGACATAGTGGAATTTTCAATGAACACTTTATTGGAGTATTTCATCCTGTAGGAGTAAATTTTATTTACTCCTACAGGATGTAGGAGTAAATAGGGCAGAGGAATAGGGCAGGTTCGAGGTTTAGAGGTGCAGGAGGAGAGTGTGTTCCAAATACTGAGTACTCTGGATGTCAGTAAAGCTGTGGGACTGGTTGGTATTTCACAAGTTTTGAGAGAATGTGCTAAAGAACTGACAGCTCCTTTGACCTGGCTTTTCATAAGGTTGGTAGCAGACTGGAAGTGTCTAATTATAGGCTAGTTTGTGTGTCATCAGTAGTTGTTAAGATCTTGGAGAAATTAGTGAGGGTAGAGGCCATATACAGCAGGGGTCTTCAATGCATGGCCCATGGAGCTCTTTGCCGTGACCTGTCGGCCATTTTGAAAAAATAACTACTTAACATTAAAACCCGATTAAATAAAAAATTATTTCAATGAAGCCCGTGGGCCACTAAGCTATACTGCGGTATGTAGAATTGTAAGATGCTTTCCAGATTCACAAGGAACGCTGTGCATTTGATACTTTACATAAAATCCTATAAAAATAAATATTAAATAGACATGCTTCTTCAGCCATCTACCTGCACCAAGCAGTTCTTAAATATTAGTACTAACGGTGCAGGCAGATGGCTGAAGCAGTAGTTTGTTCGAGTGCCTTCCGGATATATCTCGAAGGTTCTCGATACTTCATTATTTTCATATAATACAAGAGGATCTCATCCACATTCAGTCAGTCATACAGTACGATATTTGTGTATAAGTGCACGCAGGTTCGTCGTGTCAGCCATAGCCTATTGTTGTTTTACATTGCCAGACTTTTTTCATTGGTGTGAGACATATTCAGTGGATAACTGTTACACGGCCATTTTGGATCATTTTTTGGGTTCACCTTCCATCACTATTGCGTCTATGAGTAAAAAGTGATTCTTGTTGGATTTTTAATGAAAAGTGGGCCAATTTGTACTTTTTTGTGCCAATCGACGATTAGCTAGTGTGTTTAATTTGTCGTGAGTCAGTGTCAGTATCAAAAGAATACAATATAAAACGATACTATGAGACAAAGCATGCATCCAATTTCGATCACCTTCAAGGGTAGCTTCATGTGGACAAAGTGAACCGCCTCCGAATTGATTTAAAATGCCAGCAGGGTACGTTTAAAAGGCAGAGGGAAGAGAGCGAAGCATGCATCAAAGTAAGTTATGTAATAGCTGAAAAAATTGCTAAAAAATCAAAAGCCTTCTTGGATGGTGAGTTTGTGAAAGAGTGTCTCATCGCTGCTGGGAATATTCTGTGCCCAAATAATAAGGAAGTGTTTAAAAAACCGTTTGCCTGGGGGTAACTGTGGCACTTCTGTCACACTGAATTGTTGATCAGTGCCACAGACAAAGATAGCCAGTTGTGCTGTATCCTTCACATCTGTGCTCTTATCTAAAGCAAGTGAATATGATGTAAATTCGGACAACCATTTTTTTTAAAGTTCCTTCAATGTCATTGACAAGTTCTTTGACCAGGAGAATTTGTGTGCGAAAACTATTGGATTTGAGTATGTCATGAAAGTTATTGTATGGGGATAACTGTAGCACGGCGTGTCGAAGAACTTGTCAATGACATTGAAGGAACTTTAAAAAAACGGTTGTCTGAATTTACATCATATTCATTTGCTTTAGATGAGAGCACAGATGTGAAGGATACAGCACAACTGGCTATCTTTGTCCGTGGCATTGATCAACAATTCAATGTGACAGAAGAACTGGTAGCGCTCGTACCTATGAAGGGAATGATGAAAGGCACTGATATTCTTGAAGCCGCCAAGAAAATGCTCCAACTTTTCAACCTCAGCTTAACCAACCTCGAGGGTGTGGTAACTGATGGTGTCCCTGGTATAGTGGGAAAGAACAAAGGGTTTGTTGCGCAGCTACGGAAAGAACCAGAACTAGAAGGAAAAGATTCTGTCCATTACCACTGTTTAATCCACCAGGAGAATTTGTGCACAAAAACTATTGGATTTGAGAATGTCATGAAAGTTATTGTGATTGTTGTCAACATTATTAGGGCAAGAGGATTGAATCATTGTCAATTCCAAGAGTTTTTGACCAAAGAGTGCAAAGCAGATTCGATGCAGTTTATTGTAGTGATATGCGTTGGTTGAGCAGAGGGAAGGTTCTTAAATGAGTCTTTGACTTAAGGAGCGAAATACAGCAGTTCATGCAAATCAAGGGGAATCCGATTGTGGAATTTAATGATCCGAAGTGGATGACAGACTTTGCCTTTGTGACTGACATCTCGTTGCATATGAATGACCTAAATATGTGGCTACAATCCAAAGATCAACTGATCACCCTGTTTGATCACATCAAAGCTTTTGTGGCCAAGCTCAAACTTTGGGAGGCACAACTCACAAAAAAAGACTTAACTCATTTTCAGCTTCTCACTGAGTTCAACTGTTTGTCTCTTGATGTATACGCTACAAAATTAGCCGTGTTGCGAAGTGAGTTCGAAGACAGATTTAGAGATTTTTGTAACCAATAGTCTTCTTTAGATTTATTTTTTCAATGCCATTCAATGTCGATGCTGCTGAAATGCCAGGCCAGTACAAATGGAGCTGCTTGAACTCCAAAACAACTCTTCTTTGAGAGAAAAATTATTCAATGTGCCCTTGCAAAGACTACATTTCTGAGGACGCGTTCCCTAATCTTCACCAGCATGCTTTGAAGATGTGTGCTTTGTTAGGAAGCACATACTTATGTGAACAGTTCTCCAGAATGAAGCATGTGACATCCAAGACAAGAACTCATATTATGGACCAACATCTCGAGAATACTCTGCGCATAGCGACTTCCAACATTGAATGTCGACATTGACAAACTGGTCAAGGAAAAAAGTTGCCAAGTTGCTCATTAACATTATAAAAAATGAATGTTTTCTTCATTAAATTATCTTTCTTCAAGTATTAATTGTATTTACTTATCATGAACCCGACTCCTACCTACACTCTTAAAGCTGAGTTTGTTTATTTTTATAAGATTTTATGTAAAGTATCAAATGCACAGCGTTCCTTGTGAATCTGGAAAGCATCTTACAATTCTAAATACCGCAGTATCTGCAGAGATAAAAGAGTTATCATTCCTTTGTATAAGACCCTGATCAGACCACACTTAGACTATCGTTCTCAGATTTGGTCCCCAGGATTTGAAGGGAATAAATTAATTGTGGAAAGGGTACAGAGGCAGATAACAAAGATGGTTTCAGGACTGTACAATGTTAGTCATGAGGATCAGCTGAGGGAATTTGGGCTGCAGAGTTTGGGAGATAGAAGAAGGAGAGGTGATATGATTGTGACTTTTAACCTGTTGAGAGGTGGCTACGGGGTTGACACTGGGGAGTTCTTTCACTTGGTTGAACAGCGGGAAGGAGTGATGACAAGGGGCCATCCCTGGAAGTTAACGAAAGGAAGCTGAGAGCAAGAGGGTGAGGAGTGGTTTCTTTTCATGGAGGTTGGTTGAACTGTGAAATGCATTGCCTGATAGAGTGGTGAGAGCGAGAACGGTCAATGAGTTTAAGGAGTGGTATGATAGACTTTGTGTTTCCTAGGAGGGACCTCCTGCGATGAGTCTTGATAGACTTTGTTTCCCAGGAAGGACCTCCTGTGATGAGTGGGTTGATTTTGACTCCATGGAGGCCTGAATAATAATAATAATAATAATAGTAGTAATGTATGCAGCAGTTCATTAACATGTTTTAAAAGTTTGTTTCCTAGGAAGGACCTCCTGCGATGAGTCTGGGTTGATTTTGATTCCATGGAGGCCTGAATAATAATAATAGTGATGTATGCAGTAGTTCATTAACATGTTTTAAAAGTTATTTTTATTAGTATCATTCACAGGATATACACAAAAATTAGATTTCAGTATGCATTATTAATGCAATGTAATATAATAAAGTATAAATAGTATAAGAAAATAGAAAGAAAAATTTAATTTTTGAGACCCTCAAAAGAATTAAACAATCTGTATGAAATTATAAAGAGCTGCTGCTTCCTTGTCTTAATAAAGTTCTTAATAATAGGCTAAAAGCATCATTTATTTCTCTTTGGACTTTTAAGAACCATCAGGTTACAAAATTTACAGTAATATCTTGAATAAAATACTTAGAAGTATTGCAAACAAATCTACTCTCAGAAGAATAAAATGGCTTTAGACATGGAAGGTCATGTATATTTGTGTGTTAAAACAAATTATTTAAAGAAAGACAAGAATTTTATTTAGAGACTCATATGGCCTTTATAGATTACGATAAAGCTTTTGATAAAACACACAGAGAAAAACTATTGAATATGATGAAAAAACAAGAATATCCATTACGTTTGGTACAAGCTATACAAAGTTTATATAAGATACAAAAATACAGTTAAGTAATAAATTAACAGAAGAGGCTGAAATATATTAGCATGTCAGATAGGGATGTAGCTTATCTCCAACTCTATATAATATATATATATATACTGATCAGATTATTAAAATATAGAAAGCAACAACAAAACAATGTATCCAGTTAACCAGAAGAACTGTTATCAATATAATGCTGTATGCAGATGATTAGATTGTATTACAAGACAATGAAGATGACCCTCAAAAATCAGTTTATGAATTAAACAAAATAAGCCAACAATACAATTTAAAGATATCACAAAAGAAAACAAAATTCATGGCATTTAAAGTTTGAGATCATGTTAGATCAAAAATAGTATAGAAAATAAAATCAGATGACACAGTTTAATTATTTAGGTTGCAGAATAACATATCTAAAAGATATAGATGGAAAAAATAAAGATTTTTCAAGAAATCTGTGGAACAATTAAAATGACACTGAATAAAAAAACATGAGAAACTCAACTAAAAGTTTTCAAAGTAATGGCCACTTCCACTCTATTATATGGTTCAGAAACATGGACTGTTAAAAGAAAGTAAAATACAAACTGCAGAGATGAGATTTTTAAGAGCAATGAAAGGATGCACGAAGTTGGACCATGTACAGAATGAAAACATCATATATATATTTATAAAATAAATGAAAAGATCAAGGAATATAGAAAGAAATAAAAAAAAAACATCTATTTAGGATGGAAAGATATTGGCTACCAAAAGAAGTGGATAGATATAGACCAAAGGAAAAGAGAGAGAGAGAGACAGGGAACACCAGCGACTAGATGGAAAGACCAAGTCAGATGGAACAATTTTTGTGCATTTATGCATGGGTTCACTTTTTCTATTTCTGTTCCTTTTTCTAGTCGTGATTGTACTCTATCTCAGTGCAACACAAACACTAAAAATTATGAATGAATATGAATACAAATGCACAGTACTTCTGTATTCATTAGTAAGGAGTACATGCATGCACCACATAGGGTATCTGCCTTGTGGGCAACTGCACTGCCTGCACTTTTTGCTTCAGAACTACTCTCTAATTGCATTTGCAACTAGTAATGTTCAATAAATTATTCATTATGTGATACTTCCATGGTGTTCCAGAATTCATTGCAGGAGACTACTTCATATGTTCAGTAATCATTTCCTCAAGCGATTGATTTTCCTTTACCTACTATTGGGAGTGTATAATTGCTAATATTGAACATTTTTTATGGCAATATTTTCTCTTGGTTTTGCGAACTCTTCTTATAATAAACTTGTGCTATTTAATACCACGTCATCCTCATGAACATGTGTGTACAGCAGACATGCAGAGGAGAAGGGTAAACAGTTGGCTGAAAATCATAGTTTTCTCCTTTTTCAAAAATTACCATTCAAAAATAAAAAAAAATTATCATGTTCTTCCTACACAAATCACATGTCAATTTATTCAGTCCTTATTCTTCTCTGTTTACAAAGTATGCAACTGCAGTGTTAGTTAAAACCAGCAAAAGTCACATTGCAACAATTTGGCATCATCTGAACACTGGCTGACAGAGCCAGAACTGTGATTTAAAATCATTTCTCACTTGCTTAGCAAGCCCAGTTATGTCCATTCTATCTTCTTGTCTTGTACTCCTAGAATAAACAAAAAACCATCCCTTCCCATAATCAAAAATT
The DNA here is from genome assembly GCF_054136105.1 of Typopeltis vanoorti. Classification (NCBI taxonomy): domain Eukaryota; kingdom Metazoa; phylum Arthropoda; class Arachnida; order Uropygi; family Thelyphonidae; genus Typopeltis; species Typopeltis vanoorti. The sequence goes on along the minus strand of NC_143561.1, from coordinate 115,206,769 downwards.
CATCATCATCCCATATATGACTGGCACATTAGAAAATGGCAAAAAAAAGTTCTGTAAAGATATCTGCTGCAATAACCTTGTGGTCACTTAAGAAAGTGGATACTTTTATCCGTTCTCAAAAAAAAAAAAAAAAAAAACCTTCCACCACCTTGATCTGACCTTCAAGGTGTTGGAAACCCCCCCCCCAAAAAAAACCTTATTCTTGAAGTTAGCTTACTTAGTTCATAATTGAAAGGTGATAACTGTTGCAGGGTCTGCAACACTGCAGCTGTGTTGCAAACCCTGCTTTTAATTCCCTTTAACATAGCCATTGGGAAAAACATTATAGAAGCACATTGAAATCTGACAGGCCTTTCCTTAAATCTGCATTGACCTTACAACATTCTCTGCAAATGCATTATCAGTTATTGTAAGACCTACACAGTATTACCCACCAGATTACCTAATTGCCATTGAGGATATGGTCTACAGCTATAGAATGTTCAGACTGTTGTTTGCTTTTTCCTTTTGTGTGCTTCATGCATATCTGTTCTTTGTGCTTATGAATAGTTGAATAAGGCCTCAGTGACTTAGTTGAAGCATGTAACTGAGTAATTATTATTATTACACCCTCCATTCATCGTGGGAGATTCATTCAACTGACAACATATTTATCACATACAATCTTAAAATCCTTAACACTCCTTGCATTAACAACACATTTTGGTAATATGTAATTCACTGACAATTCTCAATGTAAAAAATCTACTTATCACATCTCTTTCTTCACCACACTTTTACATAACTTCCAGGGATGACCTATGGTTTTCTTCCCCTCTCACTTCCTACTCTTTTTATAATCCCCTCTGGATTAATCTGATAAAATCCTCTCACTAACTTAAATGTCTCTATCATATCATGTCTTTTCCTCCTATCCACCAAACTCTGCATTCCACATTTTTTCAACCTTTCTTTATAGCTAGCATTCCAAAGTCCTGACATTGTCTTAGTCACTCATCTCTGGACCCTCTCTAGTGTCTCCACATCAAATTGAAAATCAGGTGACTAGATCAGAGCACAATAGTCCAAGTGTGGTCTGACCAGTCATCTTATTATTATAAGATGCCTTTTTCCATCTATTAATCCACAGAATGAATTTTAATCTTTGTCTAGATATTCCGACTAGTGAGTGTTTTTTTTCTGAAAGCACTGTGTAGTTATTCAAATGCACTATTTAAAATTTAAAATTTTCTGTAATATGAAGACATTGTTATTACACAAATACTATTAGAAAGTGTTCTAAGATGAAAGTTATATTTAAAATGAATAAAATATAAATTTTATAAATATATAAATTTTATAAATAAAATGAAAATAAAATGAAAGTTATAATATAAAAAAAATAATAAATTTCAGATTTAAAATTCATGTCTTTTTATTATTAGGCTGAGTTTGTTAGAATTGGACATCCACAGCAGAGATACTCAAAAGCTGCTGAAGATGCTTCATTGGCTATTAGCAGCTTAGTGGAAGCGTGAGTATACTAGCTAAGTATTTGTTTTCAAATGAAAATTAATTTTAAGTGAAATTTATATCACCTGTGTGCGTGCATGCACTTCACCCTCTAAAGATTGTAAACCTGAAGTACATTTGTACCAGTGATGGGTGCTAACATAATACAAATAATGCAACATGATAAAAATGACATTGGATAAAGAAGACTTCTCTATTTTAAGATAAGAGAGATAATCTGCAGTTAATTCTTTGAAGTAGGAAAAGCATCAAGCATAGATGGAACAACAAATGGAATGGGAATGAAATGGATGTGCAATCTTATTGAGAGGAGTGGAGAGAAAAGAAAAATTAAGTGTTATGGAAAGTTCAGTTTGAGTACAAAAAGAATTTGGCAGCATAGGCTTAAAGTCAATCCAGAAGCATTGTATTATTATGTGGCAAGTAAAAGAAAGAATGGATGTAGAAGAATAACTTTACTGACTGCAGTCATTGCCCTAGTATCATAACCAGATGAGGTAGTTCATATAATGAGTTTTCACTTCACCAAGATCTGTTAGCCTGGTGTATGCAACATAGTGTACAGTGCTACCACTACATTGGATGAAGAGATACAGGTTCATGAGAAGGGAGTTCTAGAGTTCTTGCATTTCATTAATCTATATGGTGATATCTCATCCAGTCTCACAGCCTTAACATGACACTTTCAAATTCAGCAGTTGGAACAGTGGAATATCAGCCATGTGTGTTAAAGGAATGTTCAGCCGAACTGCCTAAGCCCTCGACATGTTTGTATAACGTGAGTCCAAGTTTAGGATAGATCCCACAGGAATGGTAAGAATGTATGATAATCCAATTGCACAAGGGTGGTACAAAGACTGACATGTCTAACTATTGACTTATCAGTATTTTTTTGAGTAATTGTAAAGATTTTAGAGAAGTTATTTAACTTCTCTGGTTCACTGCATGTCATGGTTGATGCTTCAAGCTTCATGACCAATGCAGGAGTGCCTCAGGATTCTGTCTCCTATCACCTAACCTCTTTCTCATGTATATAAATTACTCTCAATCACCACTGATCCTATCTGCAGCTGTGAAGATGATAGTACTCTCCAATTCATCCTACTCATTTGACAAATCGTGCATTGTGCAGATATCCCAAGCATCAAGATCATCTACAGCTAGTGCCTTAAACATTTTAGCTCTGCATAATGTTCTTCAATGGGGAAAGTACGTTCTGGTCACCTTCCAAACCACCAAAGCACAGCATTGCCTCTTCCCTTGCAAAGAGATCTCAGCTCATATTCCCTTACCCTCAGTAATACACAAATCACTGTACAAGATCAGATCACTCTGCTTGGGCCCAAATTCCCAAGTCTTTCCTGACACAAACACATCACATCAGTATCTATCTCAGTATCCATAAACCAGGCATTTTCTTTTATTCAAGATGCTATTTTACACCTGACCAGTTCTTACATATATAGAAACCCTAAATTCACTCATGCGTAGAATATGCTCTCAAGAATTTTTACCCAAACTTCTTTAAAAAAAATTCTTGCTGCTGTCCATAGAAGAGTGATTCAGCTCATAGATGATCCCTCTTCTACAGATTCACTTCAACCTCTATCTCACACATGCAATGTTATGGTTCTGTATATTCTGCAGGTACTTCAATGGTCATTGCTCCACTGAACTGGCAACTATCATTCCTCCACTTTCTGTTGCACATGTTAATATGAGAGCAGCAGCTGCTCAACACTCCTTTACCGTGTAACTTCAAACACACTGAATCTACCTTCTTTTATTCCATTTAGCACTATCCTCTGGAACAGCCTACCACAAGAAATATTTCCAAACTACAATCTGCAACTCTTCAAAATAAATTTTTTAAAAAAAGTCAGTAAACTTCTGGTTAAGTCATCACCTGCACCTCAGACATGGCAGTGATTTGCTTATATGTCATTCGACCTCATATGTATGGAATTAGTATATTTTAAAAAAAAAAAAAAAAACATTAGGGAGCATTCTTAACTCCTTCGTCCATTCCATTAATCTATATGGTGATATTCCATCCAGTCTCACAGCCTTAACATGACACTTTAAAATTCTGACCACTTGAATATGATCTACATCATATTCATTTCTGATCTCTATTTTCCTAGGTATATCTGCTTCTTGTGTATATATATATATATTAGAGAGCAGTGTATATTATTGTGTTTTTGAATATATTAAACTCATACATTCCTTGTCTGTTATTTTCCAGATTAAATACAAATCAAGATTTGTATCATGCTCTTAAAGAAGTTGTGGAGCATGGTGATATCTGTCCAACTAATGTTACTGATGATCATGTAGCAAAACTATTTTTATTTGATTTTGAACAAAGTGGAATTCACTTAGATGAAACCAAGGTAACAAATTTTTAAATCACGTTTGCTGATCTTGTAAACCAGGGCTGTCCAAAGCACTGCCTGTGGCCCGGGGTGCGATTTTGTCTGCCCTGCCTGTGGGTTTTGATTTTCACGAGCAAAAAAATAAAAATTTGAATCGAATGCATATTAGATATTTTAATTTTATACTAATCAATAATCTCGAAGTTGGTAATTTTATTTTGTGTTTTTACCTATGCCCACGTGTTTTTCAAATATTAGATGTGTCAAAGAAGCGTTCTTACACTGTTTGTTCCAACATGCTTTTTTTTTAATGCGACCCTCGGATTACCTAAGGTTGGACAGCCCTGTTGTAAACTAATGGTTAAATGTTAACAGTTTATGAGAGCTCTTTTATTGTTTTGTTTCTTAAATGACTTTTTTTTCAGTGCGTTTTCCAAAATATCAACCTTTCACGACAGTTGATGGCATAAACATACACATACCATCCACTGAATTAGAAACCTTCATGCAGATGTACGCAAACATCATTTATGCAGTGTGTGCGCAAAATATTTGGTCACATGCATCACTACATGTTCTAGGCAACTATTTAAGAATGCTGCTGATCAGTAATTATCAATAGTGCTCATCAAAATGGGAAAAACAAAGGATCTTTCAGAATTCGATAAAGGGCTTATTGTGGGTACCTGTCTGGCTGGAGCCACAACTTTGAAAACAGCGGTTTTCAGGAAAGAGAAACAACCTTTTGAGGAACCACCTGCAGTTTGAGAAACAGCAGGTGGTTTCAAAAAAAGGGTGTTTATCCAGAGTGTTTAATCAGTGGAAAAATAACCCACATTGCTTGTCTAAGAGGCATAAATGTGGTCCTAAGATAGTCCGTCAGGAATGAGATTGCCATTGTCTGAGAAGGCTTGTGTGGACAAACAGAATTTCCTGTGTTCGGCAATTGACAGAACCATTTAATGAAGCCTGTTCCTGACCCATATCTCACTGAACTATGTGCAGGGAATTGAAGAGGATCACTATTGGCAGTTGCATGCCAATACAAAAGCCACTGATTTCCGTGTAGTTTCTAATTCAGTGGCCAGTATGTGTACAAGATCAGCACATGAAAGTAAAAGAAACAGTCTTTTCTTTTTATAGATTTCATTAGTGAATCTGGAGAGTGGTTCCCATTGTCTGACTGCTTGGTCTTCCCTCCCTCCACTTTGTGTAGTTCATTTGGGTCCATAAGCTCTTGTATGTGTGGGGGAGTGGATCAAGTTTTATATACAAAAAGACTAAATTGAGATCTGTGTATGGGAAATAATATTAAATATGACTTCCTCATTAAGATTTCTATCATTTACATACCCACTTACATTCAGAGTGTACACACCCACTTCAATTCTCTCGATGAATACCACTTTTCCAGGTACTTGGTCAGAATTTATTCAAATGCAAGCTATCACTCTCTAAAATCTGTTATCAGATTTGCTTCATACATCCTCAGAACTGCATATCATCCCTCTCACATATGTGCATCAACCAATTTTCAGGCATGGCCTGTATTCTCCGGATATATTCTCATCATGTGGCAACACACAATCTTCAGTTACTTTTCTTCTTTTGTTTCTTTGAGTACCTCTCTCATTCTTTACTTTTCACTTTACATATTATTTGTACTTGTCAAAACTATTAACTTTTTCACTTTGCATTTAGCAGTTCTCACTAACACTAATCTTTTTGCTTCAGGAAATCATGATTGTGTTACAGGCTTATTCCTCTCCCCCATCATGAAATAACCTAGCAGTACTGTCTCTTTGTGCTCTGTCATGCTCTACTCTCATTTATCTTTCTTTGCATCTCTATTCATCGTGATATTTATTATGCATTTTTTGTTATCATTTTTTTCAGAGACAACTGTCAGTTACTTTAAATGATTATATATTGCATATTGGGTCAAGCTTCATGAATGGAACTCTACAACCACGAACTGTTCTAAAGTCTCAACTCCCTGAAACTATCCGGAATTGGTAATTATATTTATTTGAAATTGTATTTTTCTGATTCTTCTTTAATATCACTTTAATTTTTAGATATATTTATCAATTAATGTATTAAGAGTTTCTGTTATTTTTTAAAGTTAATATAATTTTCATTATCACTGTCCACACAAAATTAAGTGTAGAAGGGTGTGCTGAAAAGTTGTGATAATCACCATGAAGGAATTGAGATAGAATCATGTAACTTATATGTTATTCATTCCCCACAAAGTGTTATACACTTGTTACAATGCTGCTGCATCATTTGCAATCCTCTGAGAAAAAAGTCTCTCCCTTGTTGCACAAAGCAGTCCTCAACTGCAGATATGACTTCATCTGTGGTAAATTTTGTTCCTTTCAAGTGTTTCTTTAAATTTGGAAATAGGAAATAGTCAGATGGGGCCAGGTCTCTAGAACAGAGTGGGTGAGGAAGACATTGAAAGCCCAAGTTGAGTAAAAGCCTCTGCTCAGTTTCTTGTGGCATTGTTACTTCAGTAATATCCAAAACTGATACCAAGGTTGAAGTAATGCAGAAGTCATATTCCTATGTCCAATATACAATTACTAAAATACTCTGGATTAGAGATAGATGTTGAAAGTTTTTTCACTTGTTTTTGCTATAAGGAAGCCAAGAAATTATATTCTTGGTTTCATCCTTTATCCAAGTGTAAGCAAACATGATTTGCACATGAAGTAACTTCATGACTGGGCTAGTTGTATACTTCAACATCTATCTCTAATCTAGAGTATTTTAGCAATAAGGTGTTACATCTTTTGACTACTTATATATGGAAATATGACTTCTGCATTACTTCAACCTTGGTGTCACTTCTGGGTCTGACTCCCACTGATGAGACCTCAATAAAGGTCAAAACCAGTCTGGGTAGTAGCCCTTCCCATAATGCATAGCATTATACTTGTCCATAAGGATAGATATACATGTGCTTTGCATTATGGGATACTAAGGATGATGTGAAGTCAGTATGATCTGCAAAATGCCCCTCTACAGCTGCAATTACCTCTTGATTCGAAGAAAAACGCTGACCAGCAAGGAAGAGTTTTAATTTTGGGAAGAGATAGAAGTCAGAGGGAGCCAAATCTGGGGAATGGGGTGGATGTTCCAACAATTCATAGTGCAGATCCCTTAATTTTCCCATTGCTAAAACACCCATGTGGGCAGGTGCGTTGTCCTGATGAAAGATGATTTTTTTCTTCTGCAAACTGGGTCTTTTCTCACAAACTTTTTCATCTAGTTTGGTTAAAAGATCGGAATAATATTCCCCAGTTATTGTTTTACCCTTTTCAAGATAATAAACAATATGCCTCTAGCATCCCAAAACACCTATGCCATGACCTTTTCTGCTAATGGAACTGACTTTGGCACTGAACAACTGTCTTCTGTCCACTGTTTGGATTCTGGTGTATAATGGTGAATCCAAGTCTCATTCATAGTAATAAATCGATGTACAAAATCGGTTTTATTCTTGTTAAAATGCTCCAAGCACTGTTCAGAGATTTTCATGCAAGTGCAGTTTTGATCTGCTGCGAGCAAGCGCAGCACCCATCCTGTGCAAAGCTTTTTCATTTGCAATTCTTAATGCAAAATATGTCCTACATTCTTTTGAAATGCCTATAGTCTCAGCAATTTCATGCACTGTGACTCGCTGGTCATCCAATACCATATCATGCACTTGATCAATTATTTCTGGTGGTGTTACACTTTTTGGACATCCTTCATGTGGATCATCTTCAAGGCTGGTACTGCCACATTTAAACTTGGCAGCCCATTTCTTAATTGTCGAAAATGAAGGAGAAGAGTGCCCATAAACTTTTATGAACTTTGAATGAATTTCTTTTGTTGTTAAAACTTCTTTTACAAAGAATTTTATAACCGCATGATACTCAATTTTATCCATTTCAAGGGATACAGACAACACTTACAGCTGTATAAAACAAACTACTTGATAGAAAGACTTGCAATTTCACATGGATGCTTATGACAGATGTACGAACTTAGGAAAAAAAAAATCATGCTGATAGTGTTGCCATCTAAGGCCGAGGTCTTTTCAAACCACCCTCGTAGTGCACTGGATTGGAGGAATGTCTGATAAATATCAGCAAGTTGTGTATGGGGTGGACACGATATCCCAGAAGTGGAAAAGTACAGATGAGATGTGGAGTATAAGATTGATGGGGAGATATCTTAGAGCAGGTGTATTAGTTTTGAGGGATCTGGGCTGTTAGTGTGCTGTCCTCAGAATTTTGCTAAAATTTTGAGGACAGCATATCATATTATGGCAATAATGCAGAGAACACTGACATGTAGGAGTAAGGATGTTATGGTTCCTCTCTATAAGGCTTTGATTTGACCTCAAATGTAGATTACTGTGCACAGATTTAGTCACCAGTTTTTCAAAAGGATGATGAGATGTTGGAAAGGGTTCAAAAATAATTGACTAAGGTGGTTTCTGGTGTTGAGAACTTTTTTTTTTATTATATTAGAGTGAGTGATTCGTAATTGGAATTAGAACGCGTGTAGATTTAAGATAGATGTGTTACAATTCATCTCCCAAAATGAATTTCATTGCCTGGTGCATTGCCCTGCCTACTGGATGCCAGAAGTGGCTTAAGGAAGTTCTATGTTTGATCTCTAGGCAGATTATGTACGAAATACATTTCAAAAGTGTAAAAAAAAGAAGAAAATCCTTCCTTCTTTGATTTAAAATACAAAAAAAACGTTAGAAAAATAGAAGAAAATACTTAGCTTATCCATGGTACAAAATGTACTACAGGTTTGATAATAACCTTTCGTGGGCAGGAGCAATATAAAAAAAAAAATTAAAAAAAAACCAGAACCAACCTTCCCTTGTTAAACAGCACTTAATTTTCAGAGATGATCTCTCTTGTTCTTACAACATTAGCCAACTGCCTGAAAATATTTCCTCTGCATCAATCCTCTAAAACCCTTTTAGAAACTTGCATGTTTCTATCATATTCCATCTTCTCTGCCTATCAGCTAACTTCTGCAACCCACAAACTCAATCTATCAACATAAGGAGCATTCCTCAGATCACTCACCAACTTGTCATTTGACTCTGAATCTTCTCTGTCACTTTCTCATCTCCAAGGAATCCAGGCAACTACACCTGAGTACATTAATCCAGCAGATGTGGGTATGTAAAGAGGCTTAATAATTTCTTTATCTCTGCATGTTAGCATGTTCTTCAATAACTAAGTAATCCTATGAGCTACCTTAGCAATATCATTTCCCCCAAGTCCCTAGCCTCAGCAGTTTTCTGGAATACAATTCCATCAATGTGGTACACAACTTGTAATCTTTTAATCCCAAAATACATAACTTTTTAATTTTCCCAAATTAAACTGTTGTCCATTTTCTTTTGCCCATACAGGCAGCTTATTTAAATCATCCTGGAAGCTCTTTACATCAGCTTGATTAATTATTACATTACTGAAGTTTAGATCAACAGCAAACAACTGAATATTTCCCTTCAATCTTCAAACCATTTCCTATATCATTTATGTACAAATTGAACAATAATGGTCCTAGCACAGAGCCTTGCAGCACACTACTGGTCACCTGCTTCATCCTGAACTCTGCTTCTCCATACACTTCTTTTTTGCTATCTCTCCATCAGCCACGTTACCAGTTTAATATCCATCCCCATTAGTTCCACTTTGCATAACAGTATTCCAGGGAGTATCCTGTCAAACACCATAGCAAAATGGCCATGCAGTATCACTGTGTAGCCATTTCCCTTGTCCAACTCAGCTGTCACTCTGTTATAAAAAGTTAATAAATTACTAAGGCTGACCTTTAACAAAACATGTTGCCCCCCCCCCATAGAGTATCCTATTCTTATCCATTCTTGAATTTTCTCTTTAACCAATTTATCCATTACTTTTGCACCATTCTTGAGATGGTGATTGGCGTGTAATTGTCTACTGCAGCCTTAGAGCCTCCTTTATGCAAAGGAACTATTTAATCACCTTCCGCTCCCTAGGGACCTTACCAGAGCTCACGTGATCTTTCCTCTCTCCAGTTGATATCATTGTAGTTAAAATTCCCCGTAATAATTACTCGACCTACACTCATCGCACTAATTTCTGGTGCATGTCTTCACATTACTCCTTGTATCCCCCCCCCCCAGCCTACAGCAGCAGTCAGCTGTATATTTTGTTCCATTGATCACTATTTCGCACCACATTGCCTCAAGCAAAATAACATTCACACACCTCTCCTCTTGACATCCTGCTTATCTGGCTGCAGTTCTTCAACTATCATCAGCAGTGATAGTTGAAGAACTATCATTGGTGATGATAGTTGAACTACCCCCCCCCCCTCCTCCTCCTCTTTTCTATCCTCCCTGAAAAACCTATACCCATCACATTCAATTCTGGTAACTACATCTACTGCTGTCAGCCAAGTTTCACTGATACCTATAACTTTTGGCAAGATTGCACTGACTAATGCTTCTTGTATTAGTATACAAGAACTGTAGATCTCCCTTTAGTTCTCATACTACCTCACACTTTATATACTTTTCAGCAATTTCCATATTTCAATAGCCCCAAACTGATTTTAATGCACTGTATTATCCAGGTTATTCACAATACATGATCACCTGAAACACGTTTTTTACATAATCCTCTCCCTCCTATTCTCAACCTTATCAATTCTAGATTCCCTGCCCAAATACTTCGACTTGCTCAGAAAACAGCAACGTCTTCAAACGCTTATGACCTTCGGGTTCAGATGCAACTCATCTATTGTATCATTGTTATTATTATTATTATTATTATTCCATCCTCCATGGAGTCGGCAGACCCATCATGGGAGGTACATTCAACTGACAACATATTTATCATACCAAATCTTAAAATCTTAACACTCCTTGCATTAACAACACATTCGGGTAATGTGTTCCATTCACAGACAATTTTCCATGTAAAAAATCTACTCCTCACACCCCCTCTTTACCACACTCTTACATAACTTCCAGGGATGACCTCTGGTTTTTCTCCTCACACCTCCTCTTTTTATAATCTCATCTGGATTAATCCAATAAAATCCTCTCACTAACTTAAATGCTCTGTCATATCACCTCTTTTCCTCCTATCCACCAAACTCTGCACTATGATGCAACATTAGCAGTATCTCTTTAAACGTCAGTCTACTGTCAACCATCACTTCCAAATCTCTAATCTCATCCACTTCTTGCAGTACAGCACCATTGAAATTGGCAAGATTGCCAATTTCAAAACTTTTAATATCAACACCTTGCACTTAATGATATTAAAACTACAACCTCATTCCTTTGTCCAAGTCAAAAGTCTATTCAAATCTTCCTGAATAAAATTAACATCAGCAGTGCTACTTATAATTATCCCTAACTTTGCATCATCAGCAAACAACTAAAGATCTCCAGATAGTCAACATGATATATTGTTTACAAACAAGTTAAACAGAAGGGGCCCAAGAACAGAACCCTGGGGCATGCCACTGGTTACTCTCCTTTTATGAGACACTGTTCCATCATACACAACCTGCTGGCATCATTCTGAAAGCCAATCTCCAATCCATCTAACCAATACACTATCTATTCTTATCCTCTGCAGCTTGTATCATATGGTAATCTATGTGGTAGATTATCACATGGTAATCTATCAAATGCTTTTTTAAAGTGCAAGAATATCACACTATATGATTCTCCCTTGTCTAACACACACTTGTTACCTTATCATAAAATGCAAGTAAATTGCTAAACCGGGCCCTATCCTTTACAAATCCATGCTGACCATCATAAAGATTGCTATGTCCATCAACACAATCCTCTATTCTATTCCTAACCACTCTCTTCATCACCTTGACCATAACTGCAGTTATACAGACTGGTCTATAATTGGAGACTTCTGTCCTAGAACCATGCTTGTGGTACTATTTTGGTACACCTTAAGAATACATGGCAATATGTCGTCCATTCCCACAGCCTTATTAACATTTAACCAACCAACATGTGATACACCTCTGATTCTTTCACTTCCAATTCTCCTAATACTTGCCTCCCTTCTATATATTGCACTTCATCATTTAAATCAGCATGATATATGCTGATGAAGTGTTCATTTAGTAATTCCACTATATGTGATTCTGCTGCCTGACTATCCACCAGTGTCAGCCTGCCATAATTATTCTTTCTCTTACTTGCCAAAAAGTGGAAAAAATTCCGTTTAGTTGACTTGGCCTGACCAGCCAATCTCCTCTCATACTGCATCTTTTCTTTCTTTACCATGCTCGTCACCTTTCTAGCCTGCACTTTATCACCACCAATGGTCTTGTACCTCCTCTATAACACTTTCTTTTTCAGCAAAATGTGCTTGATTTCACTGTTCATCCATTTCACTCTTACTCTATTTACTGCCCAACTTACTGATGCTAACTAACTACAAAGTTTCCTATAATCACCTGCTTTATATTTCCACATATATCCATTTTTGGCAGTAACCTTTTCTTGTTTCATTGCTTCCCAAACAAGCACATGATTACTCTCACCAACCAACAGCAGTGCCCAACTTACTGGTGCTAACTAACTACAAAGCTTCCTATAATCACCCACTTTATATTTCCACATATATCCATTTTTGGCAGTAACCTTTTCTTGTTTCGTTGCTTCCCAAACAAGCACATGATTACTTTCACCAACCAACAGCAGTGTCAGCACCTCATTAACAGCTTCATCTTGTGAAGTTATGACCAAATCCAAGACATTAAAGCCTCTAGTTGCTTCAGTCACATGCTGCTTAAGATACTTACCTCTCAGAAATTCCACAAACTCACTCTCCTTTTTCTCATACACTATCTCCTCCTTTCATTCTATATTCCTGTAATTAAAGTCTCCCATCAGGATCACCTTCTCTTTACATGCCTAACTAATTTGCTTAAACATATCACAATTAGTATTCTCTGCATTTCCTTTCCTATAACAGCATACTATCAGATATACAAATCTGTTTATTTGTACTTTGTGGAAGTTGATAGTGCACACACTATCAACTTCCACACTTTATGGACACAATTCATCTGCAATCATTAACAGCACTCTCCCTCCTCTTTTCACATTTCTATCCTTATAGAAAATTAGATATCCTATTTCTATTCCTGCCATCACATCCTCCTCAGACAACCAAGTTTCACTTATTCCAATTATCTTTGGACATTGGTCTTGGATTAACTGTTTTATTTCTAACCTAACTGTCAGTTAATAAAAAATAAGTTAAATCATCCCATATTGTTTCTTAGCTGAATAAGAAACTCAAAGAGTTTCATGCCGAATATAGAAACTCTTTGAGTTTCTTATTCGGCTAAGAAACAATATGGGATGTAATATCCCTTAACTTAAATAAGTTCATGCAGCCGAATTGAAGCCTTTGGCTCTTCATATAATTAGTAATTAGTAATTTATAAGTTAAATCAGTTTAAATACTGTGTTTATGAAAGTCATTTCTAGAGTTCTGTACATGATGCATGCATAACCATGGACAGAGTACTTTGATGTAATAATTTCCACATTTGTATCATTTGTAAGCCAGACTAAAATATGTCATATTCTCATTTTCCATTTCTAGGATTCTTCCTGAAAGAAGACTTAAAAATGGAGATTGAGTTTTGCACATTTTGTATGACAATGCAAGGCCACATTTCACATGAACTATCTATTCTTGTAGAAAAGCATAGTTTTCTTCTTGAGCAACATGCCCAAGAAGAAAACTTATAGCTGATTTAGATATTCAGATCCATTTGTTTATGAAGATCACAGATAAGTTAGGTCTCAGTTCTGAGAGCTGTCTTTCTTGTTGTTTCTCAAGCCTTGAAACTGAGGCTCAAGAAACACCAGCATTTTGAAGAGTTAGTATTTGCTCAAGATGTTGATTTATTATTACTGCTTGCTATCTGTTTACTAATAAGATTGGAACCATAAGTTAGGCTTCCCCTGATTTCTATAGTAAGCAATTTTCTTAATAATATGGTTCTTAATTTTGCTTTTTTTTCCTGTTAATTGAGTTAATGGACTAGGTCTTAGGACTCCATACAGATGTCTAGATAATAATAAAACAAATGATACTTTTATTTTTTTCTCTTTAAAATATCTATTTCAAGAAAATCGAATGTAGAACCCACACTATTTCAGATAATAAATATAGTATTAGGGACCACAAGATGGCTGCACTTGACAGTCATCTCTTCACTGGATGCTGATACTGTTTATAATTAGTGATTGGCTACTCGTGGAGATTGAGCCCCTCCCCCCTCAGTCTCCAAATGTTAATAAGGCTTAAATTGCCTCACCTACACCCTATAACAGAATAAAAGGCATAGTGGATTAGCAGGTCTCTATTTCTTAGCACTTTTTTGGCAGAGTAAGCTTGCAAATTTCCTATGAGTTTAATGGCATTCATTTGTTCATGTGAGGATTAATGGAGTTTAAGGCTCTGTGTATATTTGTCATATTTTCTGTAATTAATTGTTTTGCTACTATTTTGTTTTCTGTAGTAGTATCATAATAATGATACTCCTACAGAAAACATATTATGACTGTGATGGTAGAATGTTGTAATAAAGACATAATCAGTAGATATGCTCTCATGTTCCACTTTCCTAGTTTGTTGTAAACATACTTATCTGAAGCCCAGATTATGCATATTGTTCATATATGCATCCATTTCTCTGGTGTTTTTAAGCAAGTCTGTTTACATCTCCTAGGTAAACTATCACTTTTGAAAATTTTCAATAATCCTTGTATCTCCTCATTAAAATCATCTGTTGTTTAATCATGGGATCTGTATATTAAAATAAATGAAATACTATCCTAATTGTTTAGGTACAGGCATTTGCAAGCATTCATGTATAAATTACACTGAGTTAAGTTACAGTATGTGCATCCCTAGCAACAGTTAATTTAGTTAGATTTTTTATTTGGAGATTGGTGGATGAGTGGACTAGGTCTTAGGACTCCATACAGATGTCTAGATAATAATAAAACAAATGATACTTTGTAAATATTTTTATACAGTTTACAGTTTGTTGTTAAAACAAAGGATGCAATGTTTAAAGCATGTTACAACAAATATATCATAAGCTAGCTACAATGGACTTTTACTATTTATTTTAATACCTTTTTCTTTTTTAAATTCAGCTTTACATCAGAAGGAGAAAGTGTACTGGTTACTAGTCTTTTTGCAGATTCAGATAATGAATTGGTGAGTTGCAACTATATTTTTTTCACACATTTTGTGTAATGTGAAACTTGTAGTAAATTTGTTTTAGAATCATCTCAGAATCTGGAAAACATGATTTTGTCATATTTTCATCAAATACATTTCTTGTCAGAGAATCCTTACTCAGTATATTCCTTAATTTTATACTCCATATACTCCTTTTTTTCTGCTTACATTTCAATATTCATATTGAAATGTAAGCAGAAATAGTAAGAGTAACACAGAATTACACTTAATGTTAGGGGAAAAAAAAAAAAAATATATATATATATATATATATATATGTATGTATAACACTCTTTTGCATTATCTGAAACCTCTAGAGAGCACGTCCCCTGTGTGGCAGATAGGGGAGCCCACCAGATATGTTGGGGTAGTCCGAATATATCGAATAAGGAATCGTGGACCAACAGGGCCACAAGGGGCAATTATCTTGATTGTAAAGAGAAGGGGCACTCCTGTGGTCCCCTAGCTGGATCTATCCTCTACTTTGAGGAAGATCTGCTCACTCTAATCTTTCCTGTAAGGCTTATCAGCCAACTCTTCTTATTTTATGACCCATATGCTATTGAAGTACTCGAAGAACTGTGGGGCTTTCCATTTCTGGCCTATATCTATGTCCCCTCTATAATCTACTCTTTCCCCTTCAATATACCCTATTCCTCCTATGTGTTTAAATTTGGAAGAAGGCTAGTTCAGAAGCCTTAAGGTAGCAGCCCAACCACTGGACTATCCATTGCCAGGCTAGTCACCTGACATGGAGAACATTAATCTACTTTAAGCCAACAGAGAAAGGTAATCGAAATGAATCTATGGAAAATGACCCTGAATGGAAAAGGTAAAATGGAAACAACAAAATATAATACATATAGAAAACTGGAACATTAGAGGAATAGCATATAAAGAAATAGAATTAGACCAAATATTAAATGAAAGAAATTTTCAAATAGCAGTAATCACTGAAACAAAAAAAGAAATTAAAAAAGGAACCATGAGAACTGAAAATTTTAATTTATATGTCGTGGACTTGACAGAGACCAAATAGCACAAGTAGGTGTTATGATTTGGATTAATAATTCTCTTTCAAAACAGTTAAAATGTTATAAATAATGGAATGAACGAATAATAAAAGCTAGAATAAAAATAGATAGAGGCTATTTAACAATAATAGGCTTATATTTTTTACCTTTTCCATTCTGGATCATTTTCTCTTCCTTCTTCTGGGGAAGAGAAAATGAAAATATTCAATTCTATAATCAGTTACAAAATATATATAATAAATTAAATAAAAATGATTATGAAATATTAATAGGAGACTTAAATGCAAGAATTGGAAACATGAAAATTAATAATAATATAGGAATATATGGAGAACATACTCTAAACAGGAATGGTAAAAAATTGACTTACTTTGTAGTTTATAATAACTTTAAAATAATGAATTCTTTCTATAAACATAAAGATATACATAAATATATTTGGGCAGCAAGAGGATGGAAATCGATATTAGATCACTTTATCCTAAATGAAAAGACATCAAAGTTCTCTTTAGATGTTAGAGTTCACAGAGGATATGAAATAGGTAGTGACCACTTCCTTGCTAAAATAAAATTAAGATTACCACCTAAATGGCTACAAATAACAAGAACAGAAAGAAAGTTTACAACATTTGTTTATAAAACTAGATTATTAAATGACACAAATACATCAGAAGTTCATATATCTTTGTTCATATAGCCCAATGGCTATATGAACAAAGAATTAACCAATATTTAGATAAAATAAAGCAAAATGAAGAAATAGAAACAGAATGGCTTAATTTAAAAATTATACTAAATCCGGCAACAAATGAAAGCTTAGGAAAGACCATAAAATTCAATTAAAAGAAAAAAACTGAAGTTATGGGATGATACAATCAAAGAAATAATCAAAATGAAAAAAGAAGCATATTATAAATGGTTAAGCAGTAAAAGATTAGAAGATGAAATAGAATATAAAAGAATAAGAGCCATAGCTAAAATAAAAGAGAAGGACATAGAAAATCATGGAACAAATTTGTTTCTAATTTAAAACATGATTTATATAAAATAAGACCCAATGTATATAAGATTTTTAAACATTTAAGTACAGATAAAGAAACCGTAAAATTAAACACCAAATTGAAATGAGAGGAATTTCTAAATTTCTGTACAGAATTGTTGATGGATGAATATTTTAAAAAAGATAACTGCAAACATTTAATGAAAAGGAAATAACTAAAGAAGAATTAGAAATCAGCCTGAAAGAAACAAGAAATGGAAAATCACCTAGAGAAGATAAGTTAGGTTCAGAATTATATAAATATACAGGAATAAGATTCAAAAAAAGAAAGATTCCTATTATTTTTAAATAAAATCTATTGAACAAGTACCCCACCAGTAGAATGGAAAAAAGCAATTGTGATCCCTATCTTTAAAAAAGGTAGTAGAGTTGACCCTAAAAATTAGAGGTATGAGTATTCTGAATTCCTGTTACAAAATATATAGCAGAATTTTAAATAACAAACTAATAAAATATTCTGAAAACTTTATTTTACAAGTACAGAATGGATTTAGAAAAGGATGATCATGTATTGACTTGGCCTTTTGCTTAAAATTAATAATAGAGAAAAGAAGAGAATACAATTGAGAAACACATATTACATTTATTCATTTTGAAAAAGCATTTGACAAAGATAAAAGAAGTATTTTATTTAACATATTAAAAGAGACAAATATCAAATAATATTCTGAAGCTATCATAAGTATATATGAAAATAATCAAATATAAATAAGATTAAATTATGAACTATCATGTACGAGAGAGATAAACCAAGAAGTCCAACGGGGATGTTCTCTTTCAGCAACTCTTTAATATTTATCTAAATGAAATAATAATAAAATGGAATAAAAATTTCCATCAAGGTATTAAACTTTCTCTTACTTTACTGTGAACTAAAACGCTCTCCTTTTTGCTGATGACCAAATAATAAATACAAATTCTGAAAATAACTTACAGAAAGATATTTTAAATTTAAATGAGATAGCCAAGATTATGGAACGATAATATTGACAGAAAAATCAAAAACGATGGCCTTTAAAGGACAAGATCCAGTAAGAACTAACATAGTAATAGATAACAAGATTTTTAGAACAGGTGAATTCATTTAACTACTTAGGATGTATGATTACAAATGAAAAAGATAAAACCTAAAATCATGAAATATTTAAAAATATCAGGTGTAATTAACTCTATATTTAAACCTAGCCTAGTTCAAAAAGAAACCCGACTAAAAGTATACAATATGTTAGCCCTAAAAGTCCTATTGTATGGAAGTGAAATCTTGACAATAAAACAAAAAAAGACAAACAAAGATCAATGACAGCTGAAATGAAGTTTATGAGTAAAATTACAAAGTATACCCTATTTGATCACAAAAGAAATGAAGAAATTATGAAAGAATTAAACCAAGAATCAGTAATAGAAAAAATTAAAAAATATAAACATAAATGGATGGAATGCATTGAAAGAATGAATACAGAAAGATTATCAAAACAACCCTTAAATTACAAACCATGAGGAAAAAGAAAACCAGGACGTCTTGAGAGATTCAACGATAACTTCTGAGGCCAGAACAGGCCACTCTAGGCCTAAATTCTTGACAAGCACGATGATGATATATTGTACAACACTTAAAATTGCAAGCATATCACAATATATGCTATTCACTGCAGAAGGATAACTCCATCTACAGTTATTAGAATTCAAGAAATAAATTTAAATATTACAGTTTTAAGAACACAGGCATGAGCAATGTTACTTAGGATAGTCTCCCAAAATTGGGAAAGATTAAAGCAAATCATTTTGTTGAAGTTCAGACTGAATGTTGGCTTTATAACTTTCTTTATATAATCTTGCAAGAAGAAAATTGCAAGACTTCTTTTCCAGATTGACCTACAAGTTTCCATCCAGTTTGAAAATGAAATTCCTTTCTAGCTTCTCCAGAAGTCAAATACCCTCCTCCCTTATCCTGGAGTTTACAGGATCCCTTTTTCATGTGGCCTTTGTTATTATGGGCTTCTGTTATTTCTGAGAGCAGTTGCTCTCAGAAATCAGCCTAATTTAAATAAATATAGTTGCATTTAACTTTCCAAAATATGGGAAACACTAATACATTGAGATTCTAGTGTACATCCTAGGCTGCCAACAGTTACCCACAGAAGACTCTCCCCCATCTAGTTAGAACTCTAGTCTTTCATCCATGTGTTCACTCAGTTTGGCATTACCTTTGTGTGTGTTACAAATCTCATATTGTACTCCCAGATGATGCTCAGTGACTGAGATGAAATATTAGAAGAATTACTGTATATGTTGGCGTATAAGACTACTCTCAAATACTACAGAAAACCCCCTCGAAATCATGGGTCATCTCTTATACGGCAAGTATAAAAAGAAAAGCTTAATTTCGTGGATGAACATTTAGGTAGTTACAATACAGCATTATATAAGAAAATAGGCAGTATTTATAAACAAATCAGATTAATTTTTTGTTACATAAATTTATTTAAAATATTACAATACATATAAGTCCTAAAAAAAAAAAAAATTATTAACCTCAATTTTCATGTTAATTTTCTTCATCTGTTAATGAAGATGAACCTGATATTCTTCAGATTTATTGTTTAAATAATCGTCATATGGATCCCAGTTCGAATCCGGTGAATTGATTTCATTTTCATTGTCATCAGTGTCCCACAACTGGTCATCTTCTGTACCATCCATAAGGTTAGAGATACTACACTTTTTAAATGATTTTATTACAGTCTCTACTTTTACTTTATTCTGTGCTTTGATCACAAAATTGTACAACATATCAAGTGATGCAGCGCGCATAGATCCACCATTTGTAAATGATTTTTCACCAGTCAACATCCAATTATTCCACTCTTCTTGCATGTGATTGGTTTGTTTCAAACAGACATCTAGTGGTTGCAATATAGAAGTTAAACCACCTGATATAACAGCAATTTTTGTGTTATTTTTTTCTAGAAGACTTGGTATTCTCAGTTAAATGACTACGAAACATATCTCATACTAATAAACTGCGTTTCTTCATTATACCACCTGGTTGTGTAGCCAGGCGGTATAATGATATAAGTTAAAACCAATGATCATTGGTTTTAACTTGAGTCCATCAGCCAAACATGACAACACAACCATAAACGTTGTTTTTTCATTACCGGTACTTCGAACTAGCACACTCTTACTACCTTTAGACTCCACTGTTTTATTGTTTATCATATCAAAGCTCATAGGAGTTTCATCCATATTTCCAATATTTGACAGTAGAAATTTATGTTCTTGTCTCAACTGAATAATAAATTTATGCAAACTGGTAAATTTGTGGTCAAGATCTGCTGGTAATTTTTGAGCAATTTTCGTTTTTTGTCATATTACCAGATTTTATCTGTTCATAAAATGATTACACCATCCTGAAGTAGCTTGAAATTCTACTTTCATCCAGATTCAATCTTGACCATTTTAGTGCATATGCTCTAATCATATTTCTTGTAACAAGATAACCATTCTGCCTTTGTTCGAATACTCATTCTACAACGTGATTTTCCAGTTGCAGCCATCAAGTGACCCTTGTTCTCATCGCACATTTTTTCTTTGGCAATTTTTTTAAAATAACTTCTTTCTTCTTCCATTCTTTTACCATCTTCTTGGTTATGTCAAACTTTCTTGCAGCAGCACAGTTATTAGTTTGCTTTGCCATTTCAATTACCCTTATTTTAAATCAAGTTTCACACTTTCTTCATTTTGTTGTTGGTTCCATGATTTTAAATGATAACAATTTTAATAATCCTAAAATTTAAAAAAAAATATAAAATTAATAATTAATTAAAATTGGGGCTAATCACTTAATTAGGGTAATTCACGTAAAGACTAAATCTATGCTATGCCAAAAAATAGCGGATATGAATAGATATAAAAATAACAGATATAACAACAATACGTAATGTTGCATTAATATAAGAAAGAAGAAATAGGGAGGGGGAGTGTCATCTTATACAACTGACATAAGCTTAAAACCTAAAAATAGCTTAAAATTTAGGCCTCGTCTTATATGCTGGTCGTCCTATACGCTGATATATACAGTAAATAATATTTTTAATCCTTTCTCAGTATTGTTTCATTCCTTCAAGCATTTGACATTAGTTTCTCCCAGCACTTAATTCTTAACACATGAGCCAAGAGATGCTCTTAGGCCCCGTCATCTATATAGAGAGCATCTTCTTTTACTCCCTGTCATCTATATAGAGAGCATCCACTCTCTGTGCTATAATGTGTCATTAATAGTGCCTCCCACATACCACTATGGTCTCCGTCCAGGCACGATCAGTAGATAGCATGGGATTATACATCAGCTAATCAGAAAGCCTCCTAAATGGTTTACCCCTCTACACTATCTGACAACCAGCCTGCAAATATGCAAATAATACATTACACCATCCTGTAAGGTAGAAATGAATAAATCCGAGAAATGAATGATTGTTTATGGATTGATTTATACAATAAAAGATGCATTTTAACTTTTTTTCAGGTAAGGCAAGCAGCATACAGAATGTATCTTTTTCCAGATGATCATCAGAATAAATTGTTAACTGAATTACTTATATCCAGATACAAGCTGGCTCAGTTATGTGGGTTTCCAACATATGCACACCGAGCTGTAAAAGGTAGTATGGCAGGTTCTCCAGAAAACATTCAAAAATTTTTGCAAGTCATTTCTAAAGAACTGAAGCCAAGGTATACATTTTCAGAATATCTGTTTCATTTGCAAAAAATACTTAATTTTGATGCAGTAATGTAAATATTTTACCTTAAGTCACTCCAGAATAATTTTTTTGTTTTATGATTTGACAATGATATCACATAGATATCCATAAAGCTTAATGATAACATTCAACAGCTGTTGTAATGGCGTGCAGAAAATTTACCGAACACATTTCATTTGAATACATTTTGTCAAAGGACAGATTCAAGGGGGGGGGCATTCATTTCTTTTCCAATATTTTGATATGAATTTCTATTCATCCTCAAGTACTTTGCTGCATACTTCCTCTTGATTTCCTAATTCAGTTTCCTTATATCTGTTTAGCTTTGAAATTGTACCTTCTCTTGTTGTTTGAGCTTTAACTTGATATTAGCAATCACCAAGCTATGCTCCAACTTCAGACTCTGGAGAAAACATTGATTCAGGGGGCCATGTGTTGAAGTTGTATTCAAGGATAGAAAAATTAGAACTTCATAATCGATTCAAGAGATAATTATGGAAAGGAAGGAAAGCATGTTGAAAATTTCTGGCAAGTAATTCAGCATATTCTCTAAGATAATGCAGAGAGAAATGTAAGAAACTGAAGCAATATTTAAAAGTAGCTAAATGAAAGTCAGAGAGAGATTAATAAGACTATAGTGTTTGCATCACTAAATTCATACAATGAGTACAGTTCAGTGATTATTATGGGGACTTCAACTGTGGAGATATAGACTGAAGAAAGAAAGATTACATGGCAGGAAGCAAATAGAATTTATACACTTATAAGAGATCCAGGGAGTCAGGAACTCATCGAGGGAGGCCATACTATTCCAACCAGCTGTCATACCTGTTCTTGAATTCATTCCAGTCATGCACTATTCTATAAGAGAAAAATCTAGCTCTAACCGCCCCCCCCTTCTTGACAGCATTCATTCTCAACTACTATGTGCTACATTCGTATCACCCAACTTTCTCCTGTTTGCTAGTGGCTGCAGCCTACAAATCCTCAGTCCATCTTCATAATCTGTATTCCACAATCTTGATATCATTATTGACAATCCTTTGCACTTTCTCCACTGTATCAGAATCACCATGGAAACCAGGAGACTAGACCTGTGTGTAATAGTCCAAGTGAGGTCTTATCAAGGTCTTGTAAAGAGGCAAAATGACTTCCTTGTCTTTACATGTCAAGGTTCGTTTCAGCATTGCCGTTATTCTGTGAGATATATTTACAATTTTTGCTATCTGATCCTTGAACTTTAATTTCCTGTCTAGATCCCTAGGCTCATCAATTTCTTCAAGCATAATCCTACCAATATAATATGACATTGGATATCTAATCATATCAAAGTGCATGACTTTATTAACATTGAAATGACAGCCATTTTCACATGCCCACAGTTCCCTCCTATTCAAATCATTCTACAAGTACTACATATCAGCACTCCTGATTACCCTACCTATCTCTGCATCATCAGCAAATAACTGTATATCACATGTCAAATCCTTCCCAATGCCATTAATGTACATATTGAATAACAATGGACCAAGGACTGATCCTTGAGGCACACCACTGGTTGCCTTGAATCTTGCAGATCCACACCCCTCATATATCACTTTTTGATATCTATCAGTCAGCCATCCTCTTATCCATGCCAATACTTCATAATTCAATCTCTTATTCTTCAATTTATGCAATTCCATTCTGTATTCTGTTAAGCATCTTAGGAAAATCCAAAAGTAACATGATTTATCCATTCCCCTTGTCTAACTCAGTGGTAACATTATTATAGAATGGGAGCAATTTGCTAAAACATGACCTTCCCTTAGTAAACCCATGTTGTTCATTGCAAAGTAGAATTTCTCTGTCAACCCATTTCTGAATGCGTGCTGTAACCAATTTTTCCAAAATCTTCACTACCACTCCTGAGATGCTAATTGATTGACAGATACATCAATCTTTTCACCTCTCTTGTGCAATGGGATTACCATACATTCTTTCCACTTCTGTGGGATCTTTCCTGTTCTGACTTAAATTATATAGCCTGGTCAAGGGAATAGCCAGTTAAGCATACATGCTAATATCCTATCAGTTCCTATTGTAGAATTCTTATTCAGTTTGTGCAATAGCTCTAGTACTTCCTGCTAATCCACATGAGTTTCCACACATGGTGTGGGTGAGTTCAGTGTTGCATATACCAGGTTGATAGCTTTTAGCAAAATGGTGACTGCTCATTAGTTGAACAATCAGTTCTGCATTAGTCTCCTGCATATCATCTGCACTCAGTAGAAGTATTCTTTCAAATTCATTCTTTCTTTTACATGCAGCATAATGATAGAATTCTTTTGGGATGTCTTTAACTAGCAGAGCCAGTTTGTTTTCATACTTGGACTTAGATTGCCACACAACACGTCACACTTTTGGCTTGCTGCTTATAATTATTATAACTGACATCATCCTTAAGCACACAATATTCCTTCCGCATCTTTTTCTTACAAAACTCTTGCTTAATTAGATTACACATCCATTTAACTCCTACTCTATTTATTCTTCAAATTCTAGAAACATATTCTAATATTATCGTATCATTTAAGTATTTTTAAAACACCCTCCCATACACTGTCATATGCTTCTCATCCAATAACTGATACCATTGAGACCATTTCACAGAACACAGCATATCATAAACTTCATAAACTTAGCCACTTCCCAAGTAAGTACTGCATGATCACTATCAATAACTGGAGATCAATAACTATCAATAACTGGATAACTGGCGATTTCATAGCTATGCAATCAATGTTCAGATATTTAAAATCCCCTATTAATGCTGACAACATGAGGTCTCAATATATTAACCAAGGCAACAAACTCTACTCCTTTGTTTCTGAAACTTCTAGCATTCGTGTACACACACAATAAATTATCTACATGCTCTTTTGCATACTCTTGTCAGTTGTCTACATGACACGCTTTGACAACTTACAGGTCTCCATTCTTATCTAGTCCCTTACTTATGCAGACATTGGTACACTTGCTTGATAAGGCCAAATTAGACAAACACAGAAGTTTTCTCTCTTCATAATTATTTCCATAATAATAACCATTCCCATCATTAACACAGTTACCTAACTTTGTCACCTTTTATGTTATGTTAATTATGTTACCTAACATAAGACCTAACACACAGATTTCCATGATTCTGATCATGAGAATTCAGTTTCCCTGACTATCTGTATTAGGTCTTATATCAGTTAATATTTTTCAAGATTCCTGATGCCAAACACATTTGAGTGTATGCTATCCCTCTTACACAAATCGAATCTTCCCTCAAAATTCGCTCCACACATCCTATGCATCGAATCATTTGCCATCATAACCCATCTTCTTAATTCATTTTTATCATATCAAGGTAATATACTTGCTGTTTTCACTTTCTCATGAACTTATCGCTAGTTAAGTTGTTAGTGACTACTACCATTACGATCTCATTTACTTTTCTTTTTGGTTTTTGATTTGCTTCCTTCGTATGTTTAATTTTTGCACCAGAAAACTTGACGTTAGAACTTGTTCATCAATGGTATGTTTTATGAAAGAGTTACCATACCAAATAACATCCTTCATTTTATAATCAATTTTACTTACCAGATTTTTTTGTTATTACACACTGACTTACCTGATTCCATGCTTTGTTTTCTAATTTGCTGCTGAACTTTTTTTATACTTCCTGTGTTCCTCATGCAGCTTGACTTTCTGTAGTTCCCTTGTCTGTCTAATAATCTTCTTTAACCTAGTGATCTTAGAGGTTAAATTATTTTCAATATTCTCTTTAATATCTTTTTTAATGGGGACTGCCTTCTTCTTCACTACTTCGCTGTTCTTGTTAGCATTTTGTTTCTTCTGAGTTTTTGGCACCATTTTACACCTGTAATTAAAATATTAGAATAAAAATATGTTATAAAGATACTTAATGCTCTAAAAAACATGAAAATCTACTCTAATATAGTATAAAACTAATTTTCTAATGAAAAAATAACACAATAAAACAGATAAAAATTACCAATTTTACACAAGTGCTAAATTACACTTGACCATTCACAGTATAACCTCAAACTTAGTCCCCAATTATATTACACAATGTGTTATAAATTTCATACAGGATAAATTGCAAAATGTTTTGGACAAAAGTTACAAATTTCCAAAGGATGTACAGTGCTTACAGAAAATTATGTGGAGAGACATTTCAGTATGGCATAAATCCACCCTGAACTGTCATACAGCTCTCACAACGTCGTACCATGCTTAGCACCAAGTAATTCAGGAGTTCTTGAAGCAAAATGGCCCAATCCTTCAGAGCAAGGATAAACCCTTTTTTGTTTGTTTTCTGAAGGAGAATTTCAAACAGCAATGCACCTCCCTATTGCATTCCCTATATGTTCTATGGGGTTGCGATCTGGGGAGCGTGCTGGCCACTCAATTTAATTAATATCCAGAAGGGTTCCAGAAGTCTCTCCACTGCTTGTGTACAATGTGGTGTGGCATTGTCATCCATAAAAATTAATTCTTTGCCTACAGCACCACGAAACAATTAAACATGATGTTGAAGAACTTTCTTGCAATATCGTTCACCAGTTATAGTCCCTTTTTCAAGTGCTTGTAGCTTGGTACATATCCCACATATTGACTTCAGCACCATTGTATCTATCCCTTTCCAGAACATACTTGTTACAATGGTAAGAAGTACTACTTTCTTGCCTGATCAGGTGTCATCTAGAATTGGAGGAGAGACTAAAACCACTCTCATCTGTAAAGAGTTTATTAGCCTGTTGGTGTCTTGTCCAATTTTCATGTATACATGAAAACATGTTCTACAATGAGCTGTGCATAAAGGGGCACAGACTACTGGTCTTCCAAAGTTCTTGCTACAGTTTGTCGAGATATTCACATAACTGTGCTTGCATGGATCTGACCTGTAAGCTGACTTGGCATGGTGTGTCAATTACATTTTGCTGTTAACCAAAAATGTGTCTTCATGCTCTGTGATAGAGCAACCTCTTAGCAAACATCTGGAACACATTCCCTTGATTTGAAACACTGTCTAGAGCATGGGTACAATGCTATGTGAGATTCCAAACTGTCAATATCTGTAATTCTGCGAATTTCTTCAAGCTTTCCAGTAATTCTTTCCCACATGAAATCATCTCGATTAGCGTTTTTCAACCTTTTTACACCTGCGGACCAGGGAAAATAGGAGAAATTTTTCGTGGACCGGCTGACGACTAAGACAGAAACATAAACCAAGGTAGATAGTATTTTATTTATTAAATCCAATGTTATAAAATTACAATTTTTAGCTAGTGCGACATATGTTGCTGCTTAGAGGTTATAAAATTTGATATAATTGGCTGGAGTGTTATTTCTGAGAGACGAAGCTCTGCAATAACATCCATTCAATTTCTCTGTTTGGTTTTTATTACTGACAGGCTGAAAAAGTCTTTTTATACAAATAGGAAGTCAAAAAACGACCAACAATTTGATAGCTTTATAACTCAGAGATGGATATTCTTTTTCGAGTGATATCCAAAATTGAGACAATGATTGCATTTTATGTCTGGACACCAGAGTGACATCAGAAGACAACTTGATCAGCTTTTCTTTTTCACGAGGATCAAGTGCACATGATTTTATATCTTCCAAGAAGGGATCATTAATCCAGAGGTTATTATCTTTACAAGGATCCTCATTTTCAGGGAAATAATTATTAAAGTTTTCAGCTAATGCCCTTAAATGTTGATTTATTATGTTGATTATGAATTTCTTGTTGACATCAGCAGCAATCAAAAATTCTCCCAAAAGTGGGAACGTTTCTATATCTTCCTCTTGTACGTGACTATCCCAAAGAGCCAGCTTATTTTTGAACGCATCCATTTTTTTTTCAGTGTGAATATATTTGTACAAGACCCCTGAAGAGAAATAATAAATTCGTTAAAAAGGCTAAATATGGCTGCCACATACGCAAGCTTAGCCATCCATTCCTCAGTCAACAAAGGTTCTACTAGGTCAGATTTTCGCAATCACAGAAACTGCTTTACTTCTTCCCTCAGTTCAAAAAGGCGTGCAAGAACCTTTCCTCTCAATAGCCACCTCACTTCTGCATGGAGAAGGAGATGTTGGTGGGTCCATACTCTCGCACAGTTCCGTGAACAGCCTGGAGTTCATAGCTTGACTACATATTTCGTTAATGATCTTCACCGCTTCATTCATCACAGTGTTTTAGTTCAGTAGAAAGCTTCTTTGCAGCTAGGTGCTTCCGTTGGATCATGCAGTGAGTGGACAAAACTTCAACTACTCCTGAGCGGTGTCCAGTCATGCTCACAGCACCGTCCATACACACTCCGACGCATTTGCTCCAGTCTAAGCCCTGCACTTGAAAATAGCCGTGAAGAGCATTAAATATCTCTGAACTAGTGGTCTGTCCAGGTAAGTCAAGGCAACAAAGAAGTTCTTCCCTTAAGTCTTCATCTTCACTATACCTCACAAAGCAAAGTAGGATAGCATGGTTACTGATGTGAGTTGATTCATCAAGTTGATTTGCGAAACATCTTGATTTCTTTATCCCCTCTACAACTTGCTTTTCAATATCGGTGGCCATATCAATAATTCTCCTCTGAATGGTGGTGTTCGAAAGCAATATAGCCTCCAGGTTTTTAGTGGCTTGCGGACTCAAAATTTCTCATACGACATCTAAGATGCAAGGCTTTACTAACTCCTCACCAATAGCAAACGATTTTTTTGTTTTATCTATTCGAAGAGCAACTAAATAAGACGCTCGAAGCAGCGACTTGTCACTAGTCATCATCATTTTCATTTCACTTTTCTGACTTTTCATCTGGTCATGTAATCTTTGAAAAACGTCCAGTGGCATATCAATAAAATCTCTATGCTTCGAATGCAAATGACGAGCAAGTTTGGAAGGTTTCATAGTGTCGTTTGACAGAATTTCAGAACATACTACACACAACGGCTGTGGCGATAGTTCACTGCCAGGGGCTACAATGAAACCAATCTTTAAATAGTCCTTGTTGAAATGCCTAACAAAGTTTCCTTTTCTTTTTTTTGGTTTGTATTGCACATTCTGAAGTATCAACATATTTTTTCTTTGTTTCTTCTAAACTTGAAGCACTAGTACTTGGCATACTTTCGGTACCATTACTACTTTTCTCCTGAATATTGTCCTTGCCTCTACTAAAGAAGATTAAAAGATTTTGCTGTTTGACATTTTGTCTCCATTTTGTAGAGTTTCAAATTTTAAGAAAGAAATAACTTGTTTTCCGAAATACTGCAACACAATATTAGAAAACAATATGGATGAGCGTGATAAAACAAGAATTTTTGCGACGTGTCGTCGACAGGCGAGCTGACACAATACTGGCATTCGACGGCTGCTCACTTCGCGTATACTTTGGGTGCTACATTGTCACGTGCAGCATCCCGCTCGTCCTGCAACAATGTAGTACCCGAATCATGGCCGCTACATGATTGGGAGGAAATTTTTGGCAGACCACCAGGAAATTTCTTTGGACTGGCACTGGTCCACGGACCACAGATTGAAGAACAGGGATCTAGATTATGTCTTTGAGAATTACAAGACACCGAAGTTTGCAACTTTATTCCTTCACGAAAAGTGCTTCCTTCAAACACAATCTGCTTAGTTCAGCCTTTTGCATTTTATACTGTTGAGTGCTACCATGTGACCCCTTTGTGAGCGATACAAACTTTTGAATGTCTAACCATTTTGTACACAAAATCTCAGTTATACAAATTACCACAATCTGATTTGTGGTAATTTGTAGTTGTAATCTTCAGAAATAGTATTCGCCCTTAGGTTTTGGACAATACTAATTTCATTCTAAAATGGGAATGTTTCTGTACTGGTTTAACATATGGTATCATTTAAGACAGTATTGTGGAAGTTTATTTAATTTTACTGTTTCACTCTTTTTAAATAGGTTATATTTTATATCCTTGTTACATAGTGTGTATATATATATTTCATTTTCTTCTTTCAGAGCTGATAAAGATTATAATGAGATGCTTTCTATGAAAAAAGGAGCTAACAAATATGCAACAGTAAGGATTTTAAATTACTATATTTGCATATTAAGTGTGAATATATTTAATAAGGTTAATGGTGTTAAATAGTTTTTATTATTAATTATTATTATTACATGACATCTCCAGGGAGTCCAAAGACTCATCGAGAGAGGGCACCTACTCTACAACTTTGTCTCCACCACTCAATTCACCAAATACAATGAACCGCAACTACACCAACACCATCTACCACCAACCACCACCACTAGTAATTTCACAGACAATCACAAACATCCATGCCCGCACAGGATTCAAACCTGCATTCTTTTTGGCTGGAGAGCGGATACATTAACCACTTGGCTAACCAGGCCTTTTACCAAATATCTTTGGTAAAAGAAGCAGAAATCAGATAAGTTCTGAAAGATAATTTTTTGTAATTATAAAAAAATTATAGATTCCTCATATATAAGAAAAACACAGTATCTAATTTCATTAGATACTGTGTTTTTCTTATATTAGGAAAAGCTTTTTCATGTTGAACGTGACATTTGCACTTTTTAAATGAGAGTGGTAACATAGTACCCTGTAATGTGAAGTAAGTGTTAATCTTTTTAGCTCTTCTTTTTTTTGAATATGATTGTTTACTTACTGATGGAATCAGATTAGACACACATACACCATACTATGCAGGCTTCTCCAGGGAATCTAAGGACTCATTGAGGCAGGGCTCTTCTTTGTCGCTCATTGCCTGCATCCCTATCATATCTTTCCTCGAACATATTCACTGAAGAGGCACTCACATCCACCAGTGTCTTAATTCCACACACTCGCCACATGCCGAATTTATTCTCGTGTTTCTTAATAACACCTTAATCAGCTTGCGGAATAACCCTGCATTCTTCCTCCACCTGCCATCAGCTACAAAATCTCACTTGTGTCTATACCATGAAATTCCTCTGCCACTTTTCTACATCGTAGATTTGGAATAGATTTGTACATTTCTGTGATATCTATATATGTATTTTTCAATCTTTGTAAAGAAGACCACATTTCTTCAGTCTTCCTTATATATCGAATTCTGTCACATTTGATATCCTCCTCTGATCTCTCAAAACATCTCTCCATCTCCATGGAACCCATGTGACCATATCTGAACATAGTAGTCCAGTTGTAGCCTTATCAGAGACCTCTAAAATGGAAGAATAGCTCCTTTTTCTTATAAGGAAGGTTACTCTTTGAAGTAAGTTAACCATCTTAACTGTATGATCCTTAAACCTCAACTCTCTCATCATTATCTAGGGTCTCTTGTTTTGTTGGCATCTTGCATCAAATTCCCAATAACATAATATTCTGTTCCTAATGTCATCAGTCCAAAATGCATAGCATTACACCTTACATTGAAATAACACTTAATTGTTATTTGCCCAAATAACTGAACATTACCTTCTGGATCATCTCCAAATTATTAACATACAAGTTTAACAACAATGGCTTATGTACCAAATCTTAGGGTATTGCAAGCCTATTTTGAGCCATCTCTTTGAGTTTATATAACACACCTATAGATTCCTATAACATGCCTATGATTCCCTTGGAAAAATCCAGAAGTGTCATGTCAATTTGTTTAATGGTACAGATTCACCACATAAGAATAATAAGAAAATAATTAATATTTATTTATACGCATGGATTTATTTAACTTATTTGGTGATATTTAGCTGGTATTATATCCTGCATCTTCAGAGCACAAAAATGATTTGTCATGGTACACAAACAGCAAAAATTCAGTTAAAAGGATAACCAGTTTAAAAAAATTTAACGGAAAATGCAAGGAACTAGAGTCCTACTGGGTGACATATATTGTTGGATAAAGAGAGAGAGAGAGAGATTGGGGGAGGGGGTATTAATTTGATCTTAAAATGACTATCTCTCAGATTTTTGGTAAATCGATACAGTCATACTTGTTGAAGATTGGGGAATGTTTGCAAGCTGCTGCTGATTCCAAAAGCACTCTTTCTCACTTATGACTTCTGTCTAGCACTTTTGTTTTTTACCATTTGATCCTGTGGTAATGAGTATCTGTGGCAAGAACTACTGTTCCTGACT
Organism: Typopeltis vanoorti; assembly: GCF_054136105.1. Taxonomy (NCBI): domain Eukaryota; kingdom Metazoa; phylum Arthropoda; class Arachnida; order Uropygi; family Thelyphonidae; genus Typopeltis; species Typopeltis vanoorti. The sequence continues at coordinate 115,174,519 of NC_143561.1, read as the reverse complement.
TGTCATAATGATAGTGGCAAATGTATTTTTTATGTTCTCCCAGATGGATGTCAACTATTCTTCCTGTCTGTCCATATTAAGCTAGATTACAAGTACAGGGCACTTTATGCACTCCTGGATGTGATAAGGAGGAAGTTTGTACTGAGGTGAATGGATGAGAGTTGCCAATTTCATATATGATTTAAATGTGGTGAGCTAATATTTATTAAGCACTCTAGATGTATTTTGGAATGTGCTCTGAATGTATGGGTTAGTAACTGTTTTGCTGTAGTATTGCACAAAGGAGATTTTCGGTGAGAATTCAGTATTTTGTCTATTCGTTGGTGATTATAGCCATTGGCTAAAAAAGTGTGCTGCAAGTGAGTTCATTGGTAATAGCACTGTCATCGGAATGGAACAAATTGGTCTGAGTTAGGTTTTAAAGATACCATTTTGTTGAGCTGGATGATGGTAAAAAAAAAAATAATAATAAAAAAAAGATAACAACCATAAGGAAGGCATGTGATTAATCTATCTAGGGTGAGCAGACAGTGATTAGCTACCTATTTCATTTTGAAGTGGATTTTAGGGTGTTAGCTATTCAAATGCACTAAAAATGTATCTAATGTATCTGAACCATGTGTCCAAATAGCAAGCATATCATTAACAAAACACAGCCAAACCCAAACCACTGGTTTGAGATTGTATGTATTCATTGCTTATTTTCCTAAATGTTCTGTGTAGAAATTGGTTAAAAGGGAGAAATGGGGGAGCTCATAGCTGTCCCATCTAGTTTTTGTATATCTTCCCTTTCCATACAAAATAACCAGCATGTACTGTAAATTTGGATTATTCGAATGTGTTTATACCATGGAACAATTGAACATGATGTTGAAGAACAACAAATATTGTTCACTATTCATAGTCCCTTTTTCCAGCACTTGTAGCTTGGTGTGTCCATTAAGCATAATGCCTCCCGATATCATGACCCCCCCCCCCCCCAGCACCATTGTATCTATTCTTTTCAAGCACATTCTTGCAATGCCAAGCATTACCACTTTCACGCCAGATCAGATGTCACCTAGAATTGGAGATCATGTTGGAGGCTTAATGGATTTTTTACAACACTCAGAAAGAATTAAAATAGAATTTAATACTTCCTATATTTAGTCCTAGTCACTAGGACATCTACGGGGATTACAAAAACAATTAATGTAACATGAACACACAAATCTTACAATACTAAGCCCAACCATGTGGGTGACACTAAAGTCTAGGTGGAGCGCCCTCTAAGGGCAGTAGTAGGTGGCCTGGAATGTAAGGTGGGACCTCTGGTGATGAGTGTTTCCCAAATCTTCGGAAGCTTAATGCAACCGTATTTATTAAGATTTGGTTGGTTTCTGAGAGCTGCTGCTGCGTCTAAGAAAAGTCTCTCTTTCTTGAATTTGCTGTGGTGGAGCATGGTGGTTTTCTTCCATGATACTCTGTGGGTGGTGTCCAAAACATGGTCAGCCAAGCCTGAATGGCCATAGTTATGTTTACATATGTAAGACCTGTGTTCCTGCAGGCAGATGGATGCTGATCTGCCTGTCTGTCCAAAGTACGCCAGCTTACAGGAACAGGGTACTTTGTAAACTCCAGGCAGCGAGAGAGGAGGGAGTTGATCTTTCGTAGAACGCATAAGGGTAGCAAGTTTGCGGTAGGGCTTATATGCTGTGTGTAGGTTGTACTTTTTTAGTATCTTGGCTATTTTTTCAGATGTGCCACGGATGTAGGGTATGGTGATGGCATTTTTAAAATCTTGTTGACGAGAAGGAAGGGGAATGGGGGAGGAACTGATTATTTTTTTGATACTGTGTTTGCTGTGTCCATTGGAGAGGAAAGTGTTGTGTATGTGGTTAAGCTCAGTAGTAAGGGCGGTTCCACTGGAACAAAGATTGTGGGCTCTCTTAGTAAGAGTTTTGATGATGCCATATTGTTGTGAGGGGTGGTGGTGGGAGAGTTTGTGAATGTGTCTGCCTGTGTGTGTGGGTTTTTTGTATACAGTGAAGGCAAGTGTATCATTAGGCAGGCGTGTGACTAAGGTGTCTAGGAAGGGTAAACAGTTGTTCTTTTCCTTTTCCATAGTAAACTGGATTCTTGGATGTAGGCTATTAAGATGACTGAGGAAGGAGTCTAATGTGTCTGGGCCATGAGGCCAAATAGAGAACACATCATCTACATATCTTAGCCAGATAGAAGGTTTGAGTGGGGCTGAGTCTATGGCTCGTTTTTCGAAATCTTCCATATAGAAATTGGCAAGGGGGGTGAGAGGGGGGAACCCATGGCGGTTCCCTCTATCTGCTTGTAGATTTTGTTCTTCCAAGAGAAATACCCAGAGTTAATGGCAAAGGAAAAGAGATCTAAGATGTCAGAGGGAAAAACGTTTTCTAAGAGAGATAAGGTGTCAGTTAAGGGAATATTGGTAAACAAAGATGAGATATCAAAGCTTACCAGTATGTCTGCATTATTCAAGGTTAAATTTTCTGTGAGGGCTTTAAAATCGCGGCGATTGCGGAGGAACATTATCCTCCGCGATAGCGCTACCTACATCCTGCCACAAAAACACAGGTTAAGAAATTAAAAATCTTACTTAAAAAGTAACCTCCTGGCCCCCTGATGTCACAAAAAAACTTAAAAACCTTTCTGCTCCCGTCCCCCCCGAATATATGGTTTACCAAAAATCCACAAACCCAATTCCCCACTCAGACCTATAGTAGATGCCACCAATGCACCTTGCTACAGACTGTCTAAACAACTGGCCAACTCTCTGACCCCCCTCTAACCGGAAGGTCCACTTCCTATATAAAAAACTCGACCCATTTTAAAGCCCTCACAGAAAATTTAACCTTGAATAATGCAGACATATTGGTAAGCTTTGATATCTCATCTTTGTTTACCAATATTCCCTTAACTGACACCTTATCTCTCTTAGAAAACGTTTTTCCCTCTGACATACTTAGATCTCTTTTCCTTTGCCATTAACTCTGGGTATTTCTCTTGGAAGAACAAAATCTACAAGCAGATAGAGGGAACCACCATGGGTTCCCCCCTCTCACCCCCCTTGCCAATTTCTATATGGAAGATTTCGAAAAATGAGCCATAGACTCAGCCCCACTCAAACCTTCTATCTGGCTAAGATATGTAGATGATGTGTTCTCTATTTGGCCTCATGGCTCAGACACATTAGACTCCTTCCTCAGTCATCTTAATAGCCTACATCCAAGAATCCAGTTTACTATGGAAAAGGAAAAGAACAACTGTTTACCCTTCCTAGACACCTTAGTCACACGCCTGCCTAATGATACACTTGCCTTCACTGTATACAAAAAACCCACACACACAGGCAGATACATTCACAAACTCTCCCACCACCACCCCTCACAACAATATGGCATCATCAAAACTCTTACTAAGAGAGCCCACAATCTTTGTTCCAGTGGAACCGCCCTTACTACTGAGCTTAACCACATACACACACTTTCCTCTCCATTGGCTACAGAAAACACAGTATCAAAAAATAATCAGTTCCTCCCCCATCCCCGTCCTTCTCCTCAACAAGATTTTAAAAATGCCATCACCATACCCTACATCCGTGGCACATCTGAAAAAATAGCCAAGATACTAAAAAAGTACAACCTACACACAGCATATAAGCCCTACCGCAAACTTGCTACCCTTATCCATTCTACGAAAGATCAACTCCCTCCTCTCTCGCTGCCTGGAGTTTACAAAGTACCCTGTTCCTGTAAGCTAGCGTTCTTTGGACAGACAGGCAGATCAGCATCCATCTGCCTGGAGGAACACAAGTCTTACATATGTAAACATAACTATGGCCATTCAGGCTTGGCTGACCATGTTTTGGACACCACCCACAGAATATCATGGAAGAAAACCACCATGCTCCACCACAGCAAATTCAAGAAAGAGAGACTTTTCTTAGACGCAGCAGCAGCTCTCAGAAACCAACCAAATCTTAATAAATACGGTTGCATTAAGCTTCCGAAGATTTGGGAAACACTCATCACCAGAGGTCCTACCTTACATTCCAGGCCACCTACTACTGCCCTTAGAGGGCGCTCCACCTAGATAGGACTTTAGTGTCACCCACATGGTTGGGCTTAGTATTGTAAGATTTGTGTGTGCATGTTACATTAATTGTTTTTGTAATCCCCGTAGATGTCCTAGTGACTAGGACGAAATATAGGAAGTATTAAATTCTGTTTTAATTCTTTTTGAGTGTTGTAAAAAATCCATTAAGCCTCCAACATGATGTCCTCACAGCACTTAAGCCTCTACACACGAACTAGAATTGGAGAAAAGACAAACTACTCTTATCTGTAAAGAGTACATTAGCCCACCAGTGTCTTGTTCAATTTTTATGCATACAACACCACTGAAAATGTGCTCTACGGTGAGCTGTGGATAAAGGGATGCAGACTACAGGCATATAAGCCTAGTTGTCGCATATGTCTTGTCACAGTTTTGAGATATCCATATACCTGTGTTTAAATGGAGCTGACCTTCAAGCTAACCTGCTGTGGTGCCTCAATTACGTTTTGCTGTTATAACCAAAAATCTGTCTTCATGCTCCATGGTAGAGTGAGGGCAACTTCTTAACCAATGTCTGGAACACATTCCATTGATTGGAAATGCTGTCCAGAGACTGGATACAATGCTATGTGAGATTCCCAACTCTGGCAATAAAAGTAATTTTGTGTCCTTCAAGTTTTCCAACAATTCTTTCCCCTCGTGAAATCATCTGGATTATGTGTTTGAGACATGACAAGACATCCAAGTTTGCAACTTTATTCCTTCATGAAAAGAACTTCTTTCAAACACAATTTGTTTAGGTCAGCCATTTGCCTTTTATCCTGCTGAATGCTGCCATGTGACCTTTTGTGTGTGATTCGGAAATCTGAATGTGTATCCACTTTCTACTTGAAATCATCAGTTAAAGAAATTGCACAAGCTGATTCATCTGATTTTGTGGTTGTGATCTTCAGGAAAAGTGTTCGTTCTTAGGTTTTGGACACCAGTGTATAAGTGTGTGCGCACACACACAGTTAGGTCTCCATATTCTCTGGATCTGTAACAGAAGATTCATATTTTCTCATTATCGGTCACAAAATTGTGCGTCGTATGTTTTGTAATGAGCATTAGGCTACTTGTGCTTAAAATATTACTCAGCTTATATGAATACCCATGGTTTCTAAATGAAATGCATTTAGTGATGGACAAAAGTCTAAATGGGACAAGAAAATGATTACTTTGGATGAGAAAGATTCTAGATAAATGTAAAGCTCACATATATGAGCCAGAGACAGCATCTTTGGCAAGAACCTTAGATCAGAGAGAGGGAGAGAGAGAGAGAGAGGCAGTGCATACTATTGGAATTCGTACTGCTAGATATGCTGAAGTATGGTGGTATAAAAGTCTTACAGTGGCTAAGTTCAGAAGGCCTGGATAGAGGAACGAATTCCTGATGATTGGAGTAGAGCTCTAATAGTAACCCATATATAAAAAGGAAAATAAAACTGATGTGAGAATTACAGAGGTATTTCCTTACTGAATGTTCTGGGCAAGATTTATGCCAGTATACTTAAGAAATGGTTGAGAAGAATTGTGGAAGAAAAGCTTGGTGAAGAACAAGCTGGATTCAGGCCAAATAGAGGCTGTCAGGATCAGATCTTCACTTTACAACAAATAGTTGAGAAAGCATGGGAATTTATTTAGCATATGGCATAATAAAGACACATAACATCAGAATATATAAATACATATTTGTGCAGACAATAAAAATGAAACAAGTAATGCACATATACAAATATCAGGTTAAAAAAAAAAAAAGTCTAAAATTTTAAGTCTAGTTCAGGTAGCCAATCAAGAGCTGAAGGATCTGCCTCAAAAAAGTCTCTCAGGTCACCAGTGTAGGCTCTTATGCTGCAGTTCTCCACAATGTGCTGAATGGTTTGATTTATGGCCCCACAGTCACATTGGGGTGTAGGTGATCTTCCCTACTTGTATAAACTGTCTGCATAGATACCATGTCCTGTACGTATCCTATTTAGGCTTTTCCATAGGTGACGTGAAAGCTCGATCCCTTTCGGATTTTGGTTGGGAAGGATATACTTGTTTAAGTCTGGTGGCGATTTTTCTTTCCAAGTTTCTAGCCATTTTAAATTAACATTGAAATTGCTATTGACTAGTTCTATACTCAGTATTCATGGAGACCGTCGGGATTTAAGGCGATTCATGTTTATACATGGGAGGTCTTCATGTATCGGCAACAGGGGATTGCTGTTTATTTTTTTGTATTCTTTTACTAGAGCATTTTGTCTGCGTAAGTTTGGTGGTGCAATATTGCTCAAAGCTGGAAGTCAGTAGAGGTGAGGGGGGGGGGAGGATTTGACACAACCTGTTATTGTCCTCATCGCTGCATTTATTTGTGTGTTGATTTTCTTGATATGAGGGCTGTTTAGCCATACTGATGAACAATATTCTGCCACAGAGTAGACTAAGGCCAACGTGGAGTATCGCAGTGTAATAGCAGAAGAACTCAATGTAGAACCACACAATTTTTGTATGATATTATTACAGGTTCTAATCTTTAAAGAGAGATTCTCCAGATGTCTTTTGAAAGATAGTGTTCTGTCCAGGGTAACACCCAGATATTTAGGGAAATCTTAGTGCTGCAGCTTTGTTTTGTTAAAGCTGACCTGAAGTTTCCTATTAGCATGGGAATATAACAAAGACCTGTATTTAAGTTTTGTCGATCTGGAAAAGGCATATGACAAGGTGCCAACAGAGAAGCTATTCAATACGCTACAGTTATATGGTGTCAGTGGAGCATTATATCAAGCAATACTTAGTCTTTATTTGAGTTGCAAGTCAACAGTTAGAATTAAAGGAAGTACAGGAGATGGTTTAATGTTAAATCTGGTGTGAGACAAGGATGTACATTATCCCCTCTTGGACCAAGGAAAGTGGTATTGATATAATGATATCAGAATTGGAGATGTTAATGTCAGCTCTTTGCTTTATGTGGATGATGTTATACTTCTAAATAAATCCGCTACAAGTTTTCAAGATTCCCTGACTAAATTGAATAACTGTTGTAATAGATATGGTATAAAGGTAAGCAATAAAAAGACAAAGACAATGAAAATAGGTAGAATCGTTGAAAATGTCAACTGTGTTTTGAACGGAGAACCTGTGGAACAAGTAAAACATTTCAGCTACTTAGGAACGATTTTTAGTGAAGATGGTAAATTAAATATGGAAATAGACAACAGAATCAACAAAGCTGGTATGGTAGGAAGTCAATTGAATAAATTCATATGGAATAAGAGAGAAATTAGTCAGAACACTAAGTTAGCTGTATACAAGACAGTGTTCAAACCAGTTTTAACTTATGGATCTGAGAGCTGGGTCAGTCTAGTCTTTGGTCAAGTAAAACACTTGACCAAAGACTAGAGACCGCAGATATGAGAGTCCTGAGAAAGATTAGAGGTGTGAACAGATGGCATCAATGGCAATATCATATTAAAAACGATTATATTAGGAAAGAACTTGACATTGTCAGCATCCAGGAATGCATTAGCAGAGCTAATCTCAGGTGGTATAGTCACTTAAACAGAATGGGCGAAGATTAGCAAAACAAGTGTTCTCTGTCAGGTTGGCAGCAAAACGACCCAGAGGAAGACCAAGATATAGGTGGATTGATACGGTACAAAGTGTCTTAGACGATAGAAATATAAGATCTGATAATGTTGGAGTCTTGACAAGTAACAGACTGATTTGGAGGAGATTTGTAGTTAGGAAGTTAGTAATGATGTAAATTTTTCATGTAGTACTATCATATCCTGTACACCCCCTTGAGGGTACATGTCAGGAATTTGATGATGATGAAATATGAATCTATGTACATGATAAAGTGATGTTGAGAATGCACTGGTCATTTGGATCGAATGAAGACCAGCACAAATATAACTTTCCTGTAAACATTCGTGTGATTTTTGCTAAGGGCCTCGTTTTAGATTTAAGAAAAAAAAATCCCCTGTACCAGGAAATTACTTTCATTACCAGCATAGGTGGGTTCTAGAAATTCAAAAAGTGTTATTGACTCTCTAATATAAAAATTATCAGCAAGTCTGCTTCAACTGATCATAAAGCTGCTAAGCCTTACCCAGCGTAACTCAAGAATCTCATTAAGGAGAAGAATTAGCATTGAAAACCTGAACAGGAATAGGTTTTCAATGCTAATGAGACTACATTATTCAGTAAGATTCCTTGGTGTACCTATATAGCTGTCGAAAGAAGGCCACTCAACCACATTAACTCATGTAAAAAAGTGTTTCCATACCTTATTGTAAAAGAACATTTGAACAAATAAGTACAGGCTTTTCATGAGTATAAGCTATATACCATCTTCAAACCAGTTTGTAGTCTTTTCTACCGTCCACCAAAGATAAATTACCATCTCTTTCCCCTCTGTGAAACATCCTGTTTATTTCAAATTTATACAAGATATTTTGGACATAACAGACCATTCTGCTGATAGAGTCCAAAAACATTAGGATTGTATCATATTCTTGGAATCTGTAAGGTCTGGCCTTGCCTACCATGCCATAGACATGGTTCTTTGAAATTAAACCTAGATTCTTCACTCCAGGAATTTGATTGTCTCTTTCTTGAAACTTGATAAACTTTACACCATTTGAATCCTAACTTCTCTGATTATATGGCCGTTCTAAAGTTTTGGGAAGTAATTGCCGTTGACTGCTCATATATTTGAATTACAAAAGCTAATCATTGTTTCACTTTGAACTCTAATAGTGCATTTTCCTATTAACTCAGCAGTGACACAAGCAAGTATGTGTTACATGACTCATGTTTTGAACATTGTCAATCTTCTCTTCTCTCTGCTCTCTCTCTTTAATGATGTCCTTGTAATTTGGGATGAAATATATTGGAGTTAGTAGACACATGTTCTTGCAAAACATTTCAAATGTGGCAACCTCTGTAACTATGCTTTGGATTTAATCAACCCCTGTATGAATCTAGTTCAGAGTGTCTTAGTATTATATTTTGGTTAGCATACCTGTTTTCTTATTTAGCAAGAGTGTATTTCTTACTGTTTAATTTTCAGTTTCAGTATACCTATTTTCATTTTTGTTTTACAAAGTCTTAACTGTCTCATTTTTTCCTCTTCTTGAACAATTAAATGCCAGTTGAATTAGAAGATTTTCAAACTTACAAGATATTAACAATTTTTTTTAAGTACTTGTATTTTATTTAAAGTATTTCATTTAATTGACCATTTTTTCATATTGCTAATTTGCTATTTACATTTGATATTTGTTTTTAAGGAATTAATGCCATGGGATGTACCTTACTATACTGCATTAGCTAAACATCAAAGGTAAATGGCAATTCATTAACATTGTGTCATGATCATATGTTTATGTTTTTTTGATACTATAAAATGTTTTAAAAAATGCAACTGCTTTTTAGGTATATTTTGCAGAATGCATATTCTACAATGGTTATTCATTCTGCAGATAGGTGCATAGTAGATGATATCTATTGAATTTGATAACTGTTTCTCAACTTACATGTTTACCACACTCTTGCAGATTACATATTCTCAATCTCTTCCCTTAGTTGACATTCCATAGCACTGATATTATGTTTCATATTTGATTTTATACCCTTTCTAAATTTTTTTTTCCAATATCAATCTTGCACAAGAAAGGTGAAAAAGTGTGTAATACATCAGTGCCATGTATAGGATGAAGGTGAGTGTTGGGAAAGAAGGAACCTATTGATGTTTTCTTGAACAATTAGAAGTTATAGTTGGAGAGCACTTTGTGAAAAAGGCTGTTCTAGAGAATAGAAACAGATGGAATTCTAGTAGAGGAGAAGAAGCAGGGTGAACCCACTTTCAGTTGAATTGTAAAGGCATGTTGGGTAGCAGTTGCTCTTGTTTTAAGTTCAGTAGAGCATTATCCATGAAAAAGTATCTTTAGAAAAGATATATAGCTGAAACATATGTGAGATAGTGGTTCAGTTGAATCACCAAGAGAGGGATCAAATTGTTCTGCCCTGAACAACATCAAGAATTTTCAGAGGTTTTTGGTTTGCAACTGTGGATAGGCATGTTGATGTTAAGTGTGTGTATGGGGGGGGGGGGTATCTAAAGGTTAATAATTAACTAAGCTAAATTTAATTAAGGGGATACAAATCCCTTGTTGTTCAACTACCAGTAAGCAAAACTCTAAGATCAAGAACTATGAATCTACGAGTTTCATATATACCGGAAAACTATTGGCGAATCCTAGTGTAAATGACCACTTGGTAATACAACACCAAGGTAACTCGAAACAAAGGTGGAGCAAGCTCCCTCACTCTCCTTGATATTTTCTCATAATGTAAAAACACAGCCCCTAGGGAATGTAATACTGTAATTACATTATGAGGAGAGGTCACTACCCAGACCGGTTTCAACCTTTTTTGAGGTCTCATCAGCGAGTAGGTATCCCCTTAATTATTATTAAGGATGCCAGAAAAATAGCCGTTTGGCTTTCAATTTATGTTATAATATACAAACACAGCTTTATGGCATTCGTATAGTAAAGGTATGTAAGTTCTTTTCACTTAAACCTTGTTATCTTCCAGGTCTACCTACTCACTGATGAGACCTCAAAAAAAGGTTGAAACTGGTCTGGGTAGTGACCTCTCCTCATAATGTAATTACAGTATTACATCCCCTAGGGGCTGTGTTTTTACATTATGAGAAAATATCAAGGATAGTGAGGAAGCTTGCTCCACCTTTGTTTTGAGTTGCCTTGGTGTTGTACTATCAAGTGGTCATTTACACTTGGATTCGCCGATAGTTTTTTGGTATATATGAAACTCATAGATTCCTAGTTCTCGATCTTAGAGTTTTGCTTACTGGCAGTTGAACAACAAGGGATTTGTATCCCCTTAATTATAATTAAGGATGCCAGAAAAATAGCCGTTTGGCTTTCAATTTAAGCTAAATTGATTTAGCTAATTAGATTACTAAGCCAATATTTCACCTTGGTCACCAAGGTTTCTTTATGAGCACAAAGAAATATAGTGAGCATGTGCACACAGGCACAACTAGTAGGAAGGCAAACACAAACTGATTGTAAAAGGTGGGCTCCTACAGCCTATCCGTAAAGAAAACATATAGTTTTCTTTTTATTCAAAACATTGCTGGTTTCTAAACGAATTTTATCTTCTTCTTCTTCTGCAGCTTCTCCCACTTAAGTGGGGTCACTGTTTGTAATGAGTCTCCTCCACACCTTCCTGTCTTGGGCTGTCACCACATCCAAGTTCTTCATCTTCAAGTCCTCTTCTACCAGCTTCCTCCATCTCTTCTTTGGCCACCCACGCTTCCGCCTTCCTTGCACATCCATCTGCATGACCCTTCTTCCCACATATTCGTCCTCCCTCCTCATCACATGACCAAACCATCTCAACCTTGCCTCCTGTATTTTCGCTCCTAAGTTCGTAACTTTCACTGTTCCCCTGACATAGTCATTTCTCAGACGATCCTTTCTGGTCACACCGCACATCCACCTAAGCATTCTCATCTCTGCTGCTTCCATCCTGCTGATGTTATTTTTCTTCAGGGCCACAGTTTCTATAGCATATGTCATAGCTTCCCTCACTACTGTCCTATAAATTTTGCCTTTCAGATTGATCGGCATCCTCTTATCGCATAACACTCCAGCCATCTCCCTCCAGTTCCTCCAACCTGCTTGTATCCTGCATCCCACTTCCTTCTCAGCTCCTCCATCTTCTTCCACTGTTGAATCTAAGGCTCTAAAGTCTCTCACCTTCCTGATGACATTTCCTTCCAGCTCCAGATCTGTTTCCTGGCCGCCGCCCACTGTGCAACACATATACTCTGTCTTACTTCTGCTCAGTCTCATACCTCTCTCTTCCAGTACTTTTCTCCATCTTTCCAGTTTAGTTCCCGCTTCTTCTCTTGAATCTGCACACAGCAAGATGTCATCTGCATACAACATTGTCCAAGGTGCATCTTCTCTCACCTCCTCTGTTACCACCTCCATCATAATATTAAACAGAAACAGACTTAATGCTGACCCTTGATGCAAGCCAACTGTTACTTGAAAACTTTCTGTCTGTCCCAGACAGGTCCGAACACTTGTCTTCACATTTCTGTACATTTCGCGCAACAACCTGACATATTTCTCCGGCACCTTCTTCTCCCTCAGACACCTCCAGACTTCTTGCCTTGGCACTCTATCGTATGCTTTCTCCAGATCAATAAATGCCAGATGTAGCTCCCTTTGTTTCTCTCGATACTTTTCCATCATCTGCTGTAACCCAAAGATAGCATCTGCTGTTGATCTACCAGCATGAAGCCAAATTGTTCCTTTGCAATCTCCACCTCCTTCCTCAATCTACCATCAAGAACCCTTTCTAGGATTTTCATTGTGTGGGACATCAACTTTATTCCTCTATAATTTTTACAGTCTTGTGCATCCTCTTTACCCTTGTAGATGGGAACAAGAGTACTCTCCCTCCATACCTCGGGTATATTTTCCTGTTGGCAAACTTTCACGAACAGGTCCCACAGCAGGTCAATTCCCTCTTCCCCCAGTGCCTTCCATGCCTTCACTGGAATTCTGTCGGGGCCCACCGATTTTCCATTCCTCATCCTCTTCATGGCCTCCTTCCACTCTACTGATGTTCTGCACCATCCCCTCAGAAGGCTGCCCATCTCCTCTGTGAGTCCTTGCATTTTCCTCATTCAAAAGTCCCTCAAAGTATATTTTCCATCTGTTTCTTATGTCCACATCCCTCCATAATACTCTTCCTTCAGCATCTTTGATCTGCCTCACATGTAAGATGTCCTTTGTTGCTTTATTTCTACATTTCGCTAGTGGTAAATTTTTCTCTGTCCTTCCTTTGTTTCTAATTGATCATACAGATCTTGATATGCCATGGCCTTCGCCTGTGCCACAACTCTCTTGGCTTCTTGCTTTCTCTCTCTGTACACCTCTCTGTCCTCTTCCGCTCTTGACTCATCCCACTTCTGCTTTGCCTTGCTCTTAGCTGTCACTGCCACTTGTACATCATTATTCCACCACCAACCCTCCTTCTGCTCTCTAATCTTTCCAGATGTCTCACCAAACACCTCGATTGCACAGCTCAGGATTACTTTTGAATTATGTTTCCACCAATCTTATACACTTTCCAGTCCATCCGAAATCCTCTCTAACACCCTCTCCCTAAAATGATTCCTCACACTCTCCTCTTTTAAGCGAAACCACTTAATTATCTTCATCCCATGGCATCCAGAGGTTCTTATCTTCGATCTTATTTTAAAGTCTGCGCACAGCAGTCGGTGTTGCTGTGCTACTTGATCTGTTGGAATTACTTTACAATTTGTCACAACCTTAAGATGTTTTCTTCTAGTCAAAATGTAGTCAATTTGTGAACTGTTGTTACCACTCCTAAATGTTATCAAATGTTCTTCCCTCTTGTAGAAAAACGAGTTCACAATTGCTAGATCAAATGCTACTGCAAAGTCCACAACCCTCTCTCCTTCCTGGTTCATCATTCCCACTCCATGGCCACCATGCACCCTTTCACAGTCTCTATTCTGTCTTCCTATGTGTCCGTTCAAGTCTCCTCTGACAATCACCATCTCATTTTCTTCCAATTCCCTCTTTTCTTCATCTAACACGTTCCAGAACTCATCTTTTTCCTCTGCTGTACAACCAACTTGCAGGGCAAATACACATAATACGACCACCCGCTCTTCTCCAAGACCCAATTTCATTCGCATGATCCTGTCGTTCCTTCTACCCACGTCCAGTACTTCACCCTTCATTCTGCCACACACCACAATTCCTACACCATTTCTTCCCTCGTTATTCGCTCCAGAGTAGAACAATTTATATCCATCTCCCAATTCCTTTGCCTTTCCCCCCTTCCACCTTGTCTCCTGCACACATAAAATGTCCAACTTCCTCTTCCTCATCATGTCTGCCACCTCTCTTCCCCTTCCAGTCATGCTTCCAACATTCAGTGTTCCCACTCACAACATCTTCTCCACCTGCTGGGCTTGCTTCTTTAACCGCACCCACCCTTGATGCGGTAGCCCTCATCCACTTCTCACAGCTGTAGGGCAATGTGGCTGCACGTTGCTTAAGGGGTACGCCCTAGCCCTTATATCATTTTCTCTTTGACTCATATCATAGTTTGAGCTGGCATTGAAGTTTTCCGACCAGATGCCCTTCCTGATATCAACCCTTGCATTTATCCGGGCTTGGGACCGGCACCTATTGAGGCTAGCTTGCCTCCTTCGGTGGCTGCATAAGACGAAATGACTTAGGAAGATAGGAAAGACTCACCCCTAGCCCTCGAATACTCTAATAGTATCAGGGGGAAGGAGCAAGGAGAGGAGAAAGAAGCAAAGAAAGAAGAGGAGGGACCAGTCTACAGAATAATATAACAGATATATATTACATGAAGTAAGGCATGGTCCAGCATCTGGTACCTTGGGTTTGCCATGCCCGTACTCACTAAAGTGAGCCCTTGAGGTTTTCTAAACGAATTTTATCAGCTATATTATTTTAAAGAGACTTAATGAACGAATTTTATCAGCTATATTATTTTAAAGAGACTTAACGCTTCTTTCTATGTGGTATATAACATCCAGTTTATTAACAGTTCTAGGTGCTACTGCGAAGTTTAGGCCTTTATCAAGTAATGCAAGTTGACCATTATTTAAGGTGTAGCTATCAACCTATCTAGCAACTATCAACCTATAAACCATATGTAGCAATTTGACAAAAACAGAACTAGCAGCAATGAAGTCATTAAATGCTAATCAAGATATAATTATAACAAAATCAGACAAAGGTAATGCCACGGTCATCCTTGACAGATCAAGTTACATTCATCAGAGGGGATATCTGATGAATCAACTAGTCTCTGATAACAGCACCTATCAGCTTATGAACTATATTCTGACCAACAGTATAAAGAACTGTGAAATTACTTAAGTCTGTCACTTCTTGGCCATCAGACCCTGTTAAAGAAAACTAATATCCCATTATGCCCGTTCTCCCAGAATATATGGTGTGTTTCCAAGGTACAGAAACTCAACGTTCTGCTTTGGCCAATAGTTGAGGGAATAGACAGCCCTAATTATCACCTAGCCAAGAAAGTAGCATCAACACAAGAAGTTGGTAGGTTATCCCTCCCCCCCCAAATAAAGAACACACAACACTTCATAAACAAAATTAAAACATAACACTCGGCAAAGATGATTTATTAGTCAGTTTTGACATTTCTTTTCACAAATATTCCAATCAGATACACAATTCTTCTTCTACAGAACAAATTTCTGCCCAATATTACGGCTCTCTTTGTCCATGTAATACGTTCCGGTTACTTTGTGTGGAAAAATAAATTTTACCTACAAAAAGAAGGTACGGCCATGGGCTCACCACCACTACCCCCCCCTCTCACCCCCAATTGCTAATTTTTATATGGAAGCTTTTGAGCAACGTGCTCTTGATTCCTTCACTCTAAAACCTACAGTTTGGCTTAGATACGTTGATGATGTTTTCGTTATTTGGCCACACGGTCGCCAAATGTTAAACACATCCCTTAGCCACCTGAACAAATAACATGAGCGCATGCAATTTACTATTGAAATTGAAAATCAGAACTCGCTCCCTTTCCTGGATACACTAGTCACGCGTCTTCCCTCAGGCAGTCTATCCTTCACTGTTTACTGCAATCCTACACACACACACACACCGGCCCATATATACATGCTAACTCATATCACCACCCATCGCAAAAATTTGGAGTCATCAAACCCTCAGAAACAGAGCTATAACAATTTGCTCTAATGAACAAAATCTTAAACAAGAATTAAAAATTATTAGCAATACTTTTATAAATAACAGATATATCAAAAATACTATTAATAAAATTCTTCATAAAACTTCACCAAAAAGTAATATAGATTAAAACTATAACTATCCCATGCATTAAAGGTTATCAGAAAAAATGAATAGAATCCTACATCATTATAATCTTAATATCTTAATGCCACTTTTAAACCACCTTTAAAATTAAAAACATATTCAACTCCTCTAAGGATCCTCCTTGGCACATGCTGGAATTTATTACATTTATTGCACATGTAACTTACCTTATATTGGGGAAACTGGATGTACAATCCCTATCCGGGAAAAAAAAAAAAAAAAAAAACACAAACGACACATTAAATTCAATCATTTTGGCGAAGCAGGCCTCTCAGATCATGCTCTTAACACCCTACATCAAATTGATTGGAAAAGTACTTGTTCTTTACATCATACAAAAACTTGGTTTGAACAGAAATTTAAAGAAGCCTGTGAAATTTTGATTAACCACCCTAATCTTAATACTAATGGTACCTTAAAAATCCCAAAGATTTGGATGGCACTCATTCAGCCCACTTAGTTTCCAGCAAACCCTGACTTTAATACTCTAAGCAATTTTTCATCTTTTATTGGCCACTATCCATACCAGTTGTTTCAATTTATATATATACTTATATAAGTAATTTTATTTTTTATTTATTATTTTTCTATGTGAATATGTTATTCTCCAGCTTAATTTAACTTTGTAACCTAATAGATAATAATAATAACAGGACTCTAGCTTTGATGTAGTGAGTTTTTTTTTTTAACACCAGAGGTCAGGCAAATTGTTTTAACGGTTGATCAGTAATGGAAGGTCGAAACGTCGAGTGTATATTTTGGTTTATATTAAACTAAAGTTTTACTCTAACATGGTAGTTGTATCCATAATTTTCATGATGTATTCTGATCACTGTGTAAGCATGAAAGAAAAGGAAAAAATTCACTTCAAAATTCTGTTTGTGCTGGACAGTTCTCCTGGACATCCAACATCTTTAGATGACTTTCATCCTAATATAAAGGTACCCCCTAACACTACATCATTATTACAGCCAATGGACCAGGGAGTGATTTCTGCATTTAAGGCTTATTACTTATGGTGTACATTCCCGCAAGCAGTCAGGACTGCAGAAGATGATGTGATGGCCTTGAGAGAGTTCTGAAAGAATTATAATATCCATGTTGCCATCAAAAACATTGCTGATTCTTGGGAGGAAGTGAAGCAATCAACAACTAAAGGGGTACGGAACAAACTGTGCCCTCAATTCTGTGATGATTTTCGTGACTTCACAGAAGACATCGCCGAAGCCAGAAAAGGTATGGTGGATAGTGGAATTGGACATAAACGAAAATATCATTGACTTACTAGAGTCCCATTCACAAGAATTAACTAATGAAGATCTTATGGAGATAGAGAAGCAGATAATCAGAAGATCCAGAGCCAAGAAAGTTTACAACAAAAGAATTAGTTGAAGCCTTTTTTTTTTCTCATTGCTAAGCTTGAGGAGCAAGATCCTAGCATTCAGCAATTTACAAAGGTTTACTGTGCAGTTAGAACATCAACTGCTACAAGGCCATTTATGATGTAAGAAAGACAAAGGTGTGCAAACAACCCAAGAGTATATAAAAGAACATTCAGGTAGATTATTATGTCTGTACACAAATGTTAGGAGTATCAGAAACAAAAGGGTAGAGTTCTTTGCCTTGATCAGCCTACCAAAATATGTTGGGACCTCAGATTATAGGCATTAGCGAGACCTGGCTATCAGAATCAGACATACTAACTGGTATCGAGTATAAAAGGTACAGTATTTTTAGGGAGAGCAGAGGTCATACTGCTAATGATATTGGATGACTTGAATCTGGTTAGAGTTGAGATTATGATTGTAGTACTACTGCTAACAGTATTTCATGTAGCAGTGAGTTTGAAGCTATCTGGTATGAGATGGAATCTAACAAGATCAATTACATAGTGGGGTGTTGTTACAGACCTGGTGGATCGGTTGCTAGTGATGAAGAAATGTATCACCAAATAGAAAAGATAAGCATCAAGAGAGTAACATAATGGAAGATTTAATTATCCAAATATTGATTAGGTAGTAGAATCTCATGAAAAGTTGAAAAAGGTGGCATACCGTTTGGCAACTCCTATAGGTAGAGATGACCTTGCTAATGCTTCTGCTTGGTATCTCCACTTGGGCCTGGCTCCCACTGAAGAGACCTCAATAAAGGTCGAAACTAGTCTGGGTAGTGGCCCTTCCCTTAATACATAACATTATACATATCTGCAAGGAGATGTTTTGCATTATGGGAGATACTGAGATAGGATTGATGTTAGCTTGCTCCACCTTTGCAAGGAGTTGCCCGTTGTTGTACTACCTTACCCCAGTCCTGAAGATACTTTCAGGCGTAAACTTTGTTTGCTCACACTTGGATAAAGGATTAAACTAAATTTATTATAATCTCATAAGAAGAATGAAAATGAATTTATTCAGCTCTTGCAGGATAACTTTCTCAAGCAGCATGTGACAGAAAAAACTTGAGGCCAAAGAGTGTTAGATTTGATTATAGTGTCAGAGGGTGTTTCAGTTAAAGATGTAACTATTCTGCCTCTGGTTGGTGACAATGATCATGCAGTACTCACTTGGGAAGTGACTAAATTTATTAATGTTCCATTCAGAAAGGGTTACATGCTGAACTACAAAGCAAGAAATTATGACTAACTAAGGAGTATACTGATTTCATTAGAATGGAATCGATTGCTTAATGGGAAGCATTTAAACAATACTTAAATGATGCAGTATCAGAAAGTGTCTCAAGAGTTTGAAGAATAAATAGGTTACACATCAAATTGGATGTGTAATCTTATTAAGCAAGAGATTCATAAGAAAAGGATGATGTGAAAGGAATACCATATGCATAAGGATGATGTCTGTTATGAAAATTATAAGCAACAGGCTAGAATAGTCACAACTGTTGTACAGAAAGCAAAGTCTTAGTATGAAAAGAAACTGGCTCTGCGTGCTAAACACAACCCACAAGAATTCTATCGATATGCTGCAAGTAAAAGAAAGAATTTCACTGCCACACCCACTAATAAAGAACTTGATCAGCAACTACTAGAATTAACCAACAACAACATACATGGAGCTTAAAAAAATTAATTTCTCAGAGGACTGAAGAAAAAACAATTGTGTTCTATTTTGGAAAGATCATAATATCAATGCTATGATCACTGAAAGAGATATTATCAATGAACAGTTAATACAGAAGAAAACAGAAAGAAGTTATTAGAATTAACTCAAAAAATCATCATCAAATTCCTGCCATGTAACTTCAAGGGGGTGTACAGGATATGATAGTACTACATGAAAAATTTAGATCATTACTAACTTCCTATGTACAATTTTCCTCCAAATCAGTCTGTTACTTGTCAAGACTCCAACATTATCAGATCTTATATTTCTATCGTCTAAGGCACTTTGTACCGTATCAATCCACCTATATCTTGGTCTTCCTCTGGGTCGTTTTCCTGCCAACCTGGCAGAGAACACTTGCTTTGCTAATCTTTCCTCTCCCATTCTATTTAAGTGACCATACCATCTGAGATTAGCTCTGCTAACGCATTCCTGGATGCTGACAATGTCAAGTTCTTTCGTAATATCCTCATTTTTAATATGATATTGCCATTGATGCCATCTGTTAATGCCTCTAATCTTTCTCAGGACTCTCATATCTGCGGTCTCTAGTCTTTAGTCAAGTGTTTTACTTCTGACCCAGCTCTCAGATCCATAAGTTAAAATTGGTTTGAACACTGTCCTGTATACAGCTAACTTAGTGTTCCGACTAATTTCTCTCTTATTCCATATGAATTTATTCAATTGACTTCCTACCATACCAGCTTTGTTGATTATGTTGTCTATTTCCATATTTAATTTACCATCTTCACTAAAAATCATGCCAAAGTAGCTGAAATGTTTTACTTGTTCCACAGGTTCTCTGTTCACAAGGCAGTTGACATTTTCAACGATTCTGCCTATTTTCATTGTCTTTTTATTGCTGACCTTCATACCATATCTATTACAACAGTTATTCAATTTAGTCAGGGAATCTTGCAGACTTTTACTGGATTTATTTAGGAGTATAACATCATCTGATTAAAGCAAACAGCTAAGATTAACACCTCCAATTTTGATAACAGGTTTAATACCACTTTCCTTCATAATTGTTATTATTTGACACCTCCAGGGAGTCCAAAGACTCATCGAGGGAGAGTGTGCCAACAGCATCGAACAATTGGTCCCCTTCCAACTACTAACCGCGCTCAAACTTACTTAACTGAGCCATTAGTAGTAGAGGCTCTACCAATCGACCAACCTTTGCTGGCTATAATAGAGGGGATAATGTACATCCTTGTCTCACACCAGATTTAACAATAAACCATCTTCCTGTACTTCCTTCAATTCTAACTGCTGACTTATAACTCAAATAAAGACTAAGTATAGCTCGATATAATGCCCCATTGACACCATATAACTGTAGCATATTGAATAACTTCTCTCTTGGCACCTTTTCATATGCCTTTTCCAAATCGACAAAACTTAAATACAGATCGTTGTTATATTTCCATGCTTTCTCCACTATTTGTCGTAAAGTGAAGATCTGATCCTGACAGCCTCTATTGGCCTGAATCCAGTTTGTTCTTCACCAAGCTTTTCTTCCACAATTCTTCTCAACCGTTTCTCAAGTATACTTGCATAAATCTTCCCAGGAACACTCAGTAGAGAAATACCTCTGTAATTCTCACATTCAGTTTTATTTGCCTTTTTTATATGAGTACTATGAGAGCTCTACTCCAATCATTGGGAATTCGTCCCTCTGTCTAGGCTTTATGAACTATGCAGTGCAGCCACTACAAGACTTTTATACCACCATACTTCAGCATTTCCGGTCAAATATCATTTACTCCTGCTGCATTTCCACATTTCAAGCCTTTAATGGCTTTTTCTACTTCAAGTATGGATATGTATTCCTGACTGTGTTCCTGTTGTGTTTTTTTTACCACTGTGCTATCACTGCTTGCTTCATTTAGCAGTTTTTCGAAGAAATTACTCCATACTTCAAAGATATCTTTTTCTCCCATTTTCATGTCACCTTTGTCATCTATAACTCCTTGTACAGAACTCTTTCCTCCATTCCTAAGCTTCTTCAACAACCTCCAGAATATTTTGCCACCTTCTTGATGTTTATTTTCTATATTCTTGCCAAAATCCTCCCATCACTTTTTTTAGCTTGTTTTACAAAGTGTTTAGCTTTCTTATATTTATCTCTGTATTCTTTAAGAACACAAGCTGATTTATTTGCCAGGAACTTGATATACTTTATTCTTTTCCTTCACCGCCTCTTTAACTTCCTCTGTCCACCATGGAGTTCTAATTTTTCTATCCTTGCAGACAACCTCACCACATGCCTCTCTGGCTGAATCAACCAGGGTTTTCTTCAAGGCTTGGCACTGAATCTCCAAGGTTTGGTTCCTGTTCTCAAACTCTTTAATTTTTTCTTCAATCATATTTGTGTAGTCTGCAGTTCACATCTGAGAACTCAATTTTTATTTGCTTTAAAACTTTCTTACATGTCATTCTTTTCAATATGAAATTCAATTTTTATCCTGCTCAAGACTAAATAGTGATCACTTCCAATTTCAAATCCTCTGTACACTCCGGTGTCCTTCACCAGGGAGAAAACATCACTATCAACAATAACATAGTCGATGAGACTTTTCTTATTCCTTGCCTCTTTCCATGTGATTTTGTGCACATTTTTATGTTGGAACATGGTGTTAGTAATAACCAGTCCATGTCCTGAACAGAAATCCAACAGGTATTTGCCATTATTATTAGCTTTGCTCTTTTCTCCAAATTTTCCCAAAATATTTTTTGTATGTCTGACAATCATTTCCTACTCTGCTATTTAGATCCCCAACAAGGACGAACTTTTCCTTTTTCATTGTGTCAGTTGCTTTCTCTAAAGACTCAAAAAATTCTTCCACTTCTACCTTAGTAGAACCTTCTGTGGGACCATAGGCACAAATAAGTCTCATTGTCCAGTTCCCCGTTCTGATATTTGCCCATGTCACTCTACTTGAGACTTCCTGCCATTCAAGAAGATGAGCCTCGTATTTAGTGTTGAATACTATGACTACTCTTTCTTTTCCTTGATTGTCATTGCCTGAATATAACATATTGTATTTATTGCTCAAAAAGAT
Organism: Typopeltis vanoorti; assembly: GCF_054136105.1. Taxonomy (NCBI): domain Eukaryota; kingdom Metazoa; phylum Arthropoda; class Arachnida; order Uropygi; family Thelyphonidae; genus Typopeltis; species Typopeltis vanoorti. The sequence continues at coordinate 115,152,247 of NC_143561.1, read as the reverse complement.
CTCACCAGTTTTTGTCTTTTTTGTTTCAGTCACTCCTATTATGTTGATCTGGTACGTATCTAATTCCTCAGCTAGCTCCATTTCTTTGCCATTCAGGCTTCTTATGTTGATAGTACCGATCTTTAACTCTGTTGATGTTGAGTTGGGCAGTGTTTTCAGATTTGTTCCAGTAGCTGACTTTTCGCTGTTCGCCCTGATTCCCTGGGGGAACCAGGGCAAACCAGGGCTGATCCACAAATAATTTAAAAGCTCAATGAGAGTGCGGGCTTCCCATACTAGAAGACAGAAGAAAATTCCACAGTTAAATTCACTAACAGACTCAGGAGCCAACAACAGGATCACATCTCATCAAGACTTTCGATGCCTGGACAGGAAAATAAAGAGATTATCTGCTTTACAATATGATCATGAAATTAGAAAACATATCGACTTAGAGCACCTATCCAATGAAATAAGCATAGAGCTATTCTTTTCCACTATACTACCAAAAAATGTAATGATTAACTTAAATTTCCTAGAACCTTGTTCAAAAAAAAGAATTCAGAGCATGAAAATAAAAGGACTTGATGCTATACATCACTTAAATAATCTAAACCATGTCATTGCCTATGCTGATGGATCATCTGATGAAGCACTCAACCAAGGAGGATCAGGAGTTTTTCTAACTCTACCTGAAGGCAGGAAATGCAAATCAAAACCACAGATGGCAAAATAGCTTCAAACTTCACTTCTGAATTAACAAGCAGCTCTCAAGTTCTATCTCTCTAATCCAATAATAAACATTATAGAAGGAATAACCATCTACAGTGACTCAAAATCTGCGCTTGAGGCATTAAAAAATGGAAAAAGAAAACTCACACAGAAAATTCACCGACATCTAATAACTTTAAATTTGAAAAATAAGAACTGCTCACTGCAATGGATACCAGTCCGTTTAAATATTGAAGGCAATGAGAGAGCAGACAGACTAGCCAAAGAAGCAAGATACTTACCTCAAAAATTATACCCACTATCATTAACTGATGCTGACATTCTGTCGCAAAAATAACATTGGTAATACAAACTATCAAGAAGAAGAAGAATGAAATCAGCGAAATTAATGAAAATAGAGACATAACCACAATCATCACCAGACTAAGGATGGGACATTTTAAAGCCAGGAAAATTCATCCGGGCAGTACTGGAAGCTGTGAAATATGCAAGAACTGTCCAGGAGCTGAAGTAACACCTGCCCACATCTGTTCTTGTCCAGCGATTGCTGCTGCTCTACAGAAAATTGACAATAATCCTATCGAAAAGTTCTACTCTATCAAAGTACAACAGATTGCCAAAGCAGTTCTACAGGCCCACGGTCATATCTAGAAGCTCTTCACAACAAAAAAAAAGAATGAATGTGAAAGAATAACTGTTCTAAATGCAGATGGTGTGAGGGTAACAGATGCAGAAGAGGTTATTCAACTAATGAGTGCCCATTTTGTTAAAAGCTATCAACCTGTTGTATGCAACATTGAGCTCACTGCTACTGCACTGGTTGAAGAAACTCATGGATGACGAGAAGGTACTAGAGCTACTGCACAAACTGAATAAGAATTCTGCAATAAGAACTGATAGGATATTAGCATGGATGCTAAAAGAGTGTTCAGCTGAACACTCTTTTCCCTTGACCAGTCTATATAATTAAAGTCAGAACAAGGAAGATCCCACAGAAGTGGAAAGAATGTATGCTAATCCCATTGCACAATAGAGGTGAAAAGACTGATGTATCCGACTATCAACTAATTAGTATCTCAGGAGTGGTGGTGGTGAAGATTTTTAGAAAAATTGGTTACAGCTCATATTCAAAAATGGGTTGACAGGGAATCTCTGCTTTGCAATCAGCAACATGGGTTTACTAAAGGAAGGTCATGTTTTAGCAACTTGCTCACATTCTGTAATAATGTTGCAATTGAACTAGACAGGGGGAATGGATACACCATGATACTTATGGATTTTGCTAAGGCTTTTGACCGGAATACAGCATGGTAGACTTGCATAAATTGGAGAATATGGTTTTGTAATTTATCTTATCCATGCTAATTGTAATATTAGCATGGATAAGAGGATGGCTGTCTAACATATCAAAAATTGGTATGTGAGTTTGTAAGATTTATCTTCTTCCCATATCTGCAGAGAGGCTTTCTATGGCCCATTAATACAAGAAGACTTTTGGCTAGCTACCTTAATTGAGTCAGCACCTGCAGAACACGAGATGGGCATCTCTGCTGCACTCTTCTGTAGATGGTACTCCTTTAAAAGTGTCATATCTGGTGCCTCCCCAGCATGATTGGGTGAGGGATGGCACCAGACTCCTCCCTGGGTTCGAGTATATTGACCTTATCAGGATGAGGATCAATACCCTACCTACTCGAGCTTGCACAGCTCGATGGGGTAGTGACTACTCAAACTGTAGGGCTAGCTGTCACTACAGTGAGACATTGTCTCATGTAGCCCAGTGTTGCTTCTGCACCCATGGGGTCCGCGTGCAGAGGCATGATGCTGTGGTCTCCTTTCTGAACAACCGCTTTAAGAACAAAGGTTGGGAGACCGCTGTGGAACCACATTATAGGACCTCTGCGGGTTTGCATAAGCCAGACTTAGTGATTAAAAGAGATGGTGATGTTTGGGTAATTGATGCCCAGGTGGTGGGAACAGGGTGCCCACTAGCCTATAGCCATAATAATAAGGTAAACTATTATAAGAATGACCAAGATCTAGTTAGTAAGATACAGGAGGAGCATGGGGTAATTCCGAGGTTTACCAGCACCACAATCTCTTTACATAGCATATGGAGTGCAGATAGTTATAAAGACTTAAAACAGCTTGGGCTTACGTAGAAGGATATAAAAGTTCTTTCCTTGAGGGCCCTACAGGGCACACTGGTGGCATGGCATTGCCACCAGAGAGTGACTGCAATGATAACTACTTGTAAAGGCTTAGGCCTATATCAAGTCTGGACATGATGTAAGGGTAGTACTGCCTATAACCAGTACAAAGATTAAAAAAAAAAACAGTGATGTACCATAAGGATCAGTGCTTGGTCCACTGTTATTCAATCTGTACATTAATGATATTGGGAAGGATTTGACATGCAACATACAGTTATTTGCTGATGATGCAAAGATAGGTAGAGTAATCAGGAATGCTACTGATATGCAGTACTTGCAGAATGATTTGAATAGGCTGGAATTGTGGGCATGGGAAAATGGATGTCAGTTCAATGCCGGTAAATGTAAAGTCATCCACTTTGGCGTGATTAGATGTCCCATGTGAAATGGATTTATCATATTTGCTAGAGTATAAGATGCACTTTTTTTTTCCCTAAAAATATGTCTGAAAACTGGGGTGTATCTTATATGCCGAAGATTGAATTTTCCCTTTAGAATTTTGATTGGTCAAAATTTGTTATTTTATGCTTCTACTGTTGTCTGTTTGTCATGCATGATTTCGAATTCTGATTTCATTTAAAACCCATTGCACGGCACTTGACAGTTGTCAATCCTTTGCTAGACAGCTTGCACTTGCATAATTTAATAATGACAATTGACAAGTCCAACTGTCTTTCAAGTGCAATAGAATTAGTGATGTTATAATATGATATGATATTAGTGATGAAATGATTGAACTATTAAAAAGAATTGGATTAGATGGTAATGACATCGGGATCATTGAAAACTTATATTGGAACCAAAAGGCATCTGTTCAAGTTGATGACATTATTACGGACTCCATTAACATCAAATGAGTAAGGCAAGGGTGTGTTTGCTGTCACCTCATTTTTTTTTAACATATACTCAGAAGCCATAGTTTAGAAAATCTTAAAGGGAAGGGATTGATGTAAATAGTGAAATCATCAGTAACATCTGATATGCTGATGACACAGCTCTCCTGGCTAACAATATTCAAATCTTCAAAATCTTCTGGTACTAGTGAATGAAGAGATTGAAACAATGGGATTAAAAATAAATATCACTAAAACTGAATTCATAGTCATAAGCAAGAAACACCAATTCTTAATTCAGCACCTTCTTTAAATGGGAAACAAATAAAAAGAGTGACAAAGTTTAAATATCTCAGATGCTGATTAAATGAAGAATGCAATCCAGAAATGAAAATAAAAGTTAGAATTGAAATTGCAAGAAAAATTTTTAACCTGATGAAATCAACACCGTGTAACTACAATTTAAATTTAGAGCTCAGAGTACTCATGGTTAAATGCTCTGTATGGTACAGAAACTTGGACTTTGAAGACAACATCAATAAAAAAATTTGAAGCCTTTGAGATGCGATTATACAGACAAGTGTTAAAAATCCCATGGACATCAAAAATGTTCAATCAGGAAGCACCGGAACAAATGGGAAAATCACGTGAACTTTTAGAGCTGTCCATGGGATTTCAAGTTTTACAAGATATGCAGTTTTTACCTTAAAAAGAAGTAAAACTGCATATCTTGGTCACCTACTTCGTAATGAAAAATATAAGATACCTCAATTGATTATACAAGAGAAGATAAATTGAAGAAGAGGACAAGGAAGATGAAGAAAATCTTGGCTGGCAGACATCAGACAGTGGACTGGCATGAGCTCTAAGGGACTGTTCAGAGTGGCTGAGGATCGCTCAAAATTTGCCAAGGTGGTCACTGACCTCCGATAGGAGATGGCACTCAAAGAAGAAGATGATATTTAAGATTATTTTTATTATTAACCCATGGTTTAGAAGCAACATAGACATTGCTGTAATATTGCTTTCAAACTTGGCGTCATTGAATATGCAGAATAAAATGGCAATAGAGCAGCAGCACAATATTTTGGGCCACTGCCAACCAAAAAAATTATATGAACTTGGAGAAAACAAGAACAGGACTTAAAAGAGAGAAAACGTAATAAACATAATTTCTGTAAAGGAATTATAAAATGGCCAGAACTTGAGGAAGAGTTAAAAATGTGGGTATTAGACAACAGAAAATCTGCTATTTCATTATCCACAAAAATAAGTATTCACCAATCAAAACAAATGGCAACAGACAGAGGTATCGTCGAATTTACAGGTTCAATATCATGGTGCTCTAGGTTTATAAAAAGAAATAACCTGTGTATGCAAATGAAAACAAAAATATTACAAAAGATCCTGGATCTTTTGTGATATTTTTGTTTTCAAATTATGAAAATCAATTAAGTTATTGATTTTCATGATGCCTTGTCATTGGTCAGTTCAACTTAGTCAAAAATTATTGGCATCAGTGAGACCTGGTTGTCAGAGAATGATATAGTTACAGGGATAGAATGTAATAGATATTGTATTTTCAGAGAAGATGGAAGAAATAGGGCAGGAGGAGGAGAGGTATTATTAATGATAGCTGAAGAACTTCAACCAACAAAAACAGAAGTTAAGGAAGGTTGCAGATCTGAGAGAAATATTCATTCGTGGCTCTCTGGTGTTAGATAGATGTGAACAGGACAAAATTATATTTTTAGTTGGTGATAGAGACTTTGAGAATCCAGAAGATGTTGATGGCATGCATTGGCAGATTAACACAATAAGTCCAGGTCGAGCAGTTATAATGGGAGACTTTTGCTATGGAGACTAGTACCATTACATTTTAATTTGTACATTAATGATGCAGCAGAAGATTTGAAGGGGAATATTTCATTTGCTGATTATGCAAAATTAGGGAGGGCAATAGTTCATAAAGGTGATATAGATATCATACAGGATGATTTAAATAAATTGGCTGTGTAGGCAAAGGACAATGGTTGTCAATTCAGTGTTGTAAAATGTAAGGTAATGCACTTAGAGATGAAAAGATTACATACTTCATATCTTATTGATGGTACTAGTTTACAGGAAATTGATGAGCTGTGCTTCTGGGATTGATGTTGGATAGAGATTTGAAATTCAGAGGACATATTGCAAGAGTTGGCAAAATAGCTCAGAGGATTACTTCGATGCTAAAGAGCACATTGACGATAGGGAGGCTATTATCCCTCTTTATAAGGCTATAATTCAGCCACAGGTTGATTACTGTGTGCAGATTTGGTAACCTGCATTTCTTGGGGATCAGGAAATGGTGGAGAGGATTCAGAGACAAGTGACCAAGCTGGAGACAGGTCTGTGGAATATCTCCTATGAGGATAGATTGAGTGTGTGTGTGTGTGTATGTTGCTGAGTTTAGCTGACAAGTAGAGGAGAGGGATATGATAAGAACTTATAAGTTGCTAAAGAGATATTATAAGATTGATATAGAAGAAAATTTTCAGTATATGGGGAGTAAGAGGAAAACAAAAGGTCACACATGCAAGTTGTCTAAGAGTGTAGTTAGTAAGGGTGTGTGGACTAGGTTTACTTTGAGAGTGGTAAATGAGTGAAATGGATTGGCAGAAGTGGATTTGAGGGCTCCAACATTTTAAGATGTATAATGGGTATTGTGTTAATGGATAGAGTGGGTCTCTTGCGATTAATCTTTTGACTCCATGAAGAACCCATTTTAATAATAAATATGCCATTAATGGTAGGAAACAAGGGAACTTTGAATTACCACAAAGAAGAAATATGGATGAGGTGTCTATGACATTTGATGTGATTTGTGGCCATGAAAAAAACTGAAGATGATTTATTGTTTGAAGAAAGCAATGACTGTTTCAAATATGAAAGAGATTTCAGATAATTTGTCTAGCTCGTAATATGAGGATGAAGCTTAAAATTATTATTGTAATCCTACAAATTTTCCTTGATACATAATTATTTTATCTCAAAATTCTCTGAAATTGTTTTCAATTAATATGTGATAAAATGTTATAATTATTTTTAAAAATGTATAATTTTTTCCCCAGAAATGTTCCTGGAAAATGGGTGCATCTTATATGCTAGCACATGTGGTAATTTATATTAAATAAAAACCAAAAAAGAGGGTGTAGCCAAGGCCATTTATTCGTACAGTTTGTCAAATTCATTCATTAAATTAAATCATTCATTAAATCCTACACTGTGCAGCACCATGCTGCAAACTTATTGAAAGTTTGAAAAAGGATGATATGACTTCTCAAAGGATGACACATTTCCTCTCAAGAAAAGATAAATTATATTTAGGATCTTTGAATGTGAGCTTCTTGATAAGAAAATATTCCAAAACTTTCACCAAAGGTGAATTTTTGAACTCACTTGTTTTGATCATATAGCCTGAAAATGAAATTATTCAAAATATGACACAGTAATCATTTGGTTGAATAATGAATTAAGAAATTCAGTGTGTTTATAGGCAAAGAAGTAAGTGAATCGATAAATAAAAGTCTTTTTATGGTTTATGCGTAGATGAAAGTAATGATATAACAAAAACCAGTCAAATTTTGGTATTATTATTATTTGACACCTCCAGGGAGTTCCAAAGACTCATCGAGGGAGAGTAACTGTCTCCACCACTCATTTGCTAATTATCCACCAACTGACCGCAACTACCTCAACGCCATCTACCGCCGACCGCCACCACTAGTTTTCCCACAGACAATCACAAACATCCATACCCACAGTGGGATTCGAACCTGCAGTCTTTTGGCTGGAGAGCAGATACGCTAACCACTCAGCCAGCCAGGCTGGCTGCGAGATAGTATGTGCAAGATACTTGGACACTGATAAAACTAATTTTATTGAAATCTTATGTCTTGCTTCATTAAATGAACATCCCAATGAGGTAAACATTTATAATTCAATTAAAGAAGGTATTTTAAAAAAACTTGACAGTTCTGCAAATAATTCATGGCGTACTAAGTGTTTAATAAAAACAGACAGTGATATTTTTCACTCACATTGTATTGTGCAAAACTGTACGTATGTAATTCAAAGAGCTTAACAAATTAAATGATAAGATGGTGGTACTGTGGTTAGAGAGCTCTGAAAGCTAAGTTCTTTAACTTTCAGAGCTCTCCAAACTTCTGTTTTTAAAAAATAGCAGTTAAAAAAATTGTATTAGAATTAGACTGTATTGTGGAATTAATTTGTTTTAAATTAAATTAAAAGTTTTGTTTTTAATATTGTTAATTTATCTTTTGCAATGTAAGTTACATAGCATGTGGCACCACTGTCTGAGAAATGTTTGCATTATCAAAGGCAAGTGGAATTTGGTTTGAAAGTGATAGTTGTGGGAAAGTGTGTCAAATATTATGAGAGCGAGGGTCAAGTGTGTTTTAGATCACGAGATTGAAGTAGTGAATGGAACTCAGAATACACTTGAAAATGTGTGTGTGATGTATTAGCAGATAGATTTGAAAGAGATATTAAATGTGACACAATTGAGAGAGAGAAAGAGTATTGATCGAAAGAATAGTGTGACTGATGTAAAGAGTGAAGAATTGGCCGTAATGAGAGAGATAACTAGGCTGCGTGGAGTGATACACAGGGCAGAGCAGGAGCTGGAACGAATGCAGAAACATCTGGCAAGTGGGTCAGTGGATAAGAAAAATGAGGGCTTGACCAAGAGAGAAGGAAAAATCAAGGAGTGAGTCTTGTATGGTGATTCAGCCATAAGAAGTGCGATCAATGAGAGATTGACAAAATTGTGCTTTCCGGGTGCAAAAATGAATGATGTTAGTGAGGCTGTTAGAGCACAAAAGGTTAAGTTGAAAGAGATAATCATATTGCTTGGAACGAATGACTAGAAAGAAGAAAAGTATGGCAGGAGAAAGGACACGAAAGAATTATTGAAAGTAGCAGAAGAAAAGAGTGAGAGGTTAAGATGGTGAGTCTGTTGCTGCAGTGTGAATAGAGCTGAGAAGGAGGGCCATAATAGCGAATGACTCATTGTGTAGGTTATGCAGGAAGAGTGGTGTGAAGTTTGTGGAGTGATTTTGATGGGTGAAAAAAATTATACAAGATGGTTTGCATCTGAATGGATTTGGTGTTCAAAGACTGGAAAAAGTGTTATTGAGTGAAGTGAAAGTGGATGTGCAAAATCAGGGAAACTAGAACTTTTTTGGGGTGGTGGTGGGGGGGGGGTGAATATGCATACATTGAGTAGGCAATTCAATACAAGAATACGTATAATATGCCTAAGTTAGTACCACCGGTAACAAACCTGAATAGGATAGTATAAAATGTCAGGATAGCAGTTGGCCTGAGGGGCTTTTGCACTTTATGTACCTAATGGCAGGAGCATTCGGAACAAACAGCAGGAATTTTTGGCATTGGCATTAGTGAGACATGGCTGACAGAAAATGATATATCGATACAAAATTAATAACAGAAAAAACTCACGTACAAAGATTATTTAATAGTATAATTTTCGCCTGTGTGTCACAGGCATCTTCAGTACATTAAGCTCAAATTAAACAATAACTGACAATTCCAAAAAGCGCCACCTAAGTAGCTGGTGTAAGATAACTAAAAAGGTCAATAACTTTCCTAAAAAAAAAAAAAATTAATACAATAAAAAGTTAAGAAAGATTAGCTGATTTGTAAAGTACTATCTCCCATAAAGGGGATAGACGTAAGCCGTCGGATCTGTTTAAGTTAGGAGAATGAAGTGGAGCTTCACATGTTTCTTTATAAAGGTGTTCTAATCTTTCCTAACTTTTTATTGTATTGATTTTTTTTTTATTTATTTTTATTTTTTTCATTTTTAAGAAAGTTATTGACCTTTTTAGTTATCTTATACCAGCTACTTAGGTGGCACTTTTTGGAATTGTCAGTTATTGTTTAATTTGAGCTTAATGTACTGAAGATGCCTGTGACACACAGGCGAAAATTATACTATTAAATAATCTTTGTACGTGAGTTTTTTCCGTTATTAATTTTGTATCGATATGTCTACTCACGGTATACCTCTTTTAAAACTTAGAAAATGATATAGTTAGTGGGATTGAATGTGTAGGGTGTAGTGTGTTCAGGGAGGATAGAGATAAAATAATGGGAGGAGGACTGTTATTGATGATAGCCAATAAACTGCAACCAAAGAGAGAAGTTCAACTGCAGGCAGTGAAGATAGCACATTTGAGGCTATCTGGTGTGAGATAGAGGCCAGCAGAACAAAATATACAATTGGATGCTGCTATAGACCAAGGGATGAAAAAGATGATGGAGATAGTATACATCAGGAAATAGACTCATTGAATGAAGGGCAGGTAATTATTATGGGAGAAAGGCAAAAGCAGAGTATGAAAGGAAATTAGCAATGCAAGCTAAAGATAATCCCAAACAGTTCTTTCCATATGCCGCAAGTAAAATAAAGAATGTTTGTTAGTGGTAGGGAGGTAACTGAATTAGATGAAATAGTAGAAGTATTAAGTGAACACTTGGAAAGAGTATATCATCCAGGTGATATTGCAGGAACAGGAGAGGCAAAGGTTATATGGGAACTGAGATAAATCAAATGGAGGTGCATAGCATATTACAGAACCTTAATGTGAATACAGCTGTGGGATTGGATGGTATTATACCAGCTTGAGTTTTACATGAAGCTACTAGGGAATTGCCCTTTACCATATTGTTTAATGTAAGCCTCAGCGCTTGTTTATTCCCGAGAGGGAGGAAAGAGGGGGAAAATAGTTCCAAGGAGTCTCCAAGATTGATGAACCAATCAGCATATCAAGAGTTGATGTCAAAGTGTTGGAGAAGTTGGTCACGAGCAAAATACAGGAATGGATAGATGCAAATGGGATACTATATGGGGGCAACATGATTTTGTGATGGGTAGGTCATGCCTCATGACCTACCCTTCAGTAACTTGCTTATGTTTTATAATACGGTTACAATTGAGTTGGATAAAGGTAATGGCAGTGATACTACTGGACTTTGCAAAGGCCTTTGACAGGATACCACATGGAATTCTAATCACTAAACTACAGCACATGAGGATGAATATAAGGTTGGTGAGGTGGAGTTGTGTGCCGCAGGGTTTCTGTCTTTGAACTACTACTGTTTCTTTTGTGCATTAGCATTCTTGTACCACCATTATTGTCATTTGGTTTAAGCCCATACAGAATATTGTTTGATTCGCTAAATCCAAAATTGCCCTCCCATCCTCATTCATCAGTAATGTGGTGCACCATGAGGAGGTGAGGATTGTGTATTAGGTCACAAGCCCTGGTCAGTTCTCCACATTTCTAAAATGGCTTTGTGGAAGTCTCATCCCCTTTATCAAGCTTTGACTCTAAAGTAACCCACCTAAGATAACTGTTTTTCAAAAATGGCAGTGTCATTTTCCTTATTATGGGATTTCAGTTCCTCTTTTTAGTCTATTGCCATAGTTTAAATCTGCTATAATGATATTCTACTTTGCACTATTAACTGATTTACCAAAACATTTTCTATATTCTACAACCTGTAGAAACATCATATTGAGTATTCTCTTTTCTCCATCTCCATTTCACACCATACACTTCCAAACTGCTGACACAGTTCTTGCCTGGTTCTCAACTTATGGAAATCCAGCTTGACTGTTATTTCCAAGTTATTTCCTTGTCTGTTATTTCTAATATCACTGAGCATTCATATGTAAGACATGCCATTGTATGTGCTGTTGGTATGCATATCAGTCCTATACCCATCATTTGCTGTTCTCTACATCCTCTCCCAGGCTACACATCCTTCTGTTTTCCAAACTACGAAGATGATTCCATAAGTTTCCGGCCTGACTAACTTTTAGAGATGATAGAAAACAACTGTCTCACTTTTCACCATAATCTCCCTTTTCTTTAACACACTTTTCACATCTTTGAATTAATATTTATGTGCCCTTTAAAAAAAAATACTTCATACTTTTGTCTGCAAAATGGCCTAAAACTGCATCTCTCACCTCGTTGTCATCTGCAAATTTTCTTCCTCGAAGGTCTTTCTTCAGTTTCAAGAAGAGATAGTAGTCACTGGGTGCTAGATCTGGGCTGTAGGATGGATGTTCAATCTCATGGAAGCCACAGTTCATCTCTTTTCCTTTATGCTGTTGTGCAGGAGTGAAGCACAGTGGCATTCCTTTCCTTGAAGTCAATCAATAGAATTCACTGGCAATCTCAAAAGATTGTTGCCATGATCTTGGTGGACTGACTGACTGACTGACCTTGACTTTTTTCAGCAGTGCTTTGCCTGGTTTGCATCACTCCATGGATTCCCTTTAGGAAAAAGGATTATAATAAAGGACCATGGTTTCATCCTCGGTGACAATGGATTCCAACACTTCTCTCCGATTCCCTTGGCAAAGTTCAAAAAACTTGCAGGAACAGGTCACACGATGCTCCTGAATTGAAAAGTCGGTGCACTGACCTTTGTCATGTGAAGCTTCTCATGAATGATACGAAAGATGGTTGTTATAGAAAGCCCCAACCTTACTGAGATTTCTTTTGAGCTTCAGTCATCTGTCATTGAATAGTTCTTCCCCAACAAGAGATTTTCCTTGGTCATCACTTCCACAGGCCTACCATCATGAGGATCATCTTTGATGCTCCCCTCTTCCTAGGTGAAACTGTTTAGTCAATTCCTTCATGGTGAAATATGAAGGAGAAACTTCCCCATAAACACCATCCAGTCGCTGTTTGATAGCAGTTTGGGAAAGCCCTTCTTTGGTGAAAAACTTTATCACACTACTCAATTTTTAACATTACAGTCACTTAGTGTGCCATGTGTTAGTCAAACTGGTATCTCCAACTGAAAGGCGCAGGTAGTGTTGGAACTGGTACAGTAGATGGTGTTGTCTGTTACGCACGCCGTTTTAAAATTGGCACGAATTTTGTATGGCAGAGCAAAAACGTTTGGACCTACCTCGTACGTTCCCTAAATTGAGGGTATTTTTTGATGTCTTATCCCGACTTTAATTTCCCTGACAGTGAACACTTGTTTAATTTCTCCAGATGTTTCGATCCATATTCAAATACAGCCCATCTACTAGATAAAATTCTCCCCCATAAAACATTCCCCAAACATTAACCATATATTACAAACCTCTTTTACTGCACTTTCTCATTCTTCTCTTCTGCTCATGGCAGGTTGAGTTCCTCAAAGACGAATTTTTGCCATTTCTTTCTGTCTGCTATCTTTTTATGATGTTCTATTATGGAGTTTAAGTGGATCCTTTCTTTAATGTCAGTCCATTTCTTTCTTGGTCTTCCTCTGCTGGGGACTGTCTTTCGATTCTTCCATTTAATAATATGTTTGGTAATCTTTCTGGTTCATTCTTGAAACGTGTCCAAATCAGCTTAGTTTGCTCTTTTTTAGTGCTGTAATTATGGTTTCTTTAAATTTAAGTTATTCTCTGACTTTTTCATTTGTTTTTCTTTCTGTCCAGTTTGTTCTATCGATTTTTCTTAGGCATTTCATTTCAAAAGCATTGAGTTCATCCATTTCTTATTTTAATTAAGATCCCACATTCTAAGCCATAAAGTGCTGTGGGGGATTTATCACTGTTTTATATATCTTTGAGTTCTATGCTTAATCTTTTATTGTTCCATATTTTTTGTAGTCTGCCCATTGTTATCCATCCATTATTGATTCTGTATTTTATGGTTTCGATATAGTCTAGATCTTCAGCGATCATTGACCCTAGGTAATTGAATTGCTTTACTTGTTCTATATTATTGTTTCCTAGTTTCATTTGGATTTCTTCCCTCTTTCTTCCTATTACCATTAGTTTTGTTTTACTAAAATTGATTTTCATATCATATTTGTTACTTGTTTGATGCAGCTTGGTCAGGATATTTTCTAATTTTTCATGGCTGTCTGTAATGATAACTATGTTGTCAGCATACTTGAAATGTGTTATATGTCTTCCATTTACAGTTATGCCTTCACACATCTGTAGTCCTTTGTCTACTACTTTTTTTAGGTACAGGTTGAATGAATATGGTGACAATGGGCAGTCTTGCATAACTCCTTTTTTAATTTTTTGTTTGATCTCTTTCTATGTTTTTGTATTTCACTGTTGCTTGTGTTTCTGAATAGTAATTCTTGATAGAATTTAATAGGTATTTGTCGAACACCCTCTGTTTTGTAGAATTTTAATGAGTTTGCTTCTGTTTATTGAGTCAAAAGCTTGTTTGAAGTTGATAAAACAACAGTAGTTTTTTTATTTTTGTCTGTCATAAGATCTGCTGATCTGTTTAATATGAAAATTGCATCTATTGTGCTTCTCCTATTTCTAAATTCCATTTGCTCTTCTTCCATCTGTTCTTCATAGGGAAGTTTAACTCTGTTTTGAAGAATACTGATGAATATTTTATAGGAGTGGCTTAGAAGGGTGATAGGTCTATAGTTAGTGCAGGATCTGACGTCTCCTTTTTTGTGGATGGGTATGATCTGGCCTGTTCTCCATTCTTTTAGTAAATTTCATTTTTTTTTAGAATTTTGTTGAAGTTTCCTTAGGTAATTTATTATGCTTTCTCCTCCTTTTTCCAGAAGTTCTTTTTTGAGCGTTGTCTATTCCTGGTGCTTTATCATTTTTCATTGCTCTATGTATTTCTTCATTTAGGATGTCTTTTGTATCAGAAGTTTCTTCTGGGTTGAAGGTGTCTTGATTTATGTTTTCTTCAGCTGTGAATGTTTCTTTAAAATGTCCATATTTCTTTTATTGTCCATATTTCACTGCTACTTGTTGTGGTTCCATCTTTTTGCCATATTGAAACTGGGTTGGGTATGAAATAACTAGAACTAAGTATGTTCTAGTTATTTCTTTAACTCTTTCATAAATGGTCTTGGAGTCATGTTTTTTGTATGCTTCTTCACACATTCCTGCTTTTTCTTTTAAATATGTGGTTTTTGCTAATCTGCATTTTTTGTCTATTTCTTTTTTCAAATTTTTGTATAGTATTCTATTTTCTTCATTATCTTCTTTTGAGAGGCTAGTTTTAGATATTCTTTTCCCATAAGTTCGAAATCTCTGGTGTTAGCCAACTTTATTTACTCTTGTCTGGTAGCACAGGTGTTTTGTTGCTATTTCTTTACCTCTTTTTCAAGACTATATCTAAAGCAAGATTATTTAATTTTTCTTTCAGTGTTCTCTGATAGATCTGGTCAAGCTATCATTGAGTTTTGAGATATCTATCTTTTGTTTTTGATGGTTTATTCTTTTTCTTTTGAAACTGATTTTTAGTTTGGCTGATAGTAGTTCATGGTCTGTATCCATGTCAATCTTTTTTAGTGTTTTGACATTTTGGAACAAATGTTTCCATTTCTTATTAACGATTATATAGGCTATACGGTTTTTGATTTCATTGTTTGGTGACGTCCAGGTGTACTTGTGTTTTGGCCTGTGGTAGAATAAGGTATTTGTGATTAACAGTTGATTTATTTTGCAAAATTACTCCTCTCTCATTCCTCCATGACCAAATTTTCCTATTACTTCAGAGTACTGACCGATCTTTGCATTAAAATCTCCCATAATAATCAAGTTATCTCTTGCAGTTGTTCAAGAAATTTACTATACTCCTCCTCTTCATGTGATTGGTCTTGGACAACGTCTGTTATTTATATATATATATATATATTCCTTTTTTTTTGCTTTGAATCTTACTGAGGTGATTTTAGAGAGAAATTGGTCTTACATCAACTATTGAGTTTAGGAGCCATTTTTTAATGATTAATGCGACACCTCTGTGATGGTTATCTTTCCTTTCTGAGTAAAATATGCTTGCGTTTTTTATGTCGATTTTTCCCTCTCCTGTCCACTGGGTCTCTGCAACAATGTAATTTATTATCACTACCCTCTATCCTTCAGTATTGTATTGATACAACATACTTGCATCCTCACTGTGTTACCACACACAATCATATTTTTGCTATCTGATTGATGGTTTATCTGAGATTGTTTGTAATAACCACAGTGTATCATCATGTGAAATGTGTTTGTTAATGAGAGTGAAGAATATGAATGGGGAATGAGAGTGTAAATAGAGCATGCAAAAAAGTAATAATGTAAGATGGGAGTCTACATAGTGTGCTTGTGATTGTTAAAAGCAGCAACAAAGAGGTGAAATGTAACTAAATCAATCCAACATTAAGCACCAGTTTTGCTAACCTTTCCCCTCCTCTCCATTACTATATAAATTCAGATTAGCCTCTGCTCCCACATTGTTGAATTCTAGCAATCTCAGATTCCTTTCTATTGGCTTCATTTGAGATATGCTGCTGTTGCCTTTGATGCTATCAATTCATATACACCTCTAGCTTTTCTTAGAACTACAAAAATAAATAATTCAGGGTAACACTTATAGATTTATTTAAAAAAAAAAAAAAGACATTAATTATATGAAGAGCCAAAGGCTTCAATTCGTCGACATGAACTTATTTAACGAATAAGAAACTCAAAGAGTTTCATGCCGAATATAGAAACTATATAAAGTTCGGCGATTCCAAGCGTAAGCAAATACCTGGAAAGCAGCATCTGATCCATTTAGGTAGTGCACACTGAGACAACTGATAGAAAGGGTGGAGCAAGCTCCAATCACTATTCTCGGTATTTACCCATAATATGAACTTAGCTTCTAGGAGCTGTAGTACTGTTCAACATTATGAGAGGAGGTCACTACCCAGACCGGTTTCAACCTTTTTTGAGGTCTCATCAGTGAGTAGGTAGACCTAGTTAATACCAAGTTTGTAGCAAACAGAACTTAATCCCTTCTATGAGAATTGCCATGAAGGTGTCGTAATAAATTATTAATTATATGAAGAGCCAAAGGCTTCAATTCGGCAACATGAACTTATTTAAGTTAAGGGATATTGCATCCCATATTGTTTCTTAGCCGAATAAGAAACTCAAAGAGTTTCATGCCGTGCTGCTTTCCAGGTATTTGCTTACACTTGGAATCGCCGAACTTTATATCAACACATATTTCTGTATGAAAATGTTCAAAGTTCCAGAAGGCTCCTTAAATATTCTAGCAAAAAAAAAAAAAGGTTGTCTTTCAAGCATTGCATGGAAGTGGGTCCAATCCATATAATGATGATCTGAGAAGACATGCAGTGAGACTACTGCATACATCTTTTTTCTTTCCTTTTATGTTCCACTTAGCATACTTGTTCTCCCTTACAGATTTTGAAACATCTCCCTGTCTGACTAGTGCAAAGATTACCACATGAACATGGGATCCTAATCACTCCAGAATACTTTACAAATGGAATGCTCTTTGTAGGTAAACATTTGGCAGTTTTGTAAGGTGTGTCCTGTTTTGAAGGCCGTTTGAATGATAACTGTTTTAAAGAAGTGCTGTCTGTCTTGATTTTTCACCCATGTAGAGTAAGTCAGTCAGACAAGGAAAAGTTTTAAAATCTGTAAGAAAGCTAATAAGCTCTGCTTTATTATTATACCAGTACCTCCAAAGAGTCTCTCTTTAAGGACAACCCTCACATGCCATTTATCATTCTTCTCCTAAAACTCATTCACAAATGATGTGCTTAGCACAGCACTTCCAGTTTATTTCACTCCTTAATATCTAATCTTTGATATGAAGAGATAAGCTAAGCTTTATTTTCATGGAGCACTCTTAGATCAGAACATGTCTTATGCAGCACTTTTAAATTAAAAAATTAATGAGATGATCCTATATAGGTATAATTTGCTGTATTTTTGACAATTATGATCTTTGAAACTTGAAGTAGAGATTGTAGATTGTGATTAATGAATGAAGGTATCGATAAGTAGAATAAAAAGATGAAGCTCCATTGAATCTTAAAATTTTAAATCTGAGATATAAATAAAAATTTAAAGTAAAAATGATACGATATACTTACTGAAAAATGGAATGTGGACAGAGGAATAGATTTGGTGATGAATTTGGTGATATTAATACTAAATACACTATAAAACCAGTAAATATTAAAAAGTCAAAATATATTAAAGGATTAAAAAATCTAGAACTTAAAAACCATGAAGGATGAAAAAAAAAGTCTTATGTAAAGGTCTTTGAAGTAAAAATATAATAATATATGATGACAGATGAGTACATAAGAGACTTCTGAGCGTTGTAAGGCTATTTTAGAAAAGCCATCAAATTAAAGTAACAGGATTTCATAGCACATGCTATTGCCTTCAATTGGTGAAAGTGACCATGCGGTCTTGACTCAGGAGATTGTAAAATGAGGAATATTTTACAATCTCATGAAGGGGTATTTGTGGAATACAAGGCAGGTGACTATGACATGCTTAGAAAGAAACTTAAATCTGTACAATGGCATAAAACATTGCAGGGTAAGGATGTTAGTAATGCATGAGATATAGTTAAGTCATCTACTGGAAGCAGTATTAAATTGTGTGCCTAGGGTAAGGAGGGTTAATCAGGAGATAGATGGATAAGTAATATCATTAATCACAAGCTGCAGAAAAAGAAAATGCTGTGGAGGGTATATAAAGAGAAAGGTGACCAGCATGGCAAAGAAGGCAATATCAGATAATGAGACGAATCTAGCCAAGTAGACCAAAGGAAATCCCAAAGAGTTTTTACATTATGTGGCAAGTAAGAGGAAGAATGACTATGGAAGATTAACCTTAATGAGTGATGAGTCATGAGGAGACAGAAGCAGATAAAATAGTTAGTTTACTGAGTGACCATTTTGAAAGGGTATATCATTCAAGTGAGGTTACTGCTGTGACATATCTGAAAGAGACTGATTGGGAAACAGAGGTGAATGAATTGGAGGTTCTTAGGATATTGCAGAATCTGTGTAAATACAGCTGTTGGATTAGATGGGATATCAGCTAGGGTTTTGCAAGAATGTGATAGGGAACTGGCATTGCCTCTGACTAGGCTCTTTAAGGTCTCAGCTCTGGTAGAGTTCTAAGGGAGTGGAATAAAGGAAATGGCTACACAATGATTTTGCTGGATTTTGCAAAGGTATTTGACAGAATACCACATAAAAGTCTGTTATGCAAATTAGAACAAATGGGGATGAATATGACACTGGTTAAGTGGATAAGAGGGTGGCTGCTGGACAGATATCAAAAAGTGGTATATGGAGGAGCAGAATCGAGGCAAAAACAGGTGACTAGTGGTGTGCCACAAGGTTCAGTGCTGAGACCATTGCTGTTTAATTTGTACATAAATGATATAGGAAATATTCAGTTGTTTGCTGGTGATGCAAAATCAGGTTTGAGTAATAGTTAATCAAGGTAATGCAGAGAGCTTTCAGAATGATTTAAATAGGCAGTTATGGACAAAAGTTAATGAGTGTCAATTTAATGTCGAGAAATGTAAAGTTATGCGTTTTGGGATAAATGGATTACAAGCTGTTGTATCACATTGATGGCACTATACTCCAGGAAATAGATGAAGCTAGAGATTTAGGGGTGGTGGTAGACAGTGTTAAAGTTTAGAGGATATATTTGCTAAGGTTGCTAAAATAGCCCATAAGATTACTTGACTATTGAAGAACACATTAACAAGTAGAGATAAGGAAGTTGTTATTCCTTTTTATAAGGCCTCGATATGCCCAGTCTGGATTACTGTGCTCAAGTCTGGTTCTCTGGGTTTCTTGGGGATGAGGAAGTGGTGGAGAGGATTCAAATGTGAGTGGCCTGTGGAATATTCCCTATGAGGATAGATTGAAGGTGCACAGATTGCAGAAATTGGTTGATAGGAGTAAAAGAGGGGATATGATTGAAACATTTCTTAAAGGATTTTATAGTATAGATTCAGGAGAAATGTTTCAGCACATGGCTAGAGGGACCAGAACAAGAGTTTATCCCTGGAATTTGAATAAAGGTGAGGTTAGTAGGGGTGTGAGGACTAGATTTTTTGCTTGGAGAGTTGTGAATCAGTGAAATGGGTTGTCAGTCTTTCAGTGTCCCTCAGGGCTCTGGCATTTTGCCCAGTCCCTTGCTGATTTAGATAAACGATCTGTTGTCATTGGATGCAAATCCTAGTCATAGTTTGCTGATGATAGCACCCCTCGTTCTTCTTGTATCACAAGCCATGCAATGCTCAAATATCTCAGGCTTTCAAAATTATATGTGATAAGTGCCTTGAATGCTGATCTCCA
Organism: Typopeltis vanoorti; assembly: GCF_054136105.1. Classification (NCBI taxonomy): domain Eukaryota; kingdom Metazoa; phylum Arthropoda; class Arachnida; order Uropygi; family Thelyphonidae; genus Typopeltis; species Typopeltis vanoorti. The sequence continues at coordinate 115,132,269 of NC_143561.1, read as the reverse complement.
CATTATCCTTGATTGGAGCGAAAACCTAGTCACTTTGAATACTTCCAAAACACAGTTTTGCTTGTTTTCTTGCCAGCCTGGTTGGCCGAGTGGATAGCGTATCTGCTCTCCAGCCAAAAGGCTGCTGGTTCGAATCCTGTTGTGGGCATGGATGTTTGTGATTGTTTATGGAAATAACAGTGGTGGTCCACAGTAGATGCCGTTGGTGTATTTGCGGTCAGATGGTGATTGAATGGTGGAGACGGAGTTGTAGAGCATGTGCCCTCCCTCGATGAGTCCTTGGACTCTTTGGAGGTATCAAATAATAATAATAATAAAAAGATTTCAGATCTTCTCTACTTACTTTTGATTATGTTCAGCTCAACAGTTAGGACCAAATCTCTCTTCTCTGACTGACTCTTCAAACTTTTCTGGCTTATATAATCATGCCATTTCTATAGGAACATTACCTTCCAAAAAACTTGGCATCCCATCCTTTTCTGTTCAAAACAGTACTTCTCTTCTGACCAATTACTTACTCTCTATAAATCCCAAAGCCAGCCAACCAATCTTTAGAATACTGCTGTCATGTTTGGGTAATGCACCTCCCTAAATATTTTTGAAGCTGTTCAGAAAAGGATAGTTCGGTTGATTAATGACACATATGATACGAAAGTATGTGGACAAGGTGGGGAGTTGTTACTATTGTCAGGGCTTGCCTTTTAAACCCCCCCATCCTCACACATACACACACACACACACACACCAAAAGACTTGGAACATTTTAATCATTGTCATTATCCTATAGATGAGACAATAACAAGTTATTCTGACTCTCTTCAGCCATTTTCCCATAGAAAATGGTTTTCAAACCCCTTAGCATAGAAATTTTCCCATTTCTCTTCATCCATTGTGCCTCTCATTTTTGTCAGATCTATAGGAACTCGAGCAATAGTTGCTCAACATCCCTTTAAAGTCAAACTGCATACTCACCAAACCTGCTGCTACTTCTAGATCTCTTTCATTCCATCGATCTCAAATCTCTTGAACAGCCTCCCTCATGAAGCATTTCCAAAAGACTACAACGTCTAGCTGTTTAAGAAGAATATCAACAGATTACTCTTCTCTTGACCATTATTCACACATGGCATTTATTTGCTACATTCATTTGTGAAACTAATATTAAAAAAATAAAAAAATTGCTTCATGAATTAGTTCTTATTGGTATCAAAGGTTTGTATTAGAGGGTTTCAAAGTAAAGCTTCGATTTGATTGTTATGGATACCATCTTTAGGAGTCAACAGATGTCTGAAATGTCACAACCACATTCATCATGAAAAGAAAGCATCCAAATATAGTGGAAAATAATGAGCATGGCTTTTGATGACACTGTGTTCTTTCAAGAAACGGGCCATCGTAGTGGCACTCTATAATGTATTTCATTATACATGCCTGAAAAGGCTATGTATTAAAGGATGCAAAGAGCAGTTTGTCATAAATCTTTTCACTCAGAAGAAAAGTAAATAGTTGACCAGAAAGTTTATTGCTGTTTTCACCCTTATTTTATCCAAGTGTAAAATAAGTGTAGAAGTGAAATTTCACGCACAAATAAAGGTTTTATGTATGAAATATCTTCACTTCTAGTCTGTTTATACATAAACTTCATCTCATTTTCATCGTCATTTTATCCCAGCATGAACAAATGAAAATGTGCATGTGAAATCAGTACCAAACCAAGCTGCTTGTGTGTGTGTGTAGCATCCTTGTTTATTATTATTTGACACCTCCAGGGAGTCCATAGACATCGAGGGGAGGGTACCCACTCTACAACTCTGTCTCCACCACTCAATCCACCAACTACAACAAACCACAACACTACACCAATGCCATCTACTGTCCACCACCACTAGTATTTTCATAGACAATCACAAACATCCGTGCCAATGGTGGGATTCGAACCCACAGCCTTTTGGCTGGAGAGCAGATATGCTAACCACTCTACCAACTAGAATATATTTTCTTGTGAGATATAATTTACTTCCTTTCTTTTGCAGGAGGGGGGGATGTAACTTGCCTACAATTATTTCTAATGTGTATATTATGCTCAAATGAAGTTAGTTGCTTTTTCTGTACAAGCATTATGCAGTGAATGCTTGCTCACATTTGACTCATTCAGAATGGGTTACTTAAACTCATCTTCATTTACACTTGTAGAAAATAGCTGCTCCTGCCATAAATGTCCCATAGTTTCCTTTTCATTAAATTCACTTTAAGTTAGTAGAAGGAAAACAGACAACTAAAACTTCTTTAGGATAACAGATTTTCATTATTTACTCTGAATCCTCCTAGTGCAATTCCAACTAGTCATTGGAATTGCATAGAAGATACTTACAGTGACATAGATGGTAATAATATCTTTTTGATAGTGATGATTTTTGAGTGCAGTCACATTATTATGACCCACTACATTTAGCCTTCCATATTACCTATCAGATGTATTGTTTACATGGTTAAGAGGAGGTATATCAACATAACTGGATATGTGTCTACATCTAGAATCATGTAATTCTAGATGGCATGTTATTGATTGTTGCCAAAAATTTCATAATGGATCATAAGCTAGTATTAAAGATAATTCAGCTATCTGAGGTTAGGAAGACATCCAGCAGATCTTGGACATTCCCATCCAAACTTCCCCACTCTGTCCAATGAGGATTTGCAGTTATGTGATAGGGGTGGCACATTTGCTAGTACTAGAATGCATGGACCATCTTTAGGAAGAGCATGCCAAGTAATTTTTCCAGGCATATAAACAAATTCAGAAAATTGAAGAACCTCTATAGAAAGTTAGGCTAGTGCATGCTAATCAGTGAAATGGTATTCCCAATGTTGGTCTTACTAGAGAGCATGTGGAAATTGATCAAACCCCTTAGCAGTGGATCTTCTAAGGAATTTTATTGTATATTTTTCTATGTTTTTATTATTTTACGTTATGGAAACTTTAAATCAGACTAGACATGAAAAGTTTTCAACTGAAATTCACCTAATCTAAAGCCATTCACAAACATTCATGGACAGTGGGATTCAAACATGCAGCCTAATGGTTGGCACATTGTTCACTTGGCCACCCAAGCTGGCAAAAGTTTTCTTTGATATGTAGAAACCCAGTTGGTTACTTGCTTGATGATTCAAAGTGGGAAAGAGCAGTAAGAAAGAAATAATTGACATAGCATCACTTCAGAATTATATGAATTTAATTGATTTAACTTCTGCCCAGAACTGTCTTTCTGGACAGAAGAATGTGGATGTCACTTTAATGTTTGCTAAGTGTGAAGATTTGTATTGTGAACTAAGGACATTTCAGATCCATCTGCACAACCTCCTGATATCTTGTATCTATGGTTGGATCAGAGGGAATTTAGATCTGATAGTGAACTAGTTTGAAGGTGTGAGTACACATTATAAAGTGTAGAGATGACACAATGGACAACTGCCACATTGAGAAGGACACATTGAACTATGAACCTCATATGAAATATGCATAGCTCACCTTGGTTTGTGGGAGATGTAGAAGCAGAGGGGAGGGGGGGAGGAAGAGAGAGAGCGGGAGATTAGAGATCACCAAGATGACATCAGGATTATTGAATTGAATATGATGATTAAGGGAAGTGTGGATTGCACAGTTGGCCTGTATGTAGAGAATAAAGGATATACGAGGGTGGTCTGAAAAGTTCTTGGCCTCAACCATAGATGGCACAATGGTACACTATAGGCACAATTTTTTATTTCTAAGTTGATACATCTGTCATAAGCATCCATGTGAAATTGCAAGTCATTCTATCAAGTAGTTTGTTTTATACAGCTGTCTGAAGCAAAAATTTGTCTGTATCCCTTGAAATGGATAAAATTGAGTATCGTGCAGTTATAAAATTCTTTGTAAAAGAAGGTTTAACACCAAAAGAAATTCATTCGAAAGTAATGCAAGTTTATAGGCACTCTTCTCCTTCATTTTTGACAATTAAGAAATGGGCTGCCAAGTTTAAACGTGGCCGTACCAGCCTTGAAGATGATCCACGTGAAGGACGTCCAAAAAGTGTAACAATACCAGAAATTATTGATCAAGTGCACAATATGGTATTCGATGACCGGCAAGTCAAAGTACATGAAATTGCTGAAACTATAGGCATATTAAAAGAATGTGTATTATATATTTTGCATGAAGAATTGCAAATGAAAAAGCTTTGTGCATGATGGAGATGCCGCGCCTTGCTCACAGCAGATCAAAAATGCACTCGCATGAAAATCTCTTGGAGCTTTTTAACAAGAATAAAACTGATTTTGTGCATTGATTTATTACTATGGATGAGACTTGGATTCACCATTACACACCAGAATCCAAACAGCAGTCAAAACAGCAGACAGAAGCAGGTTGTTCAGCACCAAAGAAGACAAAGTCGGTTCCTTCAGCAGGAAAGGTCATGGCATTGGTGTTTTGGGATGCTAAAGGCATTTTGTTTATTAATTATCTTTATTTTGTTTATTAATTTATTAATATATGAAAAGGGTGAAACAATAACTGTGGAATGTTATTGCGATATTATAACCAGACTAGATGAAGAAATTAGTGAGAAAAGACCCGGTTTGCAAAAGAAAAAAAAAAATAGTCTTTCATCGGGGCAATGCACCTGCCCACAAAGGAGTTTTGGCATTGGGAAGATTAAGGGATCTGCGCTATGAATTGTTGGAACATCCACTCTATTCCCCAGAGATGGCTCCCTCTGACTTCTATCTCTTCCCAAAACTAAAAACTCTTCCTCGCTGGTCAGCATTTCAAATCAAGAAGTGATTGCAGCTGTAGAGGGGTATTTTGCAGATCTTACTGAGAACCACTACACGGTTGGGATAATGGCCCTGGAGCATTGCTGGAATAAATGTATTAGTATTAAGGGCGATTATGTTGAAAAATAAAAATAATTTTGAAATTATAAATTCATTTTTTCATTGTTCGGCCAAGAACTTTTCAGACCACCCTCGTAGAGGCATCCAAACTTCCAAAATTAGTAATGTTACTTGACAGGATAGGGAGGATATTTTTAGTACATGGTTAGAGGAGAAAGAATGATTTTTGTAGGTTAAGAGCATAGCTATGAAGGTAATAATGAGCATATTTCTTTATAGCGATGAAATAAATAGCTGTAGAAAGTGGTGAAATAAAATAGTTATTATATGAGGTAGAATGGGCATGCTGCATTGAGTCCTAGGACTTAAAGGCAGTGCCTGATTATTAGTAATCATTACTTTGGATTTTATTACTAATTCTCTAGTGATTATAGCTTCATTATGGATTAAATATAGGAAATGGTTTTCAACATCCATCCCATTTCCATTGTGTGTTAGACTCAGTGGCCTGTCATGTCCAAATAACTTTTCCTTTTTGAAACATAATTAATGCTCTCATTGTGTAGAATTATCGAGACAAACTTCCATGTTAGAGCAATTACTGTATTACTTAAAAGCTAAGATAAAATAATGTAACACTTGACATTTTGACCTTTATATCAATATCAGCAGGAATACATAAATCTTATCAGTGAGAGTCAGACCCAAGAAGTACCAAGTTTGAATTAATGCAAAATTTACATATTTCCATATACAAGTAGTAAAATGTTCTGGATCAGAAATAGTTGAGTTTTTTCACTTGGTTGTGAAGATACTTCACAACTTTGTTTACTCATACTTGGGTAAAGGATTAAGCAAGTATAATTTACTTTGTAACCAAGTGAAAAACTTCCTACAACTTTTTGTAATTTTTAAAAAATTTTTGGTAATATGCTTATGAAGGATTCTGTGGAATGCTTCTTGTGGCAATACATACACAGAGACTAACACCACCATCTAGCACAAAAACTATAAGTCATTGGTACCAAAAAATTACTCTGATGAGCAAGCTCTGAAAAATGAGTGACAAATAATAAGTCAAACATTTGTAAAGAATAACTACAACAGGAAACAATCGACAGAATCCTTTAGAAATGCTACTGGGGAAAAAAAAATTACAATAACGCCATAGCCATTCTTGACATTAGGGAAATATCTGAGAAAATAGAACATCCAAACTACTCACAAAAGTAAAAGCCTTACTGAGCTTCTTTAAAGATCCCTTACCATTCCCTGGCCCACCCAAGGCTATAAGCCTATATAGCATCTAGGGATAGAAGAACAGGATGGCAGAACTCCAAAAGCTTTCCAATTAAAAAAAAAAAAGAGAAATATAGATCAGTTTATAACCAATGGTCAATGAACAGAAAAGAGCTTAAAAATAAGAGAACTATAGAGAATTAAATTAACCAGTAGCTATTGATGTAGTTCCACTTATTTAAGTGTTAAGTTTTTTTTACTCTTCTCTTTCTTTTCATCACCAGAGATCAGGCTGTGGTTGACAATAGACAGTCCACAGGAATTATGCCCTAGCTTACTGAAATTATATTGTGATATAGCTTATATCCCAGTATGTTTGCCATACACACACGTTCTGATGCTGACATATACAGGGTGTTCGGGATAAATTTGACATATTTATAATTAATTATATTTTTCCGTAAGTTACATGTATTAACACACACTTCTCTTCATTTAAAAGGTTGGACCCTTCTTCATTCATATACAAGATGTCAGAAAGGATGGATAGCTGGAACCCACCTGAATCATGGAAGAGAATAACTTGTATCATGATGATTCGTGCCAGCCATCAAAATAAGGATATTTCGACTGCTGCCCAATGCTCCCTGAATACAGTAAAAACAATCAGGCATGAACTAGAGACTTGCAATGGTGACTACGAGGATGTAGCAAGAAGAAAGATCCCTAGCAGACGATCTGATTGCGTTCGTACAGCAGAATTCCTCGCAAATCTGCAGGAACAGGTGTTGAAGAACCCTGGCATTGGAATTCGGGCTTTGTCACGTGAAACGAATGTTGCAGCCTCTACTATGAAGCTTGCACTCAATGAAGACCTCCGCTACTACTCATACAAGCGCCGCAAAGGTCAGCTGCTTACAGAAAAGGCCCGTGAAAAACGTTTGATAAACGCGAAGAAACTTCTAAGCAGAGTGAAACATCCTGCGGAACCACAAACAATCTGGTTCTTTTCCGATGAGAAAAACTTTTGCCAGGATCAAAAACACAACACGCAGAATAACAGATGGCTTGCATACAGTACAAAGGACATTCCTCGTGTAATGCAGACTAAATTTCCCCAAACTGTGATGGTTTTCGGATGTGTATCCTCTGAAGGCAATGTGATGCCTCCGCATTTTTTCCAAGAGGACCTCAGGTTGACTTCAGATGGCTACGTGGAGTTGCTAAACACTGTAGTCAAGCCCTGGATAACAAGGGTAGCCAATGGTAGGCCGTATGTATGGCAGCAGGATTCGGCCCCTTGCCACACCTCTGGGAAAAGTCAAAAATGGTTGTCTGAAAATTTCTACGACTTCACCAGTCCAAATGTTTGGCCTCCAAACTCCCCAGACCTTAACCCCATGGATTATTTTGTATGGGGCGCAGTTGAAAAAGACACCAATCGCACTTCCAGTAATACAAAAGCCCAGTTAATGGATAAAATTAAAACAGTTTTTGCGGCCCTTCCCAGGGAGACTGTAGCATCAGCTTGTTCGAGGTTCTGAAGCAGGATTGAAGCTGTGATCGATGCTAATGGTGGTTATTTTGAGTAAATCTTGTTGATAGTATTGTAATTAACTGCCTGTAATGTTTTTTGTCAATTCATTAAATTTAATAGATACAAAGAAGATTTTCTTTTTCCTTACGAAACTGTCAAATTTGTCCCGAACACCCTGTATATGAGTATATGAAGGTCAGCATATGAAGTTCTTTATTATTTTATCTTAATTATTTATCATAGTTAAGTAAAGTAATTTCTCTGTCGTGGAGTTTGTCTTCATAATTCTACATAATAATTGCCTGACACATCGTGTAACTATGAAAGAAAGGAAGAACTAATTGATGTTCTGATAGGGTAGTTAATCTTATCTGTATGGTGTATATGATGGCTGTCAATTTTGTGTGTCCTTCTGGCTGTTTTTTTTTTTTTTGTGGTATATAAATCCTTCCTCTGGGACTGGTTAACTCGCCTTATTGGAAGCCTTGATAAAGGTTGTATGTCTTAGAACCTAGGTCACTCCCAATCCAAGGGCACCATCGGAACTGACTGAGCTACTTTCTAACATGTTTGCTTATAATACCTGAATATTTATTACCTTGAATACAGTTTTGTATGACATTAAGAAATATAATTTATACAATATATTTGAGATTGTATGAAACTCAGAAAGATAAACTTGGTGAAATTAAGTTTTTGAGGATCATAGTTATATTTTAAACCAGTCATGAAAATATATATAAAAAAATATATACAATAAAAGTATAAGGTACTCATCTGAAAAACTGATCAGAACTATGTGGCATAGTTCTGATCAGTTTTCTAAAGTATATGATCCCATAAATGGGATCATATACTTTAGAAAAGTTAGCTTTTACGAGTGGAAATGAAGACTGCACAAAGAGAAGGCTTTGTGTTAAAATCGGATATAAAGCATTATCACATGCATTCTCCATATTATTTAAGAAAAAATTTGGCCCACAATATTAACACATTCACACTAGGGTGAGCAGGAAACTGCCACTGCCAATTTGACCATGAGACAGAGTAAGAGGATACATCACCCCACCACTGTTTGCTTTTTTTTTTAATGAACACATATGACGTTTTCTTTGATTGTAACAAAATCTGCATTGGGGGGGGGGTATTTGTTTCAGAATATATTAGAAAGCAATTGAGAATTTTTGGTTTGTATATTTGAAATTTGAATTCATCATCATCAAATTCCTGCCATGTACCCTCAAGGGGGGTGTACAGGATATGATAGTACTACGTGAAAAAAAATTACATCATTACTAACTGCCTATCTACAATTTTCCTCCAAATCAGTCTGTTACTTGTCAAGACTCCAACATTATCAGATCTTATATTTCTATCGTCTAAGGCACTTTGTACCATATCAATCCACCTATATCTTGGTCTTCCTCTGGATCGTTTTGCTGCCAACCTGGCAGAGAAAACTTGCTTTGCTAATCTTTTCTCGCCCATTCTGTTTAAGTGACCATACCACCTGAGATTAGCTCTGCTAACACATTCCTGGATGCTGACAATGTCAAGTTCTTTCCTAATATCCTCATTTTTAATATGATATTGCCATTGATGCCATCTGTTCACACCTCTAATCTTTCTCAGGACTCTCATATCTGCGGTCTCTAGTCTTTGGTCAAGTGTTTTACTTCTGACCCAGCTCTCAGATCCATAAGTTAAAACTGGTTTGAACACTCTTGTATACAGCTAATTTAGTGTTCCGACTAATTTCTCTCTTATTCCATATGAATTTATTCAATTGACTTCCCACCATACCAGCTTTGCTGATTCTGTTGTCTATTTCTATATTTAATTTACCATCTTCACTAAAAATCGTGCCTAAGTAGCTGAAATGTTTTACTTGTTCCACAGCTTCTCCATTCACAACACAGTTGAAATTTTCAGTGATTCTGCCTATTTTCATTGTCTTTGTCTTTTTATTGCTGATCTTCATACCATATCTATTACAACAGCTATTCAATTTAGTCAGGGAATCTTGCAAACTTGTAGCAGATTTATTTAGAAGTATAACATCATCCGCATAAAGCAAAGAGCTGACATTAACATCTCCAATTTTGATATCATGTTTAATACCACTTTCCTTCATAATGTGATCCATATAGATAATGAATAACAGAGGAGATAATGTACATCCTTGTCTCACACCAGATTTAACAATAAACCATCTTCCTGTACTTCAATTCTAACTGCTGACTTACAACTCAAATAAAGACTAAGTATAGCTCGATATAATGCCCCATTGACACCATATAACTGCAGCGTATTGAATAGCTTCTTTCTTGGCACCTTATCATATGCCTTTTCCAAATCGACAAAACTTAAATACAGATCTTTGTTATATTCCTATGCTTTCTCGACTATTTGTCGTAAAATGAAAATCTGATTCTGACAGCCTCTATTTGATCCAGCTTGTTCTTCACCAAGCTTTTCTTCCATAATTCTTCTCAACCGTTTCTCAAGTATACTTGCATTATCTTGCCAGGAACACTCAGTAAGGAAATACCTCTGTAATTCTTACATTCAGTTTTATTTCCCTTTTTATATATGGGTACTATGAGAGCTCTACTCCAATCATCGGGAATTCGTCCCTCTGTCCAGGCTTTCTGAACTATGCAGTGCAGCGACTGTAAGACTCTTATACCATCATACTTCAGCATTTCTGGTCAAATATCATCTACTCCAGCTGCCTTTCCACATTTCAAGCCTTTGATGGCTTTTTCTACCTCAAGTATGGATATGTATTCCTGACTGCATGCCTGGTCAGTGTTTTTTATCACTGTGCTATCATCACTGCTTGTTTCATTTAGCAGTTTTTCAAAGTAATTACTCCATACTTCAAGGATATCTTTTTCTCCCGTTTTCATGTCATCTTTCATCTCTAAATCCTTTTACAGCACTCTTTCCTCCATCCTAAGCTTCTTCAACAACCTTCAGAATATTTTGCCACCTTTTTGATATTTATTTTCTATATTCTTGCCAAAGTCCACCCATGACTTTTGTTTAGCCTAGTTTTACACTGTATTTAGCATTCTTGCATTTGTCTCTGTATTCTCTAAGAGCACAAGCTGACTTATTGAACACAAGATGACTCAAATAATGACAGGAACTTTTGATATGCTTTTTTCTTTTCTTTCACTGCCTCTTTAACTTCCTGTGTCCACCAGGAAGTTCTGATTTTTTTATCCTTGCAGACAACCTCACCACATGCCACTCTGGCAGAATCAATCAATGTTTTCTTCAGAGTTTGCCACTGAATCTCCAAGGTTTGGTTCCTGTTCTCAAACTCTTTCATTTTTTCTTCAATAATCTTTGCGTATTTCAGTCTACAGTTCACATCCGAGAGCTGCTCAACTTTTATTTGCTTTAAAACTTTCTTACATGTTATTCTTTTCGATATGAAATTCAATTTTATCCTGCTCAAGACTAAATAGTGATCACTTCCAATTTCAAATCCTCTGTACACTCTGGTGTCCTGCACCAGGGAGAAAACATCACTATCAACAATAACATAGTCAATGAGACTTTTCTTATTCCTTGCCTCTTCTCTCCATGTGAATTTGTGCACATTTTTATGTTGGAACATGGTGTTAGTAATAACCAGTCCATGTCCTGAGCAGAAATCCAACAGATATTTGCCATTATTATTAGCTTTGCTCTTTTCTCCAAATTTTCCCAAAATATTTTTGTATGTCTCACAATCATTTCCTACTCTGCTATCTAGATCCCCAACAAGGACCAACTTTTCCTTTTTCATTGTGTCAGTTGCTTTTTCTAAAGCCTCAAAGAATTCCTCCACTTCTACCTTAGTAGGACCTTCTGTGGGATCATAGGCACAAATAAGTCTCATTGTCCAGTTCCTCATTCTCATATGTGCCCACATCACTCTACTTGAGACTGACTGCCATTCAAGAAGATTAGCCTTGTATTTTGTGTTGAATACTATGGCTACTCCTTCTTTTCCTTGATTGTCATTGCCTGAATATAACGTTTTGTATTTATTGCTCAGAAAGATCTCGCCAGTTTTTGGCTTTTTTATTTCAGTCACCCCTATTATGTCGATCTGGTACTTATCTAATTCCTCAGCTAGCTCCATTTCTTTGCCATTCAGGCTTCTTATGTTGATAGTACTGATCTTTAGCTCTGGTGATGTTGAGTTGGGGTTTGTTTTCAGATGTGTTCCAGTAGCTGACTTTTCGCTGTTTTCCCTGGTGAAAACAACGGGGGCCTTGTTTAACCGTGCGATGCCCCAGCCGGCATGAAATTTTGTCATGTTGTACCATCATTTTTTATTTTGGTTTAGCCGATAGGAATACAATTTGGTCGGCTAAATCCCAAATTGCCAGCCCATCCTCGTTTGTTCAGTATCCAAGTAGATACCCAACAGGGTGCACCACCAGAAGGTGAATATTGGACATTAGGTCAGAAGCCCTGGTCGGTTCTCCGCATTCCTTTAAAGGCTATTTGGAGGTCTCCTCTCAGTTATACAGCTTTGACCCTTAAGCACCCCAATTTGAATTCATAAAAGATGTAAATATGTGAACCAACATTATGAGCCATGTGAGAATGACAAATATAAGATCAAGAAAGAATAGATGTGAACAGAAATAATATTACTTGCATTTGAATTATTAATAATTTACAATTGTGTTAATTTGTGCATCCAGTAATTGTTGGAGTTATAGATGAGCATAATTTTTTTTTTAAAAAAACATGAGCATTAAAAAACAATTCTGTCCAGTTTGGTGTCGCTTGTTGTGATTTGGTTTTCAGGTCTTCTTTTATTTGTCTATCCATCTAATTCTGGGCCTCCTTTGGATCTTTTACCGTCCATCGTTGTATGGCTTTAGATGGTAGTTTTTCTGTTGCCATTCTGGTCACATGGCCAAACCATCGCAGTCTTCTTTTTTGGATTTTGTCTATTGTTATTTCTTGTTTTAGTTGTTTCCTTATGTCTTCGTTTCTTAGTCGATCCAGCAGAGATACTCCAAGTAATCTTCTTAGTCAACCGATTTCAGTAACTAATAATTTTTTCTCTTCAGCCTTTTTGAGATTCCAGCATTCACTTCCATAGAGGAGTATTGGGAGGACCATTGTTTCATAGATTCTTACTTTTGTTACTTGTTTGATGTCTCTTGACTTCTATATTTTATTAAGTTGTCCAAAAAAGTTTGGGATGCTTGACTGATTCGTCTGTTTATATCTTTTATAATTTCACCATTGTACTCAATAACTCCTCCAAGGTAGGTGAAGTTTTCTACCTGCTCTAGATTCTTACTATCAATTTCAATTTTCAGATTGGTGCTTCTTTTTCCTATTTGCATAATTTTTTTTTGTCTATATTTATGTTTAATCCAGATTTTATACACTCCTCCTTTATTTTATCAGAAATTCACTGTAGATTTTTTTCTGTGCTTGCAAGTAATGCAATGTCGTCTGCAAATTTTAAATTTGTTACAATTTCCCCATATATTTTGATTCCAGAGTCTTCATTGTTTAAGGCCTTATTGGTTGCTTCTTCCAGTGTAAGATTGAACAGGTCTGGTGACAGATTGCATCCCTGTCTTACTCTGCTCTCTGTGTGGAACCAGTTGGTTAAGGTGTCCTCCATTCGTACTGCACTTTCAGATTTCTCATACAGATTCTTTATTATTCTTATTGTTTTGTTGGGAATTCCAAATTCTTCCATAGTTCTCTTCTACGGATTGAATGAAATGCCTGACGAAAGTCTATGAAATTTATGTAGCAACATTGGTTGTACTCTAGTGTCTTTTCTATTAACTATCTTAAGGTGAGTAGTTGATCAATTGTGCTTCGTCCTGGTCTGAAACCTGCTTGTACTTCTCCTAGTGCTAGTTCTATATATGGCTTAATTTTTTTTTGGAGTACTTTCATAAAAACCTTACTTGGAATACTGAGGAGGCTAATGTCTAATTACTGCATTCCGTTTTATCTCCTTTTTTGTATATAGGAGTTATAACTGATTTGGTCCAATCAGTAGGCACCGCTTCATTTTTGTAGATCCTTTCAAATAATGTTTTTAGTGGTTCCAAAAGTTGTTCCTTTCCTGGTTTTAAGAATTTTGCATGTATTTGATCAATGCCAGGTGCTTTCCTAGTTTTGAGTTTTTCTATGCTGTGTGCTATTATTTCTTTGGTAAAGATATCTGTTTCCTCTTCCGTTTCAGTGGCTGGAATAGTAATATCCCGGGAGCTGTTTTTATTATATAAATCTCTGAAGTATTCTTCCCATCTGGCTATTCTTTTTGTTTTATTTTCAATTAATTGTCCCTCTTTGTTTTTGATCATTATAATTTTTGTTGTCCGTATCTTACTAATTTGGTCTATTTGTTTATATAATCCATGAAGGTTATTTTCTTTTGATAGCTTCTCTGCCATTTTGCATTTTTCTTCTAACCAGTTATTATTGTCTCTTTTAACTAGTTTTCTAAATTCTCTGGTTAATCTATTATATTCATTTCTGTTATAGTTCTGTTTTAGTTTCATGCTTTTCCTTTGATCGCTTAACCTTTTTACTTCATTTGAGATCCAATCCTTTTTACTTTCTCTTTCTGTGTAACCTAATGTATTTTCTGCCGATTTTAATATTATTTCCTTTAATTTGCACCAATATTCTTCGATGTTTATCTGTTTTGGTAGTTCCTTCAGGTTTTTATCTAGTTCTAGTTGATATTTTCTTAGAATATTGTTGTCTTGTAGTTTTTTTACATTCAGTCTTCTTTTGACTCTAAAAGTGCTTTCAGATTTTAACTTTATTCTTAGGTTTGCTAATACTAGCTTATGGTCTGATCCACAATCTGCAGAAAAGGATCTGCAATTTAGGATACTTGATTTCCATCTTTGGTTTACAATAATATAGTCTATCATATTCTTGGTTTGTCTGTCTGGTGATATCCATATCCATTTTCTTTGGGGTCTTGGTTGTTTAAAGAGGGTGTTGGTTATTGTTAGTCTATTATTTGAGCAGAAGTTTAGCAGTCTTTCACCACGTTCATTGCTTTCTCCATACCCGAACTTTCCGATTACTCTTGGCCAGGTATCCCAGTCTTTGCCTACTTTTGCGTTTAAGTCCCCCATTACAATTAGGAGATCTTGACTTGATGTCTGCTGTACTGCTTTTTGCAAATCTATATAGAACTCCTCAATGTATTCTTCTGATGATGTCAAAGTTGGTGAGTATACTTGAATAATAGTCAATGATCCAATTGATGTTTTAAATCTTGCTTTAATTATCGTAGGTGAGATAGGATTGTAAGACAATAGAGAGTTTTGAGCCTTTGGTTTTAATATAAGTTCTACTCCTTGGTGTTTGTTGTCCTCCCTGCCTGAAGTTAAGATTTTTTTCTTTCCATGGTGGAATTCTCCTTTTTCAGTCCATCTGGTTTCACAGAGTCCAATCACTTCCCATCGGTAGTTGTCTAATTCGTGCAGTAGTATTTTCAATGCTCCTTCCTGGTGAAGAGTTCTTTTGCTTATGTTTTTCCTATCTACTAGGTGATGTTCTGTTCCAATAGCATATTTTTTGCCTTCACTATCTTGGTTCCCTGATAGTGGGCGCGACCCTTGTTTGACTGGGCGACGGTCGAGCCTGCATGTATCTTTAGGTTGGTTAGAGTTCATTCAGTTTCAATGGTTAAGTTTCGTCAAGTGTCAACCACCACTCCTTGACCTGAAATCAGCTGCTCCTGACATGGAGTACAGACGCTGTTTGCAGCAGATTCACCGAATACAGTCACTGCTTGAGATTGCCATATCTGGCTACCCTCACTTAGTTTAGCCTGTGGGTCAACACAGTTTACCAGGGTGTGGCTGCTACCAGTTTACAGCAGCTTCTTGGAGCTATAAATGAGAGTTGGGTGTCTAGTGAGAACCAATCCATCCAAACAATAATACAGAGCAGTTATTATTGGTAGCACAGATAACTAGGAAAGACGGTATTATTCAATGAACTAATATTATTATTATTATCTAAGACCGCCTTGGGATCAAGGACTCATTGAGGGAGACTATAAATCACCCAAACCAGCTGTCATACCTTCCCATAAATTCATTCATGCCAGATGCACTCACTACCTCTGAAGGCAAACTATTCCACTCACTCACTGCTCTCTGGGAGAAAAACCTAGCTCTTATCCCTTTCTTGACTGTGAACAAACTTAACTTTCATGGATGCCCCCGTGTACTCTCCCCGCCTTCCATATAGTGAAAACTTTCATCAGATGATATCCTAACATCATTCAAAAGTGTATAGACTTCTATCATATCACCTTCTTTCTCCTGTTAACTGCAGTCCACATACTTGCAGTCTGTCCTCGTAATCTAAATCCCATAATCCAGATATAATCTTTGTAACTCTTCTTTGAACCCGTTCCACAGTTTATCCTCTTGAAACTAGGAGACCAAATCTGCACACAACAATCCAGGTGTGGTCTTATCAAAGCCTTATAAAGAAGCAAATGTCAAGGTTTACTTCAACATTGCAATTATCCTTTGAGTTGTGTTTGCAACTTTTACTATGTGACTTATCTATCTATATGTTCACTGGATATCCATAGATGCTGTATGATCACTCCGATGCTCAGTGATGTGCCACACCAGGCCTCGCCATGTAGTCCTGTTGTTTGCTTTTCTGGAGACTTCAACTCTCTGAAGATTAGTTGCTCCACACACCATCCATCTCGTTGATGGTTTACCCCTTCCTCTTTTTCCAGGAACTTTACCTTCTATTACTGTTCTGAGAAGTCCTTCCATCCTTTCAATGTGTCTGAAATATTTTAACTTTCTTTTGTCAATATCCTTAATGAGCCTTAAAGTTCTACTGATCTTTTCTAACACCCATTCATTTGTACTCCTTTCAGTATATGATATCCTCAACAGCCTTCTGTAATACCACATCCCAAAAGAAGCTATCAGTTTCTTACTGGACTTCTTTAGGTTCCAAGTCTCACATCCATAAGTCACTGTTGGAAAAACAACAAGATAGATCCATCCTTCCAGATTTTAGACAAGTCTCGGACTGTTGTTTTAGCGAATGAACTTCTGATGTCTTCTGAACAGCAATTCTTCACATTAATAATGGATCCCAGGTACTCAAACTTGCTGACTTCCTCAATTCTTTTTCCATTAAGGTAAACTTGTTTCTCAAGAGCTTCTCTCTTTGTATTTCCTTTGAGAACCATAATCTTTGTCTTGCTAGGATTTAGTCGAAGTCCTCTGTTATTACTGATCTTGTTAATTATGTCAAGAATTAGTCCTAGTTCTTCCATGTCATTACAAAGGAGTACTGTATCATCAGCATACCTCAGATTACTGATCAATCTACCTCCTATCTTAATTCCTGTCTTGAGCTTATCCAATGCTTCAAGCATGATGTCCTCCATATATATACTAAACAAGTGAGGAGAAAGTAAACATCCTTGCCTTACTCCTTTTCCAACCTGAAGCCAATCAGTCAATCCATCACCTTTTCTTACTGTGACTTCTTGCTCCTTGTACAAGTTGGCTATCAACCAGATAGTGTGTTGGGTAAAACCAATTCTTTTCATTACTTCCCGCAGTTTCATATGCTGAACACAGTCAAAAGCTTTAGAGTAGTCTAAGAAATACATTACCAGAGGAAGTCTAAATTCTTTATATTTTTCTATGATTTGTGTAAGGCAAAGGATCCGAATTCTGGTGCCCTTACCTTTCCTAAAACCTGCGTGTTCCTCAGGCATCTGTGCCTCAACTTAGGCCTCAATCCTATTTAGCATGTTCTTCAATAGAATTTTGCTTGCGTGAGATACTAAACTAATAGTTTTATAGTTGTTGCACTCTTTCATATCTCCTTTCTTTTATAGTGGTATGAAAACAGACTTCTTCCAGTCTGTAGGCCATGATCCTGTCTCCCATTTCCTTGTAATCAAACTATGACACACTCTTATACTTCCATTCCCTGTGGCCTTAATGTAATCTATTGAACTCCAAATTCTTATCCACCAATACACCAAGATCCATTGCTTCCTCTGTTTCTTGTAGCATAACCCTGCTAATATAATATGCTGCTGGAACTCTAATCACACCAAAGTGCATAACTTGACACTTACTAGCATTAAACTGATAGCCATTTTCATTTGCCGAAACTTCCAGCCTATTCAAATCATTTTGTAAGTGCTGAATATCAGTAGCATCCCTGATTTCCCTGCCTATCATCACATCATCGACAAATAATTGCACATCTGAAGTTAAACCCCGCCTGATGGCATTAATGTATAGAATAAACAATAATGGCCCAAGGACTGAATCCTGAGGTACACCACTGGTCACCTTAAATCTGGCAGATGCACACTCAGTGTATACCACTTTTGATGCGTTTGTCAACCATCTCTTGATCCAAGTCAAAAGTTTATATTCCAATCCCATATTCTCCAGTTTATGCAACAGACTTTCGTGTTGTATTCTGTCGAATGCCTTAGATAAATCCAACATTATCATAGTGTATCCATTCCCTTTATCCAACTTGGCCGTAACATTGTTATAAAATATGAGCAAATCGCTAAAACATGACCTTCCTTTAGTAAACTCATTCTGCTCCTTGCAGAGCATGGCATATTTGTCTATCCATTTCTGTATGCGATTTCTTGCCAACTTCTCTAAAATCTTCACCTACCACACCAGACTGATAGGTTCAGTAGTTAGACACATCACTTTTATGCACCGCACTTGTATAATGGAATTATCATACATTCCTTCCATTCCTATGGTTTCATTCCTGAGCTGAGACTCAAGTTATACAAACATGTGAAAAGCCTAGCCAATTCCACTGAACATCACTTTGCAAATGAGCTGATGTTCCATTTGTCCCAATAGACAAATATTTATCCAGGTTATGCAACAGTTCTTCAATCTTATTTTCATGAATCTTTAATTCTTTATCTAATGTAACAGTAGCACAGTGCACCATGTTACATACACCTGGTTGACACCATGTTACATACACCTTAACAAAGCGAACACTCATTAACTGAACAATCTCATTAGCTTCCAACACTTGAGTACTATCTGCATTTGATAATGTTGATCAGGTGATTCATCTAGAATAGCAGAAATAAGTGTGGATTAATGTTGCAGCAAATCATCTTGTGCAGTTTGTTATGCTTGTTTTATTTCTATATATATATATATATATATATATATATACATATACATATACACAAGACTGGTCTGAGAAGTTCTCGGCCATACAATCACATCACTATCGGCACGATTTTTTTTTTCTAAGATCCTGATCAACATTTTCTTTGCAAGTCATTCTATCAAGTAGCTTGTTTTATACAGCTGTCTGAAGCAAAAGTGTTGTCTGTATCCCTTGAAATGGATAAAATTGAGCATCGTGTGGTTATAAATTCTTTGTAAAAGAAGGTTTAACGGCAAAAGAAATTCAATTGAAGTTCATAAAAGTTTATGAGCACTCTTCTTCTTAGTTTTCGACAATTAAGAAATGGGCTGCTGAGTTTAAACGTGGCCGTACCAGCCTTGAAGGTGATCCACGTGGATGTCCAAAAAGTGTAACAACACCAGAAATCATTGATCAAGTGCACATAATGGTATTGGATGACCGGCAAGTTAGAGTGCGGGAAATTGCTGAGACTATAGGCATTTCAAAAGAACATGTAGGATATATTTTACACGAAGAATTGCAAATGATAAAGCTTTGCGCAAGATGGGTGTCGTGCTTGCTCTCAGCAGATCAAAAATCCACTCGCTTGAAATTCTCTGAATAGTGCTTTTAGCGTTTTAACAAGAATAAAACTGAGTTTGTGCATCAATTTATTACTGTGGATGATACTTGGATTCACCATTACACACCAGAATTCAAACAGCAGTCGAAACAGTGGACAGAAGCCGGTTGTTCAGTGCCAAAGAAGACATGGTCAGTTCCATCAACAGGGAAGGTCATGGCATTGCTGTTTTGGGATGCCAAAGGCATTTTGTTTATTATCTTGAAAAGGGTAAAACAATAACCGGGGAATATTATTTCGACCTTTTAACCAGACCACACGAAACACTTTGTGAGAAAAGACCCAGTTTGCAGAAGAAAAGAAATTGTCTTTCATCAGTCTATGAGTCTGGGGGGGGGGGGGTGGGGGGGGGGGGGGGTGGGGGGGGGGGGGGGTGGGGGGGGGGGGGGGTGGGGGGGGGGGGGGGTGGGGGGGGGGGGGGGTGGGGGGGGGGGGGGGTGGGGGGGGGGGGGGGTGGGGGGGGGGGGGGGTGGGGGGGGGGGGGGGTGGGGGGGGGGGGGGGTGGGGGGGGGGGGGGGTGGGGGGGGGGGGGGGTGGGGGGGGGGGGGGGTGGGGGGGGGGGGGGGTGGGGGGGGGGGGGGGTGGGGGGGGGGGGGGGTGGGGGGGGGGGGGGGTGGGGGGGGGGGGGGGTGGGGGGGGGGGGGGGTGGGGGGGGGGGGGGGTGGGGGGGGGGGGGGGTGGGGGGGGGGGGGGGTGGGGGGGGGGGGGGGTGGGGGGGGGGGGGGGTGGGGGGGGGGGGGGGTGGGGGGGGGGGGGGGTGGGGGGGGGGGGGGGTGGGGGGGGGGGGGGGTGGGGGGGGGGGGGGGTGGGGGGGGGGGGGGGTGGGGGAATTAGTGAAGGTTTTTTTTAGTCGAAAATCTTTTGCGGCCTACTTGAGATACACTTTTATAGCAAATGGCCCATGGTCCATTTGAGTTTGATACTCCTGATCTAGACTAATCATAATCTCAAAATCATCTAGATCAGTGATGGGAAACTATGACATGCGTGTGAGTACTGACACACTTGAGGGTTTCAGGTGACACACCTTGGATGTTGAAAAATAATGGTATTCTGATGAAAAAACTGCGATAAATGGTGTAAGATCGCTCTCAGTTAAGGCGAAGGTAGGTTTGGGTTCTTTGAAAGAATTTTATTTTATAGTTAGCTTATTTCTATTTTATTTTGTAACTAGCCTATAAACAAAGAGCGTTTTAAGTTTACGTTTTCTTTCTTAATCATTATAATTTCTGCATAGTCATATGATGTTATAAAAACTTATAATAAAAAATTATTATCAATATTATACGATATAAACTTATAAATACATGCTTTATACAGTGGTATCTTGCTAATCCGAACCTCTTTGGTCCAAACTCTCCAGTAATCCGAACTGTGGTTTGAAAGAAAAAAAGTTTTATTTATTGCGTATTATTATTTTTTGTGATATTATTTTTATTTAATAATTATTATTTTAACTATTATTATTTATTTTATTATTATTACAGTAGAGTATTTTTTCATGTTGTCGATTGTATGGTTATACTGTAGGTCTGTTTTGATTTATTGTGTGTTCACGTTTGCTTGGGAAGCCGTCGAACCTGAAGCAATTCGAGCGTCAATAGTAGCTTTTTTTTGATCAGATACTACATTTATTTACAGAATTAAATTGATGTACCATTAGAATCTGATTATTTTTGTCTTAAATGCTAGTTATTGTTGTCTCTTGGGCGAAAATTCGCTAATCCGAACGTTTCGTTAATCCGAACGAGCACGGTTTTTATTTGTTCGGATTAGCGATATACTACTGTATATTATAAACTTAAAGTTTTCATTTGACGTCTGTGTGAAATTCGTTCCAAGTCTCTCGACTGAGTAATACAAGTTTTAAACATATTTGAAACCACTTTAACAGAAATTATAATTCGCAGCATTAAATATTGAATTTATCTGAGTAAATAATGAAAACATTTTTATAGTTGCAATACATTCAGTAGATTTTCTAATGCAAATAGTAACAACTTACGATGACGTTGCAACAAAACCAACTAAATAGCTGCTATTTAGTAGCATCATAGAGAGTAAAACGTAACACGGTTTCTACGAACATACTGGTAATAAATCTGGCTACCTTGCTGAAAGAAGTAGTAGTGGTAGTCTTACATGGTCTTCTACTTAAGTAATTTGAGTTGCTGGTGTATTTCCAGTAATTGTTAGTTCTTATTAATTATTACTGCTTAATTACCACTGTATATAATTGTGCTCTTTTTTAATTTGTGAACCCTTTTACAATGGCAGCTAGCACTAATAAAAAAAAAATAAAATTATCACAGAAAGGAAGTGGAAGAAATTTCCAAGATGCCTGGACTGAACAATATGGTGTTATTGATAGAGGTGATAAGGTTCTCTGTAAATTGTGTAGCGATCATTCTGTGAGTAGAATTTGGAATGTAAGAAGACATTTTGAAACTAAGCACAAATGGCTCCTAGAAAAAACTTTTGAAGAAAGAATACATATCGCTACATCTAAAACTGGCAGAATCACAATCTTGTCATCCCTCAAAACAGGCAAACTGGCCAAGTAAAGTGAACACTGCTACTCCACCAACCATTTTAATTAAATTTGTTTCAGGACCTTCAAATTTTGTAGCCGCAAGTTACAGTATTTCACATACTATTGTTGAACATGGGAAACCACTTAGTGTTGGTTATTATATTAAAGAAGCTTTCATAAAGTGTGCACCATTTTTATTTGAGGACATTCATAATAAGGAAGCTATTGTAAAGCATACGAAAGAGTTACCATTAAGTAGGAATACTATTAAAGACAGAGTTATATCAATGAATGTTAGTATAGAAAATCAAATACAACAAAACTTGAACCCATGCCATTGTTTTTCCATTCGTCTCGACGAAACTACAGATATTACGTCATCAGCTCGATTGGCTATTATTGCAAGGTATGTTCACGGTGATTCTATGCATGAGGAATTGATAAAGTTAGAAAATTTACCTCAAAACATGACAGGTAAAGACATATGCGACTGTGTTGTTAAAGTGTTCCATGAGAAACAGATAAATTTATTGAAAATATTTTCGATTACAACTGATGGCACACTTAATATGGTTGGCCGTAATGTTGTTTTTATCAAAGAATTTACAGAATATGTTGGTCATCCCTTGGTTTGTTTCCATTGTATTATACATCAGGAGACACTGTGTGCGAAATCAGGCCTAAAGGATTTTGATGATGTGATGAGAATTGTGACGAAGGTATCTAATTTTATTGCTGCCAGGGCTTTAAACAAACGAGAATTTAATTCACTTTTAAGCGAAGTTGAATCAGTGTACAATGGTCTATTAATATTAATGTACAATAATATTCGATGGTTGAGTTGTGGCCAAGTACATGAACAGTTTGTTTAATGTTTAAATGAAATTAAATTATATTTAAATACGAAAGGCAAGGAGCACGAATTTTCTCAGCTGAACGATTCTGCTTGGCTCAGTAAGCTGATGTTTTTCACAGATTTTTCATTGCACCTAAATGAACTTAATATACAATTGCAAGGTTTCGGAAAATCTGTCGATGTT
The DNA here is from genome assembly GCF_054136105.1 of Typopeltis vanoorti. Taxonomy (NCBI): domain Eukaryota; kingdom Metazoa; phylum Arthropoda; class Arachnida; order Uropygi; family Thelyphonidae; genus Typopeltis; species Typopeltis vanoorti. Next base: position 115,109,197 of record NC_143561.1, on the reverse strand, counting down.
ATGTTTGGCACAATCAAGAGCTATGAGAATAAACTCAAAATATTTCAACATGATTTAGAAAGTAACAATTTTAAGTATTTCCCAAAAGTGAAAAATTGTTTTAACGAAAACAGCCCCAAAAATCGTGAACAACATATCAACCAATTTATCGAAGTTCTAAAGTCAGTAACTGAGCAGTTTTCTTCTAGATTTAAGCAATTTCGAATGTTGGAACAAACAATCCAATTCATAAAGCATCCTTATGAAACAGAATTCATGTATCTTAAATTAGATGACTTTGAGTGGTTGGATTTAAAAGATCTAGAAATGCTAGCTGACTTCCTGTGTAATCCTATCTGGAAAAGAAAGTTTATTGCTGTTAGAAATGAATTAGAAGAACTTGAGCGGGAACGTCTGCATGATACCGCATGTAAAAATTCAGATTGTGAAATTCTAAGTGTGTGGAATAGCCTTCTCAAAAACTTTCATGCTCTTAAAATCTTTGCTAATGCTTTTCTCTTCTACATACTCTTGTGAAACTCTGTTTTCTGCCTTAAATAATATCAAATCGAAAGGGGGAAATAGCTTGAGCAAGGTTTTAAGCGCTGCCCGTGTAGCATTAAAATGTAAACACTATAGCCCTTCTATAAAGCAACTTTCTACCAGTACTCAGCAACAATTTGATATTGATATAAAATCTATGAATTCATATTATTTCAGTTTATTAAATTAATTGTATAATATGAATTCGTAGATTTTATATCACTGTCCTATTAAATAAATAGCCTAATATGATATGTATAAGTCACCATCTATGATTATGTAGTTTAATTTGTAATGCATGTGTGCAAGTGGCACATCATCAACGTCAATATTAAAAAAAAAAATGATGTTTGACACACCTGGGTAAAAAGGTTCGCCATCACTGATCTAGATGAAGATCGGAAATTTTATTTCTAAAATCCAAAGAATTTTTTATATACGTAGCAGTTCTTCTAGTTGAAGAAGTGAGTAAATTTGATAGAAATTTTGTAAGTGGGATAACCTATACAGTCTACAATGGGTCTTAATGGATTTCCTGGCTTATGTACTTTTGGAAGACCATATAATCTAGGTGGGTGCCCATAGGAGGTTTTTTGTGTTTTCTTTTTATCTTCATCCCATATCGATATATTATCTATAAGAGCATTAAGTCTGTTTATTTGACTACCGGTAGGATCTGAAGTGAGGGGCCTATAAGTCAAATAGTCGCGGAGTAACAGTGACATTTTTCTCTCGTATTCTCTTTTGTCTTGAATGACTACAGCCTTCCCTTTGTCAGCTTTCGTAATAATTAGGATCTTGTTATTCTTTAGCAATTTCAGTGCTTTTTGTTCAACGTACAATAGGTTTGGCATTAAAAAGAATTTTTGCACATTCAAATCTTGTCCTGTTAGCTGTTTTTTGGGAATAAGGATTGAATAATTCTGTCTATGCTATGGAAAAAAACTATTATGGGTACCTTATTCGGAGCAACGGCGAAATTATGACCTTTTGACAAAACAAAACGTTTGCTGTCTGTTAGCGGGCAGCCGGACACATTAATAACTATTCTATCTGTATTACAGACAATATTGCTAGATTTGGGGTTGTTCACCAGTGAATCAGACTTGCGTTTTAATCTATCACGGGAAGCATTAAAAATTTTTCGGTATGACGTTGATGATATGCGTAAAATGGTGTTAAAATTTTCAGTTTCTAATACTAGTTTTATAGCGTTTTTGATGTCTACTATTTCTTTATTCAAGAGGACAATAGATTTTTTTCCTTCTTGTAGCTGATAATTTAACAGTGACCTACTGCCTTTAAATAAATCCGATGGGCTCTTTGAGACCTAAACACTTCATTTAGTTTACAGCAGGTAGAAATAACCTTTTTTTTTTTTGTTTGGAAATAAATTTAGGAAATTTAACCGTAACTACTTAGGTGGTGCTTTGTGAATATATCAGTTATTGTTTAATTAGCCTTTGTACTTGTACTGATGATGCCTGTGATACCAGGGAAAAATTCTACTAATAAAGCATATTTTACGAGTTAATTCTGTTATTATAATAGTAAGTAATACACAGTATCATTAACTGATAATTAGCTTACGGAATTAACAACGCATATAAAGGATATTAATTAAAGGCAGCTTTAATGAATAACTTCAATATTTCGGCAACGTCACGTTGCCATCTTTAGGAACATAAAAATATGGTATGTGCACGCAGGCACTAACAAATTAATTGTTAATTCCGTAAGCTAATTACCAGTTATGTATGACCAACGTATAAGCCTTGCTACTAGAATTACGATCATCCACGGAGATTCCATCGCATGAAAGGCCCGTCAATACAGCAAAATGAGGTTGAAGATATCGAGACAACTAAATCGTCTGGTGTTCCTAAAACGCTGCCGGGATAACAAGGTAATCCCTAATTGTGTTAAATTTAAGCACCATTTTACTTCATAGAAAGCTCTCCGTATTTATAATCGCACTTGCTTTGCCCTATTAAGAGAACAAATTACTGCAACCCGTGTTCTCCTTGCCGACGAAAACAAAACCTTACAGGCACTAGAGGAAGAGCTTTAAGATACACTCGGCCACGATCTTTGGACGATTCTTTATGACGTCTTATGCACTTCGGCAAGAAAAGAATTTGAAAAAATACGTAGTCGGCACTTGAAAAAATATGAAAACCTGATAAAGAATTCTACATCCTTACCACAGCCACCACTCAACACTGTAGTCAACCTCTCGTCGGTAGTTTTAAAGCCTGAAGCACTCACCACACTTGTACGTAGCCACAATTTCACCCTATCTCCTAAAAGAATACCTGCCGAGGAAATCATGATCCAAATAGAACGTGGGATTTGCAACCTTCCTAACCATCTCACCAACAACGTCAGACTGGATGTAGCCAGTGTTCTCACCAAAGCAAAATCTCCAAAAACCAACTTATCCAAAGATGAATATGCAGCTCTACTAGAAATGAAGAAAAACAAAAAAAAAATTAATCGCCAAAGCGGATAAGGGAAACGCCACTGTGGTGCTCAATCAAAAGGACTACAAAGGTAAGCTTAATGCTTTGGTACTAGACTGGTACTACCTAGCTCCCTATTAAATATAATCCTACCAGCTCTCAGATTAGAACTCTTCACAGACTCCTTAAGAAAGTCACTTCTTGGCCTGTGGAAGTCACTAACAAACTAAAACCTTATAACTCTAGACCCTCCCCCCAATTATATGGACTCCCAAAAATACATAAACAAAATGTGCCATTATGTCCCATAGTGGATGGCATTGATTCCCCCACATATAAATTAGCCAAAACGCTCACCCACTATACTGGCAACACACCATCACACATAAAAAACTCAGTCCACTTTAAAGCCAGTATAGAAAACCTCTCACTCCAACACACTGACATAATGGTCAATTTTGACGTCTCCTCCCTATTCACTAATGTCCCACTCAAAGAAACCCTAGAGCTCATCCAAGCCAAGTTTCCTCCCGATATCTCAGCCCTATTTCAGTTCACAATGAACTCAGGCTATTTCGTTTGGCAAGGAAAATTCTACAAACAGATAGAGGGGACATCCATGGGTTCACCACTTTCCCTCACCCTTGGCCAATTTCTTTATGGAGACCTTTGAAGAGAAAGCCTTAAACTCTGCCCCACAAAAACCCACTCTTTGGCTTCGATACATGGATGATGTGTTCGCTATTTGGCCACATGGCTCAGATACACTCCACTCCTTCCTAACACACTTAAACAGCCAACACCCCAGAGTCCAGTTCACCTTAGAAAAAGAGGAAAACAACATCCTCCCCTTCCTAGACACTTTAATCACTCGCCAGCTTGATGGATCTTTGGTTTTCTCTGTTTACAGAAAACCCACCCATACTGGCAGATACATTCACCAGCAATCCCCCTCACACACAACATATGGGGTTATAAAAACACTATATAACAGGGCAAAATTAATCTGCTCAGATGACAATGTCCTAACCACTGAACTAAACCACATCCTGAACACTTTCTTAGCCAATGGCTATAACCCCCAAATAATACTAAAACCAGCAAACCACAACCCCTCCCCCCCCCTCCACAATGGCTATAACCCCCAAAAAATACTAAAACCAGCAAACCACAACCCCTCCCCCCCTCCACAATAAAGATTACACCAAATCTATCACCATCCCCTACATCCAGGGCACCTCTGAGAAAATAACCAATATCCTCAAAAAATATGACCTGACTTCTTGTTATAGACCATATAAAAAGTTGGCATCCCTTATCCGCTCTACCAAAGACCAACCACTTCCCCTAGACCTACCTGGTGTATACCAGGTCCCTTGCAGCTGCAAATTGTCCTACTTTGGCCAAACAGGTAGGACAGCAAATATCAGGATTTCAGAACACAAAGACTACATCCGGTTTCACCACATGATCTGCCAGCCACTCTAGGCTGGCAGACCATGCCTTAGATACCCACCATAGAATTCGTTGGAAGAAAACTAAAATAATACACTGCAGCAAGTTTAAGTATGAAAGATTATTCAAGGAATCATCAGCAGCTCTAAAACACGTTTCAAACCTCAACAAATTTGGGTGCATGAAACTACCCCAAATTTGGGAGACTTACATTATGAGAACTTCAGCCCAACGGCCAAGACAACCAAATTAGCCCGCCAGCGGGCACCATTAGGACTTTAGGAACAATATTAGTTTCTTGCCTTCTTCCTCATTTGCTTTTGTTAGTGCCTGCATGCACATACCATATTTTTATGTTCCTGAAGATGGCAACGTGATGTTGCTGAAATATTGAAGTTATTCATTAAAGTTGCCTTTAATTAATATCCTTTATATGCGTTGTTAATTCCGTAAGCTAATTACCAGTTATGTATGACCAATGTATAAGCCTTGCTACTAGAAACACGGTATCATTAGGATTGGTTCTGAAACTATTGTGTGCTAATATAATGAAGACTGTTTGTCCTAATTCATTTCCAATGGAAAAAAGCTGCCACATCCTATATATGTTATTTTTAGTGAGAAATTTGTAAAGAAATCTATAGTTCCAAGTAAGCTGAAAAGACACTTTCACACAAAGCACTCACAATTTATCCAAGAAAAACCAATAGAATATTTTAAAAGGCTTATAGCTGATTGAACATGCCAGGCTAAACAATTGACCAACACCTCAACTATTTCTGTTTTATCAGCATGCTGTAAAATTGTAAATATTATGTTTGGCAAGAAATATGAAAAAGAACTTTTAAACATTTCTATGTCTGTTTTAAATAATGAAACCTGTGGTGAGATCATAATTAAAAGAAACACACGTATTAACCACAGTGAAAATTATTTAATTGTAAATATTTCATCCTAAGTATCTTAGGACATCATCAGTACAGTAATTTATTAATAGGAATAACATACAGTTCGGCGCATGATTACAATAGAATTTCATTAAACGTGCGTAACATATTACAGAAGTTAAAAAAAAAAAAACTAATATTAATTATTTTACACCATTTTGTATGACAATGTTTCTAAGCATGAATTAGCAACAAACAATTTAAATATTACAGAACTAGAAACAGACTTTTCAAATACGTTGAATTAGGGCCGCCCCTAGGAATTTTGCCACCCAGTGCAGTAGCATATTTTGCTGCCCCTTCTCCCATATTTTTCGTGTAGTTTATGCCAACTTTGCTGCCCCAAAAAAACTTTCCGCCCTGTGCAAACACCCTTGCACCGTTGGTAGAGCCGGCCCTACGTTGAATCAAGAATTGCTACAGTTAATTATAACTGTCTCAAAGAATTCAGGAAAAAAAGCTTTTGATAAAAGCAATAGTGCTCTACATAATAAATACCTTAATCTACTAAATCGATCAAAAAAGATCACTAACAAATTACCAACCGAAAAATGGGTAGTTAATTTATCTGACCGTCCACTGACAACAGATGAATTAAATGTTCTAGCAAGAGGCCATAAATTTGCGATTTCACTGAAATGTTTCCCATATTTAGACTTCATACATAATATAGAAAGAAACGTCAACCATCTCTCCAGTATTGAAGCCAACAGACTTCGTTTTGAGGTAGCAAAAGTGATCTACAATGCCAAACCTTCGGAATTAAATATCCCAACATCAGAATTGAAAGCTATTATATCCTTAAAATGTAATAAAAACATAATCATTACCAGAGCTGATAAAGGAAATACCACTGTGGTTCTTGATACAAATTCATATGACCAAAAAATGAATTTACTTCTTCGAGATCGTAATACTTACGCCAAATTGGATTATGATCCTGCAAAACGTCAACTCAGAAAATTAAATAAGCTACTTAATGAAACTTCCTCCTTAGATGAAGAAACAATCAAAAAACTTAAGACATACCATGCCAGACCTCTTAGAATTTATGGCTTACCTAAGCTACACAAAACTAATGTTCCACTCAGACCCGTCGTAGATTGTATCAGCAGAACAACTTACAAGTTATCAAGATTCTTATCTAACCTTCTCCGTCCTCACATAGGCCACTCAGTCTCTTCAATCAAAAATTCTACAGTTTCACACAAAAATGAAAGACATTCAACTGTCAAAAACTGACTTGTTGATCAGTTTCGACATTGTCTCCCTCTTCACGAACATTCCCCATAAAAAAACAATGGAATATACTAACTCAAAAATTTCCGTCTGATATAGTTGAATTGTTCAAGTTTGTTATTACATTACTTCACCTGGAAAAGTCAAATTTACAAGCAAGAAGAAGGAACAGCAATGGGATCTCCTTTATCACCAAACCTAGCAAACTTGTTTCTAGAACACCTTGAGGAAAAAATATTCACTTTTGAACCCAAACCAAAAATTTGGTTAAGATATGTCGACGACTTATTTGCAGTCTAGGATCATCCCGAACATGAATTACAACTGTTTCTAGATAAAATTAACCTTCTTCATCATCGCATCAACTTTACGTTAGAAAAAGAATCTCCACAGGGTATCTCCTTTTTGAATTTACACATTCAAAGAAAAGAAGAAGATTCCATCGCCACGTCTGTCTTTCGCAAGCCAACATTCTCAGGTCGCTACATTCACAATTCTACCACTCATCATCCATCTCAGAAATCTGGCAATATTAAATCACTAGTTTCCAGAGCACACAAATTCTGCTCCTCTGAAGAATCTCTAAACCAAGAATTAGAAGTAATCAAAAATACAACCATCCTAAATGGATATAATCCTAAAACAACTCCAAAAATCATCAGTCACTTTCCCACACATCAAACCAGACAAGAAGAAGTCCATAGGATTTCCATACCTTACGTCAAAGGCATCTCCGAATGTCTTTCTAAAATTATGAAGAAATACGATTTTGCCACTACTTACAAACCTATCAACCAAATTTACAACTTGCTACCTTCTCCTAAGGACAAACTCTCACCTTTGATGTGTTGCCTGGCATTTATGAGATTCCATGCTCATGCAAATTGTCTTACTTTGGACAGACAGGTAGGTCTGTTCAGAAAACGCATCTCGGAACATCAAGACCACATTCGTCTTTTTAAACAGCAGAAATCTCTCAACACGGAATTGAAAATCCTTCTGAAGCCCTACTACACAGACCAAATTTAAACTGCAGTGACGTTCTTACTATTCCTCAAGTATGGGAAATTGTCATACAAAATTGTGTAAAATAATTATTATTAGTTTTTTTTTTTTTCACTTCTGTAACATGTTACGCACGTTTAATGAGATTCTATTGTAATCATGCGCCCTAACTGTATGTTATTCCTATTATTGTTTAAACTACTGTACTGATGATGTCCTAAGATACTTAGGATGAAATATTTACAATTAAATAATTTTCACTGTGGTTAATACGTGTGTTTCTTTTAATTATTTCTATGTCAGATAACACTATTAGTCGTATATAGGACATGTCTCGATGTTGAGTCACAAGTGATAGCTAACTAATATTAAAGAAGCAGTTTTTTTACCATCCAATTGAACGGGTTAACTGATATCACTGGAAAAGCTCGACTTCTAGCATTCAACAGGTTTGTTTATAATGGAGACATCACTGAACAACTTTTATTGCAAAAGGCCAATCTTGATGTTGTTGACAGTTATTTCAGGTCTCATGATTTGTCACAGAAATCATGCATTGGGATCTGCTGTGTCAGGAAGCCTTAGAGGATTTGTCATATGGCCAAGTAAAAGAACCAGGGCATTGTTGTTACATATTGTTTCTTGCATGGAGAGGCCCTCGTTTCAAATTTAGTAACACCCAAACTTGGAAGAGTATTGAGTAAGAACAATCAAAAAGGTTACCTGCATCAAGTGTTGGCCATTAAAATCGATATTATTTTTAGCACTGTGTTCTGCCACAGAAACTGCACACTCAACTCCTACTGCACATGGAAGTGAGGTGACTATCTCAAGGGTTGCTTTCAAGGTTTTGTGAACTGAGGGAAAAGCTAATGTTTTTTACATCTGACAAGTTTGAACTGGCTGATCTGCTTAGTGATAAGATCTGGTGCAATAAAGTTGCATCCTAGCTGACATATCCCAAGCCGTGAACACTGAACACTCTTAACAAGAGTATGCAGGAAAAGAATGAAAATATGCTTTCTTGTACTGACAAAATTGTCTCTTTTAAGGAAAAATTAACGCTGTGGGGGTGCCAGAATCAAACAAAGAGAACAAAGTTGAAATGTTTGAGCTGACAGAAAGTTGCAGATCGGACAAAAATCATGTAAATTTAATTCTACAAAGTTTGTCAATACTGAGTAAAAACACTGAAAAGTTTTTTCCATCACTTGTTATATCTTCTTTGAACTGGGTGAGAGATCCATTTGTGTTAAGTGCATAAGATGTACTGCAGAAGAAGAAGAAGATAAGCTTTGAAACAACAGAGGACTGAAACTGATTTCCATTATTTGGGTACTCTTGTCTCTCCAACAGGAGCTCCATCATCACAAAGAAGGCAATTGAAGCACTCTTCCCTTTCTCTATATTGCGTCTATGTGAAACTGGCTTCTCTGCCATGAACAGCAAGAACAGGTTGCAGCTTCAAATACTGGAGGACTTGAGGTATGCTTGTCAGCCATCCAACCTTGGACAAGGGACATCACCAAGCACGGATTTCCTACTGATATTTTTATGTATCTAAAAAGACTTTTTATTTCTACTCATGTTTATATTTTAAAATAAATTCTTTTATCCTCTTTATACGTATTGTAAATAGAAAACATTAATGTAGCATTAAAATTTTTTGTCATAGAGCAGACTATTTTATTCAAAACATGAGTTTTCTTTATTTCATTGGGAAAAAGAGAGGGTGTGTGATAGAGAGAGTGAGAGAAAAGGGGGAGGGGATACTGGACACTTTTTTGAGGTCAGTGAAGTATGTCATAGGATTTTTTTATAAATGATGTCTTTTTCCAACAATATCTTATTTCAATAATTGGAATAATAACAAACATGAACATAAACTTCAAAAATAAATCTTTTGAAATCCATAATCAACGTTATTTTTAAAAATAACATAATGATTAAAATTTTGGTTATTGAACTTTTAAATGCAATCTTAATACTCATTTTTTTAAATGACAAAATCCTTAAAAAATGATGTGTATCCTGACAGTGTGCTGACAGATGATGAAGAACAGGTGTTAGTTCAGGAGCACCTCTCTCAAGCACAACTATAGTATGCCCACAGATACGAGACCCTTAGAAACTTCTGTGTATGGAGAATCCATTCCGATAATAGGGTAATCAATCTGTATTGTGGAATGAGTGTTTATTATTACACGCTGGAAAATTAACTTCTCTTTTATGATCATTGTAGCTTTTAAAGTGGTAACTATTTTGCTTGTATAACAGTTGGAAAATTTTACGCATAAAGCATGTGATTTCGGGTTGTGACCAATTCGTTTATCGCCTTATTTCTTTCTCCCTTTCAGCATGAATTGACTCTTCTTGGTACCGACCCAACGACAGCTCTCTAAAGTGTGGGCGTACTATAGTAGGATTTCATTAGGATCAGAATGTTCCAAGTAAAGGAGGTAGTTTGCTTTAACATCTATGTAGGAGTTGAATTTAAAGAATGATGCTTGAGGTCGGCCCTATCTTTAGGTGATGTTGCAGTTCTGCTGTTGAGATAAGACAGAGACAGAAGCACAGATAGACAAAAGTTATGTTCCAGTTGCTTTTGTGAGGGACCAGAAGAAGGTATGACTGTGTTTAGTACAGGTGGTGAATTTTCTACATGTTGGTGACCAATTCGTTCAACGCCTTATTTCTTTCACCCCTTCAACATGAATTGACTCTTCTTGGCACCGACCCAACGACAGCTCTCTAAAGTGTGGGCGTACTATAGTAAGATTTCATTAGGATCAGAATGTTCCAAGTAAAGGAGGTAGTTTGCTTTAACATCTATGTAAGAGAGTTGAATTAGAAGAATGATGCCTGAAGTCGGCCCTATCTTTAGGTGATGTTGCAGTTCTGCTATTGAGATAAGACAGAGACGGAAGCACAGATAGACAATAGTTATGTCCAGTTGCTTTTGTGAGGGAGAAGAAGGTATGACTGTGTTTAGTACAGGGTGAGTTTTCTACATATAGTTCTATGAAAGTGATTACTTTTAATCAAGTATTGGCAGCTTCACTGGCTGTGAATGAAGTTAGAATTTTTTTCCTCAAGCTATTTTACAAATAAACTGTTTTCTTTTCTTTCGCACACTTTTTGGAAAACATGGATTCGGATATAGGGTGGGAATTTGTTGCAGAAATTATCCATGCTGCTATACAACAAGAATACAAGTAGTAAATGGAAATGACAATCTGACCATGAAAAGGTGTAAATGTTTTAGAGATCTTCTCACATGATGTGAGAAGATCTCTAAAACAACCTCAGAGTACATGAGGTTGTGAGTGGTGGAAGGATATTTCACTAGAGAGGAAACTTGGATAGATTTTGATCTGAATTACCAAACAGAGCAGTCATCTCAACAGTATACCTGGAAGGAGAACTGGTTAAGATCCAGTGTTGGGTGTGCTGGAAGGATTGGTTGGGAGATGAATGATATCTCTACTTCTCTTCCAGCTTGGTCATTGGAATTCAAAAAAGAGAGCTAGTTAGAAATGTGGACATTAAAGTTGCCAAGGAAGGTAACTTCACTGTCAGGGAATTTGGATTGTATGAAATCAGACTTCGTTGATAAGAAGTTAGAGGGGTCAGAATGATTTTCAGAATTGTCAGAAGAGCAGATGAATGAGAAATAATGAGGCAGGAAAATCTTAAGGTACAGCAAGTCAAAAAGGAAGATTCAAGATTAGACATCATCTGGCAGTTAATGTCAGATTGCACAAAAGTACAAGTACCACCCTTATGATAGAAGGAACTGTATACAGTGTAGTCTAGACAGTTAAAGTGGACTGTGGTTGTTATTCAGGGATTTGGTGTTCAGTGAAAAACAGGCGATTGGGTTTGGATGTCTGCAGGTGATGATGTAAATCACTTATGTTAGTGTTTATATTGCAAATGTTGGTGAAGTGAATGTAGAAGGGTTTTTTTTTTTTGTAAGATTGTGTAGGCAATTTTTTAAAGAATTTTGTGAGAGAGGTTTGTTATTTAACTGACATTCATTTAAGTTAGCTCTCATGCTGGTATTACAAAAGTGAAAAGAAAAAGAGGGGGTACATGCAGTAAGAGGAAATAATCTCTTATCCATGGCAGCAGTATGAAGAGCAGCCAGTTTCTATGCCATTACATAGCCTTGACAGCATTCCTCGCATACTATTACACAGCCTCCATCCAGGCACAACCTGGCAGCATACACTGTGCGATTAAGTGCCGGCTGATCAGAAGACTTCAAAACATGTTACCATCTGGTTAGGTCCTGTGCATTATCTGGTGGCCAGCCTGCAGAATGACTTTGCCACTGTACCCTTGAAGATGAGGAGGAGGAGGTAGTAGATATGTATAGCGTGCCCTTGATAAGTATCACTTGCACTATGTATTTGAAAAACTAGGGGGAGGAGAAGAAACCAGAACTTTTGTTATGTGAACTAAACATGGCAACAACCACTTCAGGACTCTTAATAAGGAAGGTGGCGGCATTCTCACTTGGCAATGAAAGTTATCTGCCACCTAGTAAGTACATTTCTTCCATCTAGGAAGTGTGTCCTTTCACAGTGGGAATACTCACTGATGTCAGAGCCCCTTTGGTGGAAGAGCAGACCTAGTTGGCCAAGTGCCTACTCTCCATCCAGCAGGCTGCAAGTTCGAATTCTGTGGTGGGCATGGATGTTTGTGATTATCTTTAGGCAGAAATTGAATTTCATCGCTTGGTGTTTAAGACCAATGGTCAGAGGCCTGAAGTGGCTTGAACAAGTTCCATGCATTCTAGAGCAGGGTTTCCATGTGTAAAAAATAAATTAAAAATACAAAAAATATATGAAATTGATAAAAATAGAAGGAAAAAAATCTCAGACCACCCATGGTACAAAATGTACTATAGGTTTGCAAATAACCTTTCATTGTTCAGAGCAACATAAAGGCCCACACCTCAAGAAGACAGGATGACTTGATTGGGAGAGGCTATACACTATGCATCTCCCTCTCTCTCCCCCCTATAGAGGCCAAAATGATATTATAATAAAAAAAGATGTCCCCAACAAATTTTTTACAGTAATACCCTGCGTTACAATGCTTCGCTTTTACAACCATCCACTCATACAACACTTTTCAATTATGACCATTGCCTGTTTATACAATGCTGCATTCACGCATACAATGGTTTTTATGGTTGATGCTCCCCCTGAATCAGCCAATGTGCAGTATTCATGAACTCAGTTTATTATCATCAAATTCGTGACAATACCCTTAGGGAGTGTATCAAATCTTATGATAACACTACATGAAATGTTACATCATTACTAACTTCCTATCAACAACAATCCTTCAGATTAGCCTGTTATCTGTCAATATTCCAATATTATCAGATCTTATATTTCTGTCTTTTAAGGCACTTTTTACTGTATCAATCCCATGCATCTTGTCTTCCTGATGATGATTATTATACAGGCAGGACCGGCGCATAGTATTTTTCTTGTGTGTGCGATTAATGTTCGGCACCTTTCCAAAAAAGTTTTTTTTGAATAAAGTGTGAATAAAACGAACAGGAAATGAAAAACAAATGAAAACCGCTTTATAGTGTAATGTTACCTACGGATTAGTCCTGCTTATACAAATTTTTTCAAGTTATATAAATTTTCAAAATAATATAAAATAGTAATATAAAGTTAAGAGATCATCATCATCAAATTCCTGACATGTACCCTCAAGAGGTGTACAGGATATTATAGTATTACATGAAAAATTTACATCATTACTAACTTCCTATCTACAATTTTCCTACAAATCAGTCTGTTACTTGTCAAGACTCCAACATTATCAGATCTTGTATTTTTATCGTCTAAGGCACTTTGTACCGTATCAATCCACCTATATCTTGGTCTTCCTCTGGGTCGTTTTCCTGCCAACCTGCCAGAGAACACTTGTTTTGCTAATCTTCGCCCATTCTGTTTAAGTGACTATACCACCTGAGATTAGCTCTGCTAACGCATTCCTGGATGCTGACAATATCAAGTTCTATCCTAATATCCTCATTTTTAATATGATATTGCCATTGATGCCATCTGTTCACGCCTCTAAGTTTTCTCAGGACTCTCATATCTGCGGTCTCTAGTCTTTGGTGTTTTACTTCTGACCCAGCTCTCAGATCCATAAGTTAAAACTGCTTTGAACACTGTCTTGTATACAGCTAATTTAGTGTTCTGACTAATTTCTCTCTTATTCCATATGAATTTACCATCATCGTCATCATCATCAAATTCCTGACATTACCGTCAAGGGGGTGTACAGGATATGATAGTACTACATGAAAAATTTACATCATTAATAACTTCCTATCTACAATTTTCCTCCAAATCAGTCTGTTACTTGTCAAGACTCCAATATTATCGTTATCAGATCTTATATTTCTATCGTCTAAGGCACATTGTACCGTATCAATCCACCTATATTTGAGTCTTCCTCTGGGTCGTTTTCCTGCCAACCTGGCAGAGAACACTTGTTTTGCTAATCTTTCCTCTCACATTCTGTTTAAGTGACCATACCACCTGAGATTAGCTCTGCTAACACATTCCTGGATGCTGACAATGTCAAGTACTTTCCTAATTTCCTCATTTTTAAAATGATATTGCCATTGATGCCATCTGTTCATGCCTATAATCTTTCTCAGGACTCTCATATCTGCGGTCTATAGTCTTTGGTCAAGTGTTTTACTTCTGACCCAACTCTCAGATCCATAAGTTAAACTGGTTTGAACACTGTTTTGTATACAGCTAATTTAGTGTTCTGACTAATTTCACTCTTATTCCATATGAATTTATTCAATTGACTTCCTACCATACCAGCTTTGTTGATTCTGTTGTCTATATTTAATTTACCATCTTTACTAAAAAGCGTGCCTAAGTAGCTGAAATGTTTTACTTGTTCCACAGGTTCCCCGTTCACAACACAGTTGACATTTTCAACAATTCTACCTATTTTCATTCTCTTTGTCTTTTTAATGCTGACCTTCATACCATATCTATTACAGCAGTTATTCAATTTAGTCAGGGAATCTTGCAAACTTGTAGCAGATTTATTGAGAAGTATAACATTGTCTGCATAAAGCAAAGAACTGACATTAACATCTCCAATTCTGATATCATGTTTAATACCACTTTCCTTTATAATGCGATCCATATAGATAATAACAGAGGGGATAATGTACATCCTTGTCTCATACCAGATTTAACATTAAACCATCTTCCTGTACTTCCTTCAATTCTAACTGCTGACTTACAACTCAAATAAAGACTAAATATTGCTTGATATAATGCTCCAGACACCATATAACTGTAGCATATTGAATAGCTTCTCTCTTAACACCTTGTCATATGCCTTTTCCAGATAGACAAAACTTAAATACAGATCTTTGTTATATTCCCATGATTTCTCCACTATTTGTCGTAAAGTGAAGATCTGATCCTGACAGCCTGTATTTGGCCTGAATCCAGCTTGTTCTTCACCAAGCTTTTCTTCCACAATTCTTCTCAACCATTTCTCAAGTATACTTGCATAGATCTTGCCAGGAACACTCAATAGGGATATACCTCTGTAATTCTCACATTCAGTTTTATTTCCCTTTTTATATATGGATACTATTAGAGCTCTACTCCAATTATCAGGAATTCTTCCCTGTGTCCAGGCTTTCTGAACTATGCAGTGCAGCCACTCTAAGACTTTTATGCCACCATACTTCAGCGTTTCTGGTCGAATATCATTTACTCCTGCTGCCTTTCCACATTTCTTCAAGTCTTTGATGGCTTTTTTATACTTCAAATATGGATATGTCTACCTGACTGTGTTCCTGTTGAGTGTTTTTTACCATTGTATTATCACTGTTTGTTTCATTTAGCAATTTTTTGAAGTAATTACTCCTCCATACTTCAAGGATATCTTTTTCTCCTATTTTCATGTCACCTTTATCATCTCTAACTCCTTTTACAGTACTCTTTCCTCCATTTCTAAGCTTCTTCAACAACCTCCAGAATATCTTACCACCTTCTTGATATTTATTTTCTATGTTCTTGCCAAAGTCCTCCCATGATTTTTTTAGCTAGTTTTACACTGTGTTACAAAGTTAAGAGATTTATTCAAATATTCTTTACATTAATTTTGCTAAAAGGGACTTGTCTGGCTTTCATTTTAGCAAAATCCTGTCGCAGTACATCAATGTTTGATAGACGGAGCAGTATTATTTTCTATTGAAATTAGTGCGAAACCGTTTAGTTTTTCTTGACTCATGCTTGATCGCAGGTAGTTCTTTATTAATTGTAATTTAAAAAATGTTCTCTCTTCCTTGGCAACTGAAACAGGCAAAGTCAATAGTATTCTCAATGCAATCAGTGAATTTGCAAAAAGTTCTTCGAGGTTGTTGTTATAAATCCACTTCAAAACCATTTCTGGTGTATTATTTTCTTCAGTTTTCTTCGAAAAAACCAATGCATGCTCTGGTTTTTTCGATTCTGTATTTTGCCAAACATCCATCAATCATATTGTGTTTTATCAACGCGATTCTATAGTCGACAGCACACGGAGGCTGTTTTTTTGTCTAGTATCTGGATTTTAATCGGATCGGATGCATGTGCTCCGGCCCTTACACGGAACTCAATAATTAATCATAAGTTGATTTATGATACATCAAAAAATTAAAGAAGAACTATTTTAGGTATACTTTCGTAAATTTTAATCAAAAATTACAGTGATATAATCGGGTCTAGGATACAATTTCAGAATTTATTTGTTCATTTCCGGGAAGATCCGAAGAGGCCCAAACGGAAGACTACGTATATTCATAATTATTTGTACCATTCGTTGTTCGTTTAAACTCTTATCTCATATTTTTTGTCATCTTTTAGGCACTTTTTCTTCTGCGGCTCCTATGTATATTGCACACTTCACACATGCCACCAGCCAGGCCTGTATACAGGTATCTCCATGGAGTCAGAAGACTTATCATGGGAAATCCATTATTCACATGTCATCATTCACACTATACCTATTATACCTCTCCTTAAGCTCATTCACTGATGAAGCACCCACACCCACCTCTGGTAACCCAATCACCACACTCTAAGCAAAAAATCTAGTTCGAACACCCTTGCTAATTACACTTTTACACAACTTCCACTGATGACCCTTTGTTCTCTCCCTTCTTGCCATGTGCAGAAAAAAGTCATCATCATCATCATCAAATTCCTGCCATGTACCCTCAAGGGGTGTACAGGATATGACAGTACTACATGAAAAAATTACATCATTAGTAACTTCCTATCTACAATTTTCCTCCAAATCAGTCTGTTACTTGTCAAGACTCCAACATTATCAGATCTTATATTTCTATCGTCTAAGGCACTTTGCACCGTATCAATCCACCTATATCTTGGTCTTCCTCTGGGTCGTTTTCCTGCCAACCTGGCAGAGAACACTTGTTTTGCTAATCTTTCCTCTCCCATTCTATTTAAGTGACCATACCATCTGAGATTAGCTCTGCTAACGCATTCCTGGATGCTGACAATGTCAAGTTCTTTCCTAATATCCTCATTTTTAATATGATATTGCCATTGATGCCATCTGTTCACGCCTCTAATCTTTCTCAGGACTCTCATATCTGCGGTCTCTAGTCTTTGGTCAAGTGTTTTACTTCTGACCCAGCTCTCAGATCCATAAGTTAAAATTGGTTTGAACACAGTCTTGTATACAGCTAATTTAGTGTTCCGACTAATTTCTTTCTTATTCCATATGAATTTATTCAATTGACTTCCCATGATACCAGCTTTGCTGATTCTGTTGTCTATTTCTATATTTAGTTTACCATCTTCAGAAAAAATTGTGCCTAAGTAGCTGAAATGTTTTACTTGTTCCACAGGTTCTCCATTCACAACACAGTTGACATTTTCAATGATTCTGCCTATTTTCATTGTCTTTGTCTTTTTATTGCTGACCTTCATACCATATCTATTACAACAGCTATTCAATTTAGTCAAAGAATCTTGCAGACTTGTAGCGGATTTATTTAGAAGTATAACATCATCCGCATAAAGCAAAGAGCTGACATTAACATCTCCAATTTTGATATCAGGTTTAATACCACATTCCTTCATAATGTGATCCATATAGATAATGAATAACAGAGGGGATAATGTACATCCTTGTCTCACACCAGATTTAACATTAAACCATCTTCCTGTACTTCCTTCAATTCTAACTGCTGACTAACAACTCAAATAAAGACTAAGTATTGCTTGATATAATGCCCCATTGACACCATATAACTGCAGCGTATTGAATAGCTTCTCTCTCTTGGCACCTTGTCATATGCCTTTTCCAAATCGACAAAACTTAAATACAGATCTTTGTTATGTTCCCATGCTTTCTCGATTATTTGTCGTAAAGTGAAGATCTGATCCTCACAGCCTCTATTTGGCCTGAATCCAGCTTGTTCTTCACCAAGCTTTTCTTCCACAATTCTTCTCAACCGTTTCTCAAGTATACTTGCATAGATCTTGCCAGGAACACTCAGTAGGGAAATACCTCTGTAATTCTCACATTCAGTTTTATTTCCCTTTTTATATATGGGTACTATGAGAGCTCTACTCCAATCATCGGGAATTCGTCCCTCTGTCCAGGCTTTCTGAACTATGCAGTGCAGCCACTGTAAGACTCTTATACCACCATACTTCAGCATTTCTGGTCGAATATCATCTACTCCTGCTGCCTTTCCACATTTCAAGCCTTTGATGGCTTTTTCTACTTCAAGTATGGATATGTATTCCTGACTGCATGCCTGGTCAGTGTTTTTTATCGCTGTGCTGTCATCACTGCTTGTTTCATTTAGCAGTTTTTCAAAGTAATTACTCCATACTTCAAGGATATCTTTTTCTCCTGTTTTCATTTCACCTTTATCATCTCTAATTCCTTTTACAGCACTCTTTCCTCCATTCCTAAGCTTCTTCAACAACCTCCAGAATATTTTGCCACCTTCTTGATATTTATTTTCTATATTCTTGCCAAAGTCCTCCCATGACTTTTGTTTAGCTAGTTTTACACACTGTTTAGCTTTCTTACATTTGTCTCTGTATTCTGTAAGAGTAAAAGCTGACTTATTTGCCAGGAACTTTTGATATGCTTTCTTCTTTTCCTTCACTGCCTCTTTAACTTCCTGTGTCCACCAGGGAGTTCTGATTTTTTTATCTTTGCACACAACCTCACCACATGCCTCTCTGGCAGAATCAATCAATGTTTCCTTCAGAGTTTGCCACTGAATCTCCAAGGTTTGATTCCTGTTCTCAAACTCTTTCATTTTCTTTTCAATAATATTTCTGTATTTTAGTCTACAGTTTACATCTGAGAGCTGCTCAACTTTTATTCGCTTTAAAACTTTCTTACATGTTATTCTTTTCAATATGAAATTCAATTTTATCCTGCTCAAGACTAAATAGTGATCACTTCCAATTTCAAATCCTCTGTACACTCTGGTGTCCTGCACCAGGGAGAAAACATCACTATCAACAATAACATAGTCAATGAGACTTTTCTTATTCCTAGCCTCTTCTCTCCATGTGAATTTGTGCACATTTTTATGTTGGAACATGGTGTTAGTAATAACCAGTCCATGTCCTGAGCAGAAATCCAACAGACATTTGCCATTATTATTAGCTTTGCTCTTTTCTCCAAATTTTCCCAAAATATTTTTGAATGTCTCACAATCATTTCCTACTCTACTATTTAGATCCCCAACAAGGACCAACTTTTCCTTTTTCATTGTGTCAGTTGCTTTTTCTAAAGCCTCAAAAAATTCCTCCACTTCTACCTTAGTAGAACCTTCTGTGTGACCATAGGCACAAATAAGTCTCATTGTCCAGTTCCCCATTCTCATATTTGCCCACATTACTCTACTTGAGACTGACTGCCATTCAAGCAGATTAGCCTCGTATTTTGTGTTGAATACTATGGCTACTCCTTCTTTTCCTTGATTGTTATTGCCTGAATATAACATTTTGTATTTATTGCTCAGAAAGATCTCACCAGTTTTGGTCTTTTTTGTTTCAGTCACCCCTATTATGTCGATCTGGTACTTATCTAATTCCTCAGCTAGCTCCATTTCTTTGCCATTCAGGCTTCTTACGTTGATAGTACCGATCTTTAACTCTGGTGATGTTGAGTTGGGGTTTGTTTTCAGATTTGTTCCAGTAGCTGACTTTTCGCTGTTCGCCCTGGTTCCCTGGCGAAAACAACGGGGGCCTTGTTTAACCGGGCGACGCCCCAGCCGGCATGAAATTTTGTCATGTTGTACCATCATTTTTTATTTTGGTTTAACCAATAAGAATACAATTTGGTCGGCTAAATCCCAAATTGCCAGCCCATCCTCGTTCGTTCAGTATCAAAGTAGATACCCAACAGGGTGCACCACGAGAAGGTGAGGATTGGACATTAGGTCAGAAGCCCTGGTCGGTTCTCCGCATTCCTTTAAAGGCTATGTGGAGGTCTCCTCTCAGTTATACAGCTTTGACCCTTAAGCACCCCGCAGAAAAAAGTCTTCAGTATTAATCCTATGAAACCTCTTTAATGCTTTTATCATGTCTCCTCTTTTTTGCCTCTCAGCTAATTTTTAAAGGCTACAGACCATTAATCTATTCTCATAAGGAGCATTCCACAGACCTTCCATAATCTTTGTGTCTTTCCTCTGGATCATGTCTACAATGTCTTTATCCTATGGAATCTGGGAGTCCAGATGTGGCCTTATATAAGCAAACAATAACCTCTCTAACCGTATTTGTTAGTGTGTTCAACAACCATGTAATCTGATGTGCTGTTTTGGTTATCTTTGCAATATGCCTTTTAAACTTCAATTCACTGTCCACAAATACACACAAATCTCTGGCCTCATGAGTTTCCTCCATCACAATAATACACACCTTCAGATCTCTTCCCAAAGTGTGTCACCTTATACTTGGCTACATTAAACTGCAGCCTTTGCTCTTACTGCTAGTCTGTTTAAGTCTTCCTGCAGGATCTCTGCTTCACCTTCATTTACCATTGCTCTTCCCAGTTTAGCATTCTCAGCAAATAACTGAATATTTCCTGTCAAATCATTTTCTATATCAGTGATATACAAATTAAACAATAGTATGCAATAATATACAAATTAAACAAAATACTGAGCCCTGTGGTATATCACTGGTCATTTGCCTTCTCCTAGACTCAATTCCTCCATAAATTACTTGTTGATATCTGTATCAGCCACCCTCTAATCCAAATCACCAGATTCATATCTATCCGTATTTGCTCCAATTTATTCAATAGAGTTCTATGGGGAATCTTGTCAACTGCTTTGGCAAAAATCTAACATTATCACCTAGTAGCCGTTTTCCTTATCCAACTCCATTGTCACTTGATTATAAAAAGTAATCAAGACCTATCCTTCACAAAACCATTTGTCCCTTATAGAGTATCATATCCCTATTCACTCAGTCCTGAATTCTACCTTTCACCAATTTCTCCTATATTTTAACCACTACTCCTGAGATTCTGATTGGACTATAATTTGATACGTCTTTCTTTGAGCCTCCTTTATTCAAGTATCTACAACTGCATATCTGCAGTTGTAGATACACCATTACATTTATCTATAACTGCAGGGGTTGGGAATGATTTGCTGTATGCCAGTGGTCTAAAACCTAACGTCATATGACTGGGGTATGCTTGTACATGATTTTAAATATCAAATTTCATCAACAAAATGATTGCTTTCATTTTGAATTGTTCTCTCAAAACAAACGGTCAGATTGAAGTCAAAATTTAGCGAACTTATAAATTTCAGTCAAGATCCTGTTTTCTTCAATACAATCTAGGCTGAGCAATGTTATTATTTTGTAACATTTCCTCTTGGTTTGCAGGAAATTGATCTGATTGAAAGTGAAAAACTGAGACAAATTTTAATAAAATATGCCAAACCAGAATGTAGTTATTGCATGTGTATAGATGAATTTAACTTCTTTATTCATTTTATGAAATGCACCCAAAAATATTTATTTATCAGCCTCCTTGGCTATTATCTCTCTCTCTCTGCTCTCCAGCAAACAGATTAGTGGCTTTGAATTCTACTGCAGAATCATTTTTGCAAATACACTGGCACAGAGATGACTACTTCATAAGTAAACCATGCCTTCCATCAACGAAGTAAGTGAAAGGAAACACAATCATCAAGAGAAACAATCAGAAATTCCAAAATAACGTTTTTGGGTATATAGCAACACGTGCAGCAGAACACTCTTTGAGATGAACCTCAAAAGTTATGCAACAGCTCTTGAAAAGAGCTGTTGCATAACTTTTGATTGCTCTTGCATTTGATTGAGCATTTGATTGCTCAGCAGGTTGCATAACCTGCATAAGAATTCAGCATCAAAATAAGGCTACAAGTATGGCTGAAACTGCTCGAGATTTGGCAGTTTGATATATGACCAAGTATTTAGGTTATATATAGATTAACTTCTACTTCTTAAATGAGGCAGTGTTAATATTTAATGAATTGTCCTATATATGTGCCATTGTTATTTATAATGTGTATTATAAATAATATTTCATTTACTAACAATTATTTTTATTTTTGACTCCGAGTGTCCCTATATGTTATTATATTTGCACAAAGAGTTCACTCCAATTGGTGCAATGACTTTAACTCACTCTTTCAGAATCCAACTAATCATTGACTCAATACCAAGTACAAAATAAACACATTTAATAAAACTTAAAACAATATATATACACTTCTAGTAAAAATACATAACTACAATTATAAATTATATGGATCCAAGGCCTTATTTAAAAAATATAAACTTACTCTTAAGACAAAACACTTTTTCTTTCACAATCAAAAAAAAATGTTCATAGTCTTTTTCTTTTCCTGTTAAGGCTCTTTTCCAGAAGTTACAAGGTTCTGTACTTCAATTTTAGGATCCCTTTAAAATTCCTTTTTTACTGCCTCACACAAAACAAAATCAAGTTCCTTCCTACTTGAATATATCTTGGCCAGTTTATAAAAACTTAGTTTCAAGATTTCCTTCTTCTTTACTTATTCCTTCTTGAAACATATTATTTCCACTATTCCTTTTTCGGAATACAATATGAAATTTCCTTTTAACTGCCGCACACAAAAAAATCAAGTTCCTTCCAACTTGAATATTCCTCGGCCATTTTATAAAAAAACTTAGTTTCAAGATTTCCTTTTTCTTCTGTACTTATTCCTTCTTGAAACATATTATTTCCACTATTCCTTTTTCGGAATACAATATAAAATTTCCTTTTAACTGCCGCACACAAAAAATCAAGTTCCTTCCAACTTGAATATTCCTCGGCCAGTGTTCTAAAAACTTTCCGAACGCTCTCTTGTTTACCACTGTAACTTGGATACGCAACGCTTTCTTGTCAGCTGTCAATCAAACATCAAGTTCACTCCGGGAGCATGCGCACTTCAACAACGTCAGAAACTACGCATTGTAATAATATGGCTGACTCGCTGTATCCACCAGCGCTGAAGAAAGTCTTTCATAAACACAAAATTCAACATTTAAAAATACAACAAACTTTCTTATAAATAATACAAATAATCAATTAAGTAAGTACTTCAATATTTTTACTTCTTTACATATTACTTCTAACATAATATTTTCATAACGAGCACATCACAAGTGCAGACACTGCGTGTATGAAAACAAAAACTAACAAACAAAATTAATACGTAAAAATATTCAGAAATTTTAATATGATTATTTTTACAGCAGTATCTGAATGTGTCCTTAGAGTTTAAAGAAACAAATAGGATGGAAGTGAAATGGATATGCAACCTTATTAATCAAGAGATCCATAAGAAGATGATGTGGAAGGAATATCATGAGAATAGGAATGAGAGGAGTTATGAAATATATAAAACACAGGCCAGTCATTGGCCAAGAACAAACACAGGCCAAGAAAATTTATGAATATTGTACGTAAAGCTAAATTGGAGCAGGAAAAGAAGTTGGCTGCAAGCTAAAACATTCCAAAAGAATTTTATCATTATGCCACAAGTAAACAAAAGAATGAATATTGAAAAATAACTTTGCTGAATGCACACAGTACCTGTATATCAGAAGCTGATGACATTGTTCAAGTAATGAGTGCTCACTTTGTTAAGATGCTAAGATCTATTAACCAGGTGTAAGTAACATGGCACACAATGCTACCATTACATTGGATGAAGAGATAGATTTTTTTGAGAATGAGGTTCAAGAATTGTTGTATAACTTGGATAAGAATTTGAATCGGGGACAGATGGGATATCAACATGTTCCAGAATGTTCAGCTGAATTGGCAAGATCCTTGATATACAGGGTGTTCGGGATAAATTTGACATATTTATAATTAATTATATTTTTCCGTAAGTTACATGTATTAACACACACTTCTCTTCATTTAAAAGTTTGGACCCTTCTTCATTCATATACAAGATGTCAGAAAGGATGGATAGCTGGAACCCACCTGAATCATGGAAGAGAATAACTTGTATCATGATGATTCGTGCCCGCCATCAAAATAAGGATATTACGACTGCTGCCCAATGCTCCCTGAATACAGTAAAAACAATCAGGCATGAACTAGAGACTTGCAATGGTGACTACGAGGATGTAGCAAGAAGAAAGATCCCTAGCAGACGATCTGATTGCGTTCGTACAGCAGAATT
The DNA here is from genome assembly GCF_054136105.1 of Typopeltis vanoorti. Lineage (NCBI taxonomy): Eukaryota > Metazoa > Arthropoda > Arachnida > Uropygi > Thelyphonidae > Typopeltis > Typopeltis vanoorti. The sequence continues at coordinate 115,084,778 of NC_143561.1, read as the reverse complement.
CCTCGCAAATCTGCAGGAACAGGTGTTGAAGAACCCTGGCATTGGAATTCGGGCTTTGTTCGTGGAGTTGCTAACTGTAGTCAAGCCCTGGATAACAAGGGTAGCCAATGGTAGGCCGTATGTATGGCAGCAGGATTCGGCCCCTTGCCACACCTCTGGGAAAAGTCAAAAATGGTTGTCTGAAAATTTCTACGACTTCACCAGTCCAAATGTTTGGCCTCCAAACTCCCCAGACCTTAACCCCATGGATTATTTTGTATGGGGCGCAGTTGAAAAAGACACCAATCGCACTTCCAGTAATACAAAAGCCCAGTTAATGGATAAAATTAAAACAGTTTTTGCGGCCCTTCCCAGGGAGACTGTAGCATCAGCTTGTTCGAGGTTCCGAAGCAGAATTGAAGCTGTGATCGATGCTAATGGTGGTTATTTTGAGTAAATCTTGTTGATAGTATTGTAATTAACTCTGCCTGTAATGTTTTTTTGTCAATTCATTAAATTTAATAGATACAAAGAAGATTTTCTTTTTCCTTACGAAACTGTCAAATTTATCCCGAACACCCTGTATTTGTATAACTTGAGTCTTAGCTCAGAAAAGACACCACAAATGGAAATAATGTAAGATATTTCTCTCATACATGAGTGGTTCAAAAATTGATGTGCCTAACTACCAGCTTATTAGTACCTACCTACCTATGGAGCAGTCGTGAAAATTTTAGAGAAGTTGGTAAGAACTCGTGTATAGAAATGGTTTAACAAACAAACTATACTTTACAAGTAAGAGCATGGGTTTACTAAAGGGAGGTCATGCTTTAGTTAGTTGCAAAGTGTATCTTGTCTGTCAACCCATTTCTGTAAAGGGAATGGATATGATACTGTCAGACTTTGCTAAGACATTTGATAGAATACCACATGAAAGGCATTACATAAACTGGAGACTGTGAGATTGAAATATAAAGTATTGACTTGGATTAGTGAGTGGTTAACAGACAGGTATTAGAAAGTAGTATGTGATGGATGTGGATTAGCCAGATTTTAGGTGACCAGTGGTGTACCCTCGAGAATCAGCCTAGATCGTTGTTTAGCTATATGTTAACGATATTGGGAAGGATCTGACAGAAGATGTTCAGTTGTTTGCTGATAATGCAAAAATAGGCAGAGTAATCAGGGATGTTACTGATATTCAGCACATACAGAATGATTTTAGTAGGCTGGAAATATGAGCAAAAGATACCAGTTGTCAATTCAGTGTTCGTAAGTGTAAAGTTATGCACTTTGGCATGATGAGATATCCAGCGGCATATTTTATTGTTCAAATTATGCCATGAGAAACTGATGAGGCTAGGTATCTTGGACTTATGGTGGATAGGAATTTGGAGTTCCGAAGTCATATAACAAAAATTGTAAATACAGCCCAGAGAATAATTGACATGTAAGGAAGGCATTTTACCCCTTTTCAAGATATTGATATGACTCCATCTTGACTGCTGTGCACAGATTTGGTCTCCTGGGTTCGGAGAATAAAGAAGCAGTGGAAAGATTGAAAGAACAGTTACAAAGAATATATCAGAATTATTAGATGAGAGTACGTGAACTGCAAACACTAGTAACCAGGAGAAAGAGGGATGAGATCATATAGGTCTGTAAACTTTCAAATGGGTGTTATAGAATATTGTTTGAAATATTTCACTATATGGAAGGTGAAGAGGACACCTAGGAGTGTGTGTGTGTGGGGGGGGGGGGGGGCGCATCCATGTAAATTCATTTTTTGTGCGGTTAAAAAAGGAGTAAGAGCTAAATTTTTCTGTCACAGAGCAGTTTGTGAAATAGTTTTCATCTAGTGGGAATGAGTTTAAGAGAAGGTAATACAGCTGATGTGGGTAATGCATGGCATCCCTTAGTAAGTCCTTGACTACACGAAGGTCTCAGATAATGATGATATATAATACAGTTGACTCTTGAAGAATGCGGGTTCGAACTGGACAGATCCAGTTATATGTAGTTTTTTATGAATAAATATATTGGAAAATTTTTGGAGATTTGTGACAATTTGAAAAAACTCACAGAAAAACCATATAGCTTAGAAATATCAATAAATATTAAGAAAAAGTTAGGTATGTTATGAATGCATAAAATATATGTAGATACTAGTCTATTTTATCATTTACTACCATAAAGTATACACAAATTTATTATAAAAAAGTTAAAATTTAAGAAAACTTGTGCACACAAATATTTACAGACCATACGTGGCCATTTGCAGTTGAGAGAAATGTAAACAAACATAAAGATGTAGTGTTAAATCATAACTGCATAAAATTAACTGTTATTAATTGCTTAAATGAATTAATTAGCATAAAATAAAAATTTCATAACCATTCATTCATTAGTGTATAGGCTAGGCAAGCTATGAAGCGATCGTATCGATTGCACTAGGTTACCATAAGGCAGTCATATTGCTGCTTCTTCGTTATCAATGCATGAATCAATCATTATACCTGTAAATAAATATGAATAATTTCCTTTTCTTAGTATCTTTTCATTTTTGATGTCTAGTGTTAGTAATATATATAATATCTACACTGTTTTGTATCATATAAGACAATATTGATGTAGGTATAGGTACTGACATGTATAGGATTCATCTTGTAAACAGATGATGTAAACTTATGGTATCGATAAATACAGTACTGTAAATGTATTTTCACTTCCTTATGATTTTCTTTAATAACATTTTCTGTCTAGCTTACTTTATTCTTACTTTATTGTAAGAATATAGTATATGATATATACATACCATACAAAATGTTAATCGACTGTTTAGTTATCAGTAGGACTTCTGGTCAGCAGTGCACTATTAGTAGTTAAGTGTTTGGGGGAGTCAAAAGTTATACGCAGATTTTCGAACAATGCAGGGGAGGGTCGGCCTCCCTAACCTCCACATTGTTCAAAAGGGCACTGGTGCACAGAGGCACAAATACCCTTTTCTTTTTTTAATGGTTCCAGTACTGACTCTACAAGTCTTGCCATAAATAGTGTTACAACTTCTGCATACCCCCATGCTGCCCACAGAATTGCTCAAGCCTGGTTTCATTAGTGACTCTGTGTATAGCCAAATTCACATGTTTATAAATAGAGAGAAAGAGTTGTCTAGCTGTACAGATTAACTTGCAGTGGGGAGATTATGAAAATGATCTAATAGCCTTCACAAGGTTGGAATGCAGCCACCTGTTATTCTCAACATGCTAAAAACACTCAGGGTTAGTAGGATATTTGTATATCGGCTATTAACTCTTATAACAATACAGAGGACTTATCTGACTGCCAAAGAACAGTTCACACTGCATTAGGATGCAACAGGTTGTGAGGACTATAAAGGCATGCCTCTACCATAATCCTATTAAAAGTGATGTCATAAGAAATGAATGTTTTGCAGAGAATGATGTTGCTGATTAATAACCTGAGGATGAAAGCTTATCACCATTCTATTGACACTTCCTAACACCACAGCTTATGCAACAGAGGGTGATAAAATCAAAAGCACTTTACTGTGGTGCACGAACAACAGACACAGAGATCGCCTCTTCACTGATGAGAAGATTTTCACCATTGAATAATCGTTTAACCACGAAAACAATCAGGTATATGCCCAGATGGTCGTGCAGCATGTGCCATAGTGATGGTTTTGTGGGGGGGGGGGGAATGTTTTAGGTGGTATCCAAGTTGCATTTCTGCAAGAAAGGGGTCAAAACTTCCACCAAAGTGAATCAAGACATCATGCTGGAACCCTGTGGGTATGGGCCCTGAATAACACCTTGTTTCACGGCAGAAAGTGAACCTTCCAAAAGCACTCAGTCCCTGCACACAAGGCAAGGACCACTCAGTGGTTGGAAGTGAATGTGCTCAACCACCAGCTGATTGGCCATCTGGAAATCCCAGTCTGAATCTGTTGGCCTTCAAATCGTGGTCAGAGCTTGTGAGTGTAGCTGCAAGAAACAACACCCCAACATTGCCAGCCAGAGGATGGTTTTGGAGTGAGCAGTGGCAGCATTTCTGTTGGATATTGTGCATGCCACCATCAATGTGTGGCCTCGCAGATTTCATGCATGCATGAAGGCAAAGAGGATGGAGGGCATTTTGAACATTGAGTGCTGCTATATGCATGTTATACCTGTGGTTTGTATGTGCTGAAAGCTGTAAATGATTCACTAATAGATTAAAGGTTTATTCGCTGTTCACGTTGTAACAGTATTTATTGGCAGACTAGGTAATTGTTAACACGTATTTATATTTGTATTTATTTGTTCACTGATGAATATGAATTCATCAGTGAACAAATGAAAGAAAACAGTTATCAACAGAAAAGGTTAAAATTCAAAAAGAATGTATGTGTGTGTGTGTGGCAGCAGCAGCTCCATAAACACTCGTTTTCTCAACAAATATGGTCATATATCAAACGGTGTAAAAATTATTTCAGTATTGTTTCATATTGTGATGTTAGGATTTGAACATGTGACATCTGCTTACATACCATGTGTTGTGTGTCAATTTGTGATAGTATTTGAAAAAAAAAAAAAAATTAACTAAAGACTTGGTTTCAATAATGAAGTTTTTATATAAAATTTCAAGCCTTCACCAACTTCTCAACATAATATCTCTATTGCACAAATAACACTTTGTGCTTATGGCAAATTGTTTCAGAGTAGCCATTTGCTCATCCATTTTGAAGTGTTCTAAGCATCTCATGAGTGATATTGCAATTTTAGAAAAGAAAGTGAAGAAATTCATTGAAGAGAATGGTGTAACCATGGCCTGGAATAGAGAATGCTACATCGAGATTGCGTTGGTTCCATTCACCCAGGATTTGCATAGGATGAGTTGTTCAAAAAACATTCCATTTCATGTACAGGTATTCCAACAGGATGGAGCGACATGTCAAATATTATGTGGTTCTAGAGCCTATTTATCAGAACACTTCCCTAGGAGACTCATTTCGAGTACAGAATTCTCATACCCTTCATGTTCTCCTGATCTCACATTGCTTGTTCTTTTATTGAAGGAATGGGTATTTCACCATGACCTGCCTTCAAACCTTGATGAACTAATGGATAAAATTACACGATATATATCCAGCATGTGTCCAGACCCTTGTTCTCCAAGATAACGAAGAACCATCACATGCACTACAAAACCCATCTTGAAAGACAAGGTGTTCATTTCGAACACATAATCTACCATCGATATTGCTTTATTTAACCAAATTCCACTGATTATTGTGGATGTAAACATCATCGGGTGTAAATTTGGTCATCTCATCAGAGGATGTAATTATAAATGAAGTGTCAAATTAAAACCAATTAGTGAAAGTGACCATGAGGTGATTACCTGGGTGGTTGCCAGCAGTGCAAGGACCCCTGTGAAAAAAGGGTATATGTGGAACTACAAGGGGGGGTGATTATGAAGAGCTCAGGAGACAGCTTGCGGGTGTAGCTTGGAATGAGGAGTTAGCTGGAAAAGAGATCAATGCAGCTTGGGGGATTTTCAAAAACTATTTACTAGATGCAATGTCTAAATGTATTCCAAGGGTGAGAAGGTTAAATAAGGTAGGTGTGAGATGGATGAATAAAGAGATTAGGCATGTGATACAGAGAAAAAGGGCATTGTGGAGGCAGCATAAGAGAAGTTGAAGTAACCAATTTCATGAGGTCTACAAAGACCAGGCAAGGAGGTTGACTTGGTTGGTGAGAGTAGCTAAAGAGAGGTATGAACAGCAGTTAGCTAATGAAGCCAAAAAGAATCCTAGGGAGTTCTTTCGATATGTAGCCAGCAAAAGAAAGAATGATTATGGAAGGATGACATTGATTGGAGGAAATGGTATAAAGACAGCTGTTGCAGAATGTGTGGTGGAGATACTTAATGAGCAGTTCATAAAGATCTTTCAATCTTGTGAATGTGACTTCATGGAGAGATTGAGAGCAGTTGATGATGGGGAGGAGAGACTGACTAAGTGAGCAAGAGGTGTTTGGGGAGTTGAGTAAACTAGATGTAAATAAGGCTATGGGACTTGATAACATATCACTGCATATTCTGAAGGAATGTGCCAGAGAGTTGACACCTGCCTTGACATATTTTTTTAATACAAGTCTTGCACTTGGTCAAGTTCCTAAGGAGTGGAAGGAAGGCAAGATTGTGCCACGTCATAAAGGAGGTGATTGAACTCAAGCATCAAACTATAGGCCTTCTCTGTGTCAGGTGTGGTTAAGTTGTTGGAGAAGCTTGTGAGAACTAGGATCCAGAGTTGGGTTGACAACAATGGTATAATCTTTGATGGACAGCATGGATTTGCTAAAGGGAGGTCATGTTTTAGTAATCTACTTACTTATTACAATAAAGTGACTGCTTCCTTGGACAGAGGAGAAGGATACACAGTAATATACTTGGATTTCGCAAAAGCTTTTGATAGAGTACCTCATGATAAGTTGACAGTCAAACTAGAGCAGATGGGGTTGGATATTAGATTAGTGCATTGGATTGGAGACTGGCTATCTGATCGGTATCAACAAGTTGTGTATGGGGGTGCGATATCCAGAAAAAGGAAAGTCACTAGTGGAGTGCCTCGGGGGTCTGTTTTAGGGCCATTACTATTTAACTTGTATATTAATGATATTGGTGAAGATTTGGATGGAGATATTCAGTTGTTTTCAGATGATGCAAAGTTGGGACAAACAATAAAGAGTAGTGAAGATGTTGTGATCTTGCAGGAAGACTTAAATAAATTGAGTGATTGGGCAAGCAAATGGGGATGTGAGTTCAATGATGCAAAATGTAAGGTTTTAAAATTTGGAAAACAAAGATGGGATGCAGAATTTATGCTTGGTGAGAATATATATTGTTGGAGGTAGAGGAAATAAGAGATCTGGGGGTGATAGTGGATAAGGATCTAAAATTTAGTGTACACATCGCCAAAACTGTGAAGACAACACAAAGACTTCTGGGAATGATGCGGAGGACACTGACTTGTAGAAGTAGGGAGATTCAGATTTGGTCACCGGGTTTTCAGAAGGATGAAGGGATGTTGGAAAGGGTCCAAAGGTGACTGTCTAAGGTAGTTTCTGACCTCTGGAATGTTGAGTATGAGGAAAGATTGAGAAGATGTAATTTGCAGAGTCTGGTGGAGAGAAGGAAGAGGGGGAGATATGATAGAGACCTACAAGTTGGTAAGGAGTTGTTATAAGATCAATGGTGGAGAAGTTTTTTTTGTGCAGAGTTGTGAATGATTGGAATGCCTTGCCTAAGAGTGTGGTGTCTGCAAGGAGTTTGAGTGTGTTTAAGACACGGTATGATGAGATGTGTGTGTGATAAAAGGACCTCTTAGATGAGTCTTTGACTCCAATAATACTGGTATTCCCTTTTCCTCCATAATATATATCATTGTAGTTATTCAGTACTTTTTTTTTTTGCGCCATACCGTAGTGTCATACTCTACTGCAGCGTTTCCCAGATTTTTCCTACGACAGAACACTTCAGAAATCCTGAAATTTTCACGGAACACCTTGGCTATTTTGTTATTAATAATTAATTATCGCATAATCATAAAAAGTATTAGTACATTTATGTATACGGTGTGACATTTTGACAAATATAAAATTACATTTAAATCAGTTATCAATCACTGGACTAATGAAATCTTATAGCATATTGCAGTTTCCTCAGGCCAACATCATTAAATTAATTTGTGCTGATTTTCATTGACATATCCCATTCTGATTACCAAAAATTTATAATATAAGTACTTACGAGTGAATGCAGACTTTTTCTCCTGTGTGCTGGTAGTTTTCCCCTCCTTTCGTGTACATCCTGGAGATCATAGGCTGGAGGTGAATGAATCGCTATCTGTTGCATCACAAACACCTTCAACAAGAGATTTCTTAACACCAAAATTAAACAAAGTCCCTTGTCTCTTATTCATATTAAAATTTAAAGCTGTAGACCTATTACTTTTAAAAAATCACAGCACTATGGTTTCAAAACAAGCACTTTCACCCTACAATATGAACTTGCAAAGAAAGTGATCAGTATTACTAGATTTTGAGAACTGGATACAGACTACTTTGATCTTCAATTTCAGTGGAAAAATTTTCTTTATGCTTCCTTACTGATTGGTCACTAATATTTGCAATCAGATGTTATTTCGTTCAGTTTTGAGAACAGACGATATGCTGCCCATTGTTGTAATCGGCTTGCAGGCAATTTTTATGACCGGTCATAAACAGCGGTATTCCCTTTCCCGAATTACTTCCATTTTTAAAAATGTGCGGCTTGGTCACTGACATCACGGAACACAATTTGATAAACCCTGCTCAACTGCATTCCTCAAATAGCCTTATAGCTTTAATGTATACCTTGGTCATAAATCCAAAACAACAGCATATAGATCATTTATTTATTTATTATCTATTTTATGATTATTTATTGTGTCTATATTATATTTATTATTTATCTATTTATTATGCTAAGCAACTGCTAGCATAATATATAGATAAATATAGTTGTTATTAATATAGATAAAAATAGATTAAAAAAACTAATTTTTTTTTTTTTTATCGATATCACCATTTAGTTGATTGTGAGTTCGTGAGACTCTTGTTGAAATAAGGTAAACGTTTTATCTCCCCTGCACCTAATGACAGAACATGAGACATTTCATTTGCAAGTATTTTCATGAAATAAACATTCCAAATAATGAATGAATACAGAAAAATAAACAACTAAGGCAGTTATTAGTTCACCTTCAATGTCAACTGAGTTAACAAAACTAAAGAGATTTGTGTATTGGTAATGATGCTGGTATAATGTTCTGTTATGTACCATCATAAAAACACTATTGTGTGCACTAGTTGTTTCAGTTTTGAATGTGAAGATGTTAGCTTCATGTTACCAAAATATTATTATTATGTGACACTTCCAGGGAATCTAAAGACTAATCTGGGGAGGGCACCTACTCTACATCTCTCTGTCTCCACCGCTTAATGCACCAACTACAATGAACTGCAACTACCTCATCAATTACACCAATGTCATTTACCACCTGCCACCACCACTAGTATTTTCACAGACAATCACAAACATCTTAGTCCATGGTGAGTTCAAATCCTCACATGGATGTTTGTGATGTTTGGCAGATACGCTAATGACTCGCCCAACCAGGTTGGCATATCATCATGGCTTAAGAATCCTGTTTATTTTGTCACTGATAGTGTTGTTATTCATGACTAATTTCATGCTTCTTAATGGTGTGAATTGGAAGCTGCCCAAACTCTCATTCCAAATAACTTTTTCTGTTGTGATTTCAAGCAAGAAGGGTTGCTGAATGTATACTATACTACTGTTATATCTATTTTATCTGTGCCATTTGCTATAGTCCCTTCCTCATTTAGCTTTATTGCATGCTTTATCTTGAAGTTTTTTTTCTCTATCACTTTCATTCACACCTGCTAACTAAATTATTTTTTTTTTATCAATTGCACCATTTAGTTAATGAGTGTAGAGTTCGTGAGACTTATGTTGAATTAAGGTAAATGTTTTATCTCCCCTCCACCTAACCAAACAATCTTGAGTCAATCATGGCCTAAATTCACAATTTAATATAAAATTTGAACATTTGCTCTTTGTTGGTTAGATACCTCCAGGTTTGTAATTTTTTTGGGATTAGTGCATTGACATTCTTCATCATTGTGTTGTTTCACAAAGTTTAAAGAACATCGTTCACAAAGTTTAATTTAACTATAAACATAGGCTCAAGAAAAGATCGGTCATAGAAAATTCCATGAGAATCTATCATGAACTTAGTTGCCAGAAATCCTTAGTTTTTTCTCATTTTCCATGTATAGTTTAGTATAATTTACAAGTCATTTCTACTAATAAACACTTAGGTATAACAAGCAAGAACTCATTTAATATTAATTTTATTTCACTATACATGACAATCCATATTAATTTTATTTCACTATACATGACAATCCACTCTTGTATTAGACACTTATTTGAAAGTATCATAAACAATAACAATATTAACACAACTGAGTAGGGAACAAGAACACATTACTTGAATTGTTTGAGAGCAATTATACATTCTCCTAGGTACTTACAACTAACTATTGTCCATAGAATTCATTCTCGTAGGACAGTCCTTATTTGTTTATCTGAGCGATAACGTTCTTTTCCTTCTGGCTGTCTGCCTGTTTTATCCTTCCTGCCAATTTCTTTATCTTGTTCATCGATTCTCTTTATCCTCAAAATTCCTTTCCCTTGCAATGTGGATGACCTCGGCCAATGATGAGTGCCCTTTCTGCTGATGAATATCCATACTACCGACTAATTCTCCTTACTGCTGATCTCTCGGGGACAACACGTGCAGGTCTCCTAGTGAGACGCTCAGCAGTAGACCTTTACATAGCAACGATCCCAGGGAAGAAAAAGGTGAGCTTCCATCCTGAAGCAAACATTTTTATACCTCAAGTCTTGCACCTAATGCACATGTTTGTCTCCTGAGATTTTCATCTCAGAGACACACACACACACACACATATATATATATATATATATTTTTTTTTTTTTTTTCTAGGCAGAACTTGGAAAAACGAGCATGATACAACAATATTCATGTGAGATTCTACGCTACAGATTTTCCAGTTACACATTTCATTAGCAATAAGTAACTGAAATTCTTTAGATTTCTTTAAATATGCTGCTATAAATATATACATTAGAAAGACTTTTCCCAACTGATAAGGAGACTTCTTGTTTTGAAATCTCAACTTAAAAAGAGTAAACTGGTTTACTTCTTGATAAAAAGTTGGAAATTTGCTTTTAACTTTATTTTTTAAATTAAGCTAGCCTAAAATTACAGTAATCTACCATTAATCCATCCCTTCAGTTATTAGAACAGCAAGTTCAGATCATTGTATACTATCATGGTGCTTTTCAGAAGCATCAGTTGCATTAACTGAACCTTGCATATGGCATTCATGGATGTTAATCGAAGAGGCATTTGACCTTCGTTGTGACCTCTAAATGCTAGTCTTAATCGACTTATTAATTTTATAGTATTATAAAATTATAATTTTATAATACTATAAATTTTAATATCCTTCTCAACTCTGCTGCAATAAATCAGTATCAATTCAGTTTAAAGTTGAACATCTTTTATATAAAATACACATAGATGACATATGCTCTTTTGAAAGTTCATGGTTGGACAAAGTTGTAGTAATAGTTTTTCAGTTTTGGAAACCACTAATTTATTTGGATTGTGATGTGGAAAACTTTTGCAAGGATAGCAATATACACACATGCTCATTTCTGAAAATACAAGCCAATTTCTCTCTTTTTTAATTCCATTTGTTTTTACATGGAAAAAATGATCGTATGAAAGACCTCTGTTATACATTTGATCCCTGTACTTATACACTGATTTTAAATTTTCTATATTTCCAATATTTTTTGGTTTGTTTGCAAGAGTATATGATTAATAATTGCATCAAAATCATCCGTGATATTTTCAGCATTTTCTTCTTTATTATAGGACACTGTTTCAGTTTCACATTTATCTTTGTCTGCTTCTATAGATAGCTTTTCAATGATAGGGTTGCATAATGAAGATGGGTATGGCTCATCTCTCTTGACAACGAGAAATCTATGCATAGTATTTTTCTGGTCTTCAAAAATTTCTTGGATTTGTCTTTTTTTCCCCCTGTTCTGGATTAATATCATTTCATTTTTTTGCCCTACAAGAAATTATGATTTTTTGTTTTTGAATTTTTGATATGCGAATTTTATTTTTATTCAGATATGAATGAAATATAAATCTAAATAAAAATATAAAATTACTAATAGTTATAAATAATAATAATATTATTAATGAAAAAATAAATAAATAAAATAATCAAGCTCATATTTTGTCAAATATTATATTTATATTAATAATTAAAAAATAAATAAAAATGAATTACAAAAAAATTGGAAAAATAATAATAATGTTAGTTACCTCTGTCTCTGCTTAACTAGATGGCTACTGGGCTTACGACTGGGAGATGAAAGGTTGAATTGGTTTGCGGCATGCTGACACTTCCTTTACCATCTTTGCACTTTACAGAGGTAAAAAGGAAAATTCTACCTGTTTGTTACTCGAGAATTGCCGCACATTGGGTAAAAGTGAAGGTAGCCAGCAACAATCTGGATTCAACCATTCACTTCCTTTTGGACCAATATATCCTTGTATTCAGTCATGCATGGGACCAGAAACTTCAGCTTCCCTCTTTTACCAATAATTGTAAATAAATAAATAAAACAAATGAAATAATTCCTGAGTATTACTAGGTAGAGTTTTTCTTTTTCCGTCTGCAAAGTGCAAAGATGGTAAAGGAAGCATTGAGACTTCGCCAACCAGTTCAGCCCTCGTCATCCCTGCTGCAAGTCCATGGCCATCTAGTTAAGCACAAAAAGATCCTTGTTTTTTTAATTATTTTATTTTTATTTCTATTTTTGAAATTGTTTTTTCTAATTTATTTTTATTTTTTTAAAAAAATATTTGGTGGAGTATGGGCTTACGAATTTGTTTTATTTTCTTTTTCTGACTATTGATAAATTCTATTGCCATTGGAAATATGTTTTTATCAACATATTTCAATATAAAAATTGATAGAATATAAAATATCTTTTGCGAATGGATAAATCTGTAAAGAATACTTTTTTCCTCCCGTTCGCAATCAAAAATAAACTGAACTTAATTGTAGGAACTTTTAAATATGAGAGTTAGAAATTATTTTCCTGTAAAAAATAGCTTCCTATATTTGGTGATTTTTGTAAATTATAATTAAATTGAAATTTTATCTCATTCACAAATGATATTTAAATATTAATATGGAACTTTATACTTAACAATAAAAAACTTCACAAATATAGAACATGAATAACAAACAATGAACTTTAATTTTTCACAAAAAAAAACAAAAACTGATTAACCTCCGAACCAGCTGAGGTGGATAAAATAGCCAGACTACCCTAACATTTTTCATGGATCAAAATATCATTGGTATTCTACATTTTATCATGTAATTATCCTCCTCCAGTGTACTAACTGGAATGGAGCAACCTTCTTGTCACTTGACTTAATGTTCTGTGTTACTTGGAATTTCCTTTACTGTCCTTCAATATTTGACCCTTTTTGCTGCACAAATTATTTATTGTCTCTCTTCCAAAAATATAAAATGAATTTCACACGTGTAAAAATAAATAATCTATCCTGGAATGATGAGAGATCATGCTTTGCAATGAATTTATTTAGTAGTAATAAATTTGCTGTCTTTTATTCTTCAAATCATTGCAACGGAAAAGACAGTTTATGTTCTTTCATTTGACTGACAACATAGAAGTAATTTTTTTTGTAGTTTTCCAATGTTTGTTTGCATTGAAAATTATGTTAAATATTTATATTTTAAAAATAACATTTATGAAAATATATTTATGATCTTTTGCTTTTTTTTTTCCTTGCAAAATACTATTATATGGATCATCACATTTCAGTTTTAAATACGATTTTTTTTGATTTTATGAAAAACAAATGATGTTAAATTGCATTACTCAGTTTCTGATTTTGAGGCTTTTTGATATCAAAAATTTATATCCAGTGGTATTTCAGCAGGGAGCCTCCGTAACTCAGTTGGTTATAGACAAAGCCCTTTGATTGGAAAGACCTGGATTTGATTCCCTTCCATGATGTCAGGAACCTTTATCTGGTCTCTTTTGACTAAAGGTGAATTAGCAGTTCTCATTCATAGGTAGAGGGTTTTTCTCAGAACAGGCAAACCAGCCCATAGAACACACGCAATTTACAGACAAGATTACTTGAAGGCATAGGGATAACCACCTTATCCTCGTATTACGGTTAGGAAATCCATGGAAACTTGGAAGGTTATGGGTGCTTAAGTGCCTGTTAAAGCCATTGATCGATCGATGGATTGATGGTATTTCATCAGGAATTCTTTGTCTTTTGCTTAAAATTGCAATGGATGATTTATTTATTTGTAGGATGCACATTACTATAATATACAGTCCATAACTACTGTAGATATGGTGAAAATATACGAAGGATTGATTCAGAATTTATGCTCATTTTGAACATTTTCAACTGCACTCCCCCTCTTCTTGTCTCCTGGAACTGAATTACATAACTACTCCATCTAAATTTCTACTGGTTTGAAAGTACTCACAAACGGTATTCAAAATCTCTTGCTTCTTTTTACTGTTTTGACTAAAGAAATAAGGCAATAATATTGTTGTATCTGTCAAAACAGGTACTTTAATTTAGGTCTATTTCTTTTCAATCTAAAATCAGCTGTCTGCTGAAGTTATTCCAAGTTTTAGAAATACTATACTATATTTTCACCTTGTAAAATTGTTTACATGCATGTTACAAAAAAGAAACTTCAGTAGTGCTAGTTTTTAAAAACACCATATAAAACTTTATATTTATGACACAAAAAATAAAGTTCAGTAGTGTTTTTTTTTTCTTATTCTTAAAAAAATTCTAAATATTACTACTACTTTTGCCTCTGGTTGCTATTTATGAAATAATCTGGCTAAGAAGTACTCGATAATAATCCTCTCAGCTGAAGTAAAAGGCTCTCTCACTGCTATTGGAAACGTTACTCTCACTGCTATTGGAAAAGACGAAAGAGAACACTTCTCCAGAATTCTCACTAAAGTGTCTCAAGCTGTAGTGAAGAATACATCAACAATGTCTTGTTTCATTTTCAGTTGTTGATTAGCAGACATCCTCAAAAGAAGTGCTGATATGTCTTTTACAGGTTATACAGTATTTATGCCAAAATAATTTCTCAGTTTATAATAATCAGTTTCACTTTTGTTATCAAAAGATTATAAATTGATGCAATTATCTTGAAAAAAAAAAGGCTTTTGAATTCTTTTAAAAAAAGATGCATATGCATTACATAATTGCTTAATTTTTTTTTGGGGGGGGGGGGTATTGACCTATTCAACCTACAGATATTTCAGAAAATTTATTTTCAAAATCATTCGCAAGAGAATTTGTACAAACATAAATCAATTGGGGAGCATGTGCATACATTTTAGTCTAAAAAAGTAGTAAAAGTGTAGTTACTTCAACAATGGCATGCATCTAAATGAGAAGAAAATGTTTTTTTAAAATGTGCAGTGATATCTTCTTTGTATTACAGGAAGAAAAACAAATAATAATAGTAAGACGAAAAATATATAGTATTTTCTTTTTCATTGGGTGAATTAACAGTTTTCTTTCTTTGTGTTTTGAAAAGAAAGTGCACGTGATTGTTTTCATGCTATTGTTGCCAACAAAACATCTGATAGAATTATAAGAGTGACATTTTACTGTTTTTCTCCTACACAAGATAAAGAAATGAGGCAATAATGTTGAATCCTGTCGAACTTAATTGTAGCAGTTTGCAACTTTTATGACCTCTTGCTGAGGGTTCCTGATGGCCATCAGGTCCAACATCTGCTTGATCTGCCTCTGGCATTGTAGTCACTGTACAAAACTTTATACCTCCATGTTTGAGCATTTCTGGTTGAACATCACCTACTCTAGCTGCATTTTTTTTTTCTTTCTGTTGACTGATTATTCTACCTCAAATATTATTGCTATGTACTCTTGTTTGCATTCCTCTTGAATATTTTCTACTATTCTTCTATTACTTATTGTTTCATTTAATAGCCTTTTAAAATGATTACTCTAGACCATAGGTTCCCAAACTTTTTCAGGCCACTGCCCACTTTGCAAGACATAAATTTTGTAACGCCCCCCCCTATTATACACACACATATACATGCTCTATTTTCTCATTGACATAGAAATTTGACATCTATTTCTATCTGACATGGTAACTTTTCAAATGATTAAATAATTGAAATAGAAAATTGATAAAAAAATTGATCATGTAAGATGGGCATAAGATGAATTAAAATGCAGTATTTAAATTTTAGATGATTATCTAATCGCAAAAGTACGAAAATAATTAATTTTTAAATATATATTATTAATTTCTTCTATAAAGAGCCACTGGCCCCTAGACCGTCTGAATGCCCCAAATGCTTCTGATCCCACTATAGCCTCCCCTAGAAGCCTTCAGTTCCCACTTTGGGAACCTATGCTTTAGACATTTAGAATTCTTATCTTTATATTTAGTTTTTATGTCACCTGTATAATCTTTGATTTCTTTTACAGTTCTCTTTCCTTCCTTTCTAAGCTTCTTTTAATAGCCTCCAGAACATTTTTCACTTTCCTGATATTTATCTACTATATTCTTGCTAGTCTTTCCACGACTTTTTGTTTACCTGCTTAAATGCATAGTTTAGCTCTCATACATTTTTCCTCTGTATTCTTTCAATACATCTGCTGACTTATTTTCTAGGAACTTTTGGCATGCTTTCTTCTGAATTTTGATTGTACTTCCATAACTGCTTCTTGTATCCACAATGACAAGCAGCACAACAATACTGTTATCTTAACCAGAAGTAAGCATGATGACAGTATTTGTGTGTGTGTATGTGTCTGTCTGTCTATATATATATATATATTTGTATTTTTATTTTCAGGCAGTTTGTGAAGATCATCATGTTCTTGGATATATTTATTGTGATTTTTATGAAAGGCCAGGTAAAGCTAATCAAGACTGTCATTTTACTATACAAGGGGGTAGATTACTGAAAACAGAGATATACCAAGTAAGTAGGAGATTAACTAATATGTGTCATTTTAATATACTGAAATGATACTGAATGAAATACTAAATCAAACTAGGTGATCTGCTGACATCCGATTTGAAGAATACAAGAAATGCATCTGCCACCATAACTATGATCATTCAGATCTAGCTGACCATGCCTTTGGATATCTTGCACAGAATCAGATTTTTAAAAATATTATTCTTCACTGCAACAAAGACAAACTTTAAGGACATTTGTTAATCTAATTGAATATGGTTGTGTTAAACTTTAATTTTTAGGCCTCCAGTCCAATAGCTAAGGCTATCCAACAGCATTCATAGAAGGGATACGTCATAGGATTTTAGGCTTCCAGTCTTTCTTTTTATATTTCTTGTTTTGTGTGTGCTTTCACAGGATTATATCCCTGATGACTCTGTGACTGAGATAAAATAGAGTATCAATTAAACTTGTGTTTAATTATTTTTCTGGACTGTATTCATTCCATTAAACCTAATTATGAATCAGCATCTAAGCCTAATATACATTTTCTAAATGAAATACTTTTATTATTAATGTTACAGGCTACTCCATGGAGTGCTTAGACTCATTGAAACAGACCCTAAACATCATGCCAAGCACTATCCAACATTTTTTTGCAGTATGTATCATACTTTGCTTTGAACTTATTCACAGTCATTGCATCCACAGCAGACTCTGGCAACCCATTCCACTTATTCACCACTCTCAAGCAAAAAATCTAGTCTAACACTCTTGCTAACTATGCTCTTGCACAGTTTCCAAGGAAGGCCCTAGTTCTCCCACCAACTCACCTGTTCTGAAAATTTTCCTCTATATTAATCTTGTAAAAATCCTTTAGTAATTTCTGTGCCTCAATCATATCACCGCTTTTCTGCCTGTCAGTCAATTTCTGTAACCCACAAAAATAGCTTGGTCGCTCACTTCTGGATCCTCTCCACCTTATCTTCATCACCAAGAAATCCAGGTGATCAGATCTGCATGCAGTTGTCAAGGTGGGGATCTTATAAGGCTCAATAAAGAGGAATAATAACCTGTTTGTCTCTTTTCATAAAAGTATTCTTCAGTAACCAAGTAATCCAGTGAGCTACTTTAGCCACTTTTGCTATGTGCCCTGTAAATTTTAACTCCGTATTCACTAAATCTCTGCCTTCATCAATTTCCTGGAGTACAGTTCCATCAATATGGTATGCAGCTGGTAATCTTTCACCCCCAAAATGTATAACCTTCAACTTTGCAACATTAAACTGACATCCATTTTCCTTTGCCTAGATTGCCAGTCTATCCAAATCATCCTGCAAAATTTTAACACCATCTCTATTAACTATTGCTCTAACCAGTTTTGCATCATTGGCAAATAACTGAACAGTTCATCCCAGATCCTTTCCTATATCATTAACATACAAATTAAGTGGTAGCGGCCCAAGAACAGAGCAGTGTGGCACACTACTAGTCACAAGCCTTCTTCTGGACTCCTGAGTAAACTACTTTGATCTCTCCATCAACAACCCTCTTATCCACTTCACCAACTTTATATCAGTCCTTATTAGTATCCTATCAAAGACTTTTGTAAAGTCTAGTAGTGTCACTGTAAACCCATTACCTTTATCCAACTCATCTGTCACTAAATTATAAAATGTAAATTGAGGCACAACCTATCCTTCACAGAATCACGTTGCCCCCATACAGTATTCCATTTCTGTCTGTCCATTACTGTATTTTGTTTTTAATGAACTTCTTCGGTCCCTTGATAACAAATCCTGATATGTTAATTGGTTAGTAATTTGCTACTAGTCAGTCTTGGAGCCTCCTTTATGAAATGGAACTATTTTTCTCGATTCCACCCACTTGGGACTAACCCAGGGATGAAACAGTGTGGTCAAAAGCACTGACAATTCACTAGCACCTTTATGTAAATTCAAGCTGATATACCATGTAATCCCATAGCTGTATTCACATCAAGGATTGATAATATGCTAATCTTATCCAATTCATTTACCTCAGTTTCCATATAAGCCTTTGACTCTCTTGTTACTTCAGTATCTCCACCTGGACGACATACTCTTGCAAAGTGTTCACTTAGTAATTCTACTATTTCGACTGATTGTTACCTCCCTACCATCAGCATTCATTAAAATCATTCTGCCATAAACGTTCTTCCTTTTACTTGCAATATATCAAAAGAACTATTTAGGATTCTTTGGCCTGAACTGCTAATTTCCTTTCAGTAATTTCCTTACTCTGCTTGTGTCTTTCTTACCAAACTGGTTATCCTTCTGGCCTGTGCTTTGTACTATTCTTGTGTCTGTTGGTCACTTTGCATTTGAATTTCCTACACAATGTTTTTTTTTTTTTTTTTTTTTTTTTTTTTTTTTTTTTTTTTTTTTTTGTGGTTCCAGCTTATTTATGGTATTCATCCATTTAACTCCCCCTTGATTTACTCTCCTGACTACAGTCTGCCATTACTTCAATCAAACACTCCTTTACCACTTCTCATGCACCATCAACATTCAGTCCTTGCAGCTTCACATGCCATGGCACTGATCCAACCAATCTCCTAAGCTTGTCATACTTACCAGCCCTATAGTTCCACATATATTCTCTCAACTGAAAATTCCACATATTTAGCCATCTCCAAGGTCAAGTCTCAGTATATTCCATCACATGCTGTCTCAGGTAATCCTTCCTTAGTAACTGCATAAATTTCATTTCCTTTTTTTAGCCATGTGTCCTCTCCTCCTTTCAGTCTGTGCTCTCATAGTTGAAATTCCCCATAAAAAATCAAAATAAAAATGCCCTCCACTCATTGAACTTATTTGCCAACACAACTATCCCCATCCCCTGGTCTATACAAGCATCTAACTGTATATTTTGTTCTGCTGGTCTCTATCTCACACCAGAAAGCCCCAAATGTGCTATTTTCACTGGCCTGCAGTTGAACTTCTACGCTCTTTGGTTGCAGTTTATTGACTATCATCAATATCACTCCTCCTCTCTGAACACACTATATCCTTCACTTCTCTCCCACTAACTACATCATCTTCTCTCAGCCATGTCTCACTAATGTCAATAACCTTTGGCCAAGATGAACAAGCCAGTGCCAAAAACCTCTCCCCTTGTTTCAAAGTGAAAAAGTCCCTTAGGCCCACTGCTATCCTCCTGCTTTATACTAACTATCCCATTCTGATTTGTTACCAGTGGTACTAACTAACTTAAGCATTTCAGGCACATTCTTGCACTCAATTGCCTGTCAAGAGCATGGATGTTTGTGATTGTCCTACTAACCAATTACCATATGTACTGCTGTGATCTGTGTCCTGGTGTAGTATGACCTTTGATGTCTTTGTGCCATAAAAAATCAAATCAAAAAGGAAAAAAAAGCTCAACTGCCTCACTGATATCTGCATACTCACTCAACAGCCTCCTCTAAAAGCTCTAGTTTCCCTGATTTTGCCCATTTACTTTCACTTCATTCAATAACACTTTTTCCAGACTTTGAACACCAAATGCATTCATGCTAACCATCCTTCTCAAAATCCTTTTGCTCATCAAACTTGCACAAAACATTTTTTCTTGCAGTATATATATTTTTGGGAAAATGACTTTTGTATAACATTTTTCTTTTCTCAAATACAATTTCAATACACTTGTCACAGTATACCCCTAGGGACCAGAGAAATAATTTATCATTATTATGGAGAAGTTAGGGAAAAAGATTGATCCCATACTCCATTCTTGTGAAACAAAGGAATGTTCATTCTATGTTCTTCTGCTCTTTTCCTCACCTGTTACACTAGCATGAGATTAAACGTAAATAAATACAATGTCGCCTCAGTAAAATAAGTAAACTAACAAACCTCCCTCAATAATTCTCCTTCCCTCTCCAAAAAAAATAACTCAAAAAATCTTACAAAAAATTTCTTCCAAGTTAATTTCACCAACATTCATGATATGAACATCAATCTAAATGATGTGCATGACCACCTGCAGACATCCACCTGATGATCTGATCTACTGATTTTGAACTTAACCCAATCTCCCATGCTGTAACACCCTCAGTCCATCTTAAGTGTCCAACTATACCCCTGTATGACTCTTCCACCACTAGGTTGGTACCTGTGCTTTTGTGCAATCCAATATTCCTTGCCAGAGGATGCCTAATCTTGAATCTCCCTTTTTTTTTTATATATATTTAACTTGCTAAAAAATTATATTCTTGTTTAATCCTTTATCCAAGTCTGTGCAAACTTTGTTTGCACATGAAATATCTTCATAACTAGGCTACTTGTGTATAGATGCTAATGACTTCACATTAATTGCCTTAGTATCTCATAATGGAAAGCACACATCCCTTTGGATGCATGCTTTGTATTATGAAAATGGCCCTTCCTATAATGCTATGCATTATAGCAGTGTTTCTCAAACTTCAGATATTCGCATACCCCTTCTTAAATTTTCATTATTACCAAGTACCCCCTTATCAAATAATAAATAAATAAAGTATATTTCGTTTTAAATGTTTATTTTATTTGAATTTATATGTTCATGCAAACAAAAAATATGATTTATTTTTAATAGAACAAAATTTAGAATAGGTTCCTCTTTGTTTCCCGTCCATGAAAATCCACATTTCAAGTAATTCATATCATACTTACGAAGATTTTTCATCTTCTTCCTAGTTGGTTCTCTAGAGATCTCTGAACAACACACCCTTATCAATTTCATTTGATCCAGATGCAATATCAACGTTTTCTTGTTACTTACAGCTACTTGTATTTGTTATATTGCTCTCTTTTGTGCATTTTATAAATCCAATCTTTAACCAATGATCCATACTTTAGAATTTGAAAGCTAAAAAAATTACTGTATTTACTCGAATATAACTCGCACTTTTTTCCCAAAATTAAAGCTAAAAAATCGGGATTTTTTAGCTTTTTGGAAGGGAATTTTTGGAAACTAAAGTTTTCAGAAAAAAAATTGCAAATGGTATGACTTACCAAGAAGCTCCTACTCGCTGTCTCTACTTTAGGCATTGAGAACAGTTTCCTTGTGTGTATCATCAAAGTCATCTACCAAATAGCTTCATCTTCTTTCCCATTATTTCAAACAAAAATTACCAGAAATTTACAAGACTTGAGATACGTAGAGCAGCTATGAAGAGCTGCATATGATTGGTGCGGTATTAACAAAAGATCGCATGAACCAAAGACAAATTAGCATTTCAACAGTTGAGTTGAAATGCTAATTCTCTTCAACTAAATTCCATAATATCTGAAACACATTCACTATATATTTCTTAGTTTTAACATGTTCACGACAGGGTGATGTCAAGCAAAACCATATGTTGCACTGGCAACATATGGTTTTGCTTGAGTTTATACAGCAGTTTCTGTTGGAGGGGAGATGTGATTCATTAGTTAATTAATGCCGTTTTTATCCCAGTTGTCTTTAATTGCACTGTGTGTTGAGAAACATAATGATTCTATGTGTTAATGATGCATAGCCGAAAGTTGCCACATACCCCCGAAGACCTTTCGTGTACCCCCGGGGGTACACGTACCACACTTTGAGAAACACTGCATTATAGGATGGGCCACTACCCCAACCACTAATGACCTTTACTGAGGTCTCATTAGTGGGAGCCAGACCTAGCAGAGATACCAAGATTGAAGTAATGCAGAACTCATATATTTCCTGTATACGAGTAATGAAAAGGTGTAGTACCTTATTATTAAAATTCTGAAAATCATTTTGACCTCTTTAACTTCATATTCTTGAAGCTTGATTTTTTACAGTTCAAGTTTCCTGACAGCAAAGTTCTTTGTAACTTTGGTGTCCACTGTAACTGGCTTCATTTTTCTGATTCCACTGATCAAGCTAGAAAAGAAGTCCAAGTATTTGCTGTAAGTAGTGATTTAACACATATATCATTCATTTGTTCATTCATTCCCAAATGTGTACAAACTTTGTTTGCACATGAAGTATCTTCATGACTAGGCTTCTTGTATATAGATGAATATTTGAATTGAATTACTTTCGGATCCTGTATTTCTTTGCTTCTCTTCCCATATTCTTCACTCTACTTCTTCTGAGTCTTTTATGCTGTCATGTCTTCCAGGCTACCTTCACAAGGATCCAGTACCCTGCCACCATGTTTTCCTTGCAGTGCAGTCTGTGGACATAGGGGATTCTGGTAGTCTTGTACTACTTTGGCCTCTTCTTTGGCAAGAGGCAGCCCTGGATGGCCTGGCTATTTGTTTTGTCTGCAAGGATTAATGGTGTTGCAGTAAATCTCCCACTCCTGGTCTGGGGTCAGTGGCCTAAGGCTTGCTGCGATGCCAGTATAGCATCCAGAGCATGTCTGGCATTCCTCCTCCAAACACAGTCATTGTAAGTTAGGTGTCCAAATGTGGCTTTGTGGAGGATGGGGAGCTCTGGTACCCAACAAAAAATACTTTGAGAATAAATTTTCGTCCTCAAATTTTTCAGGGTTCTCACAAGGTTCCGACCAAGTACTGATATCATAGATACATCACTTGATTACAGAAGTGAAAAAACAGACAAGATATGACAATTTTAAATGCACCAGTTTTTCTTATCATCCATGCAATGGGTGAAAAGTCAATAGGGAAAATGCCACCCTTCTTTATTCAAAAGGGTTTAGAAGGATCCCCCAGAACAGTTTAAAAAACTACAATCTGGTGATATCATTGTGGAAACATTATCTCAGCAACACTCAGAAAAATTACTCAGTATAACATCATTGGGTGGAATACCAATTACAGTAGCACCTCATAAACCACTAAACTTTTTTACAGAAATTAATGTGTTTTTTTTTGTTTTTTTTTTTTGATGTTCCAGGTGAGAAAATATGTTCAAACTTAAAGATCAGGGAGTGACTGGTATGAGGTGCATCCTGATACAAAGATGGTCACCTTGTTCTGACCAGAACATCATCCTTTATTTTGATACACCTATACTTTTAACATCTGTAAAAGAAGGGTATCTTAATTGTCTTTTTAGGCTGTACGTCCCTAATCTCACTGAGATGCCTTAAATGTGAAATATGGGCATGCCCGGACTGCTTCTTATGGCTCTCCCAATTATGCCCAATTATACTTCTGAAACATTCTTATGATAATGAATCTTACTCTTCAAAAAAAGCTGTGTCAACTGTCATGGAGATCATCCAGCCTGCTTCCGTGTATGTCAGAGGTGGAAGGATGAAAAAAAATAAAATAAAATAAATAAATATATATATATATATATATATATATATAAACAGAACAAAATATATCATATCAGGATGCAATGAGGAAGCTAGCCACCACCGCACCTATCCTGAAATATTCTTATGCTAAAAAGGTGGCAATTAAGAAAATGTCAACAACTCAAACTGGTATGTCTATTCCACCATCTGATAATTTCCCCATACCTGAACTTGATTGCAAGTGCTCCTCTCTGGAGCTCATTGGTCATACCATCTACATTCTTACTCTTGAAATGATCCCATTTGATGATAACCCACTTGTCAAGAAAATTATGGCAAAGATTTTACCTAAAGATAAACCACCAGACATCCCATAAAAAAATGGATATGTCTGTATCTGCTGGAAGTAAACTAAACTCACCAAATGATCCTGACACATCAGATGGAATATTAAACGTTCTTTCAGAAGAGATGGACACTAACTGTCCCTACTTCCCTAAATCATTTGATAAATATCAGCCTGACAAAGATAGGTCCTCAACCTCCCAGAAATCAGACAATCCTAAAAAAAAAAAAAAAAAACGTAGGAAAATTTATACAGTGGAATTGTCAAGGACTTGGCCATAATATTGATGATATCAAGGTTCTGCTGCAGAAACACAGACCTTTCTGTTTCTGTCTACAGGAAACATATGTAAAACCCACTAAAGATTCAACCTTAAAGCATTTTACTTGTTCATAAGGACAGATCTAGAGATGGCCCACCTCTTGGTGGAGTAGCCATCCTAATGGGCAATCATGCTCCTTTTCAACATATCCAGCTTAATACTGCTCTGAAATCAGT
The DNA here is from genome assembly GCF_054136105.1 of Typopeltis vanoorti. Lineage (NCBI taxonomy): Eukaryota > Metazoa > Arthropoda > Arachnida > Uropygi > Thelyphonidae > Typopeltis > Typopeltis vanoorti. The sequence goes on along the minus strand of NC_143561.1, from coordinate 115,059,930 downwards.
AGCAATTTGCATATTTGTGGAATTTCTTATTACAGTATGTTCCATTTATTTACCACTGAGTTATGAATAAAATGAAATTGAACTTGATGATTTTATATTGCAACTGCCTCAATCCATACTTCTCACTGTTTAGAGTAGTGCTAACACTAATGAGGTCGTGTCATTGAGCTTCTTAATAATAGAGTCGATACATTTTTCCATATGCCTACCTGCTCGTATTCTGCAATAGATCTTCCAATCTGCTCCCATGCCGTCTTTCCACTGCTCATTGTTGAAGAGAACATCTATTGGAATGATCACTTTCCAGTTTATTGCGCTGCCTCTTCACAGGAGCCATGTTCTGCTACACAGATGCCTGTGTGGAAAATGGATCAGGTGCTGACTGGAATGCTTTTACTAATCTTGCAAAATTTAATTCTGAAGTAGTCAGTCAAACACCTATCAATGAAGCAGTGAAGTATGTCACAGATCGTATTGTCCAGGAAGCAACAATTATCCCAAAAACATCATCTTAGTTTCCACTCTATCCAAAACTGTAGTGGAATTTAGAATGTCAAGCAGCCAGTAAAAAACAAAAAATAAATAAATGTGCTCAAGAAACAAAAAAGGACTCTCTACTCTTGTCATGCCAGTGCAGTAAGTCCTAATGACATCCATTATGAGATGATAAATCATCTTCCAGGATCTCCTTCTCTTACTATACAACAGAATACTTACAGAGGTAAAGTTTCTAGATGCTTGTCATAAGTTAGTTGTTGTTGTCATCCCAAAACCAGGAAAGGATCCAACACAAACAAGCAATTATTGACCTATTGCTCTGACCATCTGTCTTTGTAAGATATTGTAAAAAATGGTAAATGCAAGGATTATTTGGTATTATAAATCAGCAGACTTCTTTGGGAAAATCTTTGTGTTCTTGACTTGCTGATTTTAAAATTTTTGGAACATAAATTTTGATAGAACAGTGTTGTTAGATATAAACTCATAACTAAAACTCTTAAAAGAATAATAAATTATAAGAGGAATTGAACTCACAAGAATAATAATTTACAAGAGGAATTTAAAATCTTAAAGTAGATTAAAAAAGTATGGAAGTTAAAAAAAAAAACATATTGGAAATATGTTTCCAATGTTTCCAAAAAAACATAGAGGAAATACATATTGCATGACAAATGAACTTCCATCAAGAATGAACGAACAAAAATTAAAAATTATAGTGTATGAGCTGTTTCAACTGGGAGTCATTTTCAGAGAAGTGAGGAAAAATAATGAAAGGCAAAGTCTGTGATAAGTTAACATTTATGGTTGCATCAAATTTTTTAGTCATCGCTCATTTTTGGAAATCTCGAATTTATTTGGATATGGTGGAGCTTTCAATTTTCTGAGATCATGTAGAGGCAATGGACATTTATGGAATTGCTGTCACATCTTATAGCTGTGGTTTCTGAAATTCTTAACATGGTTTCATTATTTTGAAGGTCAAGTATGGTAATCAGGTCTGGCTCAGACATTGGTTCTTCGAGCCTCAGACCAGGGGCCCACACTTCCAAATTCTTAAGAAAATTTGATAATGAGATGTATTGATATGGGAAATATTTTAATTAAATTTATATTGATTCTTTGTCCTTTTATCATTGCCAATACCAGCAATGATAAAAGGCACCGACAAATACAAGGGGCCCCACTAATAACTTTTTCCTGAGACACCACAAAACCTCCAGCCAGCCCTGATAGCTTTTCGATTTGGGGAATGCTGTTTTGTGTGAACTCATGATCCACAAGTTCAAACAGAACTCGTATTTGATTTTTTTATTGTTTTGGTTTTTGTTCTTATTGCTTAGATATTTGGGAAGGGGTACGTTACAGTCACAAAATGTTCTTGTACCTGTCACCATAGCAATCTGTTCATCAAGCCTCTGTAAGTGACTTCACAATTGTGTTGACAAGGAAATTTGTATACCACATTTGTGGTATTCCAATATTTCCCTTGTATGAGTGACATTAAAGAGTAACCAGTTTGTGATTGGTAGTGAAAACTAATTTATATTCTTCATGCTTAAAATATTTAAATGCTTTATAAGTATTTTGGGTATATGACAGTTTTATTATTTTATGTATTGGAAAATTTTCTTTGGTTGTAGGACTGATTAATCAAATTTTGATTGTTTGGTTTGCATAATTTATTAATTACATAGGATACTTTCAGTTTTTGAAAATCTGTTAATTTTCAAAATTAACACAGATAACTTAGTTTTTTCTTTGTGTATGTCTTTCTTTGAGATTAGACTACAAATATGAATAATCAAAAATAATGTATAGTGGAAATACTCCAGAACGAACACAAATTGAAATAATTCAAAGATAGATTGAAATAGTGAATTCATACAAATATGTAGGACAAATCATTACAAACAACCAGCAGGATTGAAAGTTTTTAACCATTATAGAGAGATGTTTAAAAGCAATTTAACAAACTGCCTCAAAAGAAAGATCTACAATCAGTGCATATTCCCAGCAATGACCTATGGTAGTGAAACCTAGAGTCTGAATAAAAAAAACACTTAGAGAAATTGAAAACAACACAAAGAAACATGGAAAGAGCCATTTCAGGAATAACCTGGTTAGATGAAAAGAATAATATTTAGATAAGGAAGCAAACAAAAGTAATGGACATTGCATTAGTAATAAAAGGCAACACCGGGCAGGACATGTGATAAGATTGTTCTGACAACAGATGGACAAAGAGAACAACAGAATGGTTATTGGAAACCAGGTAGACCAGTGGTAAGATGGGATGATGAGATAACAAGATGTTACAGACAATTATGGTGGAGAGATACACATAACTGACCGAAATGGAAGAAGCATGGAGAGCCTTGTTCAGCAGTGGACTGAAAAATGCTGTTGAAGATGATGATGACCTTGATATGAAGATTGAAACCTCGGATGACTGCACAGTTCTGTCCTCTAAGGCACTTTTTACTGTATCAATCCACCTAGATATTTGTCTTCCCCTGGATCTTTTTTCTGACATCCTGGCAAAGAACACCTATTTTGCTAGTCTTTCATTTTCTGTTCTGTTCTTGTGGCCATAGCCACCTGAGATTAGCTCTGCTAACACATTCCTGAATGTTAACAATGTTAAGTTCTTTCCTAATATCCTCATTTTTGATGTGATACTGCCATTGATGCTATCTGGTCACTTCTCTAATATTTCTTGAAATTCTTATATTTCTGGTCTCTAATCTTTCCAAAATAAATTTATTCATTTAATTTATTTAACATCTAATTTTAACTTATAGTTCCTGAATGATGCATTAAAAATACAATAGTTAATCAAAGATTAGAGACCACTACAAATGAGAAAATTATGGGAGAGAACAGAGTGCAGCAATAGGCAGAATCATGTTGAAGATGAAAAAAGAACTTGACATTACCATTGATTAATATTATCATTTAAGAATGTGGAAGCTGAACTAATTCTTAGAATTGAAGAGTAAGGATTAGCCCAACATATTTCTGTGAAGATGGAAGACTACGATCTATTCCATTGCTGATTACCTCTGAATTGATGGCCTTAGATGATAAAAATGTAAGATCTGACAATATTTGAGACTAAGCAAATAACAGATTAATTTGGAAGAAAATTATTGATAGGAGACTAATGATAATGTGAACGAAATTGTGTTGGACCATCACTGTGATTATAATGATAGTTTGTATGAATTAATGATAAGTTGAAATCTGTCTAACAGTGAATTATTTTTATTTGTTACAGTTACCCATTGTAGTATTAATGATGAACTTGCCATCCCCATTGTGGAATACTCCGTCTCTGTTAACTCCTAATATGGTAGATAATCTGTTTCATGAAATGGGACATGCCATGCATTCAATGATGGCAAGAACTACTTATCAGCATGTCACAGGTACAAGATGTTCTACAGATCTTGCAGAAGTTCCATCTATTCTTATGGAGTACTTTGCCTCTGACCCCAGAGTAATACATTTTATTTTTGAATTAGATTTTGTTAGAATATATTTTTGATAGAATATATTTGATTAAAGAAAACAGTGTAAACAGAAAATGGATCAGAAATAAGAATTACACATCTGTCTGTTGTTCTGTTCATCCCATCTATAGTACTGATATGTTCTAGGTTTACAGCATTTTATACTTGATTATCATTAAAAAAAAAAAAAACAGTATAGTAGATATATATAGTAGATTCTCTCTACAGCACACTCTTAGAGACCACAGAATTCTTCATTACAGCATATAGTTTACTAAACTGAATTTCCTTTAGGACGCTAAACGGTGTGAACAGAGGTTCACAAAGATTAAAACAAAGTATTAAAAGTATAATAAACATCTGTTGATAGCTTTTTGTCGAATAGTTTCTAATGCTCACTTCTCCTCATTTTGCTTTGCATGCACTTCTCATTTTGCTATCTCTTTCTCACTGTCAGTCTCACACTGGTTGCTGTCTTGTCATCATTTACACTCCTTTTGCTATCAGTCTTGCATCTTATCTTATCATGAGTTGCATTCTCTTTCTCAACCTTTCTTTTTTTTGCAACCTTTTGCAAGACAAGAAAATGAATTGAATCACAAAAGTAGAGGGATCACCAATAATTGGATTATTGATGAGGATTAGAAATCTTAGGGAGGTTTTAGATACACCATAGCTCAGTAAACATGCTCTTTGCTTGACATCTCAATTCATCACTGTCATATCTAGGCAACATACTGATTTTCCTTCCTGCTACACATCTTATACACACGCTTCAGCAACCTTCTGACGTCCACGTTCATATTTTGCTTCTTTCCAACCAAATTTCATTATTACTAAAACCATATGTGAAATAAATTTAGTTTAATCCTTTATCCAAGTGTGAGCAAACAAAGTTTGCACCTGAAAGTATCTTCAGGACTGGGGTAAGGTGGTACAACACCAGGCAACTCGTTGCAAAGGTGGAGCAAGATACCAACACTCCTGCCTCAATATCTCCTATAATGCAAAACACATCTCCTTGCGGATATGTCTGTTATGCATTAGGGGAAGGGCCACTACCCAGACTAGTTTCGACCTTTATTGAGGTCTCTTCAGTGGGAGCCAGGCCCAAGTTGAGATACCAGGCAGAAGCATTAGCAGGTCATCTCTACCTATAGGAGTTACCAAATGGTGTGCCACCCTTTTTTAATAAATTACTATGGATTTAGAGAAAGATGTTGAAAGTTTATTTTTCACTTGGTTAGAGTATAATAAATTTAGTTTAATCCTTTATCCAAGTGTGAGCAAACAAAGTTTGCGCCTGAAAGTATCTTCAGGACTGGGGTAAGGTGGTACAACACCAGGACAAACAAAGTGTTGTAAGGTGTTGTACCACCTTACCCCAGTCCTGAAGATACTTTCAGGCGCAAACTTTGTTTGCTCACACTTGGATAAAGGATTAAACTAAATTTATTATACTCTAACCAAGTGAAAAATAAACTTTCAACATATGTGAAATCATCCACTCGTTGATTATTAATGATCATAACAAAAGTTACAACACCAGGGCAAACAAAGTGTTGTAAGGTGTTGTACCACCTTACCCCAGTCCTGAAGATACTTTCAGGCGCAAACTTTGTTTGCTCACACTTGGATAAAGGATTAAACTAAATTTATTATACTAAATATTAAAATATTAAACTAAAAATATTAAACTAAATTTATTAATGATCATAACAAAAGTTACAACACCAGGGCAAACAAAGTGTTGTAAGGTGTTGTACCACCTTACCCCAGTCCTGAAGATACTTTCAGGCGCAAACCAATGCAGTAAACTGCCGCCAATCTTTTCACCCCAAAATGCATAACCTTACATTTTGCCACATTAAATTGACATCCATTCTCCTTAGCCCAGACCTCCAATCTATCCAAATCATCCTGCAAAATTTTGACGTCATCTGCATTCACTATTGCCCTACCCAACTTCGCATCATCCGCAAACAAATGAACTGTTCCTCTCAGATCCTTTCCTATATCATTTATGAACAAATTAAACATGCTTGGGCCAGAGCACATTATGTTAGATATCAGAATCAAAAACAATCATGGATTGAGTTTACATCATCTATCGGTTATATAATTGAGCCTCTGTAGCTCAGTCGGTATAGACGAAGTACTTGGATCGGAAAGACCTAGGTTCAATTCCCGTCAGTGACATGAGGAACCTTTATCTGGTCTGTTTTGATGAAAGGTGAGTTAACCAGTCTCATACAGAGGTGGTGGTGGTGGGGGTTTCATCCCCCAGAACAGGCAAACTGGCCTGTGAATACATGCATCTACAGAGATAGGACACACCAGGAGGCATAGGGCTAACCACCTTACCCTCAAGTTACAGTTGCAAAGTCCAAGAATACTTGGAAGGGTCGTGGCCGCTTTGCCTGTTAGGACCACTGATAGGATAGGATACGAAATATTTCATTTAATAGTTTGTTTCACATAAACTTTTCTTACCTCACAAACTTCTTTGAAATCCAAAAAAGCTTTATTATTTGCAAATGTGTAAATTCCACTAATTTATTTATTTTATTTTTTAATTACACACACACGCATATGATTAAATCTCGAAGAAGAAGAAGAAGAGTGAACTTCTTCAAATGAATTTCATGTAGTGTGTAAAATCGCAACTGAAAAATAAGTTCATGATTTCAGTATCTCTTGTATACGTTTAGTCAATGTTATTTGTGATTCCTATGATTGATGAAAGCAAAATGATCATCTTACATTGATACCTAAGTAGCTATCAACAATTAGTTATGATAGCTGTTAGGACTAGCTTTCTTTTCTGAAGCCGATGGTTGAAGATATTAACTGTTTCTTAATTTGCATCTTGTGTGTACATCCACTTTTCTTTCTGTAGCTCTCTGGAAAGACATTGCTATATTGCAAGGAGCAGAATGGGTTTACTAAAGGAAGGACGTTGTAGCAATTTACTCATATTTTATAACAATGTTATGGCTGAGTTGGATAAAGGGAATGGATACACTATGATAATGTGATTGTCTGTGGAAAAACTAATGGTGGTGGTCGGTGGTGGAGACAGAGCTGTAGAGCAGATGCCATCCCTCGATGAGTCTTTGGACTCCCTGGAGGTGTCAAATAATAATAAAATAATAATAATGTTGGATTTATCTATGGCATTTGATAGGATACAACATGAAAGGCTGTTGCATAAACTGGAGAATATGGGATTGTAATATAAACTCTTGACTTGGATTAAGTGATGATTGACAGACACATCAAAAAGTGATATACAATGAGTGTGAATCTGTCAAATTTAAGGTGACCAGTGGTGTACCTCAAGGTTCAATCCATTATTGGGCCATTATTGTTTAATCTATGCATTAATCACATCAGGCAATTGTCTAACTTCATATGTACAATTTTTTGCAGATGATGCGAAGATATGCAGGACAATCAGGGATGCTACTGATATTCAGCACTTATAAAATGATTTGAATAGGCTGGAAATTTGGACAAACGAAAATGGCTGTCAGTTTAATGTTAGTTTAATGATGTGTTTTACATTATGGGTATTACTAAGTTTAGTGATCAGAGCTTACTCCACCTTTACTATGATTTGCACCTGTCATGAAAGGTTTGCTTACGCTTGGATCTGCCAAAACTTATAGTTTCTATATTCAGCATGAAACTTGTAGTTACTCTATTCGGCTTTGAAATAATGTTGGATTCAATGTTCACTTAATTTGAATAATCCCTGTTAGGTCTGTTTAAATCCTGCTTGATATTTTCTAAGTTTCCTTTGTTTTTTTTATTCATTGTTGATAATGCAGTCACTCTCCACTGTACAAAACTTCGAGAATGAAAGAATGATTTGTTAATGCATTAGGTTTACTGTAGCAAATTTTGTTTGGAATGTATGAACCTTAGACCAAGACTCTTGGGTAGTTTGTTATATTGTGTTCACTGTAAACAGTATAGGCCATTATGAGAGTTGCCTGTAGCTGTTGGGATGTTATTTGTAAATTCCAAGAATTGTGAATGAAGTTTATGTATTTTCATAAATAGCATGAATTTCATTGTTTGTTTTTTTTCCCCTTATAGGTAATATCGTGTTTTGCTAAGCATTATCATAGTGGTAAACCAATTCCATCTCATCTCCTTACAAGTTTGACCTCTTCAAAACATTTGTTTTCAGCCAGTGAAACTCAGTTACAAGTATTTTATGCTGCACTAGATCAGATGTATCATGGCTGTCCATTTGAAAGATCTACCACAGATGTTCTGAAATCTGCACAACGAGAATATTATAGTCTTCCTTATGTAGAAGATACAGTAAGAATATCTTTTTATTGATAGTGATAAACATAAAGTGCAGTAAACTTTCACTATAATAACCATTGTTTGACTCAGTCATGTTAATAAATCGTCAAAAATTCTTGGCCAATCCCCATAGCATTAGTGCTGTTATAAAGGAAATTCACTGTAGTAGATCTTTTGCTGTAATATTATTCTTTGGCTATAGTTTTGCCTATATATATATATATATATATATATATATATAGGGGGAGAGAGAGAGAGCCTATATGCCTATATTTTTGCCTATATAGGTATACAATTCTTTGGTTATAGTGAAAGTTACTGTATATAGATAAAACTTTCCAACAGTGGACATCCTTGATGTATGCTATATTGTTCATTATTGAGAAGTGTATGTTTTATAGAAGTATATGAAATGAATATTGAATAGAAATGGATAACAACATAAGTAGGATCATTAAAAGCAGAATTTGTGATTTGATATGTCATCTTCTGTGCTAAATTAAAATAAGCAAATTGGAATAGAATGTTTAAATTAAAACTAACAGTGGTGATAGCGGTTTAGCAGAATCACTTCCCAAAATTGAGTGAACCTAAGACCAAAGTTCTAAAACAAACATTCCTGTTTGTTTTAGAACTTTGCACCTTTCTTTGTATATGATTTCCATTAAGAAATGGCTTTGTGAGAAACTTACTCTGTTTGAATTTTGAAGACACAAAATTCAAACAGTTTTGTGTCTTGCAATGCTGGACTTATCTGTTGCTGGATATATGATGTAATCTTGGTGTTCCTTCATGGGAATAGATGCTGACCCTTCTATTTACAAATGTTAAAGACACCACAAGAGCAAGTCATCTAATAAACTCCTGTATATAATGTTCCTTCTTCTTGTGGTGTTTAGGAGATGACCCAATATTTTACATGGGATGACCTTAAGAAATTTATATATGAGTCCCTCCCTCCAAACAGTAAGAAAAACTTACTTAGAAAAATACCAGTAGGACTTCAGATCATAAATGTCTTCTGTCTTCTCAGATGTACCTTGGATACGAGGAATAGAAACTTGTTCAGAAGGTAGAAAATGATGTCTGAAGTTACTCATGATTTTTTTCTATAATCTGGATGTCACAGCTATTAGAACGTAATGTTAATGAAATTGAATTCTTGTCATGAATGCATTTCTGTGGATGTAAAACATCTTAGTGTACCTCATTCTTTCTCTCAGGGTTGCACAGTTGTCAGCATTCATTGTGTTGAAATTATGGATACAAAACAATGTTACAGCAATTACTTTACTTAAAACTAATATAAAGTAATCCTCAGCATTTCAACCTCTGTATCAAAGTCATCATCAGGAATACATATACGAGGTGGGAGGGTCTGGAAAGTTCTGATAAACATCTAGAACAAAAATGATATTAAGGTAACTGGTATAACCAGAAGAAAGAAAATACGAGGATATAAAAACATAAGCTACCATCATAACTCTTCTACTAGTATGTTCTTTCTTGTGGTTATATCAGTTGCCTTAATATCATTTTTGTTCTAGATGTTTATCAAAATTTTCCTGACCCCCCCCCTCGTATAAAACACAAGTAACATTACAGTACACATAAGTAAACTATAGCACAACTGCTTTGTTAACCATTTACACTAGCCTGACCAGGAGAAGAGTAAAATTTAAAACTTCTCTACAGAGTGTTATTAATATGGTTGACATGCTTTGTCCATCTGGAGTGAACCAGGAAGTAAATGGTGCCACTGGCTTTGAAAATGTATGGTACATTGTTGAGGTGGATAATTCACAATATTTAGTGAATATTCTGTAAGCCTGTTCTATAAGAGGGGTTACTGTGCAATTCAGGAATTGTAGAAAGTGGGGGGGGGGGCTTAAAGCTAGGCAAGTCTGTCACATAGTTATTTATTTATTTATCGTATGGCTTGTACACATGGTTAAAAGATAATAAGATATAATACACATGAGTATAGATAAGATACACATATATGATTAAAAAAAAATAGTTTACATTCAGGCAAATATAAATATGAAATTTATGACAAGCATCAGACAGAAGATTAGTCATATTTTAACATTTAGGTTTTTGATCCAGTTGATCACCTCTGGGGATAGGTCAAAGATGTCCTTAAAGTCACCTGGATATGCTACAGGTGACTGGATCAGCTCGCATTCTTGTACTATATGGTAAATGGTTTGGATCTCAGCTCCACAGGAACAGTGGGGATTTGGTATCTTACCCCACTTTGAAAGTAAGTCTCCACATACACCATGGCCTGTACGAATCCTGTTAGCCGTCATCCATATATTCCTGGGCAGGTCAAATCCAGATGGTTTTTGGAAGATGTTTATGTGATTGCAAACTTCAGGTGATACTGCTTGGGACCACAGTACATCCCACCTACTCGCCATACTGTCATTTTGGCTAAGAAGATTACGGGCAGTTTTTATGGCAGGTCTTCTGGATTTTAGTCTATTGGATAAAGCATCTGGAATAAATTCATGTATTAGGAGATTTTGGTTATTTAAAATTCTTTTATATTCATGAAGCAAGGCTTCCTGTCATCACAGTTCCAGAGGAGCAATATGGCTCAAAGTGGGGAGCCATTGTAAGGGTGTACTCCTAATGCAACCTGTTATTAAACACAGAGTAGAGTTAAGTTGAGTATCTAGTTTATTGACATGGTAACTATTGAGCCAGACAGGAGCACCATACTCTGCTGCACTGTAAACTAGATCCATTGCAGTGCACCGCAGAGTTGTGGCACTTGAGCCCCATATAGTACCACAAAACTTCTGAACTATGTTATTTCTGGTGCGAACTTTAGCAGTGATATTAATCATATGCTGTTTATATGTCAGAGTTCTATCCAGAGTTATCCCCAGATATTTAGGTGTCGGATTAAACGAAATTAATGTTCCATCAGCATATATCTCTGGTTTTTGATTTACAAGACTATTATTCAGGTGAAAGCAAGAAGATTCGGTTTTACTAGAATTTGGTGTTAATCTCCATTTTTTATAGAACTGCTATGAAGCTGACAGATCATTTGTCAATATTTCTTCAGTTCTTTTGATAGATTTGTCGCTGATCGCCAAAGCTAGATCATCTGCATAAGCAAACTTCCTGCTGCTGTTTCAGGAATATCTGCGATGTAAAGGCTAAAAAGCAGTGGCGCGAGCACTGAGCCCTGAGATAATCCATTCTTAAGCACTCTCTGTTTACTGATGTTTCCTCCGGTGACTACCCTGAAATATTGATCACACAGTAAGTTGTTTAGGAGATGACCCAATATTTTACATGGGATGACCTTAAGAAATTTATATATGAGTCCTTCCCTCCAAACAGTATCGTTAGCTGCTGTTAAGTCAATAAAGACTACAGTAGTCTTCGGGCATCTTTGAAATCCTGCTTCAATGTAGGTTGTTAAGCTGAGAACTTGATCTGTGCAGCTGTGATTTCTTCTGAACCCTGCTTGTTTTGTTGAAACACGTTCAAAAATTTTATCACTGATCCTGTTCAATATTAATCTCTCCAACAATTTGTAGATTGCACTTAAAAGGGCTATGGGACGATAGCTTTCAGTTTTATCTGCTGGCTTACCTGGTTTTAGCACAGCAATGATTTTTGTCCTTTAAAATTCTTTAGGAACGCAGCCACTTTCAAGTATATCGTTAAAGAACTTAGCCAGCCACAATCTTGCATAAGGTCCACAGTGCATCAGGAATTCATTATGAACATTGTCAAATCCAGGAGCCTTCCCCATTTTGATATTTTGAAGCGCCAAGGATATTTCCTCACAGGACAAAGGCAAAGAGAATTGTTGATTCTTTTGAGTTACAGACTTCATAGCCTTTAGTTTGCGTTTTACCTCTTTAGTATGTTCTTTATCTATCGGAGCTCTAGAAAGCGAAACAATATGAGCAGCTTTCTGATTCAGATCGACAAGAGGAGATTTCTTTGGTACAGAGGGGCTTGAACCAAGCTTTTTAAGTAGCAACCAGGCTTTTCTACTAGAGTGTTTGAAATCTATGTTTCAGTTATTTGAATCCACTTTTCCCTACGAGCAGTGTTGAGACTATGGAGCAGTTCTTCTATCTCGGGATCCTTACTTTCAAGGAATTACCGATACAGGGATTCGCTTTCATTGGTCAATCCAGGCACGTATTCTTTTCGGTAGCCTTGTGGAATGTGTATTTTTGCCACCACTATAACTACTCCAGTGAACAGTGTATAGTTTCTATAAGCTGGGGGAATTCTTCTAAGGCGTGCGTCTAGATCTGTAGTGAAGTTTTCCCAGTTGGCTTTTTGGAAATTCCATCTTGGTCTAGGAAATGATGTTATCACTGGAATTTGGGCTCCTAATTCCATAAAGATGGGATGGTGCTGGCTATTTGGAAAAACCTCAAGAATATGTCTGATAGTCTGTAGAGGCTGATTTTCACTATCAGTGGAGACGAATGTCAAATCTGGGTTATATTCCTTATTCCAGGCTCTTGATTTAAAGGTGCCTTTTTCCTTGGCATCAAAAACCAAGTGAAGACGGTGTTGATCTGCCCATTCAGCTAATATTACACCATTGGGTGGGGGTATGTCTGTAGAACATCATTTGGCCAAACAGTTGCAGGTGGTTTATATACATTCACAATCATAATGTCCACTATTTTAACAGTGATCTTATGGATTTCGTCATCCGTCGAAGAAGAAGATATCAGTACAGCATTCTCAATACCATTTCGGACATGTTATGTTGCTGTAGCTACAACTGTAAGTAATCCCGAGAATGTCGTAGCCAGGGATTATTGCTCTAGATTTAACTTGATCTTCAGTTTCGATATGTGATTCTTGAATGAGAAGTAGATCGACGTTTTTTTCTCGTAGAAGTTTAGAAAGACATTGACATTTTGATGCGCTAATACCCTCAACATTTAACTGGAAGATATGGATATTATGTCCAATATTCCTTATCAGCTGGTTCGAAGAAGAACTGTTGTGAAAGTTTTGAGTTTCTATGTGTAGGTATGATCAGGAGATTGCACAATGGTCTGGCCGCCAGTTGCTCTAGCTCTTTAGCATGACCCAGGGTGCAGCACAAGGAGGCGAGCTAGAATTGCACCCTTGTCACATAGTTGTTTGTGATAGATGAATTTCATGGCTCAATTTGAGACAACAACCTTGCTCATTTTGGAGGTGTAAAAACTTGAAAAAGTCTTATGTTTGGTTCTCTGGAGCAGGGTTTCATGATCACTTAGTCCTTAGCTTATACACTATGCTAATATATGATAGGTTTATAACCTTTCACAGGTGTGATTTACATTACAAAACAGCGTAAACCAGGTAACTGCAATGGGACAGTTGGTTGATTAGTTGATTTATGGTTTATTGGCACAAGGACAGTAAAGGTCATACTGTGCCACATCAGAGGTTACAGTAGTACACAAGGTATTAATAAATAGTCATAAACAGATAAATTACTAAATAATATGCTTGTACAAAAAGTTAAGCAATGCAGCATCTACATTTAAATAGAATTTGTAATCAAATGAATTTGTATAAACAAATTATTTGTAAAAATTAAAAAATATGATGCAGTTTATGCAAGTCTGATAACATCTGTCTGAGTGTATATAGCTCAGCCAGATAGGTAAAAATTTCATTCTTCTCTTGCGTGAAGTGTTGGCTCCACTGGATGACAAATGATGAGAAGATGTGCTGCATTTTTCACACATAGGTGGATCATCAGTCCTTAATAAATAAGAATGTGTAAGGCTACTCTGATCTGTGCAGAGCCTAGCAAGAACAACTTCCTCTCTTCTGTTTCCATGTTGACTGGACTGCAGTGCTTAATCTCATGAAATTTGTTTTCGGCACTTCCTGTCATGATGACTGCCATTAGGTAATTAGCTTTGATCTTATAACCTTCCTGTAGTCTATATATCAAACCATCAGGGAGTACATTGAAAAAGTAGGAAATTTTAACCATGGCAACATTGATTGAAAGACGATTTGGCTTCTCACAATAGCAAAATGAATTTTATGGAATTTTTGAAGGAGACAGTTACCTCTGGTAGCATGTGGTGAATAGAAATTGATGATCAGGAGCTAGGGATTTCATCATAGCTTCACAGAGAATTCTGAACGAGATGTCATTTCTAGTCAGTTGGAGAGAGAGAGAGAGGGGTCATATGGTCTTGACTGGGGAGTGATGCAGTAAATGAAAGTGTCAAGAAAAAAGGAATTAATGTTCATTTACAAGGCAGGTGATTAAAATAGATCTTAGAGTTATGCCAGGGATGAAAGAATTTGAAAGAAAAGAAAGAGAAAAAGTTCTGTGTTTGGTCTTTAGAGCAGGGTTTTCAGACAATGTAAAAATAAACCAAAAAAACCCCATAGAATTAATAAAAATAGAAAAAAAGAACTTTAGTCCACAAACAGTACTAACGTATTATAGGTTTACAAAAATCTTTTGTGGGCAGGAGTCATATAAAAAGGGAGGATAAATAGATCAGTCTACATCTACAAATCAGGAAGTGATTATGGCAGAGGTATAAGAAAGGAGAGTAGGAGCACATGCATGAGGAGTATGAGGTTCAAACAATGAAATTGATAAATCTAGTGTGGAAAGGAAATTAGGAATATGATGGCATTACCAGTTAATGAAAATCCATTCTTTCATTATGTAGAAGGAATAATCATGAAAGAATAATTCTACTGGATAAAGAAGGCAATCAGGCAACTTGCATTGAAATAGTACAGCTATTTAACTGTCATTTTATCAGGATATTCTGCTCGGTTGAAATAGGTTTTATTCCTAGAGAAGATGACAGATTGAAGGATTGCAAGTGATTAACTGAATACATTTGGAATATTAAGTACTTTTGATGTCAATAGGCTGGTCACCAGATGAGGTTTTGCTACATGTTTTAAAGAGAATTTGCTAAGGAACTGATAGAAGCATTGACTCAGCTATTTTGTGAAAAATTGTTTCAAGGTCAAACAGCTTTTCAGGTCTCTAATGTCACAATCCATATTTATAGTCCATTTTGAAAAATGAAAGAATGTAACTTCATACCTTATGAATTAAATTAATTTTTGAGCATGGAATGCCCTAAGAAAAAGTTACATTACACAAAATTCATCCAATTATTTTTGTCCAATCAAAATCTTGTCCATTCCCTCGATTTCGTCCATTACTTTTCTTGTCCAGTAGGACATTTTGTCCAATCCTATTTCGTCCAATCTTATTTGTCTAATGCTATTTATACAATTGAAAATAATTGGACGAAATGCCCTGAAAGCACCTGGGTTTGAGGTTATTTGTCCAATCCTATTCCGTTTAATGCTGTTTGTCCAGTTCTTCATGTTAGTCCAAGGAGTTATAAGTAACTTGTGATCATTAATAATAGTCAGCTAACGTTATAATTTTTTTGAAATTTGGCAGTGCTGAATATGATGGAAATTGTGATGAGTGACGGGTAAACCAATGCTTTATCTACAAAATTATTATCATTTTTCACTCTTATAACAAGAATAAGACTAAACGGTATTGCCGATGCGAGGTTCGTGACATTTGCAATGCTAGGTGCATCACAACTGCCAGTATAGACAACATCATTGTGTACAAAGATGGCAAGAACGATCACCAACATGAATCAGGCATGGACAGAGAGGTTAGGAAAGTTAAAAATAATCTAGGAGCAATACTGTCAAGTTCAGCAAGATGAAGTATTACTTATGTTGCTGGAGAGGAATAGTTTACGGAGGCAAGTCAATAGATGGCAGAACACTTGCGAGGCCTTGTACTATCGCAAGTTTGGTTGGGGTTGAGATACCGGAAGAATATCAAGTAATGTTAAATCATGACAGATTTCTTTTTTGTGATTCTGGTGTACAGGACAAGGATCGTCTTCTTGTTTTTGCCACAACGGAGAACCTAAGATTACTTGGAGCTAGTGACATTATCTTCTCTGATGGCACATTTAAAACTGCAGTTGTTTACTATGCATGGAATATTTCGAGAGCATGTCATGCCTCTGGTGTACACTCTAACTCCCACAAAAACTGAGACTACATATCAGTCAATATACCAGCATGTTGTCAACACCGCAAAACAAGCAGGAATCATTGTGAATCCACATACTGTTATGATGGATTTCAAGCTGGCGAATATGAATGCTGCAAGGGAGATATTTCCTAATGCAAATATAAAGTGTTGTCTATTTCACTTTTCTCAGGCCCTTTGGTGACATATGGCAGCTTTGGGTCTGTCACAGCAGTATAAAGTTACAGGAAGCTCTATAAGTGAAGAAGCATCAATGCTGTTCGGCTTGCCATTTGTGCCCAATTGATGACGTACTTGAGGTATTTGACTACATTGCCAGAGAGTGTTTTGGAAGACCTGGAAGGAATGATAGAGTATGTTGAATGTGTTTACATCAGAGGGCACATCAAGCTCTAGGACGTAGGGGATCAGAAAACCCTCGCTTTCCACCTGAGGTATGGAATGCTCATGATTTAGTCATCAAAGGGACGGAGAACCAACAATTCTGTAGAAGGTTGGCATAACAAATTCCAAAAGTTGATGGTGGTGTACGATCCATCACTTTGGAGATTCATTGATTCCCTGAAGGAGGAACACAGGCAGAACGAATACGATATAACATGCCTTCTTGGATGAAATGTCTGACCGGACGATTGTTCCCTTGGACAAGCTTATAAAAGGACAAAAAATCTTGGACCATCTGCCCTCAAACTGAATAAACGCTTCTCAGAAAATTTCCAAATAGTAGTATACACTAGTGGCCCAAATTATGGAAACCTTTTGGAAAAAGTGTATTTCTGAGGTTTGATGGCCCATAACACCCACTTTTTTTTTTGAGTAATACCATCAGTGGAAAGATAATTTAATCAAGAATGTAATGCAATAACTATTATGAAGGATTTTTTATTAGAACAGCAGTTATAAAGAAGAAAAGTAAAACACATAGAAAAAATGAGATATACAAAAATTCTCACAATGTGAGTTAATACTTAGTTGGGTAACCTTTAGCATTAATTACGGCCTTACAGCGCCTTCCCATGGAGTGAACCAAGTTTTTTAGTTCTACAGCTGTTATAATGTGAAACTAAGATTGAATTATTGCTTCTATTAATTGGGTTTTATTGGTGGGTTGCTTCTGACTAACAAGTTTCTTTAGTCGGCTCCATAGATTTTTGATTGGGTTAAGGTGTGGGCTATTCCCAGGCCATTCCAGCAGTGGAATATGATTATCTTGAAACCACTTTTTGCACACAGCAGCAACATGACACGGAGCTGAATCCTGTTGAAATATAAATGCTTCATATCTTGGAAAAGATCACTTGCGGAAGGCTTCAGTTTGGACTCAAGTATTTCATTTATGTATTTTTGGGCATTTATATTCCCATTAATCATGCGAATTCTGCCCACACATTTTGATGTCATACAACCCCAAATCATAACACTAAGCGGGTGTTTCACAATAGGTGTAATGCAATCAGTATGCAAATCTTCTCCGATTCTTCTCCTTACGTATTTTATGGCATCACTACCAAACAGGGAGATTTTGGTCTCATCACTCCAAATAACATTGTCCCATTCTTCCGCTGTCCAGTTAACATGGGTTTTAGCCCAGTTTAATCTTTTCGACCTTTGTTTGAGAGATAAAAATGGCTTTTTTCATGGAATTCTAGCATTTAGACCAAATTCCTGCAGTCTGCGCCAAACAGTTCTTGCACTCAACTTCACATTGTATTGCACCATTTCATCTTGTATACATCCAGATGATTTTCTTCTGTCATGTAGGCACAGTATCTCAATTCTTCTATCATCACTTGCTGTTGTGCACCTCTTTATTCTGCCTTTACCAGTCTGGTTTTGTAGTGACTGAGTCTCCTCATACCTCTTCAAAAATTTAGAAATGCCACCTTTGGTTAAGTTTCCACCAATTTTTCTTCTAATTTCTTCATAACTGTAGCCTTGTTCACTTAATAGTACTATTTTACATCACTTTCTGGGCGACTAGTCAACTCTTTGCACCATTTCTTTAATTTTATTACATTTTACAAGCTCACTAAATGAAAGAACACACACACACACACACACACACAAAAAAAAAAAAAAAAACCAACTTAATAGCAATCACATAACACACTGACAAATGTCCTTTTCTCGGCTCCAATATATGACATCAGTAACTGAATCCTACTGTGACTTTATTGGCTCATTTCCCATACAAGATGACACCTGATTGGCTCTCTAAACACTCATGCTCATTGGCTACATTCAAATGAAGGAAAGCTACTTCATATCAACCTAAGCAAGTTATGCTTCTTTTTTCTGGTTATTTGACTATTATAACTTTTCATAGAATACAGATAATTGAACAAACTTTGTTGCATTACATTCTTGATTAAATTATCTTTCCATTGATATATAATTTTATGGTATTATACCAAAAAAAGTGATGTTATGAGCCATCAAACCTCAAAAATACACTTTTTCCAAAAAGGTTTCCATAATTTTGGCCACTAGTGTAGTTTTGGATAAGTGCTGGTATTTTATATTTGTATTTTTTATTTTATTTCATTTCTTTGTATAATGTGTAATGTATGTATTGTGATTAATTGAGATTTTTTTAAAAAAAAAAGAAAAGAAAAAGTCTTGGTGACCAAATTTCAAAAGCAATTTTTATTCTTCTTGCAAAAATTACCTAAATTGCTACTTTGGTGTGCTATTATAATGATATATAGATGATGCTTTAATTATAAAGAATATATTGAAGAAAAAGGTATTCATGATCTTTCCTTAAAATCAAGAAAATATGTTAAAATCATCATCATCATCATCATCATCATCAAATTCCTGCCATGTACCCTCAAGGGGTGTACAGGATATGACAGTACTACATGAAAAAATTACATCATTACTAACTTCCTATCTACAATTTTCCTCCAAATCAGTCTGTTACTTGTAAAGACTCCAACATTATCAGATCTTATATTTCTATCGTCTAAGGCACTTTGTACAGTATCAATCCACCTATATCTTGGTCTTCCTCTGGGTCGTTTTCCTGCCAACCTGGCAGAGAACACTTGTTTTGCTAATCTTTCCTCTCCCATTCTATTTAAGTGACCATACCATCTGAGATTAGCTCTGCTAACGCATTCCTGGATGCTGACAATGTCAAGTTCTTTCCTAATATCCTCATTTTTAATATGATATTGCCATTGATGCCATCTGTTCACGCCTCTAATCTTTCTCAGGACTCTCATATCTGCGGTCTCTAGTCTTTGGTCAAGTGTTTTACTTCTGACCCAGCTCTCAGATCCATAAGTTAAAATTGGTTTGAACACAGTTTTGTATACAGCTAATTTAGTGTTCCGACTAATTTCTTTCTTATTCCATATGAATTTATTCAATTGACTTCCCACGATACCAGCTTTGCTGATTCTGTTATCTATTTCTATATTTAGTTTACCATCTTCAGTAAAAATTGTGCCTAAGTAGCTAAAATGTTTTACTTGTTCCACAGGTTCTCCATTCACAACACAGTTGACATTTTCAATGATTCTGCCTATTTTCATTGTCTTTGTCTTTTTATTGCTGACCTTCATACCATATCTATTACAACAGCTATTCAATTTAGTCAGAGAATCTTGCAGACTTGTAGCGGATTTATTTAGAAGTATAACATCATCCGCATAAAGCAAAGAGCTGACATTAACATCTCCAATTTTGATATCAGGTTTAATACCACATTCCTTCATAATGTGATCCATATAGATAATGAATAACAGAGGGGATAATGTACATCCTTGTCTCACACCAGATTTAACATTAAACCATCTTCCTGTACTTCCTTCAATTCTAACTGCTGACTCACAACTCAAATACAGACTAAGTATTGCTTGATATAATGCCCCATTGACACCATATAACTGCAGCGTATTGAATAGCTTCTCTCTTGGCACCTTGTCATATGCCTTTTCCAAATCAACAAAACTTAAATACAGATCTTTGTTATATTCCCATGCTTTCTCGACTATTTGTCGTAAAGTGAAGATCTGATCCTGACAGCCTCTATTTGGCCTGAATCCAGCTTGTTCTTCACCAAGCTTTTCTTCCACAATTCTTCTCAACCGTTTCTCAAGTATACTTGCATAGATCTTGCCAGGAACACTCAGTAGGGAAATACCTCTGTAATTCTCACATTCAGTTTTATTTCCCTTTTTATATATGGGTACTATGAGAGCTCTACTCCAATCATCAGGAATTCGTCCCTCTGTCCAGGCTTTCTGAACTATGCAGTGCAGCCACTGTAAGACTCTTATACCACCATACTTCAGCATTTCTGGTTTAATATCATCTACTCCTGCTGCCTTTCCACATTTCAAGCCTTTGATGGCTTTTTCTACTTCAGGTATGGATATGTATTCCTGACTGCATGCCTGGTCAGTGTTTTTTATCACTGTGCTGTCATCACTGCTTGTTTCATTTAGCAGTTTTTCAAAGTAATTACTCCATACTTCAAGGATATCTTTTTCTCCTGTTTTCATTTCACCTTTATCATCTCTAATTCCTTTTACAGCACTCTTTCCTCCATTCCTAAGCTTCTTCAACAACCTCCAGAATATTTTGCCACCTTCTTGATATTTATTTTCTATATTCTTGCCAAAGTCCTCCCATGACTTTTGTTTAGCTAGTTTTACACACTGTTTAGCTTTCTTACATTTGTCTCTGTATTCTGTAAGAGTAAAAGCTGACTTATTTGCCAGGAACTTTTGATATGCTTTCTTCTTTTCCTTCACTGCCTCTTTAACTTCCTGTGTCCACCAGGGAGTTCTGATTTTTTTATCTTTGCACACAACCTCACCACATGCCTCTCTGGCAGAATCAATCAATGTTTCCTTCAGAGTTTGCCACTGAATCTCCAAGGTTTGATTCCTGTTCTCAAACTCTTTCATTTTCTTTTCAATAATATTTCTGTATTTTAGTCTACAGTTTACATCTGAGAGCTGCTCAACTTTTATTCGCTTTAAAACTTTCTTACATGTTATTCTTTTCAATATGAAATTCAATTTTATCCTGCTCAAGACTAAATAGTGATCACTTCCAATTTCAAATCCTCTGTACACTCTGGTGTCCTGCACCAGGGAGAAAACATCACTATCAACAATAACATAGTCAATGAGACTTTTCTTATTCCTAGCCTCTTCTCTCCATGTGAATTTGTGCACATTTTTATGTTGGAACATGGTGTTAGTAATAACCAGTCCATGTCCTGAGCAGAAATCCAACAGATATTTGCCATTATTATTAGCTTTGCTCTTTTCTCCAAATTTTCCCAAAATATTTTTGTATGTCTCACAATCATTTCCTACTCTACTATTTAGATCCCCAACAAGGACCAACTTTTCCTTTTTCATTGTGTCAGTTGCTTTTTCTAAAGCCTCAAAAAATTCCTCCACTTCTACCTTAGTAGAGCCTTCTGTGGGACCATAGGCACAAATAAGTCTCATTGTCCAGTTCCCCATTCTCATATTTGCCCACATTACTCTACTTGAGACTGACTGCCATTCAAGAAGATTAGCCTCGTATTTTGTGTTGAATACTATGGCTACTCCTTCTTTTCCTTGATTGTTATTGCCTGAATATAACATTTTGTATTTATTGCTCAGAAAGATCTCACCAGTTTTGGTCTTTTTTGTTTCAGTCACCCCTATTATGTCGATCTGGTACTTATCTAATTCCTCAGCTAGCTCCATTTCTTTGCCATTCAGGCTTCTTACGTTGATAGTACCGATCTTTAACTCTGGTGATGTTGAGTTGGGGTTTGTTTTCAGATTTGTTCCAGTAGCTGACTTTTCGCTGTTCGCCCTGGTTCCCTGGCGAAAACAACGGGGGCCTTGTTTAACCGGGCGACGCCCCAGCCGGCATGAAATTTTGTCATGTTGTACCATCATTTTTTATTTTGGTTTAACCAATAAGAATACAATTTGGTCGGCTAAATCCCAAATTGCCAGCCCATCCTCGTTCGTTCAGTATCAAAGTAGATACCCAACAGGGTGCACCACGAGAAGGTGAGGATTGGACATTAGGTCAGAAGCCCTGGTCGGTTCTCCGCATTCCTTTAAAGGCTATGTGGAGGTCTCCTCTCAGTTATACAGCTTTGACCCTTAAGCACCCCATATGTTAAAATAAACACATAAATTACATTTTAAAGGAAAAAACTTAAGCTGAAACAAAAATTTTTACTGATGTATTTTTTGGAAACCTGCTTAGTAAGCAAAACAGTTAACACACACAACTATCTATTGCATTTTAATTAAAAAAAGGAAAAAAAAAAAAAAAACATTAAATCAGAACATGCAGAACAGAATTAAATAAGTGAACATGCAGAACAGCTGCATGTTCACTTATTTCAGGTTATTCAGTCATACAAAATTTTAATTCAGATCCATAAATTTTTAAATGCTTTGCTTATGTTTGAAACAGGTTTACTATAGGTTTGCTATCATTGCTTTTTCATTTCCATGGTACATCATAATTTAGGTGAACAGTTTACCAATTCATAGAATTATAATGAATCATAAAAAGTTCTCTTTTAATAATAAAAAGTGCTCAAATGTTTTAGAATATAAAAATTTTTTTTTTTTTTAAATTGAAGATTTGTTCATTCTCTTTGGGTTACTGAAATAAAAACCTGCCTTCTTAAGTATTCTACAATTGAGCAGGTTCTTCTTTTAGTGCAAAAACTTTCCTTCCACTTTCTTCTGTTCTAAGCCTTCTCTTTCAAGGTTGTGTATCTGTCTCCATTCAGCATGTCATTTAGCATTGTTTTCCTCACTCTTCCTCTAGGTCTTTTTCCTTCTATTTTTCCTTCAATGGCATCTCTGATTATTCCATTTCCTCTCAGGATATGTCCAGTCCAATTTCCCTTTCTTCTTTTTATCCTTTTTAACAGATTCCTTTCTTCCTCTACTCTTTTTAAGACCTCTTTATTATTTATTTTATCTGTCCATTTTATTTTTTCCATCCTTCTCCAAATCCACATCTCGAAGCTTTCCAAAATTTCGATTTCTTCTTTCCTTAATGTCCAGGTTTCAGCTGCATCTCCACACATAACATTTTATTGTATTTTCTTTAAATTTCTATTCATTTTACTTCTGAATAAATTCCATTTTCTATTAAAGGCATCTCTTCTCATTACTATTCTTGCTTTTATGTCACTTGTACATCTTCCACTGCTGCTAATCACACTTCCTAGATATTTAAATGTCCTTACTTGATTCAAAAACCTGCCTAGTATGTAATGAAAAAAAAATCAGAATTTAGAGACTTAAAAAATACATTGACTGCACATTCTGTTTAATATCTCTGCTATTCTGTGACTTGTCATCTCTTTCTGTACTTTATTCCCAAGCCAAAATCTGTTTTTCTGAGGGTGGGATGCCTCAGAAAAACATAGTTAAAAACCCAGATTTGACCAAGATTTATTTGTTTATTTTTTTAAATATGTTCTAAATGAAAAATTATGGTAAGTAATATCACATTATGCAGAGACCATTGTACATCTTTACTTTTCAGCCTGAAGAACAGTATGTTGATTGATCTATGCAACATAATAAATTTTAGCATTTTATTTCAGGCTTGGCAACTTAGATTTGGTCATCTAGTTGGATATGGTGCAAAATACTATTCATATGTTATGTGTCGTGCTGTGGCATCATGGATTTGGCAGCAGTGTTTTAAAGATGATCCCTTTAGTAGAAATGCTGGTATGCAATATCGAAAGGAAGTACTTGCACATGGTGGCTCCAAACAACCTAATTTGTTAATAAAAGGTGATATTTTTAATAAATACTGGTTCATAAATTAAATCATTTTTTTATCATGCTGTATATAATAATATGATATAAATGATACAGAAAAATTATTTAAAATCCTAGTTTTAATAGTCTTGAAACCATACTGGTGAAGTTTTAATTTTTTGAAGAAACTTAGGTCTATTTATAGTTTAGGAATGGCAAGTTATATTTCTCCTTCTAATATGAAATAATATATAAGAAATAATATAAAAGAAATGTTCTTTCTGATATTTTTAACATTGCAGAAGAGAAGATTGTCCTCATCACATTAAAGGATAGTACATAGATCAGTTTTTAAGACACTGTTGTAGATGAAGCTTGGGATGTCTGAGCACTGCATGATTTGTCAAATAAGTAGGACGGAAAAATAGTAGTAGTATCTGCAAAACTGTGAATTGGATTATTGGTGATTGAGAGTAGGTCAGTTGCATACAGGAGAAAGAGAGTGGGTGATAAGAAAGTGTCCTAAGTCACTTCTGCATTGGTGGCAAAGCTCAAAGCAAGGGAGGAGCCATCCACAGTGACACACACAGAAATTATCCTTATGTCTCATGGTCTTAAAAGTCTAAAAAGGAATAGGTGATGCTTTTAGCTGTTATCTAGAGCATTATGAAGAGAGAAAAAAAGCTACTGCATTTAGTCATCTCTTGATAATTCCATATGAAAGGTTTAACAGCTAAATTAATTTTTTTTCTTATTTCTCACACTATTTATACATTTATTAGGATGCATGCTACCACATACATGTAGTACACATGTAAACAATGAGATGTGATTAATGGGTGAGAGGGTAAAATTCAAGTTACTTAAGTTTGGTGGAACATAACTTTTTTACTGTAAGTTTGAGGACTGTCTATAATCAAATAACTGAATTAAATATTTATATGGTCATGTTTTACTCATACAAGGTAATATCATCTTGACACACTTTTGTATTATACACATCAAAGTCAAAAAATTAAATTACCTCAAGAATAAAGATAATCACCTGCCTCTTTATGTGAATCTCACCCATGAAGATAGCTTTTCATACATAGTACCATGGTTGAAAATCATACTCTTGAGACCAAACATGGAGCCTTTTCAAGTCTACTTCAGACCCTCAATAAACAAGGTGATAGTCTCACAACAAGTAGTGAAATTCATCTCCTGCCTGAAGACATTCACAAATGTCCATACCAATGCTGGAATTTGAACCCACACCCTATTGGTTAGAGGATGCTGTCCTAAGCAGCTGTCTTCTAATTGAAGATTCTGTAAAGTAGTTTTTGAACTGTATAGTTTTTTTTTAATTAAATAATATCAGTAATACAGTATCTTGCTGATATTGTTCAATTTGATAACCAAGTATTTAGCAATTTAGCAATAACCAAGTAGGTAGCAATTAATGACATTGATAATGGGATTATCAGGCTCAGATTTGTGCAAGTAGCTTATTATATCGCCTTGGTGCATTCAAATGATTTAAAAAAAAAAAAAATAATAATAATAATAATCTAGTCATAGCTTCATTAATACAATTTGTAATGTTATCTAAAAGTTTTATTTTTCATTGACTGCAGGCATATATGTTGACATAGCTGACAGTAATTTTTATTTTATTATTGTGGTCCATTGTGTTTAGAATCAATGGACTACATTTTCTTTGTTAAGGCTGTTTTTTATTCTTTCCTAGAGTTGCTGCTTCTTGGGAGGCTTGCATTTTTAACAAGGTAGATTCTTCTGACATTGCGTTTTCTTTCAGTGGGAACCTTTCCATTACAAATTCATTGTGAGCCACGATGTGAGTAAAATAACCATTAACAAATCCAAATCTGACTTTGAAATGATAAATGCAGAAATCTCATGTACAAATTGCAGTTGTGCCTTAGCAAATAGTTGGGTGAATTTCTTTCCATCTGCACTTTCACCTCTCTTTCTCTCTCTCTCTCTTGCATCCAGTGGCACTATCATATAACAACTACTAAAGACCAAGCTGATTCAGCATCTTCTCCAACTTTATCTCAATAGATAATCAAGACACATCCAGTGATATCATCAAAGTAAGCTTATGTTCATTACATCCCCCCCCCCCAAAAAAATAAATAAAAGAAGTCTACCATTAAACTGTGTACCTATTACCCTCACCTCAGTCTTTACCGAAATAACAGGGAAGACCATTAGCAATCAAACTCTTCTCTATCTAGAGGCCAGTTAATTAGTGACCGCTACTGTATATTCTGCCACTCTTGATCCAGCAGATATTCCTGCCATACATTACCCACCTCTGGTCATTTGAGAGGATTTTGCATAGAAAAGATGCTCAGCAAATTGTTATCCTATGGTCTGCCTTTACTTTCTGTAATTGAATAGCCATATTTTCTCTCTCATCATTCACTGCATGGTGGATAGCTCTCTCTCTCTCCAGATTTCTTTATCATTCCAGGAGTGCCTCAGGACTGTTCTGTTATCTACTATCTTTCTCCTGCATGTAAATAACCCCCTCTCACCAACCTCAAACCCTATCCATATGATGGCAATGCACTCCATTGAACAAAATAGTGTCATGGTTTCTATTTTGAAACAAAAAAATCTAACTCGTTTCACATTCTTGAATATTTGATAATAACCAAATTGCTGTCAGATGTCTCTTCTTGGGTCTTTCCTGGCACAAACACGGTACATCCACAGTTCCTCAGCTCATTCTACAAAAACTTTGCTGTCCTGTTCTTTTTGAGATATTTCTTTTCCTTGTACAAACCCCAAATCCATCCTACTTTAGATACTATCCTTATATTTGGAGTAACACACCAACTGAAAATTCTTGACACTCACAAATTAATGATTCCTCTCTCACAAACACTCCTGCTGCTCTCTTACTGATAGTTCAGTTCTGTCTTATTTTCTTTATAGGTACTTTTGATAGATGCAATTCCATTGAATGGGCATTCACCATTCCTTCACATTTCATAAAGTCTTTAATTGCACAAGTAGCAACTGACCAACATCCATTTCCAGTTCATTTGCTATCCCACTGAATCTGACCTTCTACTCCTCTCCTCTTTCATTCTACTCTATTCTCTGAAACAGCCTTCCTTACAAAATCCTCAAGGATTACAACTTCCAAAATGTTACCACACAGCATCTTTATGGCCAACCAGACTGCATGGTTGGCGAAAAATGGGCCAGTAGTAGTGGTGGCATCCTGGTATGAGGATTGTTCTCATGAATATCACTGGGTTCTTTCATTCTTATTGAATACACCTTGACTACTAATTCTTACCTGAGAATTGTTTTGGACTGGGTATTGCCTTACATGGTGATATTGTTGCCTGATAGATCTTGGCTCTTTCATTAGGACAATACCCCATATTACAAGGCTTGCATTGTGCAGGCATGGGATAAAGAGCATGGTTGGTCAAAAATGAGCCAGTGGTGGCGGTATCCTGGTATGAGGATTGTTCTCATAGACATCACTGGGTCCTTTCATTTAGCATTCCATACCTATCCATTTAATTCTCCTGATTTGATTCCCATGAAATATTTATAGGACTGTGTGAAATGCAGCACACAGGTTGACATCAGTGCCTTGCTGGTCTTGGACCTCTGGGAAATTATTCTATCTAGTTGGTTCAGAAGGCCTCAGAACAGCTTCTGTTGGCTCATGAGCGTATAATCAGTGGTGTCGCGTGCCTATTTCAGTTAGGTGTGTGCTGTCATGGCTTATGCAACCCGCTCTACAAAATTCACATCAATTTGACCATATGATTGCACTTTTATGTATATATGAAAGTTTTAAGAGTGTATAGCGCATCAGTGCTCATCTTAATTGCAATGCAGTTAATTATAGGATAACTTTGAATACTTTAATTTATCAATTAATTGTAACCAAATCTGCACAGAGTGGGGTGGGGGGGAGAGACAGTGTGTTTGTTTTAATATACTGTATATTAAAAAGAAGAGAAAATATTCTCTTCTTCTTCTCTTCTGCTCATGGCAGGTTGAGTTCCTCAAAGACAAATTTTTGCCATTTCTTTCTGTCTGCTGTCTTTTTATGAAGTTCTATTATGGAGTTTAAGTGGGTCCTTTCTTTAATGTTGTCAGTCCATTTCTTTCTTGGTCTTCCTCTGCTGGGACTGTCTTTCAATTCTTCCATTTAATAATATGTTTGGTAGCCTTTCTGGTTCATTCTTGAAACATGTCCAAATCAGCTTAGTTTGCTCTTTTTTAGTGCTGTAATTATGGTTTCTTTAAATTTAAGTTATTCTCTGACTTTTTCATTTGTTTTTCTTTCTGTCCAGTTTGTTCTATCGATTTTTCTTAGGCATTTCATTTCAAAAGCATTGAGTTCATCCATTTCTTATTTTAATTAAGATCCCACATTCTAAGCCATAAAGTACTGTGGGGGATTTATCACTGTTTTATATATCTTTGAGTTCTATGCTTAATCTTTTATTGTTCCATATTTTTTGTAGTCTGCCCATTGTTATCCATCCATTATTGATTCTGTATTTTATGGTTTCGAAATAGTCTAGATCTTCAGCGATCATTGACCCTAGGTAATTGAATTGCTTTACTTGTTCTATATTATTGTTTCCTAGTTTCATTTGGATTTCTTCCCTCTTTCTTCCTATTACCATTAGTTTTGTTTTACTAAAATTGATTTTCATATCATATTTGTTACTTGTTTGATGCAGCTTGGTCAGGATATTTTCTAATTTTTCATGGCTGTCTGTAATGATAACTATGTTGTCAGCATACTTTAAATGTGTTATATGTCTTCCATTTACAGTTATGCCTTCACACATCTGTAGTCCTTTGTCTACTACTTTTTTTAGGTACAGGTTGAATGAATATGGTGACAATGGGCAGTCTTGCATAACTCCTTTTTTAATTTTTTGTTTGATCTCTTTCTATGTTTTTGTATTTCACTGTTGCTTGTGTTTCTGAATAGTAATTCTTGATAGAATTTAATAGGTATTTGTCGAACACCCTCTGTTTCCTAGAAGTTTCATGGGTTTGCTTCTGTTTTTGAGTCAAAAGCTTGACTCAAACTCAAAAGTAAAACAGCAGTAGAGTTTTTTTTTATTTTTGTCTCTCATAAGATCTGCCAATCTCTATTTAATATGAAAATTACATCTATTGTGCTTCTCCTATTTCTAAATCCCATTTGCTCTTCTTCCATCTGTTCTTCATAGGAATGTTTAACTCTGCTTTGAAGAATACTAATGAATATTTTATAGCAGTGGCTTAGAAGGGTGATAGGTCTACAGTTAGTGCAGGATCTGACATCTTTTTTGTGGATGGGTATGATCTAGCTTGTTCTCTATTCTGTTGGTAACTTTGATTTTTTTTTTTTAGGATTTTGTTGAACAGTTTCTTTAGGTAATTTATTATGCTTTCTACCCCTTTTTCCAGAAGTTCTTTTTGAATGTTGTCTATGCCTGGTGCTTTATATTAAAGCCTGGTACTGTATATTAGAAAACAATAATCAAGGAGAAGCTGTATTTGGTTGGTATATTTAAATTACTCAAAGGTGTAAAATTTGGAAGAGCAGGACAAGTCTTATCTCCTTTGACCAATACTGTTTCCAATAAATATGGGCATATTATAAATTTATCAAAAATTCTATATTAAAAACTTGTCTGTAGTATATATAAAAACTTGTCTACCATGTCAGTTTACACTTCATGCACACAAAACAGATGAAACTCAGAAAACAAAAAAAGCAACTCATGACAAATGACAACATTCATTTGGATTGGTTGACACAATATCCTCACCATCACTGAAGCACTCCTCATTCAAGGCACATTTAATCTTTGGGAAGAGGAAAAAGTGTGCAGGAGCCAAAGTGCATGGCCATGTTGTCGTGCAACAGAAACCAGTTGTTGTATAACAGTTCTTTCCTGATATGTCACATACAGACATTGCATTACTCCTAAATAATACTGACTGTTCACTGTGGTGCCCCCCCAGGAACAAATTCATGGTGGATAAATCTAGCAGCGTAGGGGAAAAAACGACCATTGTCTTGACATGTGATTTTTGCAACCTGACTTTTTTTCTTTCGCAGGAGAAGACATTCCATGCAATTTAATGCTCTGGCATTTCATTTCTGGATCAAACTGTCAGCACCAACTTTCATCACCGGTGACAATTCTTTGCAACACACAACAATCTTGATCAACTGCATGGATGAAATTTTGACAACATGCAACCCAGTGCTTTCTCTGTTCATGTGTCAATGTGTGCAGCACAAACCTTGAACAAATCGTCCCCTTGTGCAAATCTCTTTTTAAGATTAATCTGGCTATTTCCTTATCGACATCAAGCTGTACACCTAGTAGTTATTTGCCTGTCGTGGGCAACAATTTCCTTAGCTTTCATTTGTCTGTGCAGAAATTGGTTGTCCATAGCTTGGTTCATCCTCCAGGATCTCCCCCCTCCTCTTCAGATGTTGAAAACCAGTGGAACACCTGTGCATGGCTCAGACAGTCATTGCCATAAACTTTTTTTTAGGTCTTGGTACACTTTTGCAGTAGTTTTTTCCTAATTTACAGTAAAATTTTATCATAGCTCTTTGCCCCATGGTGAAATTTCTGACATGCTCCACGCACACGCTTACTTCAATGGTCGCACATGAAAACTGCTGCATCACCCAACTCAAAAGTTGCACCTGCAATTGAAACACACCCTAATGGTCAAAACTATAAACATGTGTGTTACTTTTATTCAAAGGACTGACCTATAAAAAATCAATCTCATTACCTAATAGGCACACTGCATACAGTATTTAAATTTTATTTATTTAAAAAAAAAAGTTTGCAAAAACAACAGATAAGATATTGAAATATGAAATTTCTTCAATGTGACTTTTCAAGAAATTTATTTTTATTTGACAGATTTTCTTGGTAAAGAACTTAATGCAAGTTCATTATGTGAAGCACTCATGAAAGATATTGATGGTAATAGATGAGTCAAGATTTAGAATACAGCCATTGTTCAAGTGTTATTAAATGCTCGAATTTTTCTTTTTGTTGTAAGTAGCACAGAATTTGCGGGAAATCATTGTAAATATTATATATGCATACTTTAACAAAAAAAATGTTTGAATACATAATTACCATATGTCTGCTTTGTGTTTTGTAAGTAACATAAATTGTTAAGTTCTTTAATGACTTATCCTAAATTCTGTATCATAATAAAGATAAAATTCGTGAGATTTGGGTACAGTCTGCAAAGACTTCTGTTTCCATGTGTCAAAGACATTTAATTAAAACTTGCAGATTTTCAAGAGTTAGACCAGAATTAAGCACTCCACTTATTTCATCACAAAATCTCAAATAAATTGAAAACAATTTATATTCATTTTTCATGGGGAAAACAAATTGTTACTGAAAGATCTGAAAGTGGTAAAATATGGAAGTTCATCACCTACCTTGCTTGAGTTGCGTAAGTGTTGCACTACTTAAAGAAGTAATTAATTACATTATCATGAGTGCTTTTTTTTTTTCAGTATTTTACTGATCTGAAACTGTTTCAAAGTTAGACACTTTTCTTTTAGAGTTTGAATTCTCTAATTAGAGTTTGAAAAACTCTAATTATATCATTGTTTTCCATATATGGAAAACTCTAATCAGATTATTTAACCAAAAAGAAATGAACTTTCATGAAAATTACAATAAATTTCTCAACAAATAAAATGTTGTACTTGCGGCATGCATATTATATCATTGTATCACGCACAGTGATAACTTTACATAATTTTTAGAATTGTCGGTTAGTTTCCTAGTTTTTGTTACTTTCTATTGCTTTCCAGTGTATCTTTTGAAAAATGCTGACAGATATTAGTCAGTGAAACGTCGGATATTAAACTATTATCTACTTGACTAACATACAGAATTAAGTCTTTAATTTATTAAGGACATTATTTTTTGAATGTATTTAAAAACCTGGGAAGACTTGTTGGATTTATAAAACATGTATGTATTTAAGAACTAGAAATCATAGTCGTTATTTGGAAGAGGAGATTTTAAAGGGCTTTTAAAATAGACAAAAACTGAAAATAGGCTTGAACATGGAAAATATCAATTGTCCTGAATAGTGGATCTATAGAACAAATAAAAAAAAAAAAAGTTATTTTTAACATAATTTTTAGCAAAGATGATAAATTAAATATTGAAATACACAGCTGAATGAGCAAAGCTAGTAGTTGGAGCCATTTGAAGAAATGTTTAAGGAATAAGAAAAAAATTAGTTAAAATTCTTAAAACTGTTTCAAAGACTAGAGACCAAAAGATATGTGAGTTTGAAAAATAAAATTGTGGGAGTGAACAGATATCCTGTGGTAGAATCATTAAAAATCATATTAAAAAATATATAGAAGAAAGGAATTTGACATTGTTAGCATTCAGAAATCTGTGACTACAGCTAGTCTAAGGTAGTATGGTACTTTAACAGAATCATAATATCATAATAGCAGAGAAAAAGACCCAGAGGAAGATCTAGTTGGATTGGTGTTAGATGTGTCTAAGAAGACCGAAATATAATATCTGATAATATTGCAGTCTTGACAAGTAACAGACTACTTTGGAGGAAAATTGTTGCCATAAAGTTAGTAATAATGTTCACTTATGTAGTGAACTTTATGTAGTGAATCTTACTATTCTGTACATCCCTTGAGGATACTTATTGGGAATTTGATGATGGTGGTGGTGGTGATTAGCTTGGTGATTAAAACTCTTTAGAATAATGATTATGCATCCCTTTCATATCATGTCAATAAATGAATAAAACTCAAGTTTCCAAAAGAGAACACTCATGACAGATGGCCCTTGTATTATCATCCATTCTCAGCACTGCTAGATGTGTTAGATTGCTATATAAAAAGAGAATAATAGTAATAATCAATTAAAAAATGAAATATAGCATGATCTTTCCATTATTGTTAATTAAAATTCAGTTAATGTATTTACTTACATTAATAGTTTAGTTATTAAATTAAAAGTTTAACTTAATAGCTAAAACACAGTTAAAAGGTAACTGTAGAATTAATGAAATCACAGTAAACTGAATGGTATGCAACTATTCTTACATTTAAAGACTTAAAAGTGATTTATACACTGTACATACTTTTTTTTTATGTTGGTAGCTTTTAGTGTTTGCAGCTTAATGCAGTACATCTTCAGCTTAATGGACCATTTAGGTCTAATGTTGCCATCAATAGTTTTCTGCATCAATCACTGTCATAAGCTACATCTGGTGTAAAGTGTTCGTCCAGCTGTTTTAAGTCTCTCATTATCTCATATATGTCTATCATGCTCGGGGTCTTCCTATCGGTCTTTTCTTGTCAATTTTAATTGTAAGTACTTCTTTGATTAACTGGTCATTTTCTCTCCAAACATGACTAAACCACTCAATTCTGTTG
This sequence comes from Typopeltis vanoorti, assembly GCF_054136105.1. Lineage (NCBI taxonomy): Eukaryota > Metazoa > Arthropoda > Arachnida > Uropygi > Thelyphonidae > Typopeltis > Typopeltis vanoorti. The sequence continues at coordinate 115,026,282 of NC_143561.1, read as the reverse complement.
CTTTTTATAAATGATAGGATGTTAGGTCTTTGAAACAGGTTTTGCAGTTTCTCATTATGTCTTTGTTCATACAGTGCAGTATTTTGATCGTAAGATGGTCCAAAAACTTTTTGCAGTACTTTTCTTTCATATGTGATAAATTTTATATTATTTCCTTTGTTGTCAACCATGTTTCACAACCATAGATTGTGAAACATGGCACATCCTGTGAAAATCCATGTTTCACAACCATAGGTTGTGAAACATGGATTTTCTTGATAATATTCTAGACTTCATATTCTTTGGATTTTCGTGATAATATTCTAGACTTCAGGAGTTTTAAAACTTTGACTGCAAGTTAAAGTTATCCACTTGCTTAAAGATATAATTATTAACAACCAAATTGGGTTGATCTTGATGGATCTTTGAACCTATGGGTTCTTGTTTATGACAAGACCCATAGTCTTACTTGCCTTGATTAAATTAGATGTAGTGTGTATAACATTCTCATGAGAGTCTCCAAGAATAATAATGCTATCGGCATAAGCCGATAGCATTATTATTCTTGGAGACTCTCATGAGAATGTTGGAGACTCTTATGCTGTCTCCATTTATTTCCATCCTTCATTGTTCATTTAGTTAATGACTTAACAAAACTAGATTGAACAGAGTTAGTGAGAGAGCATCTCCTTGGCAGAGTCCAGATTTTATTTCAAAACTTGATGAATGTTCCTGGAGGAAATGTACCTTACACAGGGTGTGATGATTACAAAGTCCTATCATATTTATATACTAATGTGGTATTTTAAAAGTCACATTGCATCCCATAGTACATTTTGATGTATACTGTGTCATATACATTTTGGAAAATTATGGAGACAACTACTATGTTTGAGTAAAACTTTAGTTTAATATAAACCAAAATTCACATTTGACGTTTCGACCTTTATATCAAGGTCATCTTCTGAAGCATATATACTATACATAGAGAAACAAGCTGCACTACAATCTACATGGTTTGTTAAAGTTACTGACCAACTGTTACAACAATTATTGGCCTAACCTCTGGTGATAAAAAAACTTACTACATCAACGCTACAGTCCTATTATTAATATTATTTATTGGTTGTAAAATTACATTGGGAGCAACAACAAGTCCATATTTATATATATATATTAACACCATGGTTATACATATGAATTCCAACTAGTTGGTATGAATGGTTTTCAATACTAGCTGAAGGTTGCCTAGAGTCCTGAAATATGCTGGATACTAAATATTAAATAGGCTGAATGTGTGCCATCCAGATTCTTGGAATTTTCATGCCACAATTATTGTTGATATTTGGGTGGTTTATCAGAATTTCGCAGGCTTTCTTAAATTTTCTTTCATACCAGGTTTTTGTATGGTGTAAAGAGTGGGTACTTTTCCAGTCGATTTGGTGTAAGGTGTTGAGAGCGTGTTCTGAGAGGCCTGCTTCACCAAAATGGTTATATTTAATGTGTCTTATGTGTTCTTTCTTACCTATAGGGATTGTACGTCCTGTTTCATGAATGTACAGTAAGTTACAGGTGCAGTGGATGCAATAAACTCCAGGATGTGCCAATGGGAGGAGAGGATCCTTAGAGGAGTTGAATATGTTTTTAAGTTTTGTAGGTGGTTTAAAGGTGGCATTGAGATTATGATGGTGTAGGATTCTGTTGATTTTTTCTAATAACCCTTTAATGTATGGGATGGCTATGGTTTTACTATACTCTAGATTCTTTTTTGATGATGTTTTATGAAGCACTTTATTAATAGTATTTTTGTTATAACCATTATTTATAAATGTGTCGCTGATGATTTTTAGTTACTGTTTCAGAGCTTGCTGGTTAGACCAAATTGTTATAGCTCTGTTTTTAAGTCCATAGGATTCCCATACCTTACGTCAAAGGCATCTTCGAACGTCTTTCTAAAATTATGAAGAAATACAATTTTGCCACTACTTACAAACCTATCAACCAAATTTACAACTTGTTACCTTATCCTAAGGACAAACTCTCACCTTTGATGTTGCCTGGCGTTTGAGATTCCATGCTCATGCAGATTGTCTTACTTTGGACAGACAGGTAGGGCTGTTCAGAAACGCATCTCGGAACATCAAGACCACATTCATCTTTTTAAACCGCAGAAATCTGGCCTCTCTCAACACGGAATTGAAAATCCAAACCATAGGATCCATTGGGAAAAGTCTAAACTTTTACATAGATCTTTATATAAACATGAACGTTTATACAAAGGAAGGTCTGAAGCCCTACTACACAGACCAAACTTAAACCGCAATGACGTTCTTACTATTCCTAAAGTATGGGAAATTGTCATACAAAATTATGTTAAATAATTTTTTTTTTTTTTACTTCTATAACACGTTACGCACGTTTAATGTAATCATGTGCCCTAACTGTATGTTATTCCTATTATTGTTTAAACTACTGTACTGATGATGTCCTAAGATACTTAGGATGAAATATTTACAAGTAAATAATTTTCACTGTGGTTAATATGTGTGTTTCTTTTAATTGTGGTTTACAAATTTCCTTGCCAATATGATTGTGATGTCACCTACACAGGTTCTACTATGGGTAAGACTACAAGAACACTTCAGTGACTGCAACATTCCTATTCCAGAACATTTAAACAAAAAAAGCAACAACCGAAAGAAAAACAATACAAAATACAGGGAAAACAGAAATAGCAGACCACGCCCTTGAACAAAAACATACCTCACAAATAGACAAGGCCATAATAATAGAAAACGAAACAATGCTTAGAATATCGGAAATGATAACCATAAAATGTGACAAAAACTAGATAAACGTCCACTGGCCCTACATAATCTCCGAGAGTTGGAAGTTCCATAACATAAAAATTAGGTCACAACTTCGACCAATAGGAAACAACACAGATATTCACCAAAGACAGAAACACCAAGCCGGCATGGCATAGCCTCCATTCCCCCCATGAGCTCTGAAGACGACGCACTGTCGAAATGGCTCACACCCCCATTACTCCCACACCTGATCTTATCCCATCATAACATTCCCCAAAAATTTCTATTTTCACACCCCTCCCAAAGTATTCTCTGTCCACCTTTAATATTAAAAAACCCGGTTTTTTCAAAGTGTTCACATACCCTTTGCCTCACCAATAATTCTCCCACATCTCTCTACCCCCCCCCCCCCCACATTTCCAACCCTCCCATTCCTTTCATCATACTTCCTTCAACAGCAGATGAACGTATGTTACTACACCGCTGAATAAGAAGAGAGCCAGCAACATCCTACAAAGGTATGTCTGAATTATTCCTACTATATATTCTTCATACATCTGTCTATATAAAACATCAGTAATGCCCTAAAATTTGAGTAAAAATTTGCCAATGAAATTATAAGAGCACTACTCCTAAACAAAAATAGGCTAAATAACCATAAAAATACTATCTGTAGTTTTTTTTTTTTTTTTTTTCCAAGTAAGTTTTCTTTCTTTGACGATTATAACTCGAGCATTCAATTTTTTTCCTCTTTATGGCGGATATATTTTTTTAACTAGTTTCATCGATGTTATCAAAAGCCAATTCACATGATTTAATTATTTTTATGTAATCTTTTATCTAAACACTTTGCGAAAGAAAGATTACGAATAATGATCTTTGCACTGTATGCTTCTAATTAACACACTCGTTTCTCATCTAATCCATTACCGCCGATGCGGAAATTTTTGAGATAAGCTAGATTATGATTATTATTATTAGACTTCCATGGTTAAAAGATTATCGCGGTTGATCCCCGCTGTTTTGTCTTATTGTTACTATTTTACATTAAACGTAATGTACGTTTACTGGAAGAATCTATTTTTCGATTATTTGACTACCACAAGCAGTTAGTGCAACGCGTATTTGTTGATATAAATTCCAAAAATCATCTTAGAGCTACGTACGTGTAAGTACAAATATTTTTATTCATTTTTTGGAACGGGATCTCCATATTGATTGTATACATAAGTACGTATTTAAAAGAAAATATAAAACATACACAATGTTGCCAAAAGTGTCCGGACACCTCCGTTGCTCTACGGTGCTTGCCCGTGTGACGCGATATACGTCCGCAAAGCTATATAAGCATAGGCACGCAAGCAGTGTAGACATTCTTTGCCGTCAGGATAAGTTGAGTGGACGAAAAGAGTTGAGTCCGTTCGAACGTGGTGTGATAGTCGAAGCCCGCAAGTTGGGTCATTCGGTGCGAGAAATTTTTGCCACATTACTCGCACCATTGTCTATTGTCAGCGAGGTTATTGTGAAGTGAAAACGTAATGGAACTACCAAACCCCTCGACGAACTGATAAATTGGCACCGGCGAATTCTCATGCACGTCACAGTAAATCATCAGTCAACCATCGCAAACGACTTCCGCATGAGGTCGAATAGATATTAATGACAGAACACTCGTTGGAAGGTTTCATGGTCGTGCTGTTGCTCACAAGCCCGTGATAACACCTGCCAATGACTGGCATCGTCAGGAATGGTGCAAAGAACACCATCATTGGACTGTGGGTCAATGGAAGAGGGTTCCGTGATGCGATGAATCGTGGTACACGATCTGGCAGATGTCTGGTGAACGATACAAGGAATGTCTTGTATCTACTGTGAAATTTGGAGGCAGTACCATAATGGTCTGGGGTTTATTTTCATTTTTTGGACTGGGCCCGTTGGTTTCTGTGGCTGAATCATTAAACTTTGATCCTACCATGGCATTTTGGACAATTCCGCACTTTCCACATTGGCAACGGCTTGGAATAGGCCCTTTCCTGTTGTGTCAGTGGCGGCTCGTACATAAGCACTACAGCATTCTCAAGGAAAGAATGAAAAAATTAATTTTTTTTGTGTTTATAAATAATAACAATGCTTACCAACATTATATAAATGCAATACATGTTAAAGGTTACAGTTTATGTTTCGACATTGATTGAATACTTAATAATTGGAATTGTTCGATTAACGCTTTAGATTACGAAACAAATGTGCTGCGATCTAATGCAGTGTCGGAATTATCACGTTCTGCTAATTGCAACTAGACTCGCCGATATTCGTTTGCGCTTGCACGTTACAAGTGATTCCGACACTGCCCGTTTGGGCAATGTCACTTACAGATAAATTGCATACATGCAAGCGTTATTTCTGTGAGATAACGAACGAACTGTAACAATTTCTGCAGAAGTTTCAAATATGCAATTTATGAATATTAATTCTCTCGATTTTATATCTATTCCGGTTGATGAATCAGATGATATTTCCGATATGGCACAATGCTGCATGATGGTTAAATATATCACATCTTCCGGTATTCCAGAAGAACTTCTTGATCTGCTAACACTTAAAGGACACACTACAGGTCAAGATATTTCAGAAAACTTTCTAACAAGTTTACTGAATAAAAAATATAAATATTAATAATATAGTATGCATTGCGACCGATGGCGCACCTTCTATGATTGCTTAAAATAAAGGGTTTGTTAAATTATTCTCCATTCATATTCCACATGGAGTTATTTCATTGCATTTTGCATCAAGAAGCTTTAGTTGCAAATGCTTTGGGATTATTACCACAACTGAAAAGAGTGATGGATGTTGTTGTGCCAATGATCAATTTCGTCCGATTTCAGGCGTTGAATCAATCACTTTTTGACACATTTTTAGAGGAACTATGTAGTCAACATAAAGATTTAGTGACATTTACATCTGTACGATGGTTATCAAGAGGAAAAGTATTAAAACGTTTTTTTTTTTCAGTTCTTTTTCTTAACCACTAAAAGTTATAACGTAAATCATGTGGAACTTCTCAGTAATTGAGAATGGATACAAATTTTTTTTTTTTTGCTTGATATGACAGAACATTTTAATAAGCTAAATTTGAAGTTTTAAGGAAAGGGAAACACAGCGTTACAATTACTAGAGGAAGACCTTAACTTTGAACAGAAATTACGAGTGTTTTTCGAAGATGTTACTGATTAAAAATGTATATATTTTGAAAATCTAAAAATTTATAGATTGAATTTAAATCAAGAAAAAGTTGATTGCAAAATATTCACTGAAATGATTACTGTAATTTTAGATTCATTTACAAGCAGATTTCAGGATTTAAAAAACACCAGCAGATGATGAAATTTATATTACATCCGTTAAATTGCAATTTAAAATTAATAGATATTGAAGCTTTTCCCGAAATATCAATTGCAGAACTACAAATGGAGTTTCTGAAAATTCAGAATAAAAGCATCTTGGTACAAAAATTTTAGCAAATAGTAGCACAAATTGAAAATGAGGAAACTGGTAGAAACACCACAGAAAATTATATTTAAATGTTGGAATTCTTTCCCAAGTAATTATTCAAATGCCAGGAGACTTGCTTTTGGGGTTTTGACTTTTCTCGGTACAACGTACAATTGCGAACAGTTTTTCTCTTCAATGAATTACATTAAAAATATGTATAGGAACATATTGATTGATGAAAGTTTGAAAGCCGAATTACCATTAAAGTGCAAGACAGTTTAAGTAAATTGGCTGGGAGGATGCAAAATAAAAAGTCTCATTAGTGAATTTTAAATTAAAACAAATATCTATTAAAATACATAATATTGTTATGATTACAGCTATTTTGCATGCTTCAGTTTAGGAGTACCCCTGTTTAAATTTCATTGGCTATTTACTCATGGATTCTTAGGGCATTATGAGTGTAGATGTACTAAAAAGTATATGTAGCCTAAGGAATAGAAAATTGCACATACCTTTTTTCTGGGTGTTGTGGCTTTTCCTCAGTCTGCGATGTCGAAAACTGCAGAGTGTGTGTGTGGGGGGGGGGGTAGGCAGTTTGGTAGAATAAGTTAGAAAAACCCGGGTTTTTTTCTTAACATATAGAAACATATACTTTTATATAGGGTGGGGAAAAAATGAAAGGGTTAATTTTTTTAAAATAGGGAGGGGGAAGGGGAAAGGTGGTTGACGGGGTGTGGACCGTTTCGACTATTCGTGGTCGTCATCTGAACACATTGGGAAAAGCCTGACTTTTCCCAATGTGTTCAGATGACGCCCAGAAACACAACAACAACCACAACACCCAGAAAAAAGGTATGTGCAATTTTCTATTCCTTAGGCTACATATACTTTTTAGTACATCTACACTCATAATGCCCTAAGAATCCATGAGTAAATAGCCAATGAAATTTAAACAAGGGTACTACTAAACTGAAGCAGGCAAAATAGCTGTAATCATAATAGTTTATAAAGAGGAGTAACATGGGAGTTTCCCAGAAATAATATACATAATATTGTATTTTTGTTCGGACTAATTATTTTTGCAATACAAATTCTGACTTTTTGCAGTATTATACTTACTTAAACATGTTTTGTGATTAAAAACTTCAGAAATCCCTAACGCCTATTTGTTCCCGTATAGGGAGTAGGCGAGGCCGTTTACCCTATCTAACTTTTGGAGACTGAGTGGGCAGTTCAATCTCTACTGGTAGCCAATCAGAGAGATAGCTGGCTATCACTGATTCATCGGTACGTAGTTAAGATGGCGGCAAGCTATTTTTGATTTTTAGGCGTTAGCTGATTTTTTTTGAAGTTTTTAATCACAAAACATGTTTAAGTAAGTGTAATACTGCAAAAAGTCAAAATTTGTATTGCAAAAATAATTAGTCAGAACAAAAATACGATATGTATTTTAATAGATATTTGATTGTTTTAATTTAAAATTCACTAATGAGATTTTTTATTTTGCATCTTCCCACCCAATCGGCACGAAATGGCGGCAAGCTAGTGCAGTCATCTCGTGGTCCCTAACACAATATTTTTAATGTCTGAAAATAGTGTGGGTTCGACGGTTGATTTTCTTGAGTTTACCGAACGAAAAACCCGAGTTTCGGGAGAAAAAAACTTGCTAGCCCGTGCCAGAGATCGACTAACTCGGGAACCGGTCGAAAAAAAGGCTTAGAAAAATTTCCTCTAGTCGGCGACTAGATTTGAACCACCAAATCCTTTCTTCGTACGATCAAGCGCCGTAGCGTGCAAACGCCACTCCATTAATAAAGAATGAAAAAAAAACAAAAAAACTTACGTTTTCACTGAAATAGCTAAACTAATGTATGCACTAAGAAAGAGTTCCTGAAATTGATAATTTTATAATTTATAAAACTTGCTTCATCTTTTATCAGGTTGTCTCAAGAAGTGATGTGCTACTTGAAAGACATGATCCATCCCTTAAGTTTTTCAATACTGAAATGTCACTCTTAAAAACTTTATTTTTCTTAAAGCAAAGATAAATGAAGGCTTGTTATTCAGATTAACTTTTTTTGTGTCTATGTGTATATTATGGGAGCAATTTCTGCATTTCATGATCTTTATAATTTTTGTGCAATTGCTCCAACTTAAGTCTTTGTAATGTATTGGTTTCTTTCTGTCTTTTAGTTGAGGAAAATAAGTTGCATTTATTTTGAAGTAATACTAAAATAGCAGCTGATGCTTTTTGCAAATATATCTTGGTGTGTAAGCTATATTTCTTAAGCAAGTTTATGTACAGAATTTATTTAAAAAAAAAAAAAGAAATAAATTGCATGTTTTTGTCTACTGAGCTACACAGGCTCTAGTAGTATTGGATATCTGGAAGTACTGAATTAAAACAAATTTACAAAGTTTGAACTAACTGCAACTTTGAGTCACCAGGAAAAATCGAATTGAAGTTGCGGCTCTCAAAATTTTGTTTAAAATAATTTTTTTGCTGGAATGCCTCTTTGGTTCAAAAAGGTTCCCGACTCCTGGGATTGCCTATCCCAATGGTTGTAATAGTAGCCAAAGGGGGTCTGACCTGATATTGACAACAAAGTTGTAGCGTCAAACAGACACTGTGTATTAGTAAAGCTATACAAGATTTGTGATCATGGTGGTCTTTTTTCTCTCTCGCATTCATGTAACACTGGATTCGAACTTAAGTAACATACGGGCTTCTCAGGATTCATTTAAAATTGTCATTTCTTCAGAAACCAAGTGAGTTCAGAATTAACATGCATTATGAAAATGTAACTAAATATTCTCAAAATTTATATTTTTTTGTAGGTTTTAGATTAAAACTATATTCATGTACATATGAGTATAGTTTCTAGCCTGCAGTGCTACTCATGCAAGTCAGAAAATTCTATTTCTCTTCACTGTATAGTGTGGCTTTGCACATAAACTTTTTGTAGAACCTATATCACGATGAAGATTGCGGAGCAATAGGATTTTCCTCTACGAAACTTGAGTTTTTGCGAGAATGAATAGACGGTCGAATTCAAATTTACTATAAATCTTTGTGTGATTTTTTCTTTGCCTACCACCCACGAATGGTTTCTGTAAACCTTTAGAACATTCGTACCATAAGATCTGCTAACAATTGTTTCTCATATATATATATGTGTGTGTGTGTGTGCAGGGTAATTCCAAACTATCCTCTCACATATATATTTCATTTGCAATGGTTTATTCTTTCATAGCGCTAGACCACCAAGGAAACACTGCTATAATTTCGATTCTTGTCGTGTGTGAATAATAAAATCTTATTCTGCACCTTACAACTGAATCTGGACGCTTTCTGCTATATCCTGTGATCACATTTTTATACCCAACATCTTAAGTGACCAGACCTGTACACTCTCCACTTGCGAACCATATTATTATTATTATGTCACACCACCAGGTAGTCCAAAGATTCATCGAGGGAGAGTGTGTCAACAGAATCGAACAATTGGATCCCTTCCAACTACTAACGGAGCTCAAACTTGCTTAACTTTTTGCGTGAGCCATTAAGTAGCAGAGGCTCTACCAATCGACCAAATGAAAGTCTTATCAAGTGGAATGATAATTTCCTTATCCTTGCATGTTGGTTCAATTTCAAAGTAATTATATGACCTATCTGGCTACTTTTGCAATGTGTCTTTTGAACTTCAACTCTCTGTCTACCGATACCCTCAGAAAAGTCCCTAGCTACATCAGTTTCCTAGAGTACAGTTTCGTCAGTGTAGTACAAAATCTTATTCTTATACCAATGTGATCTTTTTTTTTCCAAAATACATAACTACACACCTTTCAAGATTACAGTAGTATCCATCATCGCTTGGTCATGCTGTTAACGTCCTTTAAATATTATTACCAAATTTTGTATAGGAAAATAGCTGAATATTTATTTCCTTTCAAATTATTACCTGTATCGTTTATGTACAACTTAAATAGGAGTGGTTTAATCACAGAGACTTGCGCCGTCCCGCTAGTCCACTACTTTCTTTTGAATTGTGCTCATTCGTATTTAATACTCCTTGGTATCTGTCCATTGCCGACGCTCGTGATTTCATTGTCAGAATTCCATGCTTTCGAATGTTGGCATGTCTTGATTACCGCCTTTATAAGCGTTGCACAGTTTGTCCTCGAAATGGATGGGAGAATGAAGAATGAAATTCCCCCAAATGAGGCAAACATGATATATTTAGTCACATGGAATTAATGCAATAACAAATGAATTGCAGTGGAAAAAGTCTCACTCTCAAGCAATTGTACTGCAGTTTTTGCATGAAAATCGGCATTACTTTACCATTTCAATGGTAGTGTACAAAAGTTATGGCATTGAGGTAGTTGACAAGGGCACCAGTGTAAGAACGAGGTTATTGTCAGGGTATTTTACTAATTGGCACGCTAGAAATAAAAATAAATAAACGAGCATAGCTATTAATTTACTAAGGACACCAAAAACTTAGCCACCAGATGATCATCATCCTCGTTTAGTATTTTGTCAGTAGGTTCAGCAGTGTGAATGTAACCAATGATTTCCCCATTTCTGTACTCGAATTGAATTTTCAATTATCTCAACACTCACACGTGCGCTTTGAAAATTCACATTCGGTAATTCAATAAGAGCATAAGCAGCAATTCTCTATCAACTTATGGGCCGGTTTCTTTGGAGACAGATTAATAGACTGTTTTCTCAAACAGGTATATATATATATAGAACCTTTGTACCCTAACTTCTTGCAAGATCATCGAGAAAACACCTTCTACGATGTTCTGAATGTTAGCATTGTTCAAGTATCATAGAGCTCTTCCATATTTCAGTTGTGAGACTGGGTGGTATCTTGATCAGAGGTTTCCCGAAAGACAGGCTGATCCTGGTGGGCCAGTTACGTAGCCGCCTCAATCACTTGATCTAAACTCTGTGTAATCATATTTTTGTGGCAGTTTGAAATCGTTGATATACATTTCATCTCACTAAAGAATACTGATGCAGTTGGAGTACATTGAACGTGCATGCACAGCCTTGGTACACTAGTTTGGCTGTCAACGATGAGATGTCTCATCTGCTACAGTTGGCAACAAAGGTCACTGCGAACATCAGTTGTGAAGTACTTTCATCCAACAGACCAACGACTTTTGCTTATTTGCATTCTATTTATATTGTAGGCTAGCGTCGTTTTCGTGCTTATAACTAAATGGGCTGTATCTCTGAAATGTAAAGTTTCCATACCTATCTATTTTGGAACTTTTTAGTTGAGAGGTGTGTGCAGTGGTGGCCGGTGAAATTTTAAGTCGGGGAGCTGCCTGTACAAAATAATTTAAAAAATCTTGTTTTCCTAAATAGTAACCAATTTATTAATAAATAAATCTACAGATTTATTTATTAATAAATTGGTTAATTTATTTAAGTTGGCAGCACCCCCACTTAAAATTTCACTGGCCGCCAATGGAGGTGTGTAAGTTTTATTTAAAGCTTAAGATAATATGTTACAACAACGTTGGGAAAGATTGTTCCTCACGGAAACTCCTGTTTATTTTTTATCCCGTAAACTCAAGGAAATCGACTGTAGAATTTACGCTTTCTGACAATACATATAGTATTTAGGTCAGGGTCCACGAGATAGCTGTAGTCCAGTTGTTTACCGCACTCTCCTCCCCAGGTATACTAGTTAAAGTCATTAATAGCCCTGAGCCAGCTGTTCTGTGATTAGCTAAGAGTTGCAGGTTAGCTACCTACTAATCTTCACAATTTAGTTATAAATTGCATCGCCCTCACTATAAGGAAATTTTAGGCGTTAGCGGATTTATTAATTATTTTAAATAAATGAAATAAAAGTTTTCATTGTTCAGATCTAATCACAATGACAAATTGTTATGAGATCCAGCCAGGCGGCCATGTTCTGCCCTCACAGATTTGTATATTGTCTAGAATAAGAAAATAATATATTGATTTGTGAATTATCCGATTGTAGAAAGTTTTTTCTTCTTTTAGTTGATTAAAATGTAAACTATACTTGTTAAGAAATTATATAAAAAAAAATAGTTAACGCCTTTTATTCCCTTATAGGGAGTAGGCAAGGCTTTTTAACCCTATCTTACTATTGGAGACCGAGTGGGCACTTCGGGCTCCACTGGTAGCCAATCAGAGACGGGCCATCTCGTGGTACCGAACTAGGCTGACCATATTTCCTTGAGACAAAAACGGGACATTAGGATGGCAAAAACGGGACGGCGATTATGTAAGATTCTGTATTAATGAAAAAGTAAGACTTATAAAAAACGTTTTACTTTGCCCAATATGTATGGTGATAAAACGTTAGTAATTATTGCTTCTACGTGCCGAAGAAAATTTTGGTTCATAACTTTTATTGATCAATGTCGACAAGCAGTCATTTGCGCAAAAACTTTGGCCGTGACCCATAATATGATAACCAACAAGAGCTTCACTTGCTGCAATTTTATCACTTTGGTTATCACCATCACATCTCAGCATAAACGAGCTAATGTTTTTAAACGAAGGGAGAGTCTTTTCAGCATTCTCATGTTTCTGGCTATGTAGATGTCGCTTCTACCTCCATGACCAACAGAATATGGAGACATTACAATATTGGCATATCACTTTTTTTCCATCACTACACAGCTTGTCCAGTTTAATAAATTTGAATTCTTTCTGGAGATCGTCATTAAAACTGCAGTTTCGCCTTTTGACATTGCAAGGAGAGATTTAAAGCTTTAAAAAATTAAACTTTAAAAACTGTTAAATTTAAACCACCTGCATTGAACACAAAAGGCATTGGTTAGCATATAGTCAAAACAAAAACTAACGCTACAGCAGATCATACGCCGCATCTGAGACGCAAGTGCTGCCAAAATGTATTTAATATTTTCTCTGAATAAATTACTGTAGGTATCGATATTTAGTATCGATTAAGCATGCGATACAGAAAAAGAGGACACTGTGGAGGCAGCATAAGAGAAATCGAAACAACCAATTCCATGAGGTCTAGAAATATCAGGCAAGGAGGTGACTTAGTTGGTGAGGATAGCTAAAGAGAGATATGAAGAGCAGTTAGCTAATGAAGCCAAAAAGAATCCTAAGGAGTTCTTTCGATATGTAGCCAGCAAAAGAAAGATTGATTATGGAAGGATGGCATTGAGAGGAGAAAATGGTATAAAGACAGCTGTTGCAGAATGTGTGGTGGAGACACTTAATGAGCAATTCATAAAGGTCTTTCAATCTTGTGAATGTGACTTCATAGAGGGAGTGAGAGCAGTAGATGATGGGGAGGAGAGACTGACTGTAAGTGAGCAAGAGGTGTATGGGGAGTTATGTAAACTAGATGTTAATAAGGCTGTGGGAATTGATAATATATCACCGCATATTCTGAAGGAATGTGCCAGAGAGTTGACACCTGCCTTGACATATTTTTTTAATACAAGTCTTGCACTTGGTCAAGTTCCTAAGGAGTGGAAGGAAGGCAAGATTGTGCCACGTCATAAAGGAGGTGATTGAACTCAAGCATCAAACTATAGGCCTTCTCTGTGTCAGGTGTTGTGGTTAAGTTGTTGGAGAAGCTTGTGAGAACTAGGATCCAGAGTTGGGTTGACAACAATGGTATAATCTTTGATGGACAGCATGGATTTGCTAAAGGGAGGTCATGTTTTAGTAATCTACTTACTTATTACAATAAAGTGACTGATTCCTTGGACAGAGGAGAAGGATACACAGTAATATACTTGGATTTCGCAAAAGCTTTTGATAGAGTACCTCATGATAAGTTGACAGTCAAACTAGAGCAGATGGGGTTGGATATTAGATTAGTGCATTGGATAAGAGACTGGCTATCTGATATGTATCAACAAGTTGTGTATGGGGGTGCGATATCCAGAAAAAGGAAAGTCACTAGTGGAGTGCCTCAGGGCTCTGTTTTAGGGACATTACTATTTAACCTGTATGTTAATTATGTTGGTGAAGATTTGGATGGAGATATTCAGTTGTTTGCAGGTGATGAAAAGTTGGGATGAACCATGAAGAGTAATGAAGATGTTGTGGCCTTACAAGAAGACTTGAATAAATTGCGTGATTGGGCATGGAAATGAGGATGTGAGTTCAATGTTGCAAAATGTAAGGTTTTAAAATTTAGAAAACAAAGGGAAAGATGGGATGCAGAATTTATGCTTGGTGAGGATATATTTTTGAAGGTTGAAGAAATAAGAGATGTGGGGGTAATAGTAGATAAGGAACTGAAATTTAGGGGCCACATGTGCTATTGTCTGAAATAATGTGGGTTCTATTGTCAATTTTCTTGAGTTTATGGGATGAAAAACCTGCTTGCCCGTGCCAGAAATAAACTAACTCGGGAACTGGCTGAAGAAAGGCCTATAAAAAGTTCCACCATTCAGCAACTAGACTTGAACTTCTTCCGGCGGTTTGGCGCAGAGGATGCAAATGCCGCTTCCACCAAACTAGTGAAAGCAAACAAAGCTTCTAATAAGTATCTTTCACGATTATGCTACTTGTATATAGAAGCTGATGATTCCACATTAATCTACTTAATGTTTCATAGTGCAAACCACTCTTCTTTTCTGATACATACATAATGCTATGCATTAATGGAGGTTGAATATCCAGACTAGTTTTGATCTTTATTGAAGTGCAGGGATACCTCTCCAAAAATGCTCAGAGATCAACAAGATCACTCTAAATCTTACTAAGTGATCCTAAAGGATCACTCCTGACGTGAATCGATCGAGTACAGGAAACTCAGCAGTGGTTCCACTCAGTGGTAGGCAAAAACCCACTACCGAACAGGGCCTTTCTACTCCCCAGGAAGCAAGCAAGTCCAGAAATAAATATTATAAAATGTCATAAGTTGGAGCCAAACCCAAAAGAGATCTTTATTGAGGCCTCATCAATCGGAGCCAGACTCAGGACAATACCACGGTTCAGTTGTTGGAGAAGGCATATATTTCCCATATACAAGTAGTAAAAAGGTGGATCACCTCATTAGCTTTGAATAATAAGGTGATGCAACTATTTCTGGAACAGAGATTGTTGTGTGTATTATACAGTGGCAGCTCATAACTTGAAATCGTGGGGGTGCTGCAAATTTTGAAATATACATACACACTGTAAGTACAGTGTATACGTGTTTGGATAAAATATCAAAATTTGCAGCACCCCTACGATTCACCATCCAGAATCTAGAAAAATGGTTTGCAGACTGGCGACTATAAGTAAACCCCCAGAAAAGCACATCGATACTCTTCACAAGATGACGTGCATCCCCAAAGAGAGACGTCACTCTGTTCAACAGAAAAATAGCCTGGAAAACCAAAACTAAATACCTCGGAATGCTACTCTACAAAAGATTATGCTTCAACAGCCACATCAAGAACACCTGCACCAAAGCATCCACAGTTATCGCCCAACTGTACCCCTTGATCAACAGACAATGCAAACTAAACACAAGAAACAAAAATCTACTCTACAAGACAGTGATCCGTCCGACAATTATATACGCCTCCCCAGTCTGGAGCCATACCTCCAAGACAAATATCCTCAAGCTACAAAGACTACAAAACAAGTGCTTACTGATGATCCTGGACACCCCGTGGTTCGTTAGGAACGCCGAGATCCACCGGGACATCAATATCCCCCACATCTCTTCACTACTACACTCCATAGCAGAAAAATTCTTTATGTAGACATCTATGCATCCAAACCAACTAATACAACAAGCCATAAACTACGACGATAATGACCACTGGAAACAAAATACCAAAGCCATCCTAACTATATGGGGTTCCCATTCGTCCCGTTTGTTATAAAAATGTCCCGAGTTAATTCCAAAATTCCCGCTTTTTAAGTATCCTTCAGGAAAAATGGATAAACGGATTTTACCTCGTTTTTAGTACCAATCTCTATCACAATGTTGATAATAATAAATTTTATTTATTTATTATTTGTAACAATAATCATTAGTATTATAAATAATATAACTAACTAATAACTAATGGCGTTGTTCTTTTTTCCCATGCTTCTGTTATAACAGTATCTTACTTGATCAATACTTTGCATGTTATAATTTTTATCGTTTTCTATCCCTATAATGCCGAAACGTAAGTGCAGTATTTAATGATAATATTAGAAGAGAATTTCCTTTTATTAAAGGTGTAGATGAAAATGTGCAATGTACTTTATGTAACTGTAAATTTTGCATTTCGCATGGTGGTCGGTCAGACGTAGTCAACCACGTAAAAACGAAAAAACATAAAGCTGCTGTTCGAAGTACGGCTTCTGACTGCAGCATAAGTAATTTTTTAATTGTGAAAACCAAGAGTGAAAGGGGAAAACTGTTATCACTGGTAGCGCAGGAAGAAAACTTCGCGTATCACACAGCGGTGCATAACCACAGGTTTAACTCCATGGGATCTGCAACAACCATTGGGAAAAAAATTTTCAACGATAAATTCAGGTGTTCGCAAACAAACTGCAAGGCAATAACAACCAATGTTATTGCACCATTAGCAACAAAACAGATTGGGAAAGAGCTAAAAGAAGTTCGTTTTATATCAGTACTAATCGATTCACTTTGACATGAAATTAGTGCCTCTGGTAATTAGATACTATCATCCAGAAAGAGGTGCGAAGGTGAATGTGTTGGAGTTAGTTAATTTAGGTGGTGAAACTTTTATTTTCTTATGTGTTGGAAGTGTTACAGAAGTTAGGTATCCTGAAAAAGGTTATTGCTATATTAGCAGATAATACAAATACAAACTTTGGTGGAAAGAAGAGAAAGAATAATCTAAACTTCAAGATGCAAGAAAACACTGTGAACAATTTAATTGGAATTGGTTGCCCTGCACATGTGATACATAATGCTGTGCAGACTTAGCTATCGATCTTCAGTTAATAATTAACAAGATTTACCAACATTTACACATATATTTTGTATGAGTTGAAGAACTTAAATCATTTTGTGAATTCACGAAGACAGAGTTTTGGGTAGCAGCAAGACAAGATGGCTCTCTCTTTTGCCTGCAATACAGAGTTTTATTGACCTGTTTTCTTCATTGAAGTCATATTTTCTTTCTATTGCCAAATGTCCTACCAGTCTCGAAAATTTCTTTGAAAATCCATTTTCAATTACGCTAATGCATTTCCTTGCCAGCCAGTTAGAAACCTTTTAGGATACCAGTAAATGTATTAAAAAGTAAGATATAACAGTAATTGAAGTGAAGGATGATACAAACAAACTGATGGAAAGGTTAAATTGTAGGAAGGCAGAAAAGTTTCTTACAACTACTATGAGAAAACAGTTGCAAGAATTAGAAAAAGGACACAACAGTTGAAAAGTTTGAAAGCTATGCAGTAGATTTCTACTGCACCTGTATTGAATATATTCAGGAGTGGTGTACACCATTTCTCACACCTCTTCAATCTATGGATTGGATTAATTTGAAGGGAAAGGATCCTGTGATTTGGAAGAACATACAAGAAACTACATATTTATAACTCACAAACCTCATGCAGACAGTGTCACCAAGTTTTACTGTGGACTTATTTGATGAGTTTGTATGTGCGAAAAAATATTGTGAAAGCAAATTTGAAATGTGGAGTGAACAGAAGGATCAAAGTGTCAGTGATAAATGGTGTAAAATGTTTGCTAATTTTACAAAGCAGGGTATAAATTCTGGGAGTATTAAATGCCTAGTTAGTTTTCGTTTAGCACTGCCAGGAACTAATGGAGCTGTTGAACGTGTTTTTTCATTAATAAATGTGCTCTGGACAGATGAAAAAAAAAACAGACTTAAAATTGAGGCAGTAAAAGTTTTAATCATTGTAAAGACATATTTTAAGACTTTCTCTTGTGCTAAGTTCTATGATCAAATATCAAAAGAAAAAAAATTCTTGAACAAGTCTGATAAATATTTTTCTAATTAAATATGTTTGTGATTAATAATCCTTTTTTTTTTTAAAGTGGATTTAATGTTAATTTATGTTTATAACAGTATTTAATTTAAAGTGCAACATATATAACAGTTTTGTTTTTGGTTTTCTTAATTTTTAACATGTCCCGTTTTTTTTTACAAAATGTCCTGGGTTTTTTAAGTAAAGATATCAGAATGTCCCAGATTTTAGTAAAATATTATGGGAACCCTATCCTAACACCCAACGACGCCACATAACCACCTACCCCCACCCCCCTCAGGTCGAGGTAAAATAACTCACAAACCTCTGTCATCCCTGCTCCCGAAACAGACAACAGGGATTATTAAAAGTGTCAAGCTTCACCCTCTGCGCTATTAATGTCCTACAAAGTAAATGAATGAAGATACACCACGAGCAAGCTTTGTTTTCTTGTGCTTGGATGAAAGATTAAAGAAATATATAAATTCTTGGCAAACGGTAGCTTTCTTCATGCGTAGCTTTTGTGGTTACATTTTTGGCACATTATACTAGAAAGCTTAAATAAACATTGTAGTTCGATTCTATACCGCGACCAAGGCAACTCTTCTTTTCTTTTTAACTGGTTCTGGAGTTAGTTGATCCCTGACACAGATACACCAGGCATTTTTCTCTCAGAAAGTGATCGGCAACTATACTAATGGTTAGGTGTAGATCGATATAGTAGCACTTTCAGTAAATTGTATATTTTCACGTCGAACCAAAGTTCATGATGTGTCCGTATTATTTAGCATCTCCAAGAAGTTTCAGCATTTATCACTGGAGGGCGCTTTGTACGTTCATCTAACAAATGTTTTTCCGGCTATCACACAAACACATTTACACAAACAATTTTTAACAGTTGTTTGTGTGATAGCCGGTTAGTTTGCTTGTGCTGTAGAAGAAATAAGAAAAAATCCCCTTCGCGGGATGAAAAAAAAAAAAAAAAAAAAAAACCACTACCTCACTACGAAAAGGTTGACTACTTGAATTAAAACAATCCAGCTAAATAACTATTTTTCGTAACGAGATTCAAACTGTTAGTCTTTTCCAACCCCAAAGCGAACGGTGTATATGTTATTTTCCAGGCAGCTAAAGGAATTCCATTTGCTCTTTCTCTCGTATATTTAGTAGCTTAAGTAATCTTTAAAAGTAATCGCAAGATTATACAATGTCGTTAGTATTAGGATTATTTCACGCAGTTTGTTTAGTATTGATTGCAAGCGAGGACGCGCAGACCTAGTGTGTACGTATATCGCAATCAATCTCGGCGATGGTGAGAGGTGAAGCTGGCTGTCAACAAAGATTATTGAAAAAAGCTTACGGAGGAAAGTGTAATGCCTCCTATTCCATTCCCAGAATGAAAAGGCTGTAGATAATTTATTATATGTATATTTTTTGTATGCATGTGTGTGGACGCGTGTTTGGAGAAGTAGCCATACATAGCGAAACCGAAAATCGATCGATGACGATTCCAACGGTAATGTGCCCAATGCAATTCCGACCGTCGTACTTTACCATATGGAATAAATTTCTTTGAGGGAAGAATGAAATTGGAGTTACTGATAATGAGGTTAGATGTTTATTTTATTTCTATGAATTGTATATAAAGTTTAATAATAATGTACTAATAAAAGTAAAAACGTTCACGAACATGATGCATTTGAGCTATCTGACGTAGCCAAACCATATCTGCTTTATACTTCACCTGTTGCGGTTAATGTTTTTTAATCTTTGCTGTTTTATAGAACCATTAAAAAAGTAGGATTAATTTCATCTTTGGTACGATATTATTGATCGGCAAGAATGGTTAGTAAATATTCATATTGTATATAATATAATTTTGAATTATTACGAGTTTTTAATTGCAAAGCGTTGAATCATTTTTGTAGGGCCGTAGAAATTTTATCCTTGTAACGTACATCATCTTCATAGTTAAAATCGTATCATACCTACCAGATGGAGTTTGAGTTATTTATTTATGCTAACATAAACCCCGATATTTGGGATAGACGGTAATTACTTATATTCTCATAGTAAAGTAACGTAAGATGCCAGTAAAGTTAGTCTCTTCCATGTAAACACATTAAAATATTTTACCAGAATCTATACTTTCCTCTTCTCCTCTCCTCCCCCTCCCATTTAAAGGAATTTAAAGAAAATATTAAGAATTTCGTTTTGTATATTATAGAATAAATAGTGTGCAGTCAAGTGTACTACTTGTTTAGAAAATAGGTTATATGCCTCTCACTTAGACCACTTAAGAAATGTTAGCAATAGTGGCAGGTTATCTGTTAGAGGTTAACTACAAGGATAGTCCAGGCCAGAGATCATTAAAAATAAACACCACAAATACAGTAAAACTAGATTTATTCTAGTTTTGGGAATTATTTAATAAAAGGATGAGAGAATGATTACTGAATATCTAGTGGGCAATAGAAAACAAGTGCACAGAATTTAGGCAAAATAATAATAATTTGTTACATAAGAAATTATTATTATTTAATGAAAATAATTAATTACAACTAAAATAATTATTAAAATGTAGAAATACAATTACAGGTTTGTTTCCAGTGAAAATTTGCAAATTAATGGTAAATAAGAAATCTTGAACAATTCAGTTTTCCTGTTTACTGCCTTTGAGATTTGTATTTTACTTATTATTATTATTATTATCAATGCATGGGCATTCCATGGAATCTGAATACTCATTGGAGGAGACCCAAAGTATCCACACCATTTGTTTTACCTCTTGAGTTCATTGATAGAAAAAGTACTCACAACTGATTCTGGTAATCCATTCCAGTCATTCACCACTCTCCAAGTAAAGAATAGTCCTCACACTCTTGCTATCCACCATTATTATTTAATTTCAGTTGTCAAAATGCACAGTTCTTCTTCTTTGGTACATGAATCTGAAGATTGGTCAGTTACAGCAGCACATCATAACATCCTGTCTTGTGACCTCCTTTTTATCTCTTCATAACTCTTAGTGCCAGTTACCATCATTATGTTATTTATATATGAAATTCTTGGTGTGCCTCGTGGCCTCTTTCCTTATACCAGTGCCCTCCATTATTTCTGAAATCAGTCCCCCATGCCTCAGATGGTGTTAGGCTTTTTCTTCTCTTATTGATGTAGTTCATTAGTGACTGCTCTTCATGAACTATATTTAGAACGTCATTACTTTTTCTTTCTATCCAACTAATTTTCATCATCTTTCTCCAGCACCAAAGTTCAAATGCCTCTAACTTTTTGATGTCTTGTTTTGTTAATGTCCAGGCCTCACAATCATATAATGAATGCTCCATATGTATGTTTTCACTAGCCTTTTTTTGAGCTGGGTGCTAAGTCCTTTACTGGAAAAATGTTTCTTCTGTTGTAGAATGCTTTTTTTAGCCAAGATTATTTGTGCTTTAATATCTGATTGGTTTCTTCCATCTTCTATGATAAGACTTCCAAGAATATTTAAAAGAGGATACTTGTTGTATTAGGTTATTATTTATTTCCAGGTTTATTTTCATTGGATTTGCTTTACTTTAATTAATAGTTTTGTTTTCTTATAATTAATTTTTTGGCTGTACTGTGTGAAAATTTCTTCCATCTTTGTCAGGGTGAATTTCAGTTTGTCTTCGTTATCAGCTATAACTGCTATATCATCTGCAAACTGTAGCCAGTTAATATCAATTCCATTTATCTTAATTCCTTTTTCTGTTAGTTCTTTCAATTTATTTATTGCATCTTCAATGTAGAGATTAAACAGTATGGGGGAAAGAGAGCACCCCTGTCTTACACCTCTATGTATTCTCTATTGCAGTTTTTGTTTTATTGCTGGCTGTTTCTATTGGGGCTTCTTGGTGCTTGTAAAGATTAAATATGAGCCTTCTATCTCTCTCCAATCTACCTTTATTGTTTTTAGGAGGTGAAACATTTGGTTCCAGTCAGTACTATCAAAGGCTTTCTCCAAGTCAAGAAAGACTATCAGAGTATTTTGATTCTTCTCAAATCTTCATTCGATAATTGTTCTTAGAGCTAAGATTGCTTCTCTTGTCCCCTGCTGTTTCCTGAATCCAAACTGGTCATTGCCAATATACTCTAAAGCCTTCTTTGTTAGTCTTTTTTTGTATAATTTTTAGTAGTATTTTTGAAACATGTGATATTAAGCTTATTGTTCGATGATTTTCATACTTGTTTGCATTATTTACTTTAGGAATGGTATGATAGAGCATTGTGTAAAATCTTTGGGAATGATTCCCGTTTCATATATATATCCTTTATGATCTTGAAAAGCTTTAACTTAGTTATGTTTCCTGAATATTTTATTAATTCTGAGGGGGATGTTATCAATGCCTGGTGCCTTGTTGGCCAACAATTCATTTAGTGCCCATTCAAATTCATCTTTTAATATAGTTGGACCAATTTCTTCCACATCCAATCTTGTTTCATCTTCTATAGCCCTGGTGTCTAGATCTTTTCCACTATATAGATCTTCTAAGTACTCCTTCCATCTTTCTGAAATTTCTTCCTTATCTATAAGTATGTTCTTCTGTTTATTTTTGATAATTGTACTTCTTGTCTTGTTTTGCTGGCTTATTCCTTTTATAATGTTATAAGCTTTATCAATTCTACCAGTCTTCGTTAGATCTTCTATTTCTTTACATTTCTCTATACCATTGTTCTATAAAACCCATTTATAGCATTGATGCAGAGGAAATTTTTGCAACCCACAAATCCTTAATCTATCCTCGTAGAGATCATTCCGCACACCACACCACTCACCATCTTCGTGCATTAGCTCTGAATCCTCTCCACCATTTCCTCATTCCCAAGAAACTCAGATAATCATAGTAATACAGATGTGGTCATATCAGCGCCTTTTAAAAAGGAATGATGACTTCCTTATCTCTGCTTGATAGTCATCATTCTTTCAGGGATTTAAGCACAGTGTCCTGTTTCAGTCTCATTTCATCTTTTCCTAGGTTGTCCCTATTATGTCCTCCAGATGGGTAGTATCAAAGTATCTTTTTGTATTATAATGAGCTGCCTGTTCTTTCAATATGTTAAATTCACTTATTTTGGTATTCATATAATTTGATCAATACTGAATCTCTTTTTAGTTCTTTGTGTATTTCTGTGCATTCCCCCCCCCCCAGGAGAGTATAGTATACTGCCCTTCATAGGAATTTCATTTCTCAGTTTTCTATTATTTTTTCTTCTGCAGCTTTTATGGCCCATAATTTATTGTTGTACAGTAGAGAAAGTCTCGTCAAAACTTTATAAGCTTTTATTTTCATATTTTTTTTTGAACTTTGTTAGGTTTGAAAATATTATTAATCATGCCTGTTATCTTTAGGAAGTTTAAAAGTTTGATATCACTGTCAGCTCCTGTTTTATATAATAGAGCAAATTTGAGGTATTTGAAACAGTTAATTTCTTATAAAATTTTATTTTCAATCATGATTTTACTTCTGAATGGAGATAACCCTTCAAAGGCTATGATTTTAGGTTTTTTTTTTTTTTTGGTATTTGCATTCCATATATTTTTTAGCATCTATGTTTAAGGAGTGTATTGATCTCTGGAGTCCACTTCACCTCTTACTATGATTATTTTGTCATCTCTGTAAACAGAAGTGTATTATGTATGCAGAAAGATGAGAGTGTGGAAGCAAGGAATAGAGAGGTGGGAGGGAGAGAAATGAAAGAGAGAGAGAGATTGGAAACCATAAGATCAGGGATGGCATTGAGATAAGGATGAACGAATCTGTTTGGTGTGTCGTGTATGGAGATTCGATGAGTCAAGTTGTGCAGAGTAGAGTGCCAGAAGAGTGCTTGCCTGGTGGACCAATAGAGAGAATGTGACAATGGCAGTGAAGAGGGGAGAAAGTGTGGAGATGATAGTAATGGTTGGAATGAATGACTTGAGAGGTAGCATGAGATTTGAGGTTGACATTAAACGTAGTGCAGCAGAAATGTGTCTGAGGAAAGATAGTGAGATGGTATGATAATGTACAGTGGAGGAAAAGAGCAATGATGAAGAATGAAATGATAGTGAGAATATGCAGGAAAAAAGGTCTGTAATATATGTGGATGCAAGGAGTATGTTTGAGAATAGAAGAGAGTTGTATGCAAGAGATGCAGAGGGTGCGGGCATTTGGAGAGACTGTTGTTTTCTGGGTAGGCAAGTGTGTCATGACAGGAAAACTAAAATTGCACAGGTGGAATATTAAAGGGATGGTCTCATGTGGGGATAAAGGCTTGACAAATGAGGGAGTATACATAATATTACAGAGCCAGGTGGAGTATGAGGGGAGTAATAATGGCTATAAGAATGCTGGCAATACACTGATTTTTCTGTATACAAATGATAGGAGTATTAGAAATAAAGGGAATGAGTTTGTTGCATTGATTGACTCGATCTCTCCTAAGAGTGTCGATATCAGTGAAACTTGGTTAATGAGGAGAATGTTCTAACAGGGATAGAAATTGAAGAGTATGGCATATTTTAGGATAGGGAAGGTAAATGTGGTGGTGGTGTGTTACTTATGATAAGAGATGAATTGTGCACTCTCAAGGTGGAGAATCTCAGTGGAAATAACACTAATCGCTTTTTGAGTATATGGTGTGAGATAGATCTTTATAAGACAAGATATTTACTGGGATGTTGCTACAGACCACGGAATATGCATGGTAATAAGCAGGAAATGTTTAGGCAGATTAGTTTGTCAAGTGCCAAGTGAGTGATAATTATGGGGGACTTCAACTATAGTGACCAGGCAGAAGAGTTAGCAAGTAATAATACGGGAACTGAATTTTTGGATTTTTTGAGGGACAACTGTCTTAGGCAACATGTGGTGGAATGGAACATGAGGATCAAAAGTTTTGGATTTGGTCAAGTATCAGAGGATCTAATTGTGACTGAGATAATATACTTCCCCCTCCTCCCATTGGTGAGAGTGACCATCTAGCCTACACTTGGAGGATGAATAGGCATGTGGAGGTATTAAAACAGAAGGAAGTTATGTGAAATTATAAGGCAGGTGACTATCATAGACTTAGAAACCAGCTTGCAGCAGTACAATGGATGAAAGAAGAGGCGGGGAAGTTCATTAGTGCATGGGCGATACTTAAGAATTGTTGACAGCAATGACAGATTGTATACCTCAAATGAAGAACAAGAAATTTGGAGTCAAATGTTAGAAAAGAAATAAAACAAAACAGGAATTGCAGAGGAAAAAGAGATTAAGGAAGGCATAAAGAGAGAGATGTGGAGAATAGTAGCATGAAAAATATAAGGCTTAGGCTAGGAAAGTAACTAGTATTGTGAGGAGAGAAAAATTAGAATATGAGAGGAGACTCTCACTTTAATCGAAGGAGAATCCCAAGGAGTTTTTTCAGTATGTGGCAAGTAGGTGAAAAAATAATAGCGGACAGATTATCTTGTTTGGAATCAGGTGACCAAAGCAGATGATATAGTTGAACCATATAATGATTACTTTATTAGAGTGTTCCATCCTGTTACTACAGGCTATATTCCTAGAAGGATAATGAGTAGTGAAGTATTAGAAATGAATGAAGAGGATGTATTCTGAATACTGAGTACACTAAATGTCAATAAGGCCAGGACTAGATGGAATTTCATCATGCGTTTTAAGGGAATGTGCTATGGAACTGACTGTGCCATTAACTTGGCTGTTTAATGAAAGTATTGCATTGGGGCATGTTCCTGGAGAGTGGAAGGAGGGTAAGATAGTACCAATTCATAAGAGTGGTAGAATAGAGGTATCAAACTATAATGCTGTTTTTATTTCTTCTCAAGTTGTTAAGATTTTGGAGAAATTGGTAAGAAGAACTCGGATACAGAATTGGGCAGATGAAGGTAATATTATTCATACAGGTTAGCATGGATTTGTTAAAATGTGCTCTTGTTTTAGTAATCTGGTTACTTTCTACAATAGAGTAATGAATGAGAGTAAGGCATACACTGTCATTTTTTTGAATTTTTCCAAGGCATTTGATAGGGTGTCATCATACAGGTTTGGATATCAAGTTTAGTAGATTGGATATCAGAGAGTGTTATATGGAGGAACAGTATCAGGGAGTAGGAAGGTTACAAGTAGAGATCCACAGGGTTCATTCTTGGGAACATTGCTGCTCAATCTTTGTCAGTGATATTGTTACAATACTTCAGTTAGATGTTCAGTTGTTTGCAGATGATGTGAAGCTTGGGAAGGTTATTAGTAATAGTACTGATGTTTTGGCTCTTCAAGAGGATTTGAATAATGAAAATGTCAGACACGAATCTTCATATTATCACATATAGCATACATGGCCAACAGCAGGCTCGCGTGCCGCAAGCGGCCTTTAATGTGATTTTGTACAGCCCGTGGCAGGATAAAAACTATATTAAATTATGTGTGTTATCAATTTACCTATTAGTTTCGACTGCAAATTTTCTGATTGATATACTAGTTATATTCATTATTTCTGATGACGGAAACAATATATTCTCAATACAGAATCAAAATTGCTTTAAAAAGATTACTCAATTTATAAAATCTACTACTTCTCTGTGCGAGTTGTAGTAGTGGGAGTGGTAGATTTCTATGCACTCCAGAGTAACGCATCATTGAAAGTCACTTGCTCTTCTCTGGTTACAGTGATCAGTTTCACAGTTAACAGTGTTATTGTTGCAGTTTGTGTCTTCTCAGGAGACTCTCCTGGTCAGTTACTTCAGCCTTTGTGTACTATGAGTAAGAAACGTAAGATCTGGAAGAAAACAGGTCATTTCAGGAGAAATGGGAAAATGAATTTCTGTTTATAAACAATAACGACAACAAATCACAATGTCTTGTGTGTTTGCAAGTATTATCTGTGCACAAGGAATATAACCTCGAACGCCACTACATACAGCACCATGTCGCTAAATACAGAATACGTTGGACAAGTACGTACTAAAATTATACGTAATTTGAAGAGAAAGGTTAGTGCTCAGAAATTTATTTTTATTAAACCAACATCAATACAAAAAAGCTCACTCTTGGCATTGTTTGTTGTAAGCGCAGAGATAGCAAATGCAAAAAAATCATTATCTGATGGTGAATTTGTAAAACACTGTTCTACGTGCATTTGGGGAAGATAAAATTGACAGTGAGTTTGAAAGCGTCCCACTATCAAAATAAACTGTAACAAAGAGTTGAGGAAATAGGTTCTCACATATTAAATAAATTAAAAAGTGTTATTACAGATTCAGCTTACTTCTCATTGGCTCTGGATGAATCAACTGACATAACAGAAACAACTCAACATTTAATTTTCATTCGAACTGCTTCCAAAGACTTTGTTATTAATGAAGAGCTACATTAGAGTCATTGCAAAACACAGCCAAAGGTCAAGACATTCACGATGCAGTTATGAAGGTTGTAAATGGTACTGGTGACAATAACGATCTCACAGATATTGTGAGAGATGGCGTCAAATCAATGCGTGGTACTCAAACAGGCTTAGTTGGCTTACTAAAGAAGGCTGGAATCAATTGCCCTGTATTGCACTGCATTATACATCAGGAGGCTCTGTGTGGTAAAATTCTGGAGATAGAGGATGTTATGAAAAGTGCAATGAAGTATGTGAATCTAATTAAGGGCCGAAATCGTGCCTTGAGACACTGCAAGTTTCTTTCTTTTCTAACAGAAATAGAGGCAGAATATGATGATTTAGTGTTGTACACAGAAATATGTTAGCTAAGCAGACGGAACTGTTTGAAACGGCTTTTTGCTTTGAGAAAGGAAATAAAACAGTTTTTAGAGGAACACGAGAAGACAAACAAAGAACTGATCACAAAACTACGTGATCCTCAATTTAACAGCTTACTCGCCTTTCTAATAGACATCACATACCACATGAATGAATTCAATGTGAAGTTACAGGGACGTAACCAAACAATCTCAGATTTAGTTGGACACCTAGATGGGTTCATAAGTTGACTGAAGGTTTTTAAATTCACCCTAGTCAGAGGAAACTTGGTACATTTCCCTTAATGCAGGGAGTTGATGAAGGAGAGCCATGACATTGGCTTCAAGTTTTCTGTGCCATTGTTAGACCAACTTTTGGAGCAATTCAGTAAGCGATTTTCTGACTTCAGTGACATGCGGCCACAACTGACATTATTTAACAACCCAATGAAATGCGACATTTCAAAGCGGCATGACACTATTCAATTGGAGTTGTGTGACCTTCAAAGTGACCCCTTTTTCCAGTCAAGGGTGGAGATAGGCACTGACTTTTGGAAACTGGTACCAAGGAAAAAATATCCTGCATTGAGTGCTTTCAGCTTGAGAATTGCACTTTGTTTGGAAGCACATACATATGTGAATGCACTTTCTCAACTATGATGGCAGTTAAATCGTCACAAAGAAGCTGAATGACTGATGACCACCTTCAGGATTTGTTACGAATATCGTCATCATCGTTGAAAATTGACTTTAATGAACTTGTTGCCGCACATGAACACCCAGTGTTTTCATTAAGTTGTGTTACATGTAAAAAAATCAGAAACATGTAATTAAATTTAATTTAACAACTTATATTTAAATCAATCAAGTATTTTATATTGTTCTCCCGGTACTAAAATGATTTAACAAATATAGTAATCCAATACATATAACTATTACTTTGAAAAAATGCAGAGTTTATTTTTATTTCAGTTCTGTCTAAAAGTGTGCGGCCCGTGACGCTGCCACTCATCATATATTGGCCCTCGTATAGAAAGAAGTTGGCCACGCCTGACATATGGGATCTGAAAATGAAAGCAGAGTTGATGATGAGGCAAGAGATGAACTGCATGCAGAATGAAATGAAAAGAATTACAGACATGCATGGAAGAGTGAAAAAGAATAGAAAGAGAGATGGCCATGCGAAAGATGTAACAAATGATTCGAGAGTGGTTCTCTATGGAGATTCCTTATTAGAGCTGTGGTGAATGAGAAGGTGCATAAGGTTTGTTTTCCTTGTGGTTATTTATTCGTGCGGGGTTTTCCCCCATTCCTCAACCGTCCTTTAGACTGGTTGAACCCTCATAATGAGGGATTAAATATGTATTTTTGACAGCAGGCAAACCAGCCCCATAAATGACTGTAGCAGCAGCATGCATTTATGGGGCTGGTTTGCCTGCTTGTGAGATTAAAAATCCCAGATAAACTGGGGGGGGGGACCCTCCTTTTCACGTCCAAGACTGGCTAACTGGGCTATGGCTGAGAAAGATCCTTAAGCTCCTCATGTTGTCAACGGGAATGGAACCTAGGACACTCCTTCCCCAGGCATATGGTTGCAAAGCGCATAACCACTAGGCTAACTGCGCAGACTTCCTTCTGGTAGAGTGGAGAGGTAATATCTGCAAAATTACCTCTAGGCAGGAGAGGTAATAACTGTAATGAATAGATCTGAGGTGGTGCGAGGTGATATGAAAGAGGAAAAAAGCAGGATAGGGA
This sequence comes from Typopeltis vanoorti, assembly GCF_054136105.1. Taxonomy (NCBI): domain Eukaryota; kingdom Metazoa; phylum Arthropoda; class Arachnida; order Uropygi; family Thelyphonidae; genus Typopeltis; species Typopeltis vanoorti. Next base: position 114,996,520 of record NC_143561.1, on the reverse strand, counting down.
GAGGTATTTGCTCACTTGCAAATGGAGAGGTGAATATCATGAAGTAAATGAGAGAGTGGAAGCACAACACAAACAGGGAAATGGGGGAGGGAGCGCCAGGGTGGATGGGAAGACACTTTATGAAACATGTGGATGCTGGATTCAGGGGTGAATGTGTGAACAGGCAAACACAGGTTGAGATGACCCTGGATGGGAAGGGAGATTTTGGGTGTGAGGAAAGTTGTAGAATTGGTGGCAGTATAGAGGAAGTGACTGGGAAAGGTATTGAAGAGTTTGAAGAATCATGACGGAGAAGTGATGTTCGTAGGACTTGTAGAACCAGTTAGAAGTATTCGAAATAATGAGAACGAAATTGTTGCTTTGCTTGAGTTTATTTGCCCCAAAATTGTTGGCATAAGCGATACATGGTTAGATGATGATGACATCCTGACAGGAATAGAGATGAATGGAGATGATATTTTTTGTGAAAACAGACAGAGAAGAAAGGGAGGAGGATTACTGTTGATGGTAGCAGATGAATTGTGCCCATCTAAGGTGGATTTGCAAGGAGCAAATAGTTGCCACGGTTTTGAGGCAGTATGGTGTGAGGTAGAGGTAAACAGGATGAAATATTTAGTTGTGTGTTGCTATAGACCTGGTAATATGGAGGGTAATGAAAAGGAAATGTATAGGCAAATTGGCCTAGCTAACAAGAAACGAGTAATCATTATGGGCGATGTTAATTATGATAATATAGACTGGAATCAAGAGACTGCATCTGGGGTAAAGAAAATGAATTTTTGGAGTTTTTGAAAGACAATTACCTTAGGCAGTACATAATGGAGGGTACACAAGGATCGAGAGTACTGGATTTGATTATCTCATCGGATGATGTTATTATAAATGAGGTGGCAAATCTTCCACCAGTTGGTGAGAGTGACCACGAGGTGATCACTTGCATGGTGACCAGTCATATGAGGACATCTATTAGAAAGGAATATATGTGGAATTATAAGACTGGTAATTATGAAAAGCTCAGGAAACAGCTTGCAATAATAAATTGGAAAGAGGAACTGGATGGAAAGGATATCAATGCTGCTTGGGCCCTAATCAAGAACTATTTGGTGCAGGCAATATCAGAATGTATTCCAAAGGTTAAGAGGGTGAATAGAGCAGGTATGAAATGGATGAATCAAGAGATAAGGTGTGCGAATTGGAAGAAGAAGGTATTTTATGAAAGAAACATAAGATGAGTAGTTATAACATAACAACTAGTTGCATGAGAAATACAAAGAGCAGGCGAAGAAGGTGAATCTCTTGATAAGGGTAGAAAAAGTGCAGTATGAGCAACAGCAGTTAGCTAAAGCAGTCAAAAAAAAAAAAAAAAATCCTAAGGAGTTTTTTTGATATGTGGCCAGTAGAAAAAAGAATGATTATAGTAGAATGGGATTGATTGGTGAAAATGGAGGAATAATAACTGCTGCAAAGGATATAGTTGAGATATTTAATTAGCAATTTATAAAGCTATTTCATTCTTATGAATGTGACATTGTGCAGAACTAGAAAGCAGTGGGAAAGGAGTAAGTGAACAGGAGGCATATGAAGAATTGAATAGACTTGATGTAAATAAGGCTGTGGAACTTGATGCTATTTCACCACATGTTTTGAGGGAATGTTCCAGAGAGTTAACATCTTTACATATCTTTTCAACATGTCTTTCACTGGGTCAAGTTCCAAAGAAGTGAAAAAAGGATAAAATTGTTCCATTTCATAAGGGAGGTGATAAGAGTAGGGCTTTGAATTATACACCAGTCTGAAATTGTGGTTAAGGTATTAGAGAAGTTAGTTAGGACCAAGATTCAGAATTGGGTTGAAAACAGAAAAATATTCTTTGGAAGCCAGCATGGATTTATTAAAGGAAGATCAAGCTTTAGCAATCTGCTTACTTTTTATAATAAAGTGACAAACACATTGGGTATGGGTGTTGCATATACAGTGGTATATTTAGATTTTGCAAAGGCATTTGATAAATTGGCACATGACAAGCTGGTAATTAAATTGGAAGATGGGGCTGAACAGTAGATTAGTTCATTGGATTGGAGATTGGCTGTCTAATATCAGCGAGTTGTCTATGGAGGAGTGATATCCCAGAAGAGGAAACTAATTATATATTGGGTTTTATCCCTTATCCAAGTTTTAGCAAACAAAGTTTGCACCTGAAGTACTTTCAGGACTGGGACAACTCGTGGTGAAGGCGGTATAAGTTCTCATCACTTGCCTTAGTATCTTCCATAATGCAAAGCAACTCGTATAGGTAAATGTGACTTCTTCATTACTTCCACCTTAGTATCGCCACCTCAGGGTCTGGCTCCCACTGATGAGACCTCAATAAAGGTTGAAACTGGTCTGGGTAGTGGCCCTTCCCTTAATGCTTAGCATTATACAAGTCTGCAAGGAGATGTGTTTTGCATTATAGAAGATACTAAGGCAAATGATGAGAACTTATACCACCTTTACCACAAGTTTCCCCAGTCCTGAAAGTACTTCAGGTGCAAACTTTGTTTGCTAACACTTGGATTAAGGATAAAACCCAATATATAATTAGTAGCCAAGCAAAAAAAAACTTCCATAAACCAGAAGAGGAAAGTTACTAGTAGTGTACCCCAAGGATTGTTTTGGGTCCATTAATTTGTATGTAAATGTAAATGATATTTGGAGAGGTCTGATTGGTGATATGTAGTTGTTTGCAGATTATGCAAAGTTGGGGAAAGCTATCAGGAGTAGAGCAGATGCCGTAGTTTTGCAAGAGGACTTGAATGCACTGGTTGAATGGGTAAATAAGTGGGGATGTCAATTCAGTGTTGCAAAGTGTAAGGTTTTGAAATTTGGGAACTGAAGATGGGATGTAGAGTACACAATCGGCGGAAATATCTTGGAAGTAGTAGAAGAGATGAGAGATCTGAGAGTGATTGCAGACAAGGACCTAAAATTTTGGCGACATGTTACTAAAATTGTGAGGACAACACGGTGAATAATGGGAATGATGCGGAGGGCACTGACTTGTAGAAGTAAGGATGTTATGGTTCCCTTTGATCAGGCCACATATGGATTACTGTGCACAGATTTGGCCACCTGGTTTTCAAAAAAATGAAGATGTATTGGAAAAGGTTCAGAGACTATTGATTAAGGTGGTTTCTGGTCTCTGGAATGTTGAGTATGAAGACAGATTGACAAAATGCAATTTGCAGAAATTGGTGGGCAGAAGGAGGAGGAGGAGGAGGGGATATGATCAAGGCATATAAGCTATTAAGAGGTTACTACTAGATTAATGTTGAATTGAATTTTAACGGTATCGAATCGAACACGGATTGATAAGAAAATAACTATTTATTAACTTAAAAGCTAATATTTCGCTGGTATTATATCCAGCATCTTCAGAGCACACACAAAGTTTATTACAAATGCGAGACAACCGCAATTTGGTGTAACAGTGGGGCTAGTATAAGTAATTGCAACGTGCAACACAAGACTAAAGTCCTAATATATGGCGCCACCTAAGTTTAAAAAAAAAAAAAAAAGTAGTCTAAAGTTTTGAAAAAATATAGTAGTCCTTGAAAGTTTTGAAAAAAAAAAAAAACATAAATAAGATTAAAATAAATATTAATTTGGTCTTTGGATGACAGTCTCCCAAATCTTTGGTAGATTTATGCAGCCATACCTGTTAAGGTTTGGAGTATGTTTTAAGGCTTCTGTTGATTCCAGGAATAATCTCTCTGACTTGTAGAAGCTTCTGTGCAGTACTTTTGTTCTTTTCCAATTGATCCTGTGTGCTGGGCATGATTTGCCAGACCTGACTTGCCATAGCGAAAGTGCCGGATATATTTTTTGTATTCACTGAGGCGGATGTCCACAGTTCTTCCTGTCTGTACGTAGTAGGCTCAATGAGAGACAGGAAGAACAGGAGAGATAGGCCGGGGAGAGAAGGAAGCCCATAGCCAGTCCTTCTTTTTGTTCCCAAAATTTGTCTTGATACATGAAAAAAGTATTTTTTATTCAATGTTTATAAAGTTCTACGATGTCCGGAGGAAAAAGGTCTTCAAGGAGATTCACTGTTTCATTTCTGGGAACATTTGTAAACAGGTTGATTACATCCAAACTTGCTAAGATGTCTGAAGGTCCTATGCATATATCCTATGCTGATAAGGTATAAGAAAATACCTTATCGGCCTTTCTAGTGAAAATAAACATTCTACGCTCCCAAATAAACTTTATTATGGAAATAGAAAAAGAAAACAAACTAGCTCTCTTAGACAATTTATCTCTCCACTCTCCTTCAGGTGAACTAACCACATCTGTTTATTGCAAACCTACTTTCATGCTACATACCTGCATACCCTTTGCAAAAAAGCTTTCATAATGGTATGCTCAAAACTACAACAGCTAAGTCAAGAACTTCTGGACCCCAAACATGTGATGCAAAAGAATGACTTCTCAGAGTGAACTATTCAACTTATCTTTGGTTCTTCTTCTAAGCCTGTGTAAAGCCTAACCTAACCATGAAACAATACAGAGAATTCATTTCCAATCTCATACATTTCTGGCATCTCTGAACTAACCTCAAGAATCCTTATAATCTAGTGGGCTACATTTATTTCCTTCAACAAACAACTCTCCTCTTGGCTCCCATCTTCTAAAGATAAACAATCTCCTCTTTTGCTACCTGGTGTCTACCAAGTTCTTTGTGACTGTCACCTGACCTACTTTAGACAAACTGGATGTTCTATGGGAAAAAAAAAAAAGAGTACAAGAACATGATGAATCTTACATTGTTAATAAGAAATCCTAGAAATCTGGCTCAGCAAAATGTAGAATTAATACCAACTACAGTATCTACTGATCTAAAACATGCTTACTCTATCAGTCACTGAAGTCATTCCGAAGTCACACTATTGCACACAATTCTCATTCAACCATCCTTTAAACTGATTCAGTGTGTCTGCATTCACAACACACTCAAGCAATGCATTCCACTCACCAACCACTCTCTCCATGCAAAGAACCTTCTCCTCACTCCTCTGCTCATACCCTCATTATACAGTTTCCAGCGATGGCCAATTGTTATATCCCCTCTCCCATTCTATGAAAATCTCTTCATGTCAATGATTACAACCCCTGACTGACTTATATGTCTCAATCATATTCCCCCCCCCCCCTTCCTCCTATTCACGAGGCTTGGCAACTTACATTCTCTCATATAATAAATTTAGTTTAATCCTTTATCCAAGTGTGAGCAAACAAAGTTTGCACCTGAAAGTATCTTCAGGACTGAGGTAAGGTGGTACAACACCAGGGAGACTCCTTGCAAAAGTGGAGCAAGCTACCAACACTCCTATCTCAGTATCTCCCATAATGCAAAACACATCTCCTTGTGGATATGTCTAATGTTATGCATTAAGGGAAGGGCCACTACCCAGACTAGTTTCGACCTTTATTGAGGTCTCTTCAGTGGGAGCCAGGCCCAAGTGGAGATACCAGTCAGAGGCATTAGCAAGGTCATCTCTACCTATAGGAGTTGCCAACTGGTGTGCCACCAGAGATAAAGGATTAAACTAAATTTATTATATTCTAACCAAGTGAAAAATAAACTTTTTACATTCTCTCAATCTGTCCTTGTAATCCACATTCCAAAGACCACTGACCACCTTTGTGAATCTTCATACGCGTGGATAGGCTTATGTGTTCGTCAGACATGTTATGATAGGTTTCACGGTATAAAAGAACACAGATGGTTAAGCAAATAACTATTTATTAACTTAAGGCTAATATTTCGCTGGTCTTATATCCAGCATCTTCAGAGCACACAACACAAAGTTTGTTACAAAGGCAAGACAACCACAATCCGGTGTAACAGTGGGGACAGTATAAGTGATTGCAGCGTGCAACACAAGACTAAAGTCCTAATATGGCGCCATCTAGGTAAAAAAAAAAAATTTCGAGTTTTGAAATAGTAGTCCAAATGATAAAAAATAAAAGTGATAAATATTAATTTGGTCTTAGGATGACTGTCTCCCAAATCTTTGGTAGATTTATACAGCCATACTTGTTAAGGTTTGGGGTATGTTTCAAGGCTTCTGTTGATTCCAGGAACAACCTCTCTGACTTGTAGAAGCTTCTGTGTATTACTTTTGTTTCTTTCCAATTGATCCTGTGTGCAGGGGTATCCAGAGCATGGTCTGCCAGACCCGACTTACCATAGCGAAAGTGTCGGATATATTTTTTGTGTTCACTGAGGCGGATGTCCACATTTCTTCCTGTCTGTCCGTAGTAGGCTTGATGGCAAGAACAGGGCACTTCATAGACACCAGGATGTGATAAAGGAGTGCATTTGTCCTTGGGTGAACGGATGAGAGTTGCTAATTTTTTATAAGGTTTAAGTACTGTGCGTAATTGGTGTTTGTTAAGCACCCTAGATATCTTTTCAGATGTGCCTTTAATGTATGGGATGGTGATTGTTTTGTTGTAGTCTTCTGTGGTAGATAGAGGGGATTTATGGGTAGCATTTAGTATGTTATCTATTTTATGGGGATTATAACCATTGTTTAGGAAGGTTTGACGTAGGTGTGAAAGTTCAGCAGTGAGAGCACTGTCATTGGAACAGATTGCTCTAGCTCTATGGGTTAGTGTTTTTAAGATACCATATTGTTGAGAAGGGTGATGGTGTGATTGTTTGTGTAAGTATCTCCCTGTATGTGTGGGTTTTCTGTAAACAGAAAATGATAAGGTACCTTCTGGAAGATGTGTGATCAGTGTGTCCAAGAAAGGCAGGCAGTCATTGGCTTCTAGTTCCATTGTAAAGTGAATTTTAGGATGCTGGCTATTTAGGTGCGCTAAAAATGTATTCAATGTGTCTAGGCCAAATGGCAAACACATCGTCAACATAGCGTAGCCAGAGGCTAGGTTTGAGAGTGGCTGTGTTGATAGCTAATTTTTCCAGATGTTCTATGTAGAAGTTGGCTAAGGGGGGAGAAAGAGGTGAACCCATAGCTGTCCCATCTAACTGTTTGTATATTTTCCCTTTCCATGTAAAATAACCTGCCTGTACTGTGAATTTAAATAGCTGGGATATATCTGGGGGAAATTGTGAATTTAGTAAGTTAAGTGTTTCAATCAGTGGTACATTAGTGAATAATGATTTGCTTAACCATATGTGTTCTTTTATACCGTGAAACCTATCATAACTTTGTGAATCTTCTCCGGGCCCTTTCCAACATATCCTCGTCACCATGAAAACCCATTGACCAAATCTGTGCACAATAATCCATATGAGGCCTGATCAAGGCCTTATACAGTGACATCATAATCTCTCTCTTTCTGCATGTCAGGGTTCTCCGGATCATTGCCATTATCCAATGTGACGTCTTCACATCTTGTACAGTGTGGCCTCTGAATTTGAGGTCCTTATTCACCATCATTTCTAGATCTCTCATATCCTCTACCTCCTTTAAAATTTCCCCTGCTTACCAAATCAATGTATAATACTGTGCATTGTGGGAAGGGCCACCACCCAGACTGGTTTCAGCCTTTATTGGCATCTCATCAGTGGGAGCCAGATCTTGAAGTGATACTAAGGTTGAAGTAATGCAGAAGTCATATGTATTGCATTATAGGACACTAAGGCAATTAATGTGAAGTCATTAACCTTTATATACGAGTAGTCCAGTTCTGAAGTTACTTCACATTCACACTTTGTTTGCTTTCACTTGGATAAAGGATGAAACTAAGAATATAATTTCATGGCATCTTCAATTTATGGCATATCCAAGTTAAAAAATTTTCAATGTCCAATTGTCTTTGTTTAGCTACTTTTGTAACATTCATAACTCAGCTTTTGTGCATTTTCTGCATGTTCTCTTGCCGACTTACTTGAAAGGAACTTTTGATGTGATTTCTTATTTTCTGGGACAGTCACTTGAACTTCGTGAACCACAACATGTGATTTTTCTACAATTGCATTGCCTGAGTATATCAATGTTTTCTTCAGATTTTTCCACTGGTGTGCAAGGTTTGATATTGTTTTTCAATGGCTTTTACTTTTTTCTCTAATTATATTTGTATACAGGTATCCCTTGCTTAACGCAGGATTTGATTAATGTGGCGAAAATAATAGTGACAATCCCTTTAAATACATGGCAAGTGTTTTAATTAACATGCCTTTAAATTTACCAAAATTAACAGTTTAACAGTTTATTATTCACATCATGTATACAAATTATACATATTATACTATTCAATTTGTATAATTATGACAATATTTCACAATACAATTCAATGCACAGTACAATATTACAAAATAAAATTCAAGTATTACTATTGTATTCTGTTGGAACTAACACTTATTTTGGCTATTATTTTATTATGGTTAATAAAATGTTTTCTCATAATATGCAAGTAGAATATACTATATTTCGAATGGTTTCATAGTTATGATAAATAACTGGTTTAGAGTAATGTAAGTTAGGTAATGCAAATATGTGTAACCAAGGGCTGTAGCCATACTGGTTACTAGAAAAGTAATTAGCTCAAAACAGACACTGAGAGTCCGCGGACTGCATCTAAGAGGGTTCTCTTACCAGTTATAATAATGTGCATGTTGATATTTTGATACCCATTAATTATCCCATTAATTGAATGAACCAATTTGTAAATCAATACCTTAATTGGTTATGATATATGAGTTATAATGATCTCACATACTACACGTTTAAAGTAATTGTCAACATTGTTTAATCCTATAAGGTAGTTTTTCAATCTTTTTCTGAATACGTATTCTGAGGTTATAGATTTAATTTCATTCGGAACTTTATTATAGCTGCTCGTCACAATGTACTTGAAAGATTTATGAAAAATTTCTTTGTTTGCCTTAGGTACTTCCGGCATGTTTCGACTGCAGCGCAATCCTCAGTCTACATTATATTATTATTATTATTAAACAAGACCTCATGGAGTCAAAGACTCATCTAGGAGGTCCTTTTATCTCACACACACATCTCATCATACCGTGTCTTAAACACATTCAAACTACTTGCAGACACCACGCTCTCAGGCAAGGCATTCCAATCACTCACAACTCTGCACGAAAAAAACCTGCCTCTCACTCCCTTACTCACACCCTCCTTATACAGTTTCCAGGGATGACCCCTGGTTCTCCCCTGATCTCCCACTATTCTCTGTAGAACTTCTCCACCATTGATCCTATAACAACCCCTTACCAACTTGTAGGTCTCTATCATATCTCCCCTCTTCCTTCTCTCCACGAGACTCTGCAAATTACATCTTTTCAATCTTTCCTCATACTCAACATTCCAGAGGTCAGAAACTACCTTAGTCAGTCGCCTTTGGACCCTTTCCAACATCTCTTCATCCTTCTGAAAACCCGGTGACCAAATCTGGGCACAATAGTCCAAGTGTGGCCTAATCAAAGCCTTATACATTGGAACAAGTATCTCCCTACTTCTACATGTCAGTGTCCTCCGCATCATTCCCAGAAGTCTTTGTGTTGTCTTCACAATTTTGGCGATGTGTCCCCTAAATTTTAGATCCTTATCCACTATCACCCCCAGATCTCTTATTTCCTCTACTTCCAACAATTTATTCTCACCAAGCATAAATTCTGCATCCCATCTTTGTTTTCCAAATTTTAAAACTTTACATTTTGCAACATTGAACTCACATCCCCATTTGCTTGCCCAATCACTCAATTTATTCAAGTCTTCTTGCAAGGCCACAACATCTTCACTACTCTTTATGGTTCGTCCCAACTTTGCATCATCTGCAAACAACTGAATATCTCCATCCAAATCTTTGGCAATATCATTAATATATAAGTTAAATAGTAATGGCCCTAAAACAGACCCCTGAGGCACTCCACTAGTGACTTTCCTTTTCCTGGATATTGCACCCCCATACACAACTTGTTGATACCTATCAGATAGCCAGTCTCCAATCCAATGCACTAATCTAATATCCAACCCCATCTGCTCTAGTTTGACTGTCAACTTATCAATTTATATACCAAGAAACTTTCAGTGTTTCTTTTTACGTATAACAGACAACCATAGAGATATAGTTTCTGAAATGGTAGAATATTATGAACGATATACAGATCATTGTTTGAGTGTGCAAAGTCGGTAGTAGTTATGGCTCTAATTATTCTGTTTTTTATTTTTATTAATGGAAACAGATTGTTATAATAGTCTCCGCCCCAATAGGTAATGCCATATTGCAGTGAGGAATTTACCCAGGAATAGTATAAACGTCTTAAGAATGCTGCATTTACAAATTTTTTAACATAATATATTCTGTTAATTATGAACCTAAACTTATTTGTTAAGAAAGTGGTGTGGGAGTTCCACTTCAAATTGCTATCGATATTCAGATTCCACCAAATACGACAATTACAACTTTTAATGCCTTCTTCTTCTTCTTTCACTATGCCTTATCCCATGTTAAACGGGGTCGGCGCACCGATCTTTAACCTTCCTCTTCCAAGTTCTCTGGTCCAGAGCATCCTTCGGACTCCATCCTTTCTCCCTAAGATCCTCTGTCATCTTATTCCTCCACCTGAGCTTGGGCCTGCCTCTTTTCCTCCTTCCCTCCAACTCCATATACTCCACTCGTTTACCAACATACTCCTCACCCTTCCTCTCTACATGTCCAAACCACCTCAGCCTACTTTCTTGTATCTTCTTGCCGATTGGTCCTACCTTAACTGTCCCTCTGATGTAGTCATTCCTTATCCTGTCCTTCTTTGTCACACCACTCATCCATCTCAATATCTGCATCTCTCTTACCTCCATCTTCCTCTCCTGTGCCTTGGTTATAGGCCACGTCTCCGCACCATGGAGCATCGCCAGCCTCACTACCATCTTATACAGCTTTCCTTTCCTCTTACAACTCACTCTCTTGTCGCACAGGACCCCGCTCATCTTCCTCCAATTCAAACCGTATGTTATTTGGTGCTGTATTTCCTCATCCAAGTCACCATTCCTCTCGACAACCGACCCAAGGTACTTGAATTTCTTCCCTGAAATTAGCCTTTTACCCTGGAGTTGTATGGCCATATCCTCATCACTCCCTGTTGACATATATTCAGTCTTCACCTGGTTAATTCTCATGCCTTTCTACACTCTTCCAGGGTATTTTCAAGCTTCTCTCGGGATGATTTGCATAGAACAGTGTCATCGGCAAACAGCATTCTTCATGGTGCCTCCTTCTTGACATCCTCCACTAGTACATCCATGACCAGGTCAAAGAGGTAGGGGCTCAGAGCTGACCCTTGGTGTAGCCCTACGACAATGGGGAACCCTTCTGTCATTCCGACACTAGACCTGACCTGAGTTTCTGTTCCCTCATACATCTCCTTCACCAACCTCACGTACTTCTCCAACACCCCCCTTCTTCCTCATACACCTCCTGCCTGGCCACTCTGTCATATGCCTTTTCCAGGTCTATAAACACCATGTTCGTATCCACTTGCATCTCTCTATATTTCTCCATCAATCGCCTTAGCGCAAATATCGTATCCGTTGTCCCTCTTCCTGGCATAAATCCAAACTGCTCCTCACCAATTTTCGTTTACTGCCGTATCCTTCCTTCAATTACTCTTTCCCATATTTTCAATGTGTGTGTGACATCAGCTGATCCCTCTATAGTTGCCACAGTCTTGAACATCTCTTCTTCCTTTGTAGATTGGGACGAGAATACTTTTCCTCCATTCCTCTGGTATCTTTTCCTGTTGGGCTATTTTCCTCATCAGATCCCATAACATATCCACGCCCTCACTGTCCAAACTTTTCCACACTTTCGCAGGTATCTGGTCTGCCCCCCACAGCCTTTCCATTCTTCATTTTTCTTAGTACCCAATCCACTTCCTCTCTACTTATGTCTTGCACTGGTCTCCTGTTTGCCTCTCCATCCTCACACCTCTCTCTCTCGGATTCTCCTCATTTAGTAGTTTATGGAAATATTCTTTCCATCTTCCTCTGATTTTGTCCTCCTCTTGTAATACTACTCCTGAGGCATCCTTTATCTGCTTGACTGATGTTATGTCTTTTGAGGCCTTATCTTTTGCTTTTGCTATTCTCAACAATTGAGCTTCACCACCGTTTCTCTCCAGTTCTTCATAAACTTCATCAACTGCCCTCGCTTTTGCCCTTGCCACAGCTCTCTTTGCATTTTTCTTTGCTAATCTATATGCCTCCTCGTCGGCTCTAGTTCCAGTTATATCCCATTTTTTTCTTTGCCTCTTTCTTTTCCTTGATCTCCAACTGCACCTCCTCATTCCACCACCATGCCTCCTTATCCTCCGTCGGTCCTTTTCCTGATGTTATACCAAGCACCTCTTCTCCAATTTTTCTAATATTCTGACTATTAACGTCCCACTATTCTTCCACATCCTCTGGTAACTTAATTTCTTTCAATACCTTTTCTTTAAACTTATTCCTTGGGCCTTCCTCTTCCAATTTCCACCACTTTATTCTCCTCTGTATCTGCCACTTCCATCTATTCTTCTTTTCCCCTTTTATATCACAGTCTACCACAACCAACCTGTGCTCTGCCGCTACACTTTCTCCATTAATCACTTTACAGTTTTTCACCTCCTTGATGTTTCCTATGGCACATAATATAGTCAATCTGACTCATTCTATCCCCACTCTTATAGGTTATCAGATGCCCAACTCTCTTCTTGAACCACGTGTTAGCTATAGCCAGATCGAAGGCCACAGCATATTCTATGATTCTTTTACTTTCTTCATTTCTTTCACCACTACTCCAACCCTCCATGTACCCTTTCTTCACCGCTTCGTCGCCTTCCTACATGCCCATTCAGATCTTCTCCGACGATCACTCTCTCACCATCAGGGATTCCCATTACTACTTGGTCAAGTTCTCTCCAGAATGTCTCTTTCTCCTCCTCATCACAACCTACTTGTGGGGCATAGCCACACACTATAGTAGCCACACTTCCTCCCATCTCAAGCTTAGTGCTCATAATCCGGTCATTCTTCCTGCACACTTCGCAGACTCTACCCTTCAACTCTTTATCGATGATAATTCCAACTCCATTTCTTCCCTTCTCATTCACACCGCTGTAAAACAGTTTATATCCCTCCACCAGCTCCTTTGCTTTATTGCCCTTCCACCTTGTCTCCTGCACACACAAGATCTTCAGCTTCCTTCTTCTCATCATGTCCACTATCTCCCTACTCTTCTCATTCATCGTACCCACATTCAGCAACCTGATCCTTACTTTACACACACTCTCTTTCTGTTGGACTTGTTTCTTTAGCCGAATCCGTCCTTGGTTCAGTAGCCCTAGCCCACTTCTCACTGTTGTGTCGGAATAAAATGATGAGTCATCCTTTTTTCCCACCCAACACTAAGTTACCTCAGAAGGAGAGTATAAGGACATGCTTATGCCTCCGGACAGAGAATGTGCCATTTAACAATCCAAGAACATGTAAATATCCAAATGTGTGAGCTCTAGACAATGTTAAAATAGCCCATGAGCTAAGTAGAAATTAGTTGTAAGTGAATTAAAATATAAAATCATGTATAAATTGCCAAGTAAATGTGTATAAGCTAGAGCAAACTTTAAGCCATGTAAAAGCAGTTCGTAGCCACGGCGTCCAATCGGCAGCCGCCGTATGCGTGACGACACCACCGCGTGAGGGAGCTGTTTTGGAGTATAAAGGTTTCGGCGGGAATTCGAATCACTCTCTTGTCTCTTGTCTCCGGGTTTTGTTGGCACCTAGTCCTGTCGGAGAGCTGTGTAGAGCTTGCTGCCACGTGTAGCAAGAATCCCCCCTTGCTATGTGGGCCAAGGCTGTAACTACAATGTATTCAGATCCATAAGAAGAAAGAGCCACTGATGAAATCAACGTCAGTGTACAAATCTGTGTATGAGTGCTTTCGGTTCGTATGGAAACAAAGGAATAGCAAGACCGCCATCAGTGAAGGTACAGTAAGCCGACCAAAGTATCCAGTTCAAAGCAAGAACAGTAAGCGGAAGATTTTCTTATGTTAAATGTTGAATTAAAGTAACCGAAGAGTAAGGAAACAGAAGTTAAGGAAGCATGCTATTTCTGTGTAGTGTTATAGGAACAGTCTGCGATTTGGACACTTTTGTCTACAGTTGAGAAGGAAGCATATTAGGCTCCAGCCGAACAGGAGGCTGAGGTCCGAACTGTTTGTGTGATTTAGAATCAGTAATGTTATATGGTCAGAACGTAACTAAATGTTAACTAAAATTTTGGAGGAGGGATTAAGTAAGAATAAGAAGTATTATCCTAGAGAAGTTCATGTCAGAAGTATTGAGTTGTCTTGTGTATATATGCAGTATTACATGTGTGATAATATTAGGTAATTTAGTTATAAGAGTCTGAGAATAGATGTACTTTTAGAAGTGAGGAATTTATGTCAAGTAAGGGACTATAGTATGGAAGTTTTGTATGTGATTAATTAAGTAAAGGGAACCCAGACTCTTTTAAGATTAAGAATTTGATTTACATGTATCCTAGTCTTTGTGCAATAATAAATGTGTTTCTTTAAATATAATCAAATGAGTTTGTCATCCCTTCTGCAGATTTGAGCTACCGTTTGGAAAATTTCGTACTGTGCATTTAAGGGGAAACCATTAGTGATAGAAGAATTGGGACCACGACTGCTTACTTCTTGATCCCTACATTTTCTTTAAGTATTCTTGGATGACATATCAGAATTTAGTTGCCAGCTGGCGCAGTCTTTAATCAATATAAATTCGTCGGCAAATGCATATCTGATGTTAAGTGATACAAAAATTTATGTTAACTGTAATGCTAAAGTAAAGACAGTTAGAGATATAACAATAAGGCAGTCACACAGACAGATACCATATAAAACAACGATATAACATCACAGTCCTCGGGCGACAGAACTGCACGTCGCTTACGGGGGACACCCTAGCTGTGGTCCTTTCTCTGTTATCCATCATTTCATCATTGGTTTTGGCATGGTTTTTTATGGCCAGATGCCCTTCCTGACGCCAACCCTCCCCATTTATCCGGACTTGGGACCGCACTGAGAAAACTAATTTGCCCTCCCCAGTGGCTGGGTTTCAACTTTCAAAACCTATTTTCTTAAAAAGACATTCTCAAAGGCAGTAAAAACAACAATGAAAGAAAATGCAAGTAATTAAGCTCCAATAATTTTGGAAAAATTTTAACATTAAACATGCAGTTGAAAACATTCGTGAGAGCACCTATCTTCTAGCTGCATGAGAACTGTTTGGAAAAACCTTTTGCAGAATGTGCTAATGACTTAGGTGGTTTTCAAACCTGTGAACAATGTGGTTGAAGAAATCTTTGCAATCGGTGATGACCTTGGTTTTTGGTGGTGTTGATGCAGAAGATGTTAAAGAATTATTGGATATAAATTCAAAAGATTTCAGTGACAACGATCTTCTTGAAATTGAACAACAACATGCATATGAAGACAACGAACAAATGGAATGTGAAGATGAGGTTCCAAAGGAGATAGCAATCAAAGAACTGGATGGAATATTTCAGTTTAGAGTTCCTTAAGCAGCAAGTAATGGATATGGATCTAGATGTTAATCAAAGAAAGCTTGTTTGCCAAGGTCTAGACTCTAGAGAGTCGTTTTTCTTGTTATCGTAGAATTTACGCTGATAGGAAAAAAAACTAAAACTGTTCAAACGACACTTGATAACTTTTTTTGATAAAAAATTGCAGTAACTAATGTAGGTACAAGCATTTATTAAATATTTACTTTGCATTCATTTTTTATCTTTCCTAAAAGAGTGCCATATAAAACAAATTATTAATACAGTAACTGATCATGGACAAATTGTAATTTTTACCATTGATTATTATATTTGATTAATGCGATTTTGATCTATGCGGTAACATCAAGGGATTAATTAATTACGTTAATCAAGGGATACCTGTCTAATTTTTAAAGGTACCTGTAGCATATTAAAATTAATAACTTAAGTATATAACTAACAGTAATGAACTTTAATGAATTAAAGATACAAATATTTCGTACTGAAAGTAACAGTACATCATCAGTGTAGAAAAAACAGTTAAAGGAATGGAATACAAACAGTCTGTGGATTACGAAATAAAATTGTTGCCGCATGCCAGAAAATTACTATTAATAAAATATTATTAAATAATTCTTAAAAACTATTTCATTGATGGTTGCATAAGATAAGAATCTCCCAAACTTTCGGGAGGGAGAGAGAGAGAGAGAGAGAGACAGTCATTTTGATTCAAATTCGGCTGATGTAAAATGGCTTCACAACTTTCTTTAAAAAGGTGTTCATATTTAAACTTGCATCTGTGGAGAAGACAAGCTTTATCCCACTGGATATTATGTTTAGTGTCAATACTATGTTGTGCTAGACCCGACTTGCATAGTATACTTGCATAGATCTTGCCAGGAACACTGAGTAGGGAAATACCTCTGTAATTCTCTCATTCAGTTTTATTTCCCTTTTTATATATGGGTACTATTAGAGCTCTACTCCAATCATCGGGAATTCGTCCCTCTGTCCAGTCTTTCTGAACTATGCAGTGCAGCCACCGTAAGACTTTTATACCACCATACTTCAGCATTTCTGGTCGAATATTATTATTATTATTATTATTATTCAGGCCTCCATGGAGTCAAAAGACTCATCGTGGGAGGTCCTTCCTAAGAACATAAAGTCTGTCAAGACTCATCGAGGGGAGGTTCCCCCTAAGAAACACAAAGTCTATCATACCACTCCTTAAACTCATTGACCGTTCTCGCCCTCACCACTCTATCAGGCAATGCATTCCACGGCTCAACCACCCTCCATGCAAAGAAACCACTCCTCACCCTCTTGCTCACAGTTTCCTTTTGTAACTTCCAGGGATGGCCTCTTGTCATCACTCCTTCCTGCTGTTCAACCAAGTGAAAGAACTCCCCAGTGTCAACCCTGTAACCACCTCTCAACAGTTCAAAAGTCTCAATCATATCACCTCTCCTTCTTCTATCTGCCAAACTCTGCAGTCCACATTCCCTCAGCCAATTCTCATAACTATCCTTGTACAGTCCTGAGACCATCTTTGTCATCCATCTTTGTATCTTTTCCACAGTTAATTTATCCCCTTCAAATCCTGGGGACCAAATTTGAGAACAATAATCCAAGTGTGGTCTGATCAGAGACTTATACAACAGAATGATAACCTTCTTATCTCTGCAGGTCAGTGTCCTTCTCATAATTGCAGCAATCCTCTGTGTTACCTTCACCACCTTTGCAATATGTCCCCTAAACTTCAGGTTTCTATCAATCATCAACTCCAGATCTCTTGTCTCCCCAACTTCCTCCAGTATAACTCCTCCCATATAGTATGCAGCATCCCATCGATGTTTCCCAAACCTCAAGACCTTACATTTTGCTGCATTAAACGGACATCCCCATTCATTTGCCCATCTATCTAGCTTATTCAAATCCTCTTGCAGGGCTACCACATCTGCACTATTACTAATAATCCTTCCCAGCTTCGCATCATCTGCAAACAACTGAATATCCCCTTGCAATCCACTGGCAATGTCATTGATATAAAGGTTAATCAATATAGGTCCTAGTACTGAGCCCTGTGGGATACCACTTGTAACCTTCTGTCTCCTTGAAACTGCTCCACCATACACAACTCTCTGATACCTATCAGACACCCAATCCTGAATCCAGTTGACCAATCTGACATCCAGACCCATGTGTTGCAACTTAAATATCAGCTTGTCATGTGGCACCCTGTCAAATGCCTTTGCTAAGTCTAAGAAAATTGCAGTATATGCCTTTCCCTCATCTAATGTTCTTGTAACTTTATTATAAAAGGCTAGCATATTGCTAAAACAAGAGCACCCTTTCACAAATCCATGTTGACTCTCACAGATAACATTACCCTCATCTGCCCAGTGCTGTATACGGTCCCTCACTACTTTCTCCAAGATCTTAACAACTACTGATGACACACAGACTGGTCTATAATTAGACACTTCCAGTCTGTTACCACCCTTATGCAATGGCACTATCTTACCTTCCTTCCATTCCCTGGGCACCTTTGCCGAAGCCAGACTTTCATTGAAAAGCCAGGTTAAAGGTATTGTCAGTTCCCTAGCACATTCTCTCAAAACTCGTGGTGAAATACCATCCAGTCCCAAAGCTTTATTGACATCCAGTATCTGAAACACGCTCTCCTCCTGTACTTCTAAACCTTGAACCTGGCCTATCCCTCTAGCATTAAAACTGACTCCTCCAGGATGAAATATTCCAATAAAGTGTTCATTGAACAATTCCACTATGTCCTCTGCATCAGTCACTCTATTCCCATTTTTATCCCACAGTATCATTCTTCCACAGTCATTTCTCCTCCTACTGGCCACATAGCTAAAAAATTCCCTAGGATTTTCTTTGGATCTTAGGGCCAATCTCCTCTCATATTCCAGTTTCGCTTTCCTTACCACACTAGTCACTCTTCTGGCCTGTGTTTTATATTCTTCACACATCCTCTCTTCACCTGTCTCCTTATATCTCTTCTATAGCCTCTTTTTCACATGCAATTCCTGTTTAATATTGTTTGTCATCCACTTTACTCCAAATTGTGTCCTCTTCTTCACTTGTGGTATACAACTTACCATTGCTGCTAACAAATATTCTTTCATGATTTCCCACGCACTAACGATATCCTGGGCTTCCAATTCCTCCCTCCATGGAACTTCCTGAAGTTGACGTCTAAGACTATTATAATCATCTGCATTATAATTCCACATAAGTTCCTGTCTCTTTGATACTCCTGCATGTCTATACATTTTCCAAGTCAAAACCATATGGTCACTCTCTCCAACTGGTGGGAGAGATATCATCTCAGTTATTATCAACTCTTCTGATGCTATAACCAAATCTAAAACTCTTGAACCTCTTGTTCCGTCTGTTACATGTTGCCTAAGACATTTGTCCCTCAAGAATTCTAGAAATTCCATTCCACTATTGCTACATGCATCTTCCTCTCTCTAATTTATACTACTGTAGTTAAAATCTCCCATAACAATCATTCTTCTTGCACTTGCCAAACTTAGCCATCTAAACATCTCCTGGTCCCCATCCTCCGTGCTCCTGGGTCTGTAGCAACACCCCACTAAGTATCCTGTCTTGCCAACCTCTACCTCACACCATATGCTCTCAAAATCATTTGTCTCACTTCCTTCCAAAGCCTCCACTCTTAGAGGACATACGTCATCACTTATCATAAGCAGTAACCCCACCACTACGCTTTCCCCTCCTATCCTGACGAAAAATGCTATACCCAGCGACTTCTATTCCTGTTATTATATCCCCTTCTGTCAACCATCTCAGTGATCCCAATAATTTTTGGCCAGGCTGATGCTATCTGCACCACTAATTCCTCTCCCTTATTCCGGATATCATTTACTCCTGCTGCCTTTCCACATTTCAAGTCTTTGATGGCTTTTTCTACTTCAAGTATGGATATGTATTCCTGACTGTTTGCCTGTTGAGTGTTTTTTTTTACCACTGTGCTATCACTGCTTGTTTCATTTAGCAATTTTTCGAAGTAATTACTCCATACTTCAAGGATATCTTTTTCTCCTGTTTTCATTATTATTATTATTATTGTTCCGGGAAACTCCAAGGAGTCGACAGACTCATCGAGGGAGGCCCTAACATCATGTCAAGAATAACTATTCAACATTCACACAGTATCTATCATACCTTGCCTTGAACTCATTCACGGTTGAAGCACTCACAACAGACTCTGGAAGCTTATTTCACTCATTCACCATTCTCCAAGTAAAAACCTAGCTCTAACACCCTTGTCAACCACGCTTTTGCCCAGCTTCCATGCATCGCCCCTAGTCCTCCCACCACCAGTCATATTTTCAAAAATATCTTCTGGATCAATCTTATAAAAACCCTTCAGTAATTTGAATGTCTCAATCATATCACCCCTCCTTCGCCTATCATCCAATTTCTGCAACCCACAAATCCTCGACCTATTCTCATAAGGTTCATTCCACAGACCTGCTATCATCATGGTTACTCGTCTCTGGACGCTCTCCACTTCCTCCCCGTCACGAAGAAACCCTGGTGCCCATAACTGAGCACAGATGGAGTCTTATCAAGGCTCGATACAAAGGAACAACAACTTGTTTGTCTCTGCATGTTAAAGTATTTTTCAGAAGCCAAGTGATTTGGTGAGCTGTTTTAGTCACTTTTGCAATGTGCCCCCTAAACTTCAACTCCCTATCCACCAACACTCCCAAAGCCCTGGCCTCATCAATCTCCTGGAGTACGGTTCCACCACTGCGATATACTGCTGCTATTCTTTTCACCCCAAAGTGCATAACCTTACACTTTGCTGCATTAAATTGACATCCATTTTTCCGAGCCCAGCCCTCCAAACTATCGAAATCATCCTGTAAAATTTTGACATCCTGTGCACTCACAATTGCTCTACACAACTTTGCATCATCAGCAAACAAGTGAACACTTCCTCTCAAATCCTTTCCAATATCATTGATGAACAAATTGAAAAGCAGTGGTCCAAGAACAGAGCCCTGCGGCACTCCACTAGTTACGAGACGTCTTTTAGACTCCACTCCTGAATAAACCACTCTCTGGTATCTCTCCTTCAACCACCCTCCTATCCATCTCACCAACTCTATATCTATCCCCATCTGCTCCAGTTTACTGATTAGGGTTCCATGTGGTATCCTATCAAAGGCCTTGGCAAGGTCCAGTAGTATCACTGTAAACCCATTACCCCTATCCAGTTCAGCAGTCACTGTGTTATAAAACGTGAGCAAGTTACTGAGGCATGATCTACCCTTCACAAAACCATGTTGTCCCCCATACAATATCCTATTTTCATCTATCCAATCCTGTATTCTTTTCTTGACTAATTTCTCTAAGACCTTGACAATGATTCCTGATATGCTAATCGGTCGGTAATTTACAACAGCAGTCTTGGAACCACCTTTATGCAGTGGAACTATTTTCCCCTCTTTCCACCCGCTCGGGACTAACCCAGACCTGAGACTCAAATTAAACAAAATGGTCAAGGGTACTGATAATTCTTTAGCTGCCTCTCGTACAACACGAGCTGGTATACCATCCAATCCCACAGATGTATTGACATTGAGGTTATGCAATAGACTATTCACCTCCACTTCATTCACCACAATTCCCGTATAATCTACTGGTTTATTCATTTCTGCAATGTCACCACCTGGATGATATATTCTTGCAAAGTGCTCACTCAGTAACTCAACTATCTCAACTGATTCAGTTACCTCCCTACCATCGGCATTCTTTAAAATCATTCTGCATGTACATTTTTCCTTTTACTTGCTACATATCTAAAAAACTGTTTAGGATTCTCTTTAGCCTGTATGGCCAATGTTCTTTCGTTATCCTTTTTTGCTTTTCTTACCACACTCGTCACCCTTCTGCCCTGCGCTTTATACCATTCATGTGCCTGCAGGTCACCTTTCTCCTTAAATTCCCTCCATAGTTGTTTCTTTTTTTTTTTGCAACTCAAGCTTGATGGTGTTATTCATCCATTTAACCCCTACTTGATTTATTATTCGGACTCTAGGTATACAGTCAGCCATTGCTTCATGCAAGCACTTCTTAACTACCTCCCATGCACTATCAACTTCTAGTCCTTGCAGTTGTACATGCCATGGCACTGAACCAATCATACTCCTAAGCTTGTCATACTTTCCAGCCCGATAATTCTGCATGTACCCTGTCTTAATTGAAAATTCTACATCTTTAGCCACCTCCCAAGTCAAGACCCTATGATCACTCTCGCCAGTTGGTGGCAATATGGTCATATTTGTTACAGCCAAATCCTCAGATGTAATTACTAGGTCAAGCACTCTCTGCCCCCTAGTATTTTCCATTACATGCTGTCGCAGATAGTTATCCCTTAATAACCGCATAAAATCCAATTCCTTCTTCCCGTGTGTCCTCTCCTCACTCCAATCAATGCGACCATAGTTGAAATCTCCCATAATAATCACCCTCCTTCCGCTCATTTCTTCTGTTTGCTTGTGCATACTGTCACCACCATCTTTTCCATCACCTGGTCTATAGCAGCACCCAATTGTATATTTGGTTCTGCTAGCCACAATCTCACACCAAATGGCCTCAAATGTGCTCTTTTCTCTATCCTGCAATTCAACTTCTATTCTCCTTGGCTGTAGCTCATCAGCTATCATCAACAATACTCCTCCCCCCATTTTATTCTCTCTGTCATTCCTGAACACACTATACCCATCACATTCAATCCCACTGGCTATATCATCTACAGTCAGCCATGTCTCACTAATACCAATAACCTGTGGTCTGGAAGTGCCAACCATGGCCAAAAACTCTTCCTTCTTGTTCCTAATACTCCTAGTATTAGTGTACATGAATTTAAGACCCCCATTAGCCCCAATCCTACCTTGATGCCTTATATTAACTATCCCAGTCTGATTTGTTGTCCTTATTTGCTCTGGCATATTATGTTCATTCTTACATTCAACTGCCTCCCTAAGGACTGTATATCTACTCCCCCCCCCCCCTTAACAAATCTAGTTTCCCTGAATTGGTACATCCACTACATTCAGCAACACTTTCTCACGTCTTCTTACACCGTAACCATTCAAATGCAAGCCATCCATCTTATACAGATCCTTTCGCCCATCAAACTCACTCCACACATCCACAAATTCCACACCACTCGTCATACATAACCCACGCATAAAGTCATTCGCAATTATGGCCCTCCTTTTAAACATTTCACTGTCATACCGTGGCAAAAGACTAATCATTCTAACTCTCTCACTCTTTTCTTTTGCTACCTCAAACAATTCATTCAGGTTTTCTATCATTTCCATTTTATCTCCTTTCAAATCATTCGTACCTGCCACAACAATCATTTCTTTCACCCTTTCCTTTTGCTCTTTAATAGACTCAGTTACATCCTTTATGGTCGCACCAGGTTGGTACGATTTTGTCAAATCCTCTACTAACACACCTCGTACTAACGAGTCTCCATACAGCACTCTATCCTTCATTTTGTTCATGTTCACATTCATACATCTATTTTTCCTGTCATACCTTTTATTATTGGTTGGTTCATTCAGTCGACTTTTGTTCATGCACCCTAGCTGCTGTTTTGCCCTTTCTATTGCACCTTTCAACAACGCGATCTCACTCAATGCATCTATCTCATCTTTTTTATTCTCTGAGAGATTATTATTACTATCATTCACACTTTCTATATTCACACTCTCACAATTCTCATGTACAACCTTGCCGTTTCTTGTCATATCCCTATTTTCTTCATTCTGAAGTTTGACAAAAATATCACACTCATGATCTGAAATACATTTCAATTCCTCATTCTCCCTACATTTTCTACACACATACAATCCTTTATTATCTTCTAACCACACTCCGACCGCACTCCGCAAAGCGTACATTTCACAGCTAGTACACTGACTAATTTCTTTTATACTACCGTTCTTTGATAAAGATGGCGAACCATCATTACTGGCCACCATTTTCCTTCGTACAGGTGCCATACTTATTTGCAACGTGTTTTATCAAATTATAGGTTATAACACACCAAAAACACACAAACAGACGCACTAAAATACGCAAGGCAAACAAAACTACGCAATATTAAGTAATTTTATCAACGATAACTGAAAATAATACTTATCTTATCAGGAGCTTGCACGAACACTACTCACTACGATATAACCTCGAACTTGGTCATGTTTTCATGTCACCTTTATCATCTCTAACTCCTTTTACAGCACTCTTTCCTCCATTTCTAAGCTTCTTCAACAACCTCCAGAATATCTTACCACCTTCTTGATATTTATTTTCTGTGTTCTTGCCAAAGTCCTCCCATGACTTTTGTTTAGCTAGTTTTACACAGTGTTTAGCTTTTTTACATTTGTCTCTGTATTCTCTAAGAGCAAAGGCTGACTTATTTGCCAGGAACTTTTGATATGCTTTCTTCTTTTCCTTCACTGCCTCTTTAACTTCCTGTGTCCTCCATGGAGTTCTGATTTTCTATCCTTACAGACAACCTCACCACATGCCTCTCTGGCTGAATCAATCAGGGTTTTCTTCAAGGCTTGCCACTGAATATCTGAGGTTTGGTTCCTGTTTTCAAAACTCTTTCATTTTTTCTTCAATAATCTTTGTGTATTTTTGTCTACAGTTCACATCTGAGAGCTGCTCAACTTTATTCGCTTTAAAACTTTCTTACATGTTATTCTTCTCAATATGAAATTCAAGTTTATCCTACTCAAGACTAAATAGTGATTGCTTTCAATTTCAAATCCTCTGTACACGCTGGTGTCCTGCACCAGGGAGAAAACATCGCTATCAACAATAAATTAGTCAATGAGACTTTTCTTATTCCTTGCCTCTTCTCTCCATGTGAATTTGTGCACATTTTTATGTTGGAACATTGTGTTAGTAATAACCAGTCCATGTCCTGAGCAGAAATTCAACAGGTATTTGCCAATATTATTAGCTTTGCTCTTTTCTACAAATTTTCCCAAAATAGTTTTGTTTGTCTGACAATCATTTCTAAATCCCTAAAAATAAACATAAAAATAATAAATAAAAAATAAACATAGTGTTTTAATTTATTTCCCTATACATTGTTTTGACTTTTTGTAGTATTTTTGGTATGCATTGAGAGGGGTGGCAAACTCAGGGACTGCACCGGGTGGCAAAAGCTCTAGCTACGCCACTATTGCTATTAAAATTAACTCTGTCACTTAACAACTTCCTCCCACTGTAGGCAATGCTCTGTATGTTGATGACTTCACAATTTACTGTTACTGTTGTAACACTAGGGTAATTGAAAGACGACCTCAGCAAGCAGTTCATTATATCTCTTCATGGGCCCTTAGGAATGGGTTCAGGTTTTCAGCAGAAAAAATTGTGTACACTTTTGCTGAAGATGCACTCTTCATCCAGATCATGTATTAAGAATGGGACAAACTGTTATTCCAGTAGCAACAAAAGCCAAGTTCCTGGGAGTCATCTTTTTGCAGAAAACTTACATTCCTTGTGCACATTTGTCATCTAAGGGAAAAGTGCAAGAGAGCATTGAATCTTCTTTGCACTCTATCCTCTACTGAATGGGGTGCTGATCAATCTTCATTGCTTCATTGTTATTGTGTGCTTATGCATTCAAAGCTGGTTTATCATCATCATCATCATCATGAAATTCCTGGTATATACCCTCAAGGGGTGTATAGGATATGATAGTACTACATGAAGAACTTATATCATTACTAACTTCCTATCTACAATTTTCCTTCAAATCAATCTGTTACCTGTGAAGGCTCCAATATTATCAAATCTTATATTTCTGTCTTCTATGGCACTTTTTACTGCATCAATCTACCTATATCTTGGACTTCCTCTGTGAAAATAAGAACTGATTATTTTGATTCACCTTTTGAATATAGTTAATGGTCTATCTCCCTGACAATGTCCATGTAATGTTGGATGAAATATATTGGAGTTTTTCAATTATTTCTATATAATTTTTATTACATGTGTAAGCTGTGAAACTTATTTTAATAAGCTGGATTATGAATCTTAAGTCTGTGGTTCAGCAAGGCAGAGTAATTTGTGATGATTGGATCTCATCCATTATCTAGATGGGATCCAACCATCTGCCCACTCAAAGCTTTTATGTCGAAGAAAATGAACCAGCTCTAGCACTTGGATGGAAACAGTTGTCTCTTAACTATACCCTAAAAATGAAGGCTTTCCCAGAGTATCCTACTTGGAATAATCTGTTTTCTCTATGTTGGGAAGCTCAGTATCACATACATCAGACTGCCATATATCCTTTTGGTATGCATGTTAAAGAGATTATGGAAACTATTGGCATGAATGTTGACAATGTTACCTGCACCAAACATGACAGCATTCCTCCATGGATGATCCAACCATCCGCCCACTTAATGCTTTTATGTTGAAGAAACACTCCATTCAATCTCTTACTTTGTCGACTACATACACCATCATCTGTCTACCTTAAAATTGTTTAATGCACAAAGAGCAGCCTACTCTAATTTCTTGTCCATCTGTACTGATGCCTCAGTTACAAAGATCTCTGTTGGCTTTGCTGCCATGTTTCATGATTTTATTATCTCCGATAAGATCCCACTTGATTGTATAATTATACAGCAGAGTTCCATGCCATTCAATTTGCACTTGTGCATGTAAAACAGAACTGCTACTAAAAGTAATATTTACAGGCTCTTTGAGTTCTTTATAGGCTATCTCCTCTCCTATATATAATCCAGATCCAGCAGTTTGTTAGGCATTACAACTGTTGTACAAAATGAAGACTCTTGATGTTGATCAGTTTTGCTGGACTCCCAGCCACATTCAAATTAAGGGAAATGAGACTCCAGATGCAACTAGATCATCTCATACTTTTTCCACGTACTGTTTGACAGCTCCCTATACAGACTACTGACATTTTATAAGATCAAAGCAAATTGCCCAGTGGCAAGAAGCATTGACAAACAAATTGCATGATATTAAGCATTGGTCGTCTGGTAAACGTAGAAACAGAAGAGAGGTTGTTCTTGCTAATTTCCACATAGGTCACACTCATCTTACACATTCCTATTTACTGAGGGCTGATAACCCAATTATGTGCAAAAAATGCAATACACGTTACCATTTAGCATATTGTGGTGGAGTGTTAGCACTTCACGCAAGAGAGAAATTAAATTTTTACTTATCTGGCTGAGCCATATACACTCTGACAGGTATTATCAGACTCAGAAAAATTGCATTATGTTTTTAACTTTTTTTTTTACAAAGAATTAATTTATAGAAACATATTTGAATATAAATTCTATTTATATATAGATACTTCATTGTTTAACTTAATTTTTTGTATATATGCATTATTTACTAATTTATCCCTTTATGATAGTTTATTAACACCTTGTGTACCACCGTAACCTTTGCTTTGCAGTATGACCTTTGTTATGCCAATAAAACTTAAATTCACCAACCAACCAACCATATTAGATGCAGGCACAAGACAAAAATTTAATCTTTTAACATGTCTGGAAGGGTATTAAATTGGACATGTTAAAAGAGCCTGTGTAGCATAGTGGTAGTGATGCATGCACCCACAGCACTAGGCTGCCCAAAGAAAGACCTAAGTTCAATTCTAGTTGCTGAGTAGAGGAATTTTTTGTAAGCCTTTCTTTGACCAGTTCCCAAGCAAGTCGAACTCTGCTATGGGCAAGCAAGGTTTTTCTCCCGGCAACCTGGGTTTTTGATCCCATAAACCTGAGAAAATTGGCCATGGAACCCACAATATTTCAGACAATAAATATAATGATAGAATTAGAAACCAGGCGATATCAGCATTTTTCAGTCACTTCTCTTTACCAGTTGCTGTGTATAATTAGTGATAGTTTTGGGTGAGATATCTTCGATTGTGGTGGAGATTGAGTTCTCCTCCATCTATACAAGTTAGATTGGATAGGGCTAAAACAGCCTCACCTACTCTCTATAGAGGAATAAATAGTGTTAGTGTTTTTATTTATTTATTTATTTTATTTTATGTGTTAAAAGATGGAGTTTTCTTGTGGACAAATGGAAGAGGGTTGTCAATTTAATATATGGTTTAAAAGTTGCATGAAGATTACCTTTATATTTATTGTGATTATTAACACTAGACCTCCTTGGAGTCAAAAGACTGATTACAAGAGTTACATGCTGTTACACATAGAGCCCATCAAACCATCTTTAAACTCATTCAATGTATCACATTCACCATACTGTAAGGCATTGCATTTTACTCACCGACC
This sequence comes from Typopeltis vanoorti, assembly GCF_054136105.1. Classification (NCBI taxonomy): domain Eukaryota; kingdom Metazoa; phylum Arthropoda; class Arachnida; order Uropygi; family Thelyphonidae; genus Typopeltis; species Typopeltis vanoorti. Next base: position 114,968,556 of record NC_143561.1, on the reverse strand, counting down.
ACTTCATACAAAGAACCTGCTCCTTATGCCCTTTTTCACACCCTTCTTGTACAGTTTCCAGATGTCTCATTGTTCTACTCCTTCATCCATTCTATGAAAAATTTCTAACACATTAATCCCATAACAACCTTTTACAAACTTAAACATCTCAATGATATCCCTTCTCTTCTTCCTGTTCACAAGGTTTTGCAAAATGCATTCCTTTAATCTGTTTCCATGTCTCAAAGACCATTTATTGCCTTAATCCATCATCTCTGAACCCTTTCTATTACAGGATGTTTCAAATTTAAGTACCTCTATTCAGAGCAATCTGTAGAGAGAAGCAATAGACAAAATACACTCAAACTTAGTGGATATCCTTACCAGATCATGAGGAAGAGACTTTGACAATAAAACAAAATTAGTTCAAAAAATGATTGATAGGGGAAATATGTTGCTATGAGTGAGAACAGATAGTGAATTTCGCATATTGTGAGCTGTAAGGCAGTATAAACAAAGGAGCAAGACTGACTCTGCAGTCATTCAACTTGTCATTCATTACACTGGGCCTCACTTTGCTTGAACATGCCTTGCTTGTGAATGTTTCTATAGGAATTGGGAAAATGCCACAGAAACACTTTGTGAGTACAGATATCTAAAGACTTGGTGCAGAGACCCAGTTTCAGAAATACAGTGCGACACATTGTTTGTTGATTTGAAGAGATGCAGTTTGACAGTTCAACCCAGATGAGGGTGTGAATCTGAAAGTCTGCAAATGACTGAAGATGTTGCAACTGTAGTTGTTGAGCAATCAAATGAAAATGCTGTAAGTTCATACATTGCACCTCTTCTTATATAGTCTATACAGAAGAAATACAAACCATCAGTAGAATATACAGTATTAATTTCTGAATCCCGAAGTTTAAGCCCTATGCTTGTCACATTAAATTGTCATCCCCATTTATTTGCTCTCATATTCAGCATATTAAAATTTTCTCCTAAATAGGTTCCATAAGTTGTAGGTATTAGTGAAACTTAGTTGTCAGCAGAAGATGTGGTCACTGGAATTGAATGTGATGGGTACAGTATTTTCAGGGAGGATAGAGAAGATAGAACAGGGAGAGGAGTACTGTTGATGATAGCTGATGAGTTGCAGCCAAAGAAAGTAGTATATCAAGATGAGAGACATGTGAATGAGAGTTCATTTGAGGCAGTCTGGTGTGAAATAGTGTCCAATGCAACCAAATATACAGTTGGTTGCTGCTATAGGCCAGGGGGTACAGGGGGTGATATTGAATTCATGCATCAGCAAATTAGTGCAATGAGTGCAGGGTTAGTGATTATTATGGGGGATTTTAATTATGGTGATATCAATTGGAAGGAGGAAATATCAGTGGCAAAAAGGAAATGGCATTCATATATCTTCTACGAGATAATTACTTGAAACAGCACATAACTGAAGGGACACGTAGTGTGAGTGTTGGACCTCATTGGTTCAGAGGATATACGCATAAGTAAGGTGTCCTCGTTACCTCCAGTTGGTGAGAGCGATCATGTGGTATTGACTTGGGAGGTTACAAAATATATGGATTTCTCTCTTAAGAAGGGGTATATACGGAACTACAGGTTAGGCAATTGTAACAAGCTTCAGAGTGAGCTTGCAGCCATCCCATGGCAGAATATGTTGCAGAGGAAAGATGTTAGCAGTGCATGGGATAAAATCAGCGGGCATCTCAGGAAGGCAAAATCAGATTGTGTCCCAATGGTCAGGAAGACAAACAAGGTGGTTGTTAGATGGATGAGCAGTAGTATCAAGCATGATCAGCTAAAAAAGAAAATGTTATGGAGAATTTACAAGGAGAAAGGCAATCAGTACACCCATGAGCAGTACAAGGCTCAAGCTAGGAAGGTTACCAGCATAGTAAGAAAAGCTAAATCAGATTATGAGAAGACCTTAGCCAAGGAGATCAAGGGTAATCCTAAAAAGTTCTTCCGCTATGTGGCAAGTAAAAGGAAGAATGACTTTGGAAGGATAACTTTAGTGGGTGCTGATGGTATTGAGGTAACAAATTCAGATGTAATAGTAGAGTTATTGAATGATCACTTTTCAAAAGTGTATCACCCAAGTGAGGATATCTCTGTACCTGTAGCAATAACCAGTGTGAGAATTGAAGTTAAGAAATCAGAGGTACTTAGTATATTGCAAAATTTAAATGCAAACACTGCTGTAGGTTTAGATGGAATATCAGCTCGGGTGTTACGTGAATGTGCAAAGGAATTGTCAACTCCTCTTACTTGGTTATTTAACTTAAGTTTGAACTCTGCTATGGTCCCCAGGGAGTGGAAGGAAGGCAAAGTAGCTCCTTTGCATAAAGGTGGCTCTAAAACTGCAGTAGTTAATTACAGACCAATCACCATCTCCAGAGTGGTGGTAAAAGTATTGGAAAAGTTGGTTAAAGACAAAATTCAAGACTGGGTGGCTCAGGATATGATACTCTATAGGGGGCAGCATGGTTTTGTTAAAGGTTGATCCTGCCTTAGCAATTTATTAACTTTTTATAATGGAATGACATCTGAGTTGAACAAAGGAAATGGCTACACAGTGGTACTTCTGGATTTTGCTAAGGCTTTTGACAGGATTCCTCATGGAATCCTGTTGCAATGGTTGGAACAGATGGGGATGGATTCTAAACTGGTGATATGGATAGGAGAATGGCTCAGGGAGAGATACCAGAAGGTGGTGTATGGAGGAGCCGAGTCCAGAATGAGGCAGGTGACCAGTGGTGTGCCTCAGGGCTCTGTGCTTGGGCCATTGTTGTTTAATTGTACATAAATGATATAGGAAATGGCTTGAAGAGAGATATTCTGTTGTTTGCTGATGATGCAAAGTTGGGTAGCGCAATAAAAAATCAAGCTGATGTTGAGAGTTTGCAGGATGATTTAAATAAGCTGGCAAAATGGGCAAAAGGTGATGGATGTCAGTTCAATGTGGAAAAGTGTAAAGTTATGCATTTTGGGATTAAAAGATTACCAGCCATGTACTACATTGATGGAATGGTACTCCAAAAGATTGATGAGGCTAGGGACTTAGGAGTGTTGGTGGGTAGGGAGATGAAGTTCAGGGGACACATTGCTAAGGTGTCCAAGATTACACATAGGATTATGTGGTTATTGAGGAACACACTAACATCCAGAGATAAAGAGGTTATTATTCCCCTTTATAAAGCATTGATACTTCCACATGGATTACTGTGCTCAGGTCTGGTCACCTGGATTCCTTGGAGATGAGGAGGTTGTGGAGAAGGTTCAGAGGAGAGTGACTAAGTTGGTGAGTGATGTAAAAAATGCTCCCTACATTGATAGATTGAGAGCTTGTGGATTGCAGAGGTTGGTTGATAGGCAGAGAAGAGGGGATATGATAGAAACATTTAAATTACTAAAAGGTTTTTATATGATTGATGCAGGGGAAATGTTTCAGCTGTGTGATAGTGATGGCAGAACAAGAGGTCATCCCTGGATTTTAAGGAAAAGTGTGGTTAACAAGGTTGTGAGAACGAGGTTTTTCACCTGGAGGGTGGTGAATGAGTGGAATTCATTGCCTGATTCGGTTTTGAGTCCTTCGTCTGTAAATGAATTCGAGAAGAGATATGATAGATATTGTTTTGCTAGAAGAAGATCTCCCGCGATGAGTCTACTGACTCCATGGAGATCTTCTTCTTCTCCCATAGTCCTAAATGAACTGTTGGGTCATTCATGGCTAGTAGGTGATACTCTTTGCTAGCCTCTTCCAGTCATCTCGGTCTCTTGTTCTTGATGTCAGTTGAGAAAGGGAGGAATTTGTCCATTTTTTGATGTTATCAGTCCATTTTAATCGAGGTCGGCCCCTAACTCTCGATCCCAGAACGATTCCTTCTAGGGTTTGCTTTGTAATGCCATTAGCCCTCTCCACATGTTTGAACCATTTCATCTGTCTTCTTATGACTGTCAGAATATTTTCCCTTTTTCTCCCATCTGTTGAGTCAATCAGTTTTCGGACATTTTCATTGGTTTCGTGAGCGGTATAGGGAATTCTTAAAAGTCTTCTGTAAGTTTTCATTTCGAAAGACAGGAGTCTCCTCTCATCTTCCTTCAATAAAGTCCAGGCCTCACAACCATACAAAAGGACAGAATTCACCAAGGTGTCAATTAATGTTAGTCTGGTTGTGATTGCTATTCTGTTATCTCCCCACAATGGTTTTAACTTTTGTAGGGCCACGGTTGCCTTAGCAATTCAGTATTTAATGTCGGTTTTTGAACGACCATCTTGACTCAACGTGCTTCCTAGATAAGTGAACTTCTTTACATTCTCAATTTGCTTATTGCCAATTTATATCTTTATGAATTCAATGTCTGATTTTGAGGTTATCATTGTTTTTGTTTTTTGTAGGTTTATAGGTTTATGTATAATCCATTCCATGGAGATACCTGTAATAATAATAATAAGTGAAACAAGGTTTTCCATTGTATCTAGACTAGGGTTTATGTAGAGCTGCCACATAAGCACCATTCTTATTAACTCCTCCTAGCATTGTGTGATCTCCAAATAACTGAATACCTTCCTACAGTCCTTCAAATATCATTCACAAGAACACCTTCGATATACTATATACTCTTGGATATCTCCTATGTACCCAAGACAGCCCATGCATTCTACTGGCTGATTATCAAAACATAAATAATGTAAATGTAAACTCAACTTAAATGTCAGACTATTGGCATTGCAAAATTCAGATTTATTATGGTATATGCATGTTCTTATCTTTTTATAAAATATGACCAGATTATGAAAACAAGTCTGTCCTTTAACATATCTGTTCTGACTCCTATAAAGAATCTCAATCATTTATTGTATTCCATATAAGCCCTTACTGATTTCTGAAATCATAATTACCAGTGAAGAAATACAAACCTATTTATACCTGTCTTATCTTGTGTCTGCTTCTTAACAACATTTTCTGTTGCAGGATTTTGATTAAACAACCAGGTCACTGGCACTTTCACATTATAATGGATGGTGAATCTCATTTGACCCCTGTACTGTTGATATTCAGGAGTTCCAGTATCCTTTTTAGTCATTTGCACTTCCTTGGACAATTCCTTCAATCTAGGGATAAAATATCTTTCACTAGAGTGCATTACACTGATGAAGTGATCATTAAATAGTTTTACCATGTCATCTGCACCAGTCATTCAACCACCTTTTCCATCCAGTAAGATCATTCTTCTGTGATTATGTCTCTTCCTACGGACCACATAACAAAAGAACTCCTGAGTATTTTTTTTTGGGTCACAGTGTTAGTCTCTTCTCATATACTAATTTCAGCATCCTCACTATACTGGCCACTTTATTTGCTTGAGTTCTATATCCTCATTCATTTGCTCGCTGTCATTATTCTTTTTCCCACAACCTCTTTTTTTTTTTTTTTAATATAGTTCCTGTTTGTTTGCATAGTCCTCAGTTTCAAGAGTGGTTATAACATATCCATATTTTATTAAATCGCACATATTGAATATATAATTGATGGTGAACTAGAAGTGAAGTTGAACCTGAATTTAAGCACACCATTCTAACATGTTTGTTTAAATTTTTGAATAAACTGACTTGTAAAATGATAGCTCTTTGATTTTGAGTGCTTTGGCATTGCTGAAGTTGTTTTAGGTGATTAGTATTAAGATTTTGTATCAGCTTATTTTTATGTATGATTCTTCCTTTTCTAAATCATTTTTTATATAAATATGACATTAACTGATTAATATTTTCATTAATTTATACATCTTTTTTTCAGTGCTTCCTGTATTATTGTCTTTCCTGCGATGGCTTCATCATAAACTTGTATCTCTACAGAATAATATAATAAGGTAAAAAGTTATTTTTAATGTTACAGTTTCATATAGGAGATTTAATAAATAATTGCTGACTTTTTTTTTTTTTTTTGCTTTGTTTTTGTTTTGAAAATCTGGTCATCCTAATATATACATATCAAATACTCTTTATTTCAATATACAGTACTCCCCCTCCCCCTTTTCTTCCCAGGCCATATTTATATAGAATGCCATCATTGTGTTGACTTGCAAAGCATCAGATAATTATCAAGTCAAAAGTTTTGTTAAGATGGCTATAAAACTTGCACTGTAATAACATTCTCTCCTTTTTTCAAAACAAAAAAAAAAGGGATATCTTGAATTTTTCAGCAATTAAAAAAAAGGGACAAAAATGGTACACTTCTGGTACGCTCTACATAAAAATGGAATAACATATAATTATAATTACAGTACACAGGACTGAAGTGTGCATTATAATTATGGAGTATCAGCATTATCATTATTATTATATTTATATGAAGACATTATTTCTTCCAAAAGTGTTGGTTCTTTCAAGATGCACTCATAAAAGTCAATACATGAAATGTCAAGGTGTGTCTTGATCACAATTATTGCTTTCACAGTCTTGGTGTTGAAGAAAAAAAAATGTATAAATTAATGAAAATATTAATCAGACCACAAAGAACTCATGAGAGAAAAATTCTCTCTACAGCTGCATTTGTTCCTGGGATTGCCATAACAAACACAACAGCTGACAGTATGATTTTGTAGTGGATGTTTTTTTCTTAGAGCACCTTAAACATGTCACACCACTATTTGTCCACTTCAGCATTTGTGTCCTTCTATTCTTCAATCTTGGAGTTCACAATATTATTTATATGGCTGACTTCATCAAATAATTCATCAGCAATATTGAATGATAGAAGAGAAGAGAATAGAAACAGTAGAAGACAGGGAATGAGAGAGAGTTATGGGATTAATAGAAGAGGAGAGAATGGAAACAGTCAGAGAGAGGAAATGAGAAGAATGCAAGGGAGTGCTGGAACCAGGGATAGAGTGATGCCAGGACAGCAGGTAAGTAGAGAAACACAGAGAGAAAAGGTTAGAAGAGAGAGAGAGTGAATGATGCAGGTGAGCAATCAAGGAACAGAGTAGTAAGAAGTATGATGTATGGAGACTCGATGATCCATGGTGTGCAAGATAGGATGCTAGAGGGGTGTTTGCCTGGAGGAACAATAGAAAATGTGGCTATAGCAATTAAGTAGGGTGAAAGGATGGATGAGATGATTGTGATAATGGGCATGAATGTCTTGAGAGGCAGTGTAAATTGGGTGGTGAGAGATCTGAGATTGATGCTTGAGGTTGTACCAAAGAAAATGCAGATAGGAAAGATGGTGTGTGTGTGTGTGTGTGTGTGTGTGTGTGTGTGTTACCCAGATATCATAATGACAAGCTGAGCAGAAGAGCAGTAATAATGAATAGCATAATAGCCAGAATGTATCAGAAGAGAGGATTGGAATATGTGGATTCTTGGAGGACAACTGGGGTTCAGAAAGGAGCTGTATGCGAGAGACTGCTTGCATTTGAATGAGGAAAGACGTAGGCATCTGGAGAGATTGCTGTTTTCTTAATGAGTCGGTGTGTCAATGCAGAGAAACTAGAATTCCCATGGTGAATGGCAGCAGGGGTGGCCTCTTGTGGGAGTGAATGCTTGGGGGAAGGGGGACGACATCAAGTAACACTGGGTCAAGTGGGGTCGAGAGGGGACAGTGATAGGTATAGAAGCAGTGACATTTTTATGCTTTATACTAATGCCAGGAGTATCTGCAATAAAGGAGTGAATTGGTGACGCTGATAGAATCAGCCTGGTCAAAGATTATTGGGATCTCTGAGATGTGGTTGACGGAAGATGATATAATAACAGGAATAGAAGTAGCAAGGTACAGCATCTTTCAGCAGGATAGGAAGGGAAAACGCAGTGGTGGAGTACTGCTTATGATAAGTGATGACTTATATCCTCTAAGAGTTGAGGCTTTGGAAGTCAGTGACACTAATGGTTTTGAAAGCATATGGTGTGAGGTAGAGGTGGGCAAGACAAGATATTTAGTGAGATGTCTCTACAAGCCAAGGAGCACAGAGGGTGGGGAAAAGGAGATGTTTAGGCAGTTGCGCTTGGCAAGTGGAAGAAGAATTATTGTCATGGGAGATTTTAACTACAGCAGTATAAGTTGGGAAGTGGAAAATGCATATATTAATAAGGGAATGGAATTTCTGGAATTTTTGAGGGACAGATGTCTTAGGCAACATGTAATAGAGGGAACAAGAGGTTCAAGAGTTTTGGATTTGGTCATAGCATCAGAAGAGCTGATAATAATTGAGATGACATCTCTCCCCCCCCCCCCCTCCCTGTTGGAGAGAGTGACCATGTGATTTTTGACTTGGAAGATGAATAGACTTGCAGGAGTATCAAAGAAAAGGGAACTTATGTGGAATTATAAGGCAGGTGATTATGATAGTCTTAGATATCAACTTGGGGCAGTTCCATGGAGAGCAGAATTGGAAGGCTAGGATATCATTAGTGCTTGGGAATTTGTGAAGGAATATTGGTTAGCAGACTTTGACTTGACTTTTCAGTGAAAGTCTGGCTATGGGAAAGTACCCAAGGAATGGGAGGAAGGTAAGATAGTGCCATTGCATAAGGGCGGTAGCAGACTGGATGTGTCTAACTCTAGGCCAGTTTGTGTGTCATCATTAGTTGTTAAGATTTTGGAGAAATTAGTGAGGGACCATATACAGTGATGAGGGTAACATTATCTGTGAGAGTCAACATGGATTTGTTAAAGGACACTCTTGCTTTAGTAATATGATTGCCTTTTATAATAAAGTGACAAGAGCAGTTGATGAGGGAAAGGCAGATACTGCCATTTTTTTTGGATTTTGCAAAGGCATTTGACAGGGTGCCACATGATAAACTGATATTTAAGTTGCAGCACATGGGTTTGGATGTCAAGTTGGTCAACTGGAATCAGGATTGGCTGTCCAATAGGTATCAGAGAGTTGTGTATGGTGGGGCAGTTTCAAGGAGGCAGAGGGTTACAAGTGTGGCTCTGTACTGGGACCTATATTGTTTAACCTTTATATCAGTGACATTGTCAATGGATTGTAGAGGGATATTCAGTTTTTTTGCAGATGATGTGAAGCTCGAAAGGGTTATTAGAAATAGTAAAGATGTGGCAGCCCTGCAACAGGATTTGAATAAACTAGACTGATGGACGAATGAATGGGAGTGTCGGTTTTATGTAGCAAAATGTAAAGCCTTGAAGTTTGGTATACATCGATGGGAGGCTGCATACTCGATTGGAGGAGCTGTACTGTAGGAAGTAGGGAAGACTAGAGATATGGGGGTAATGATTGATAGAAAATTGAAATTCAGGGAACATATTGCAAAGGTGGTGAAGATTGCTGGAATACTGAAGGATTGTTGAAAAATATGCTAACCTGCAGAGATAAAAGAGTTATCGTTCCATTGTATAAGATCTTGATCAGACCACACTTTGACTATTGTTCTCAAATTAGGATTTGAAGGGGATAAATTAACTGTGGAAAGGGTACAGAGCAGTGAACAAAGATGGTTTCAGGACTGTACAATGTTAGTTATGAGAATCGGCTGCAGAGTTTGGTAGTTAGAAGAAGGAGAGGTGATATGATTGAGACTTTTAAACTGTTGAGAGGTAGTTACAGAGTTAACACTGGGGAGTTTTTTCGCTTGGTGGAATAGTGGGAAGGAGCGATGACAAGGGGGCCCCTCCCGAGAAGTTGTACAAGGAAGCTGTGAGCAAGAAGATGGGGAGTGATTTCTTTGCATCGAGGGCGATTGAACCGTGGAATGCATTGCCTGATAAAGTGGTGAGAGCAAGAACGGTCAATGAGTTCAAGGAGTAGTATGATAGACTGTGTTTCCTAGGAAAGACCTCCCACAATATGAGTCCTTTGACTCCATAGAGGCCTGAAGAATAATAATAATAATAAATTTTGCTGTTAACATTACTGATTGCTTTTAGGCTACTTGCAACCTCAGCCCAAGTTAGTGGAGTTTGGAATTAATAAAATAACCACCTATTTCCCATTCTTCTATAGATAAATGCTCAACTGTGTTGCTGCCTGGTGTATATCAAGTTCTGTTTGACTGTAATTTGTCATACTTTGGACAAACCGGATGCTCTATAGAAAAACGAATATAAGAACATCAATTGTACATTCTTCACAACGAATCCAATAGGTCTGGATTGGCGTAACACAGGATGGAGACAAGCCTCAATATTCTCTGGTCCAGGACTCTCCTTCTACACAGATGTCGCTATAAATTCGACCACCTATTCAAAGAGAGTGCTGAGCCTTACTTTAACACCCTAACTTGAATCGAAATGATTGTCTATCCATGTCAAAAATATAGGAAAGTTTAATTCGGATAACACGCTAAGTTTTTTTTTTTTTTTTCAATTGAGACCTAATTCTTACATCAGTCTAATGTTATCTTTAATTGAATTTATAAATTAAGATTGTTGTATGAAATTGTGAATTGATAGCTATAATTTATTCATCACTGATGAAATTTACTTCTCTTTAGTGCTTAACAATGTAACATCACTCGGCTCATTCTACTTTTGAATGATCATTTGTTTTGTATTCCACCTTGTAAAAACTGTTCCTATCAAGCCACTGATGATAGTCTGTTAATTTTAGACTGAAATGTTTGGCAAATATTAAAATATTCTTGTGCTAATGTGTTGATAATTCTTAATTTGATGTCACAAGTGTCTCTCAAGAATGAAATAATTGATGACATTTTAAATGCTTGAAAGTTTCCAGCTTTCCTATTTGTAATTTTTTTCTGTCTGAGCAATTCCAATTCTTCTACTACTTCAGTTACCGAATTATTTTCCCTTTCCATTTTTATTATTGTTGCTGAGAATATTTAAGCTGGCTTTGCATGAAATGCAGCCAAAGTATTGTTGGTTACTGAAAAACGATTTCAACATTTTTCAGCATTTATCTGATAAAAAGTAAGATCTCAGTCCATCATGCATGTCAATAATCTATTCACAGCTGGTAGTGGTGATAACCATCTTGTTTGTACACTACCTAGAACAGGCTTGTATTCAATTTCTGTAAATGCACAGAAATTCTTCTACTCTCAGTGTAAATGTGGAAATACTGAAATATTTTATTGACGATTGTTTCATTTTTAATCCTTTGTTGAGTCTTAAAATACATTGTTGGAACCACCTCATTTGTATCCACCAAAGTTGGTGTTGCGGTTATCTGCAGAAAATGCAATAATTTTCTCAGTCAGCTGATGTTTCTGCAAAATATCCAATATATGATTTGCAAGCAGTTCTGCTGTTTCTCCTGTTATGTTCTGAACATCTATCACTTTAACCTGAATACCTTTATTCTGGATGAAGTACCTAACGAGGACAGGCACAAACTTCAAATCTCTGTGGCTTGATGTGTCTACCATAACTGACACATATTTGGATTGTTTCAATTCAATTGCTATTTCTTGCATTGCATAAGGTGCCAGGTCATTCACTAAACTTGATTGGCACTTTGTTCGCTGACATGTAAATTTCTTATGAAATAAATTTCTCACTATTGCAGAGGTGCAGTCCATTGACCTCAAAGAAAGGTTGTGTTTCACTGCATGAAATGCAAACAAACCTTTTTGAGCTGCAAGACATTTTAAATGTTTGAAAGTTTCATGCTACCAATTTATGTTTTTGCTTTGTCAAATGCTGTTTATATCAGAATGGCCTCCTTGTTCAATTGAAAAAACCGAACATACATTGCAACTTGTTTGTTGTTTCGTTGTCATTCAAGAAGGGATTTTTTCTTTTAAATACCAAGTGAAACTACACTTCCTTTTCGGCACGATAAAATCTAGGTGAAATATCATGACTCACAATATATACTCGCTTTAACTTTCACAATTAATAACAGAGCGGCATAAGAAGTACAAAACAATGGTATGGTAGACAGAGTAACCTTGTTACCACCCAGATGCAGCATTGCTGCCACTGACTGCAACATTTTTATCCTGTTGCAGAGAGAGTGTGTTCATAATGGTTGATAATCATCATAGCATGTTTTCGATCTCAAGCTATGACATGTCACCAGCAGAGACATTATCCTTTCCATATTCGAACATACAAGAATGAAGTCATGCCACGAATTCAAAAAAGGGACAAAATGGGACTAAAGTTAATAAAAAGGAACAATTAGCATCCCGTTAAGGTTTTATCGGACAATGGGACCAGAGTCTAAAAAAAGGTGACAATCCCTTTAAAAAAAGGGACTTCTGGTCACCCAGTATATACAGGTAACCCCCGTATAAAACAGATGATAGGTTCCATAGAAATGCCGCGTTATATAAATCGCGTTATGCGAGACTCAGATCACATAGAAAATGTAGGGTTATGTTCCGAAATCTTTTTTTTGTTAAATTATATAAACAACGGTGATGTATCCAACAAAAAATATTTTTATTTAATTCAGGTAATTCGTGTAAGTTAAGAAAACATAAACTATGAAACAAATGCATAGTATAAACTTATAGAAATTACAAATTGTACGAAAACTTCATTGCGCATACGAGTAGCGCATAAATGTTTTAGCCAAAACATTTATGCATTATGTTACAATGAATAATATGTGCATCATTGCATACTTCGACTAGTTTAGTTATCAAGAAGTCAGTGATAAGAGATTGCTTACCCCCTACACTACAGTTTTTTTTACTAAGTCCATAATATGGAGCTAAACAAATATCCAATTGGCGTGAATTTTCCAGAGCGCTCCATCGAGGGATCATTATCCGTAAAATAACTTCCTAACTTTCTTGCTAAGTCCAATTCTTCTGCTAATTTCTTTGAATTTAATTTTTCATGGATTCATCACAATGAGAATCTTTGGAAAAGCATTCCCCACCATTTGGTTCAATGTCGTCTATTAATTGTACCAGTTCCTCCTCATTTAAATCTATTTTCCAAAATATTCTGGAGGTTGTTGAAGAAGCTTAGGAATGGAGGAAAGAGTGCTGTAAAAGGAGTTAGAGATGATAAAGGTGACATGAAAACGGGAGAAAAAGATATCCTTGAAGTATGGAGTAATTACTTTGAAAAACTGCTAAATGAAACAAGCAGTGATGACAGCACAGTGATAAAAAACACTGACCAGGCATGCAGTCAGGAATACATATCCATACTTGAAGTAGAAAAAGCCATCAAAGGCTTGAAATGTGGAAAGGCAGCAGGAATAGATGATATTCGACCAGAAATGCTGAAGTATGGTGGTATAAGAGTCTTACAGTGGCTGCACTGCATAGTTCAGAAAGCCTGGACACAGGGACGAATTCCCGATGATTGGAGTAGAGCTCTCATAGTACCCATATATAAAAAGGGAAATAAAACTGAATGTGAGAATTACAGAGGTATTTCCCTACTAAGTGTTCCTGGCAAGATCTATGCAAGTATACTTGAGAAACGGTTGAGAAGAATTGTGGAAGAAAAGCTTGGTGAAGAACAAGCTGGATTCAGGCCAAATAGAGGCTGTCAGGATCAGATCTTCACTTTACGACAAATAGTCGAGAAAGCATGGGAATATAACAAAGATCTGTATTTAAGTTTTGTTGATTTGGAAAAGGCATATGACAAGGTGCCAAGAGAGAAGCTGTTCAATACGCTGCAGTTATATGGTGTCAATGGGGCATTATATCAAGCAATACTTAGTCTTTATTTGAGTTGTAAGTCAGCAGTCAGAATTGAAGGCTGTATAGGAAGATGGTTTAATGTTAAATCTGGTGTGAGACAAGGATGTACATTATCCCCTCTGTTATTCCTTATCTATATGGATCACATTATGAAGGAAAGTGGTATTAAACATGATATCAAAATTGGAGATGTTAATGTCAGCTCTTTGCTTTATGCGGATGATGTTATACTTCTAAATAAATCCACTACAAGTCTGCAAGATTCTCTGACTAAATTCAATTGCTGTTGTAAAAGATATGGTATGAAGGTCAGCAATAAAAAGACAAAGACAATGAAAATAGGCAAAATCATTGAAAATGTCAACTGTGTTGTGAATGGAGAACCTGTTGAACAAGTAAAACGTTTCAGCTACTTAGGCACGATTTTTTCTGAAGATGGTAAATTAAATATAGAAATAGACAACAGAATCAGCGAAGCTGGTATGGTGGGAAGTCAATTGAATAAATTCATATGGAATAAGAGAGAAATTAGTCAGAACACTAAATTAGCTGTATACAAGACAGTGTTCAAACCAGTTTTAACTTATGGATCTGAGAGCTGGGTCAGAAGTAAAATACTTGACCAAAGACTAGAGACCGCAGATATGAGAGTCCTGAGAAAGATTAAAGGCGTGAACAGATGGCATCAATGGCAATATCATATTAAAAATGAGGATATTAGGAAAGAACTTGACATTGTCAGCATCCAGGAATGCGTTAGCAGAGCTAATCTCAGGTGGTATGGTCACTTAAATAGAATGGGAGAGGAAAGATTAGCAAAACAAGTGTTCTCTGCCAGGTTGGCAGGAAAACGATCCGGAGGAAGACCAAGATATAGGTGGATTGATACGGTACAAAGTGCCTTTGACGATAGAAATATAAGATCTGATAATGTTGGAGTCTTGACAAGTAACAGGCTGATTTGGAGGAAAATTGTAGATAGGAAGTTAGTAATGATGTAATTTTTTCATGTAGTACTGTCATATCCTGTACACCCCTTGAGGGTACATGGCAGGAATTTGATGATGATGATGAAGTATATTACTGTGTATCCTTCTCCTCTGTCCAAAGAAGCAGTCACTTTATTGTAATAAGTAAGTAGATTACTAAAACATGACCTCCCTTTAGCAAATCCATGCTGTCCATCAAAGATTATACCATTGTTGTCAACCCAACTCTGGATCCTAGTTCTCACAAGCTTCTCCAACAACTTTACCATAACACCTGACACAGAGATAGCCCTATAGTTTGATGCTTCAGTTCAATCACCTCCTTTATGAAGTGGCACAATCTTGCCCTCCTTCCACTCTTTAGGAATTTGACCAAGTGCAAGACTCGTATTAAAAAAAATGTCAAGGCAAGTGTCACCTCTCTGGCACATTCTTTCATAATACGCGGTGATATATTATCAAGTCCCACAGCCTTATTTACATCTAGTTTACTCAACTCCCCAAACACCTCTTGCTCGCTTACAGTCAGTCTCTCCTCCCCATCATCAACTGCTCTCAATCTCTCCATGAAGTTACATTCACAAGATTGAAAGATCTTTATGAACTGCTCATTAAGTATCTCCACCACACATTCTGCAACAGCTGTCTTTATACCATTTCCTCCAACCAATGTCATCCTTCCATAATCATTCTTTCTTTTGCTGGCTACATATCGAAAGAACTCCCTAGGATTCTTTTTGGCTTCATTAACTAACTGCTGTTCATATCTCTCTTTAGCTTCTCTCACCAACCAAGTCACCCTCCTTGCTTGGTCTTTGTAGACCTCATGAAATTGGTTACTTCCACTTCTCTTATGCTGCCTCCACAATGCCCTTTTTCTCTGTATTGCATGCGTAATCTCTTTATTCATCGATCTCACACCTACCTTATTTAACCTTCTCACCCTTGGAATACATTTAGACATTGCATCTACTAGATAGTTTTTGAAAATTCTCCAAGCTGCATTGATCTCTTTTCCAGCTAACTCCTCATTCCATGCTACACCTGCAAGCTGTCTCCTGAGCTCTTCATGATCACCCCCCTTGTAGTTCCACATATACCCTTTTTTTCACAGGGGTCCTTGCACTGCTGGCAACCACCCAGCTAATCACCTCATGGTCACTTTCACCAATTGGTGGATGATTTGACACCTCATTTATAATTACATCCTCTGATGAGATGACCAAATCCAAGACCCTTAATCCTCGTGTGCCCTCTGATACATACTGTCTGAGGTAGTTATCCCTCAAACACTCAAGAAACTTATTTTCTTTACTTCCAGTTGCTATCTCTTCATTCCAGTCTATATTGCCATAATTAAAATCATCCATAATGATCACCCTTTTCTTATTTGCTTGGCTAATTTGACTATACATTTCACTATCACCACCACCACCATCCACATTACCAGGTCTATAACAACATCCCACCAAGTATTTGATTCTATTCACCTCTATCTCACACCATACTACCTCAAAACCACTGGTCCTATTTCCCTCTTGCATCTCTACCTTGTATGGACATAACCCTTGCTCTTTGATCAATAGCACTTTACCTCTCTTTTTACCCCTTCTATCCTCACGAAACATATCATACCCTTCTCTATATACTATACTATAATATACTAATACTAATATACTATAATATACTATAAAAATAAAATTTTTACCTTAAAAAACGCATTACATATTGTATGTAACTCACCAGAAAATAAAGTACTCAGCTTGAGATTAACACACATGATTTTTAATGCTCTTTCCTGGCAGAAAAGAAGACAATTGTCAACAATAAACACTTTATACGGTAAACAATTGACGTACATACATGCTAAACGGTATTTCCCCTAATTTAAATTCGCTACTTATAACTACATGCATGATACGGGCAGACGCAAATTTTATGAAGATAAAATTTGATTTTAAAGTCGCGCGGTGAAGAATATATGAAAAGATAACGGGTTACTACAATTTGTAGATTGCATTATATCTAAACCGCAGTAAACAAGGGTTACTACAAATTGTAGACCGCGTTATATTGAAACCGTGTTGTATAAGTACCTCGTTATATGAGGGTTACCTGTATATATTATTAAGAGAAACCTCCAGGGAGTCAGGAACTCACTGAGAGAGGCCATATGTCATCCACACCACCTCTTACACCTTTTCTTGAATTCATTCATGCTACCTATACTTACCCCCTACAATAGCAAAACATTCCAAATACTCACCTCTCTGTGAGAGAAAAATCTAGCTCTCACCCTTTTGTGTGCATTCATTCATTCTCAATATCCATGGATGTCTTCTTCCTGCCTCAATAAAATGAAAAATTCCATGTACTGCTATTCTTTATATGATCCTTTCAGAAGTCTGTAAGTCTCATTCATATCACCTCCTGTTTGCTAGTGTCCACAAATTCTCAATCAGTCTTCATTATCTGTATTCCACAATCCTGATATCAACTTTTAATACTATGCTTTCCACTCTTCCACCATATCATCATCACCACAGAAACCAGGAGAATAGACCTGCACACAGTAGTCCAAGTGTGGTCATATCAAGGCCTTTTAAGGAGGCAAAATGACATACTTATCTTTACATTTCAAAATTCATTTAAGCATTGCAATTATCCTTTGAATTGTATTTGCAATCTTTGCTATAAGGCCCTTGAACTTCAACTTCCTATCTACTAAAATTCAAAGATCTCACATGGTCAGTTTTTTCTAACATAATCCCACCAATATAATACACCATTCGATATGTTAGTATGTTTAATGTTAGTTAACATAACTTTGTTTACTAACATTGAACTGATAGACAGTCTCATATGCCCATAATTCCAGCCGATTCAAATCATTCTGCAAGGTATTGGAATGCCATTTGAATTCTGATTACCCTATCTATCTTTGCATGATCAGCATATAACTGTATGTCACCTGTTAAATCATTCCCAATCATTAATGTAAAGTATTTACTAAAGAAAGAGCCAAAAGGCTTCATTTCAGCTATGTAAAATTATATAAGCAAAGTGGATATTAAATCTAACATTATTTCAAAGCTGAATGTTTGTAGAAACTATGAAAGTTTTGCAAGTTGAGCTCAGAGCTTATGAGAATATAATCCTCGGCATCTCTGAGTTTGCCTTAGCTTGCACCACGTAAAAAGACATGAACACTACCCAAGCATCCATATATTCACCTTTGTTTTTTGTTTTTTTTAGCATTTGATAACAGTTTCACTTGACTGACAGCTGTTTGGAACTGGTTGATTCTTTTCAGCAGAAATTCTTGTTCAGTACTAAGGAAATTGAAATGTCAAAAAAATGTATTTTTCATAAGTGAATTTTCGCTTGGTGTGCAGAAGTAATTACTAAAGAAAGAGCCAAAAGACTTTGTTTTGGCAATGTAAAATTACATAGGCAAAGTAGATACTATACTAGATTAGGATTCTCATAATGTTTTACTAAAAACTGGGACATTTTGTAAAAATACGGGACATGTTAAAAATTAAGAAAACCAAAAATAAAACTATTATATGTGTTGCACTTTAAATGAAATACTGCTATAAACATACATTAACATTAAATCCACTTTAAAAAAGGATTATTAATCACAAACATAAAAAATATTTATCAGATTTATGGACCTGTTCAAGAATTTTTTTTTTCTTTTGATATTTGATCATAGAACTCAGCACAAGAGAAATTCTTAAAATATGTCTTTACAATGATTAAAGCTTTTACTGTCTCGATTTTAAGTCTGTTTTTTCATCTGTCCAGAATGCATTTATTAATGAAAAAACACGTTCAACAGTTGTAATGTGAAACTGTAATTGCTTACCTATCGATGAAGATCAATAGGTAAGCAATCTGAAGCAGTATGCCAGCATTATGTATCACATGAGCAGGGCAACCAATTCCAATTAAATTGCTCACAGTGTTTTCTTGCATTTTGAAGTACAGATTATTCTTTTCATTTCTCTTCTTTCCACCGCAGTTTGTATTTGTATTATCTGCTAATATAGCAATAACCTTTTTTAGGAGATCTAATTTCTATAACACTTCCAACACATAAGAAAATGAAAGTTTTACCACCTAAATTAACTAATTTCATGTCAAAGTGGTTTGATGAATCGATTAGTACTGATATAAAACAAACTTCTTTTAGCTCTTCCTCAATCTGCTTTTTTTGCGAACACCTGAATTTATCGTTGAAATTTTTTTTCATGATAGTTGTTGTGCCGTCTATCGAGTTAAAGCTGTGGTTATTCACCACACGCTGTGTGATATGCAAAGGTTGCTTCCTGCGCTGCCAATGATAACTCTTTTCCCCTTTCACTCTTGGTTTTCACAATTAAAAAATTACTTATACTGCAGTTGGAAGCCTTACTTCGAACAGCAGCTTTATGTTTTTTCGTTTTTACGTGATTGACTACGTCTGACCGACCCCCATGTGAAATGCAAAATTTACAGTCATAAAGTAGATCCCATATTTTCATCTACACCTTTAATGAAACGAAATTCTCTTCTAATATTATCATTAACGATGAAAATTATAACATGCAAAGTATTGATCAAGTAAGATACTATTATAACAGAAGCATGGGAAAAAAGAACATTGCCATTAGTTACTATTAGTTATTATTAGTTAGTTATATTACTTCTAATACTAATGATTATTATTATAAATAATAAATAAATAAAATTTATTATTATCAACATTATAATAGAAATTAGTACTAAAAACGAAATAAAATCTATTTATCCATTTTTTCCTCAAGGATATTTAAAAAAATGGGACTTTTGGAATTAACTCTGGACATTTTTATAAAAAATGGGACAAATGAGAACCTTATACTAGATCTAACATTATTTTATTATTCACATTCCTAGAGTTTGAAAAATAAATAAGAGTAGGAGTGAAATGGATGTGTAATCTAATTAAGCAAGAGAATCGTAAGAAAAAGATGTGGAAGGAATATATCGTGTGCATAAGGATGATGTCAATTATGATAATTATAAGCAACAGGCCAGAAGAGTCACAAGTATTGTACTGAAAGCTGAATCTGAGTATGAGAAAAAACTGGCTCTGCAAGTTAAAAACAACTCAAAAGAATTCTTTTGCTATGCTGCAAATAAAAGAAAGAATAACTACTGAATGTAGATGGTATGCAGGTGACTATAGAAGTGATTGTTCAACTAATGAGTAGCCATTTTGCCAATAGCTATTAACCTGGTATATGCAATATCGAACTCACCACTATCAGTTCGCTGCATGAGGAAACCCACGTGGATGAGGATGAAGTACTAGAGCTGCTGCACAATAAGAATTCAGCAGTAGGGATTGAGGGGATATCAGCATGGGTGCTAAAAGAATGTGCAGCTGAACTGGCTATTCCCTTTACCAGGCTATATAATTTGAGTCTCAGAACAGGGAAGATTCCACAGGAGTGGAAAGAATGTATGGTAATCCCATTGCAAAAAGGTGGTGCAAAGATCAATGTATCTAACTATTGACCAATTAGTATCTTAGGAGTGGTGGTGGTGGTGAAGATTTTTGAAAAATTGGTAAGGGCTCACATTCAGAAATGTGTTGACAGAGAATCTCTACTTTGCAATAAACAGCATGAATTTACTAAAGGAAGGTCATGTGTTGTGTCGGAAATAGCTGACCCACTATCCGTAGGCCATTTGTTTCTGACCCAACACATAGAGAGAATAGAAACTTAAGGAAAGGATATGCTTATACTTCCAAGAACAGGGCTAAGGATTTGAAGAGCTCCATGCAATTGTTTGCTCATAGTGCCTTAGTGACTGTGTTGGACTAATTGTCTGTGTCAAGAAGACGTGCTATTCTAAATTTGTGCCAAAAAGGGAACATAACTCTTGAACAGTCTGTTAGGAAGAAGCTAATAGCTGTAGTATCGAATGTTAGCCTGACTTACACTTAAAGTGTGGGGCATAGAAACTTTACAGAGTTGAACTTTGTCTTCCGTGTTAGAGTTTAAATCAGTGTGAATTTGATATGCCATGTGTAAACCTTACTTGCAATTGTACATAGGAAATGAGTATTGATTAATTCTGTAAAGATGGATCAAGTCTGAGCTTAATTGTAATGCAGAGATATCTAGTTGAAATACTTAAGCTTAGAGAATGAAATTTTTGATCACTAATCTAAAAGAGGGGGGGGGAGTCAGACATTCAATTCTGAACAAGCAGGTAATTTAGTAATGAAGTTATTAGTTCAAGTATATTTAGAATGCCTAATCAAAATGTGTATCTTTTCTTGTGCTATAATAAATGTATTCTTTTAAACCAAAGTTTATAAGTTCTGTTGTTCTGAGACTGACCTACCACTTATAAAAAACGTTCGGACCTGTGTGAGTGAGGGGGAACAGTTTATGCAAGGTAGAGAAGGGAGCCACGACTGCTCACCACGTGATCCCTATGTTAACAAATGTTACCGAGATAATCAATCAAGTATCAGGAATTAGTTACCGGCTGGCACAATTGTTCTAAAAATAAATTTGTCGGAAACGAAATCTCTGATACGCAGGAATATAGGATAAATATAGTAGAAAATAAAGAATAGAAAGAAGGTACAAGTTATAACAAGGGCTAGATAAGAGATATAACAATAGCACAGGCGACTTAGGAGCAAAAGTAAGGATAAAATAAGATAGGGAACTTAAAGGTAGGAGGTATAATAAATAAAATATAGAATATAATAATAATAAGAAAGAGAGAGAAACAGAAGTGAAACAACAAACAGGAATGGAAAGAATGTATGGTAATCCCATTGCAAAAAGGTGGTGCAAAGATCAATGTATCTAACTATTGACCAATTAGTATCTTAGGAGTGGTGGTGGTGAAGATTTTGGAAAAGATAAGGGCTCACATTCAGAAATGTGTTGACAGAGAATTTCTACTTTGCAACAAACAGCATGAATTTACTAAAGGAAGGTCATGCTTTAGCAGCTTGCTCAGATTCTATAATAATGTTACCACTGAGTTAGACAAGAGTAATGGATATGCTATGATACTTCCGGATTTTACTATGGCTTTTGACAGAATACAGCATGGGATACTGTTGCATAAATTGGAAAACATGGGATTGGATTATAAACTATTGGCATGGATAAGAGGATGGCTGACTGACAGATATCAGAAAGGAGGGATCTGCAAGATTCAAGGTAACCAGTGGTGTGCCTGAAGGATCAGTCCATAATCCATTGTTATTTAATCTGTACATTAATAACA
The DNA here is from genome assembly GCF_054136105.1 of Typopeltis vanoorti. NCBI lineage: Eukaryota > Metazoa > Arthropoda > Arachnida > Uropygi > Thelyphonidae > Typopeltis > Typopeltis vanoorti. The sequence goes on along the minus strand of NC_143561.1, from coordinate 114,946,665 downwards.
TTGGAAAGAATTTGAAATATAATATACAGCTATTTGATGATAATGCTGATGATGCAAAGATAGGTAGGATAATCAGAAGTGCTGATTCTGCATATTTGCAGAA